>NC_140589.1:294966590-295566590 GCF_964204655.1 Triturus cristatus | reverse complement strand
GGTGAGGGTCTTTTGTTTTAAAGACTTATTACAGCTTATTACAGCTCAAAGTAGCGTGCAGTGCTTCACTCTCAGTACGGCGCCCTTGTTAATAACTATAACTGCAGAAAGCATGCCTTTAATGTTTACAAACACGGCACCTACTTTTCCTATACTTATGTTTTAGGTCTAAAAGCGTGCCTTTGTTTTTTATAAACACGGCACCTGCTTTTCCTTAACGTGTGTTTTAGGGCTGTGTGTATGTGGGCTGCATCTGAAGTTATTTCATGCCGAACTCCACGCTGAGGTCTGTGATTTCCACACCAATCTCCAGACACACATCTAAAGTTACCTCACACAGACCACAGCGTCCCAGAGGGGGCTGTGCAGCCGGCTAGGACTGGGTATATGCAGCCTACGTCCAAATGTACCACAAGCTCCAACCTCCATACCACTTCAGTGTCTTAAACTGGAGTGGTTTCATCCGAAGTTAGCCTCACTTGGACCTCTGCAGAGTTGAAGAGGGCGCCCGCCCCTTACGCTGGCGGACTGCGCAACGGACGCCGAAGGCTTCACTCTTCCGAAAGTTCAGGTAGGGCATAGGTCTGACGCAGCCACTCCCTGGCTCCACCTCACTCCGGACAGTGGTTGCAGAGGCACGTCCATCTCTTTGTGAGGGCTGTTCAACGGTCTAGCTGTTCTCTGGTAGGCTCACTTCATTCTTTTATTGACCTCAAGCTGTTCCGTGTTAGGAAGTTTTCATGTGGCTTCTGTCTGTTTGCCTGCCTCCCTTTACCCAGGATGTGAAGTTATGGTCAGAACTTCCGACCAGCTCCTAGTCTCAGAATCGGCTCAACATCCTGTGTTTTTGGGCAAATCACTTAATCGCCCCCCCTGCCTATAAACAAAGAATATAATCTTGTGTAATGTAACTAACAGTCATATAAAGCGCTCAAACACATTTGGGTTGAGTTCATGGTATATAAAAACTGCTGGAAAATCCACAAACCCATTAAAAAAAAGCCTTAACATAAGGAAAGACAACTAGATACCCATTTCCAGGGTGATTTGTGCAAAGTTAAATTAGAAAACCTGAAGAAATTGCGGCTTTTCAGCTTAAATTGTGTTATTTTAGACAAATATCTTAGTTCACTGAAACACTTTTTTTCTTCATTAACACGTATGAAAGTGCTTTCAGATATTTGAGTTGAGAATGCCAGTTGTCAACAAGCATTTGTAATGCAATAGGTCCCACATTTTAGAAACTTTGACCTATTGGTATTATAAATGACAATGCCTTTTATTATTACAGGAATTTTTAAACACATAAATAAATAGCATTGTCATTTACAATGCCAATAGGTCACTATCTCACAATTGCGAGAAATAAACATGTAGCAAAGTTATAATAATATGTACAGCAACATACTTTTAATTATTTATTAATTTTGTTAGCTTTCATTTATTGTCAGTCTTGCTTGGTTTGCAGTATTTAATGGTTTGCTGAAGTGCTATAATCCTCTTTTACAGGTTTGCAATCTGGCAGAGTTACACTGCCCTGCTTTAATTCTATTTTGGAAGCATTTTGTTGAGCGTTTCACTGTTTTTTTTATACACTGTGGGGTATATTCACAAGAACCTGTGCTAAACATCACCAAAAAATGTTAACGCAACTTTACACAACGCAGCCTATCACGGGAAAATAACCCTGTGTCAACGTGGAACTCACAACAAGGCGGCCCATGCGATAGTTTGCTGAAACCGCGGCCAATGCGCGTGATACAACCACCCAGATGGAGATAAAAACAAACCCCAATGCTAAAAATCCTGTGATGGGCCAAAGCGCAATGAGGAAATCAGCGATAAGCAGCCCCAGGCCTGCAACACACACCTGGCAAGCGGGAAAAATCACCAACTGACCAACACCTAAGCACCATGAAGGCAGCGGAGCAGGCGCAGAGGACGAGCGCAACCCCACAAGCACTCCGGACGACCAGCCCGGAACCTCGGGGACAGGGAAGGGCAAGGACAAGTCGAAGAAGAAGACGAAGCTCAATCCGCAGGCGAACAGGATCATAGTCACGGAGTTGATGGAACACCATCAACAACTGTTCGTCACCTCCAACGTGTCATTGGGCACCAAAACTGGATTATGGCGGGACATCGTGGACAAGGTGAATGCCGTCGAAGAGCACAAGAGGACAATGGATGAGGTCAAGAGGCGATGGAATGAAATCAAGCGAAAGACCAAGGAGAAACTCGCAGCCAACCAGAAAGCAGCAATGGTGACTGGAGGTGGGGGCCCAGCGCCACAGCTCGTGCTGGATGACATGGAGGAGCTGGTGTCGACAGTCATCAGTGTGGATATTGTGGCCGGAGTCGGGGGACCGGACACTGCTCGACAGGACACAACACAACCGCAACAGGGTTAGTGACCACCAGGTAATGGGGGGACGGGTGGAGATGGCCCCGATGGCACACATGCACAATCAAGCAGAGCACAGTGCACACCCTCAATGACTCTGGGTCATCGCCCAAATCTATAGACTGTCACAATGTACAATGCCATGCTGTCTGAATGTCAACATATCCCATGCGGCTACATACATGTGGACACATTGCAATACACCATCTCCCCTTCACATTGCAGGGCCACCGTCAACACCCCCTGCAGAGCAGTCCCAGCCACTCTTCACTGATGATGAAGAGGACATCCCCAGCATCGACGCACAAGCCCTCCTAGACATCATTGACATCATCCGCAACTCACCTCCTGGATCAGGGCTGCCCAGCTGCATCGAGGAGACCCCACCCACCACCCAAACCACCCAGCAGGAGGCACCCATGGCCCCGGCAGTCTCCCAAGACCCCCAGGAACAGCACACGGCCTTCCAACACCGTGTGCTGGAGGGCCTGAGGGAGACAGCTGAGCAGGTGTGGGTGGGGTTCGGCATCATGGCTACCAAACTGGACGCCATCCATGGGTGTCTAGGCCCGCTCCATGGTCTCCAACGAGCCCTGACTGACATCGCTGGAGTCATGACGCGGAGAGAAGAACACCTGTCTGCCCGGAGGGGTACCAGCCGTGAGCTGGCACAAATGTGGAGGCTCATGGAGGACATGGTGTGGATGGAGGCGAAAAGGATGGCAGCCACTGCTACACACCGGCGAAATGTAGCTGGGATCTACCATGCCCTGCAGATCCTCATCATGGCATTGCTGCCACAAGGCGTGGCGAAGATGAATGCTGCTGCCCCCCACACCATCCACATCTCCGCCCCCTGGTGTGCCATTGCGGCAGACGTATTCATTCCGGCACCTGATGTGTCAGTGGCACACAGTGCCTCAGCCGGTACTGCAACACCCACAGGTGGGGCACAGCACACATCCAGGGACGAGGACGTGGATGGGTTTGTGATCAGGAGGCATTAGCATTCATTTCCGCCACCTGGCATGTTTCTGCTGGGTGCCGCACATGGCCCCATGACCTTCCACTGACCCTCGATACACTCCGATGCACTCACCTTGGACAGCGACATGGACTGCCATATCCTGTTTGATGACCAATGACATGGCGACCGGACTGCGGACTGTACCCTTCCACTTCCGCAGTACTTGTCATCCCCGGATGGACTCTGGCTGGCCCTCCACGGGCCCATATTGTACTTTGTGCTTGGCATTGCCCTGTACCGCTCCAGCTGCAAAACTGCACTGGATGTGCAATAAACATCCAGTAACGCACTGCTGTGCTATGTCTTTCATCATTCATGTATGAATGTGTGGATGAATGTAGGGACAGTGATTTCCCTTGCGTCAATGATGCTCATCCTGTGGGAACCAGTCAGAGGGTGCTACATTGCCTATTGTGTTCCGGGTGCCGGGGACACTGCAACATGGACACACACATCAGTCACTTCCATGTCCGGACATGGAATGAAACACGCCCAGAGCCCACAAATCATTGTTGCAAGCCCTGCACTGGACCGGCGTACGGCAGGCCAGACCACTCCACTTACGCTACGAGGGGGGGCCCTCATTGCTACCCGTCGCAGGCGTACTAGCTGGTGGTGTGCAGGTCACTGGTCTAGTTGTCAGCATGTCACAGCCACTCCCTGAGGGCAGGTTTACACACACACCACACCCATACGGCACAGGCATCACAGGCCATGTGACTCCGCCAACATAAGGGGCCGACGACGTCACACTCGCCTCTGCCAGTGGTGACTGGATGATGAGCGCTCCACGGTTCTCAATCATAAAGGGCCCATGAGTTGTTGTGCACAGGTTTAGTGGCACCCGAGGCCATGCAGCCATCACGGGCCTACCACCACATGGCACTGACTGGGGTTGCACAGGGTGAGTGGCAGCCGATGCTTTGCGGCCGGCACAGGCACCCCACCACGGGACGGTGACTTTGGGTGCACTGAGGTAGGGGCACATGAAGTGTTGGGCGGGTGTGCAGCCTGCTATGATGCCCGGTCCTGGCGGTCCAGACAGCTCAGGTTTTGTGTTCCCTGCTGGACCGCTGTGTAGGCCAGAGCCAGCGGGCAGCATGAGCCTACCGCCACGTGGCGTCGCTTCCGGGATTTCAGAGTTAGTGGCACTTATTGGGCTGAGCGGGTGTGAAGCCTGCGATGAGGCCGGGTGCACTGGTATGTCCTCTGCCATGGAGTAATCAAGACCCAGCACCAAACATGAGACCTGGTGGCCAGCGGAGTGGGGCTGCATGATGTGGAGGGTGCCATGTCCACGGGCCCCGGGCTTGTTGCTTGCAGCGGCATGTGGTGGGACCTCCTGTCTGCACGCCAGTGGCGGAAGGTGAGCAGAGAAGCCTGAATGTGCATGGGCGGGCATGCTCTGATGGGCAGCGGGAGGGGCTGGGGTGCCTCTCCCTGGGTGTGCATGGGCAGGCAGGTGATGTCTTGTGCAATTGTGTGTACTGTGCCAATCATGTATCTGGACTCTGTTTCAGATGACGGGTCTGTCTCAGATGTGTGACCTGCTGAACTGCAATACATACCGCCAAGTGGTTGGAGACACACCGGTGGCAGCAGGTGAGCAGTGTGGCCTGGGTGTGCAGGGGCGGCACTCTCTCTCCTCCTCTCTTCTTGTCTCTCTCGCCCCCCTCTTCTTGTCTCTCTCTCCCCCTCTCTTCTTCTCTCTCTCCCCTCTCTCTTCTTGTCTCTCTCTCCCCCTCTCTTCTTCTCTCTCTCTCTCCCTCTCTTCTTATCTCTCTCTCCCCTCTCTTCTTCCCTCTCGCTCTCTCTCTCCCCTCTCCTTGTATCTCTCTCCCCCTCTCTTCTCTCTCTCTCTCTCTCTCTCTCTCTTTCTCTCTCTCCCCCTCTCTTCTTATCTCTCTCTCCCCATCTCTTCTCTCGCTCTCCCCCTCTCTTCTCTCTCTCTCTCTCCCTCCCCTCTTATCTCTCTCTCTCCCTCTCTTTCTCTCTCTCTCCTTCGCTCTCTCTCTGTCCTTTGATGTGCGCAGGACACACCTTCTCATCATGATTTTTGTCTTGCAGGCTGTGACCTACGGATTGTCCCGAGGGGAACCGCCATGTGTCTTCATTTCATTTCAGTGTTCATTTTAATAAAGTTTCATTTGTTGCTTCGAAAGTGAATGTGTGATGCTCATTTTTGTGAAGACTCATGCATGTCACCAGTTGTGATTGTGCGACATCATGCGGATTATTTTGTACATGCTTAGGTGTAGCTGATGTGGCATGTCTTTAGTCGGGGTGCCGGGGAGGAAGGTCCTGGGGGTGGTGGTGGCGGGTGTTGCTACCCTTTCGGCCCTCCGGGCTGCATGGGTAGTTGCTCGGGGGCATCTGTTGTTCTTCAGGTGTGACTCTGGGCTGGGCTCCTTTTTGTGGTGCAGGCTGTGGTCCGACTTAACACCAGGTCAGAGCAGGTGTTATTTTCCTGCTGCTAACGCGCCTTATCACCTGTTTTGTGTTCTTATCGCAGTTCTGGCTGGTCATTGTGAATGTTGTGGAGTGGTGTCGTCACGGCTTTTGGCATGGAAATGCCTACTCTGCATCTCATTACCAATAGTTGCAGGGGTCATCGGTGGCGATGTTTTTTAAGGTTGCTATCGCGGGTAAACTGGTGTTGTGGGTTGTTAACTCCAGCTTGTGATTGGGGCGATAAGTTTATCGCAACTTTGGCTGCGATAAAGTGCAGTTGACTCAACGATAGATCCTTGTGAATATCCCCCTTTGTCGATTAAGATAGAGTTTCTGATTATTAACTATTTTTAAGTTTAATTTGAGTGGTCGTTTGGAGACTAGCTTGATTTTTTTCCACAATTGGTGGTACAGACTAATCTGTTTTTTCTGTCATGTTTAATGTATATTAATTTTATTTTGACATATTTTGATATGTGTATATAAATGTAAGGAAATATTGTGTGTTTTATTTAGAATGATGTCAATTTTCCATTGTTGGATTCTTTGGTTTTCATGATTGTTGATATGTTTCCTTAGTTTTAATGTGCTGGCAATATTTATTATTTCTTTATTTTTCTTCATGATTTTGTTGTATTTTAGATGTTTGTTTTTCACAAAATTTTTGTTATTTATATGTTTGTATCTACTATTTAATTATGGGGTTGCAATATTTATGTTTTCAAATAGTTTGGCCTAATTTGTCATTGTTGAGATCGTTTTTCTCAATATAGTGTCAGACAAACCCAAAAACAAGGGGTGAATGGGAGTTTTAATTAACAATCATCCAGCACATTAGCCAGCAAATAATGAGTGTACCTATGAAAACAGTGCCTACACTTATCAAAAATTAAATGCATATTTCGTTAAACATAAATGGAATCAAGCACTGGCAAAGCAAATAGGCCTATCTTAAATGAGGTAACATGCACAAATACTGTTTGTATTAGTTCACCACTTCAAATACAGATCTATTGACTTTGCCAGCGGTTGTTTCCTTAGTGAGCAGTGCCAATGCAGCTGCCTGGAAGTATGCCCACAATGGTTGACAGCGCTCCATGGGGCACGCAAGCATTACTACACAGTTTTAAGGTGTTTGATAAGAGTGCTTTGACTATGCCTAAATAAGTGATGTAACTAAAGAACGTATTTGGTGTGTTCAATAGCTTGAAGCCTGCATGATATTCCCAGAATGCCTGAAGTGATGGAGTGGAACTGCTGATTGTGTTTGAGTTAATTTAGCTACATTTTCTGATGATTTTGGAGTGAATCTAACTCCCTGCATGCCTGCACCATCAATACGTTAACAACTGCAAAGGCTGGAGACATGCCCAGAAAAGGGGAAGGCACCATTATGTCTGTGACGTCAGCATTTCATGCTTGTTTCATATTTATGCTCTTATGAAGCAACTTCTTCTGAGGAGCACAGCACATATTTCTAAACATATTTAACTTTGTGCATTAGCTTAAAAAGTGATGGCACAAGCTGCTGTATGTGAACCGCGCCAGCCACCATTCAAGTCCTGGCAGCTACTATTCAGGAATTCACGCCTTTTATTTCTCTCTGAAAACTGTACCAACAAGCACAACCCTATTGAAAGCATTCCTAATAAATGTCCAAGACCTCCTGCCCAGATATAAACATTTTCCTACATGCCAAATATTTTACGCCTGCCAACCACCCTAGTACGCGAGGTTAGGCCATGCCTTTCTTCCAAATTCCTGCTTAGAATACTAGCACTTATATTTAAGTGCATTTCTTGGCCCTTATAGCAGGGCTGAATTGAGAAATTGCCCAGCAGCCCTACTAATGTGCTTCATATTCATGTCCCTACCCCAGACTGGAGCAGGGTGCAGTGGCCGAGCTAATCAAAGGAAAAGGTACCTTAAATAGCCAAAATAGCAGTCTTATACCTTGCTCCTCATTTCAAATAAGCTGGTGACAGTGAAGTCCACTGATGGATAGCCTAGGCAGAAACAGATGTATTATTGGATGTGATTCCTTCGCAATCTGAAAAATTGTCCCTCGGGTAGATTTTGCCTAAGGGAACTTGGGTGGAAGCTGTTGAAAGATAATAGGGTATTTTTATCTGTGGGCTTATGGTCGACCCAGGTCGACAGAGTGCCTCCCCTTGGTTCGATGACCCGATCCAGGAAAGCAGGTTCTGTCCGTGTGATGGCTGATGTGAAGTAAAGTAGTGGGTTACGACCATTCCGCCAATGTAGGAAATCTCTTATTGACAGTTCGTCTTCCCCCGCAAATCAATAAGACATCATCAATAAACCTTCACTATAATTTAATATGGTGGAATCAAGGGCCGTTCTGGGTATGGATGTGCTCCTTCTCGACCTGGGTATACCATAAGCCCACAGATAATAATGCCCAATTATCTTTCAACAGCTTCCACCCGAGGTCCCTTAGGGAAAATCTACACATGGGACAATTTTTCAGATTGCGGAGGAATTGTACACATAAGACAGATTTCCTGGATGAATCCACTCTCCTCTCAAAGAAACTCAGAGAGACAATATCCGGACAGGATAATACGTAAGGCAAAGAAAAAAGCCGCAAATTTGAACGGGGATATTCTCCTGAAAAAAGCTGAAAAACCAAGCATGACCCACACTGTCTGATTCCCGACTTTCAACATGGCATCACACAACATTAAATGACTTATTTTGAAGAGTTGGCATATTCTAAATTCAAATGGCCTACATTTAGAAAAACCTATTTACTTCTTCAAAAGGAGTGCAAATCTGAAAGACTTACTGGTGCACACAAGACCCCACGGAAAAGTACAAAACCAATCACAGGGCTTGTGGGGCAGTACTCCAGTGACAGGTCACACTAGATGTGGCTCTTGTGATGTATGTGGTCTGACGAGAGACATAAAGAGCATAGATGTTGGGCTAACATATCAGTGGGTGCAGAAGGTTCACACAAACTGCAACTCAGAGAATGTCATATACTTGATAGAATGTCCATGCAAAATACAATACGTGGGTATGACAACCCGTAAAGTGAAAATATGTATCATGGAACATAGAAGTAATATACGCTGCCTGAAAGCCAACACCAAGTTCACCACACACTATCTGGAGAAACATCATACAGTGGATGATATATTCTGGACGGTGTTTGATAAAACCAATATTCATAACACCACCGTAGATATTAAGAAACAACTACTCCTGAGGGTACAGAAGTGGGTATATAGGCTATGTTGCCATGAGATGGGTTTGAATGATGACATCCTGTTAAATTCACTCAGTAGGTAACTTTGCAGCTCTACCGACTTACGCCCATATTTGTAATGCCTGACAATGGTTCACCCTACCTCCCCATAATGCACATGCTCTTATGGATAGGACTAATATGAATCCAATTCCGTATCAGAGATAAGTCAGGGTGCAGGGTCTCACCTCCCTAGACTGGGGAAGGATTGCATGTCCCCCTCCCTGATTTTGGTATATTACATGAATACTTATGAGGGCATTACCACGAAATAAGAATTGACTAGATGAATCTTCTACATACTGGGATATGAGGATGATCTCGAATACAGCTTCAGAGACCTAGTGAGGCATGCCATTTGAACTATGGTTAAATAGCAGGTATTTACTTATCCTAGAAACACCCTGTGTATTGGTGATGCTGGACACATTAGATACAGCGACTATGCTTGCGGTAGGGACATCACC
This sequence comes from Triturus cristatus, assembly GCF_964204655.1. NCBI lineage: Eukaryota > Metazoa > Chordata > Amphibia > Caudata > Salamandridae > Triturus > Triturus cristatus. Next base: position 295,556,967 of record NC_140589.1, on the reverse strand, counting down.
TACACTAAGCACATATTAGGATTCATTGTGCAAATAAAGGGTGTTTTTCTCCAGAGATAGTTTTATGAAAAACCACATGCACGCAGGATTTAAATGTGCTGTAAAATCATTTGTTCGCACAAAGTGGGTAAATGTAGTTACACACGCACTATTCCAACATGGCATGTCAAGAGAGCCCGACAAAAAAGACTACGAAGCCTATTCAAAACTTCGGATCAATGCGGTCACGTGGGGAGTCCTTCCCACGTGACCAAAACAGCTCAGTTAACTAGAGGAGCCACAACGGGAGACCGCTTGCTACATGGTTCGAGAAGAGCTTTTCTGAGGCAGCGGTCTCACCTTTGAAGAAGTAAGGAGTCGGTGGGCACTGACCTCTCTATATCCTCATGGCTATATGGATTTGCATGCCGTCTACGGTCTAAATTTGGGTTTTTAGAGAGTGTGAGAGAGTATTATGGGAACAGGGGCTCCTGGAGGTGGGGGCTGCCCTTTTGTAGATTGGTACCAGGAGAACTTGGGACGCAGTTTAAAAACTATACTGATAAGCTCAGCATTAGAATGGAATTTTCCAAATTTAGTAACATAAGCAGAACCTAAAAAATGTATGCTTTACTGTCTTCTAATCTGTATGGGTTGTGACTACAGGGAGCCCCTCCTACTCCCACGCCATTTCGAGCGGTATCACCATTGAAATACAATTGAATAGTGGCTGACACTATTAAGGACACAATATTGGGCCAGACTGATTACTAAAGGATTGCAGAATATCCTTGATAGGTGGTTTCATACAAGGGGTGCAGGGACACCTGTGCATTACATTTTTATATACAAAAGTAGTACAAATAATTAGATGGACTTTGGATCGTTTGGATCTGGAGCCACGAAGTGGGACATATAATGTCCGGTGCCCTGACAACCCGCCTAGGAGGCCTTAGACATACGGCCTCCATGGCGGGTCCATCCACAGTTTGATTGTGGAAATCTTTATATCCACAGAAAACACCAAAGTGTGACCTACATTGCCCCCTAAAAAGTACCAAGAGAAATACCTTAAATTGACCTACTGGATTGAGGTAGGCTAGCAGGAGGGGTCTCTAAAAAATAGGGGATTGAGAGGTCCTGAAGAAAGCCGCCCAGACCTTCGAACTGAGGGTTTTTGTAATTCCGCTGAAACATGTCGACAAACATGCAGTAAGGAGGGTTGACTGGGTACTTATAATCTTATTTCGCCACCATGCTATTTTCTTTTTAATCCTGGCCTGTTAATCCAGGAATAAAGGGTAACCAAGGATATAACCGAGCTAGTTTTAATATCACTAACTGCACACATTTCTTTATTGATCCTGCTATTATTTATATGTGTTTGCATTGTCTTCCCCTCCCCTTTGCTCCATCCCAGGCATCGGTCTGCGTTTGGTGTAAGTTATCAAGCCCAATGATGAAGCATGTTACAAATTGTGATTGAGGGCAGTTTTTTCACACTGAGCATTTACCACTTGCATCAAATAACCACACTTTCCATTCCTACCTCTCTTTTGTGTGAATAGTGATAGTTTGGGAGGTTGGGGTAGGAATTGGTCCTCTCCTCCCTTTTTGAGTGAATTGATTTGCTAGTGGGATATAACAAGTCTCATTTGAGTAGTTAGCACATTTCTTGCAGACAGCACGTTTTAAGTTCTAAGGCAGCCGCAACAATTTATTTTTAAAATTTACACCAACAGCAGGCTTTGGATCAGCACACTCAGTAATGGGCTGCCTTCGTCTATTAGTGTCAATCAAATCTTGAATGAGCCCAGACCAGTATTTTTCTCTAAACTTCTTGGGTGTATTATTCTGCCTCGCAGGGACTGCTTCCATTGCAATGTAGATGACGCATAGTGTTCAACATCATTCAGAAATGATTTGCTTACCACAGAAGCAATCTTGAAAACAGTGCAGAAAACAACAAATTTCAAATGATAAACAAATGCTTACTCGAAGTTTCATCCAAGTATGCCAATGCAGTATAATACTTTCAGGTCTTATTTTTCCCTAAAAAACATACCCTCGAAAACATATATTAAACAATAGACACTTTGAAGAAGCGGTGCTACTTTAACCCTTTTAGTAAAGAAAATAACTTCTAAATAATATCTATATTTTCAATTATAAACCTAAAAGTAAGAAATATGTATATGCATTATGAGTAACAGCTACAGTTAGATCTATATTTTACATTTGGAGAAAGAAGCTTATTTGAACAGATAGGGGCCTATTAGGATGGCGGCGGACTTTAGTCCGCCCGCCACCCTAGCGGTGCTGGGACCGGCCACCAGTGGTGCGGCGGTCTGGCACAGGCAATTAGGATGCCACCGCCACCGTGACGGTGGCATCCTCTATTCCCAGCATTGTGGCGGGCGGTGCTCACAGCACCACCCGCCACAATGCTGGGAATGCAGATCGTGCATTGGCATGCACAAGGTGACAGGCACTTCGCGGTGCCTGCCACTTTGTCTGTGCCAATGCAGGGTGTACCAGAGGTACCCCCCATGTGCCCCCCCTGTCTCCCCAACATCTTGGGAGCCTGCAACGGGCCCCCACATCCAAAATCCACAAAATCGCTGCATCGCCAACTCAGCGATGCAGCGAGCACAAGGTAATTCGTTTTATTTATTTATTTACTTACTTTACTCGTGGCCGTCGTATGTCCACCTCCACTACCCCACCCCCCACCCTGCCCCTCCCCTGCCTCACCACCCTCCTTCTGCCAGCCGCCACTGTGCAGGCATTACAACATAAATAACACATTCACCCCAAAAAAAAAAAAAGCCAGAACCGTTGTCCTTTTTGTTTAGCAGTAAGGCTCATGGCTTAGCCTGAGCAGGTCGCACTCAATGAGGATGCACACTGTAGCCAAGTTGGGTTGTACGCCTCCATGGTGATTGGACACCAGGGTTTTCATTTTATTATGTGTGGCTGCCGAATGGCACTTCTCCAATCCCTTGCATTGCTTGTATGTGGAACTGCGGTAAGAATGAGTCATCCACAAGGCTTCTTCGAGTTTACAAAAGTGCTCAATACGGTTTTCGGCAAAGGATTAATAGTTTTTGCCTGTTTTGTGGCATTCTTAAAATAACACAGTTCTATTACTTCGTTCAGCTAGAGCTGATTTCTTATGTGTAAAGTTATCATGGCCTAATGTACACTGACTGTTGGACTGAACACCAACAATTAAAATTGCTAAAATGACATTTGCAAATCTTTCCAGAATTTGCACTATGTGGGTGACACTTTTTCTGCACAATTTGGTAATAGGACTTTGCCTTCACAATTGACCTGGACGGCCGCATCTTCGTAGACAATCTTTCACGTTTAATTGAGCTCTGAGAAATAGTAGAAATAATTATACATGTGATTTACTTTTATACTTTTTACAAGTTCACATGAGTCCTTCTTCAGTCACTGTGTACAGTATTTGCAGCATGAAGGGAAATTGTTTTATCAGCAGATATCTGCTTGTTTGACACGCAGGATCACATTTACAAGGAAATGGCCAAGCGAGGCACTGAGGCAAATTTCCAAATCGCAGGGATGCACCCTATTTACAACAATAAGGCTCACCCCTGTGTTTTTCCCTAGCGCTGTTCCTGCACATAAACAATCAAAGATGGAGATGTGTTACTTCTATGTATGCTGCATTCTGCACCACACATAGATGTAGCAAATTGTCCAGCACATAAACAATCAGAAATGGTGTTTTGCTCTATCTCTGTGTGCTGCAGAATGCAACACACATAGAAAAAGCAAAAACAAGGAGAAATAAAAGTATTCACCTCGTTGCGCTATTCTTGCGCCTACTATTGCATGGTGTTAGTTTTTGGCGCTGCCTCAGATTTACAGATCCTTTTAACTCTGGGGCAGCATCAAAAAGCAACGGGTGTTGTGGTAGAACGCCCACAGCAACACCCATTGCACGGCCTTTTCATGCAGATACCTGCGTGAAAGGGTACCATATTTACAAAGCGGCAATATGCCACAAAAAGTGCCTTAATGCCGCTTTATAAATATGGAGAAGGGCATTGTGCCACAGGAACGTCGGTAAAAGTGATTTTCTGGTGGCGCAATCCCCTTGTAAATATACCCCTGTATGTGCTGAATGAATTGCTTTGACTCATGCAGGAATCTGCCTCACATGCTGGAGATAATGAATTTACCAATTTACTAACTTTGTGTCTTGACTTTCCATTGCTTAGGATCAATGGCAGCTGACAAACTCCTGGTGATTTAGCTTACATTACATAAAAATAAAATCACAGTGCGACCAGAAGAAAAAAAACTTTGCAAGGAAATAAAAATAGTGGTGTCTCTAGCACTTCCGATGAATGCATCTCTCCGCTGTGCAGATCTATACTAAGAGCTGAAAGGTGCGCGCACACACTGAGGAAGCCTCAACTGTGCATGGAGAGCCACCAAACACCTAGAAACATGTTCAGTATTTCCCACCCTACATGCATTCCTTTGAATAGTTTAATGAACATCAGACAGATCCATTCCTTCATCCTTCCTTTTTTTTTTTTAACTATAATCATTTAATATGGGAATGAACTTTAAAGGTTCAAATCCCATATACAGTAAGAAAAGAACCAATTCCATTTATAAGTAAAATCAAATATTAAAATCGTAAAAAGAGGTTTTTGTTGAACAACCTTGCCTTCTCCCACTAGATGTCCCACTAGACCATCATGGACCTTGCTCCAGCCCTAATAAGAAAGTAAAAAATCTAGGGCTAATAATTAATACTTTTGTGTCCCTGGATAGGTAGGTTGTTAATGTGTCCTCCACCACCTGCTTTTACCACCCGGAAGTGCTCCAAGGGATCCTACTGCATTACCAACGTAAGATACAAGCCATGATGCTCTATGCTTTTTAGCCAAGCTAGACTGGAGTACAGCAAAACTGTGCTGGAAAATGAGAGAGCTCATTTGTAATTAGTCAAACTAATACAAGATGATTAGAAACCTGCATACATACATACGAGCATATGTCTCAGTCACACCATGAATACTCTAATTTTTGCAAGTTAACAAAATCGTCCCTTTCAAATACTTATCACAGTTCACAAGACTAGCTTTGCCAATTCCTCCGATTTTACACGCAAAAGATATATCTTCTGTCATTAAGTAATATCCTAACATTATGACTTCTCAGTAGTTCCCTCTACTCATTACACAAGACTGGAAGTAGGGGATTCTCAGGAGCAGCTAAATTATGAAATATACTCCCCCTCCATCTGCTTCCTGAGCATTTTTTACCTTTTACGAAATGTCTGAAATCCTGGCTCTACAGCTGTAGAAATGCTAGGACACTGTTCTTGCACGATTGCTGTCAGTGTCAAGAAGCTTTTGTTATTGCATCCTGGAAATATAACAAAATATAGCATAAAAAGGCTTACTTGCAGCTTCACTATATGTTTACACTATTACAGTATATAAACCAAGCAGTGGGTTTTCACTTTGTACTACCCAACATCACTGTTACATAACACTAGAAGTTATCTCCTCAAGGTGCGCTATATATTAAATATATATACATTGTTTTAGATCTTAAAACATCCAAAAATAGGGCACTTTGTTACTCAAAAGGGTGTCCTTGGCAGTGCTGGAATTAGAGAAAAATGACTTCAGGAAGCCATAAATTGGGGGTCATTGTGTGGCAGACAGAGAAAAGTGGCGGGTCATGAATATCAAAGTCTGACAGTAAACTTAAACATTTATTTTGCTGCAGAGAAATAAGCAACAAGGACAAATGTGACAGCAAGGCAGTTTTTGCTTATTTAATCAGTCACAAAGAGACTGCATTTTAAAATATCACACCATTATAAGGTACTTAATGCTGAGATCTTTGTGGGCCCAGAAATTTTAAAAGGCTTATAATAACAAAAGATAACTCTGGGGGTTAATGCAGTTTCAGGAGAGTTCCCTGTTATGTCCATTCACAGTTTTGACTCAGAAAGTAGCATGGAGGATGAATGTGCTTGCTGCAAAGCACATGGTGTACCTTTCAGATCACAGATTTGTAATATGTAGCTAGGTAACTGGGTTACTGGTTTTGACACAAAGATCATTTTGTTACTTTCATTTCATAAATTGCCATTTTGCTAATATGGCTCAGTGAGCTATAATCCAGCATCAAGGATCTGCATATAAACTGCTAGTCATGTTTTTAGATCCTTGAGTTTTTTACTCAATCTGTTGCTATTCTAAGTTTGCAAAGATGGATTCCTTTGGGTAATAGTAAAGTCCTATTATTACAGACACTCCAATCACTGTGCTATGTTTCAAATCCTGACTTTGCATTTCTTCTGACCATGCACTCTTTACAAACAATGCCTACATGAATGGACTATATGTGACTCCTACACCTTATTACCCTTCTGTACATTGGTTTACACATGTGTATGATTTATTGTCTCCAAGTGCGGAATGTTAAGTGATCTGACACCCTACATTGGGATGAGCAGCGCTGCATCGAATAAAATAAAAAGAAAAATAATAAATGGCATTTAACATCGTTATTTGAGGAATTACACATACACACAGACACATCTGGCATTCTTACGGTGCATAAACATCTTTCCCATAGGAGGGGTTGAAGAAAGTCAAACACTTGCCTCCAATTCATCGTTTCTTTAAAGTACTTGTGAAGCAATAAGCTGTGTGCCTTTGTTGCCTTCCATTGCATTGGCGTCTTGGTGTTAGGCTCCAGATGGCTTCCAGCCAGGATGACATTTGATCAAAGGTATCAGGCCCACCAGAAAGTCAGAATAAGGAAGTCCCCCCCCCCGCAGCCTGAAGGTTGCTGTTCTGAGCAGAAAGCAGACATGAGCAGGTGTTGATGAATTGTGTACCAGATTAGGAATATTACCCCAGGACAAATACAGCATATTTCACCGGGTCGGCTGGATCCCAGATCTGGCTCAGAAATAGCTGCCGGAACCATGATTTGACAGGATCGCCCTCATTTCCTGCACTGCCTGGCATCTATGAAGAGTGGTAAGCCAAGGTAACCACAACTAATCAGATGCAAGAAAGAGTAATGTTTTCAAGATATTTGTAAATCGAAGATGATTCCATGGACGGGCATTTTATGCAGCAGCTAAAAATGAATGATGGATTGAAAAAACAGATCACACAGAGTTGGCAAGAAGTCAATTTGCGGTGTTACTCTAAGTGTAAGTAATGCAAAGGATGATGATGAAGCTAGTTTTATAGAGCGTGCTGATACCCAAATGGATGTCCTGGGCCAATATGACTCGCATACAAACAGGTACAGCACCAGTAGTGGAAGTCCACACAGAGAGACCTGAGATCCAGGGCTCTGATCACTGCTTCTCCAATTAACAAAGTGTGTGATCCTGGGCAAACTACTGTGAGTCCAAATTATCTGTGGTTAAAGGAGGAGAAGGAAAGGTGCACTGAGGACCAGCAGAGGAATTTACTTCCAGATGTGCTCTCCATTTCTTGCCCCTTGATTTCACAATTAGACCGACATTTGATCAGACACATTAATAACACCACAAAGTCACTTTCTCACTTGACCTTTAATGTTAGCTCTCAGGATCTAGCCATACTAAGACACAAATAATGCAGGAACGGATAATGAATATATGTGCGATGCCACTTTCTACTGAGCAGAAGAGTATAGGCATGAGTATACATCCAAGAAGGGGTAAGCCTCGTCAGCAAGAACAGGCTTGGATTCTTACGTTAGACACCGACACTGGCAGGTTTCAATGCCATACATGCCAACAGACCCAATTTTGTCGGGAGACTCGCGATTTTTGAAGCAAAAGAATTGCATTATTTTAGCTGTTTCCTGCCTAAAATTGAATCTAGATTCCCCCGATTTTCTTTTCAAAATCATCTCCCAATTTCCAGTTGTAAAATGTTGGCAGGTATGCTAAGCAACCGCTGGCTGTGCAGTGCAACAGACCCATGCTTTGTATTTCAGTGATGGCTGTAAAGGAGGGAGGTAAAGTTCATGCCACATGCAGTGCCTGTACTGATTCAGATCTCAATCTACAGGCACCATTTTAAGATGATATGGAGGGCCACGTAGCTTCAGAGGAGAGACATATTAACCACTTATTCAGCAGACGTTGACCTCCTACTGCAGGGATGCAGATCACCTGATGAGGATAAAGGGTCCATTCCACCTTGCCAACCAGGCACTTCACACATGCAGGATACAAAGGAGCACTCCTCACTTACTTCAACTGAAGGAGAACTCAATGAAGAAGAGCTGCAGACGCCCCAATAGTGTATATTCATTATAGAACATCAGGCGTATTGCCCCTTGCAGCATCACCTAGATCTGCAGCCCGGATCTCCCAGAAGCTGCTGATAAGAGCTCTGAGCTGATTTTATGTACGGGCCACCTGAAAATCACAGCAGTAAAAACATAACTCTCAACACACCCTCATTTGTAGGATGTCTTTCTCCTTGTGTAGTGATGATATGATAGTGCCTGCAGACATTGCTATGTTAGCATGAGTGAACTATATGCTTAAACACCATCTTGCCGCTTTTGCACATGACACTTCATGCTTCTGTTCTCATAAATAAAACTGCTTGCTTTTCTTCACATGGGAACGGTCTGTTTTTCACAAGTACAGGCTTACACTGAGACCTCGGTCTGCACAGAGTGTTCAAGGTCGAATAAGAGTGTATGCTGTTAATTCATGTTGATCAGTCCCACTCAGTTAGACATAACACGAACACAGCTGCAAATAACTGGAACTCGGGTGCTTTTAATATTGCATTGCATGCATGTAGGGAGCACTTGGAGAAAACCTTTACATCAATAGAGAGCTGTGCTTGTCCTGGGATGTGATTCCCTTCATCTGATCTTGGAGGTATGGGGTTCCCCGTTTAAACCTAGAGATCTTCTATTATATGAACAAGCTCCTAGCCTGGGGAGGGTGAGACACAGCCCTATATTCCTGGTTCCACTATCATTATAATATGATTTCTCCTTTTGTGTTTTATGGAATTGTAACAATTCTGATTGTATTATTTTTAGGCATCTTTTTACTAGTATTGGCGAAATTACTGCATCTTAGAGCACATAGTTAAAATAAACATTTTAAACTATATTGTGTCTCTGATTACTCATGTTGTGGACTGGTATAAGTGTTATACCGAAAGAGCGTTCTTGATTCCCACTATTCCTGAGAGTTCACTAAGTCTCTTGTTCTGGGTTGTCTAATCATTGGTCGGTTCGCTGTAGCACGGAGAACAAATGAGACACTGATGCTAGTTGGATTGGGGTTCTAGGCACTGAGGTAGGTTTTTGGTACACCACAATACACCGAAGTCCTGGTTTCCTGCGCATAGTTCTGTGCAGGAGCAGAATCCCTGCAACATGTCACACCTAACATTTGGTCTTATTTTCTAGACACTTTAGTAGTGCTTATACTTGTCCACAATACCCTCACTCCTGTTTCCGGACAACAGTTGTGACGGCATAACCAAACTATATAGTTCTGTTATAGGTTCATTTAAGCTTGAGATTGTAGAAAGGTTTATATGTTGAATTACTAACCCTTTTTGTGCAACAATTTATATAAATTGTTTTCCTCTTCTGTGTCCTTATGGCTGAGATCGACATTGCTTCTCATAGTCGCACAGCGCTCCGGCGTCATTTAACGCAATGTGGAGTGCCTAACGTAGGTATGGTGCTTATCTTTGTGGTTGGTGCGAACCCAGAGTTTCCCTTTGAGATTTTCTACTCTTGGGTTACATTTGGGGCAGTAGATGGGGATGACGACTTGTTCCACTCATATACTCCCACTGCAACACCTGCAAACTATAGGCCATACACAACACAAGAAGTTCAGATTTCAGCATGGCAACACCGTATTTGGTTTAATGGCGCCCTCCCCCACACCGTGACTCCAGTCCAGTTAGGCCCTTTGTCTATACCAGGGGCCACTTGGCCAGTTTTGGCTGGGTTTACACCACATCCACGTTATCTACAGGACCCGGTAGACGATTTACGTTTACTACATACCTCCTTAATTGGGGTACATCGGGCTCTAGTACAATACGTTTCTTGCAATCTCCAGGTGGGGGCACCTGGGGTTGCGCCGCAGCCAGTTGCACCGGCCGGGATTTCGATTAGTCCCGTCATGGTTAATTCGGTTATGGGCAAGCGCCCCCAAAGTAAGGATAATTTGCCTTATTGGCTTGCTGAGAAATTTGACCAACTGGAGGCAGTATTTCCTAATAAGACGCCTGTCGAAAAACACAGGATCCTGACAATTAGTTTGCAGAAAGACTTAGGACCAGAGGTGACCGATTGTGAAAATTGGGGTAAAGTATTCGCAGCAGTATATGCGAAGTGCTTTGGCACACCATCTATGACCGTCCTGCCCTCCGTGATCAAGCGTGTTCAGGATGAGCATGGTCCGGAGGCGGCAGTTGAGTTAGGAATGAGGCTTGTCGGAGTGTTTGACGTAGTTGCTGATCTCATCCTTGCGAATGTAAAGGGAGATACGGTTAACTTTCAGGTGTCTAATGCTTTGCGCCTTGTCCCAAATGCAGAGAAACCCTGTGAGTTACCGAAACTTATTGCGGAGGCTTATAAGACCATTGGCCGCAATAGTTTGGGTGTTAAGCCTTTTGCTAAATCTGCAGCACAACCGCAAACTCAGACGGTGTAGTCTAATAAGGACGACCGTCCAGTTTTTTCTAAAAAGAATTGGAAAAATAGAAACAGGGGTGATGTCCTGCGTCACCGATATCCGAGACAACTGAGCACACTTATGATTTGCGCGACCGTGCCAGAATTAGGTCTCCTGATAGATTTCAGGTTCCTCGTTCTTCACAGGAAACATCGGGCTCACAAGCCGGTGGCAGAGAACGCGTCAGAGGTCGAGGTGCCCCGCAAGGACGTGAGCAGCCTAGTCCGACTGACGTTCAAGGCAAACAGGATGATTTCCTACATCAATCCCCTCTGTTTCAGAAAAAGAAAGTTGCTGCATTAACACCAAGGTATACCACAGACAGTGAGAACCCAACTTCGGAACCTAACAGGGGCAGTAACGCTGCTAGACAGCGCAGCGGAGGTTACAATAGTGCAGAAAGAACTGCGTCCTTTACTGAAGGCGACAGCAACTGATACTTTCAACACAGTTGAAACTGCTGACACCCATGTGGCTCCCCCTGACAGACTATATGATATAGTATTTTTAATTGAAGGTGACATAAAGAGCGAAATTAAAGGGGAAAATCTGACTTCTTCTTATGACATTTTGTTAGCTGAGGCAGATTGGCCCCCGCCCTTCGTTTTGGCCGCTCCAAGGGGGGAGGATGTAATCCTCCATAGTTTTTCACACACTGTGCCCAAGGAGCAGGCGCAGAATTTTGCGGAGGAGTGGGCTCTTGTGCTTGCACCGGCTTTGTACCGTACTCAAGTTGGGTTAGATAAACTTTCACCCCCACATGAGATACCATAGCGGTCTATGCCACTGCCACACCCTCAATATCCCCTCCGGCGGGAGGCGAAAGCTCCCGTTGCTGAAATCCTTGACCAATTGGAATATCAGGGTGTGATTGATACATGTGTGTCACCCATGAATAACCCTCTTTTTACTGTCACTAAACCAGATGGGTCGCACCGCCTAGTTTTGGATTATCGGCATTTGAACTCTCATTGTCGGACATGTGCAGTACAGAATACCCATAGTTCTACCCTCATAGATAGTCTTGTGAGAAAAAGATTTAAAACCACACTAGACATTTCTAATGGCTTTTTTAATCATAATTAAGGTTCCCAGTTTTCAGTTTTTACGGATTTTTACGGATTAATACAGAAAGAAAACAATGTGTTTTCTGTCTGCATTTATTTTTTAAATGTGGATAAATACAGAAAATTGTGCTTCTTTTAAGTGATTCTCCGTGCAGTCTTTCATGAATAATAGGCCAGCAGCTGAGCAGATGGACAGCATGGAAAATTAAAACACAGGATGAAATTTCTTTACATAACAGAATATGTCAACATACATTTATGATAAAATGCTAGTATTTACCAGTGGAGGTACTGTTATGTAATAGTTGGCAGCTTAAGCAGCTAAAAAAACGACACACATCATAGTATGAGTGCGCGTCTATCAGTTAAATAGATACGGAAATGTACAGTTTTACAACTTCATATATACAAAAAACACAAAATAAATACGGATAAATACAGATAATATGGCCAAAAAACAAATATGGATAAATACAGACGGAAATGGCCCAAAAATAAATGCCAATAAATGGGGATCCCTAATCATAATCTGTCCTCTATTAGTAGTCAGTGGACAGCCTTTACTTCTGGCGGCAAACAAAAACAGTCCAAAAGATTGGCCATGGGATACAAAAACAGCCTGGGCGTTGTTGCCGCACGTATTGTCTCTTTGTTGGACAGCATAGACCCTGATGCGTACTCGTACGTTGATGATATTTATCTCACGGACAACGTATTATGGGCGCATCTCTGTCGTGTGGACTGCATCATTGTTTTGTTCGCGGACTAATGTTACAAATTTAACTTTGCAAAGTCACATATTGCAGAGTACACAGTGTTGTTTCAGGGCTAAGCGCTCAACGATGAAGGTTGAGGTCTAGCACCTGACTTCCTGGAGAAATGCGCAACTCTGCGTTCTCCTACGAAATTACAATCTTTGCTGGTTTTTTAAATTTTCGGTCGAACTAACATTCCCGATTATGCCTAGCATATCAAACCACTTTATGCCTTGATTCCACCTACTTTTACCAAAGCCTGCTGGCTTCCGGAACATTCTGCTATTCTGCAATCTTTTTTTTTTTTTATAATTTTGTTTATTGAAGTTTTTGGTAGTCGTACATAACAGTGGTCATAACCAGTACAATCTCTACAGGCACAATATAATACAGATTTCTTTAAATTACATTTCCCAGTGATACACAGTAGAACGTTTTCACACTGCCACATCGTCACAGTACCAATTCAAGAGTTAAGGCAACCGATAGGCTGGAGCAAGTCAGGGTGATCTCGCAGATACGCTGTGAGTGACTCCCATATATCCGATGGTTTAAAGGCAGTTGGTAGTTCTTCCGCATATATTAAAAAATTGTCTTTACAGTAAACAGCATCATGTATCCAGTTTGCTAGAGTGGGGGTTTGTCTACTATCCCAATGTATCGCAACCCTGCATTTTGCTAGAAGCAGCAATATGGCAATCAGCTTCTTCTTCGCAGATTTCACAGGTATATGAAGGCCTAACAAGCACTATTGTGGTGTACATGATAATTTACACTCAATTAGTATACTCAAGTGATGAATCGCTGTTTCCCAGTATTGTCGTATCCTATCACAATTCCAAGCCAGGTGTGCAAAGTCTTACATCCTGCAGTATCACGTAGCCCATATTTATATAATTCAGATGGGGTATGATAGGCTTGATGTATACACTTATAATGGATGATGCGAAGATTACCATTGGGTGTGAGTAGTGTAATAAGTGCACAGCATGATTTCCAGTCAGCATCCGTGAGGGAGCTAACTTAAAGTGTGCTCAATTTATCTCGGGCCTTGTGTGTTTGCGAACCTATTTCTGCTTGTATCAGTTTGTACTGCCGCGATACCATTTTTGTGTGAGTGGAAGTTGTTATTAACGATTGCAGTGACTGTAATGCTGGAGGTTCGGCTGGGAATGTGGGATACAATTCTCTGACGGCTGCTCTCAGTCTGTGATAAATAAATTTAAATAACATTGATTGATTGCTGGTGTAGGACAGGTCGTCATGCGTGAGGAAGGCACCATTCGGGAATAAATCACTTATCTGTGTTATGCCAACACGCTCTAATATCATCATGCTATTATTTTCTTGTGTAACTGATAGCGCAGGGTGATGGGCCAGCGGTAGATTCGGGGCGTATATTGGGGATTTGTTCGCTCTTTGACTGATGCATTGCCAGGCCTGCGATGTCGTTCGAATTCTATTTATTTCTCGCGTCGTCAGATGATGACGGGTATGTGTGAGGATACTTGACAGTGGTATTGGAGCAGCATCCCCATCTTCCACAGCAAGATGTGGCAGATAGCGCTCCAGGTGAAACCAATAGTACGCTTATTGTGCTTGTGCACATAAATAATATAAATAGATATCCGGGACCGTGAAACCTCCCGCTGCATATGGTAGGGACATGGTTTGAAGACTTATGCGGGCTTGCTTCCCGGCCCATATCAGTCTGCTGAAATTAGTGCGTAGTGTGATCCAGCGAGTTATCTGTGTTTCTATGCGATCTATTGTGGCGCCATAGTTATACCTAAGTACCAATTCAGAATCACGGTGTATCCAAATTCCTAGGTATTTAATTGGATCTTCTTGCCCGATCAGTGGAAATTCTAGTGGTGGTGCTTTCTTTTGTTCTGTTAGCGGCATCACTGCTGAATTACTCCAGTTGATGCACAGCCCAGTGTATTGTCCGTATTTGATATATTCTCTTAGTATTGGGGAAAGGTTCTCTGCCGGGTCTCGAAGATACAATACCATATCATCTGCATATAACGATATGATAATGGGTCTCAGGGTGAACCGCAGTGCAGCGTGTGCATATTTCTGACGCACCTTACAGGCCAGTGGTTCTAGTGCGATGGAGAAGAGCAATGGAGACAGCGGGCAGCCCTGCCTGGTGCCACGTTGTATTGATATTTTGTCTGATATGTGTTTATTGACCTTAATACGGGCAGAGGGCTTGTTATACAATAGGGCAATCCAGTTGATAAACATGGGTGGCAAGCCGATAGCCTTTAATATCGCGAACAGATAGGGCCACTCGATAGCTGCATCCAGTAATACCGCCACGGCCTGCAACTCTGGATTTAATTGGTGCAGAAGAGCGAAAATGGTGCGTAGATTATGCGCAGTGGAACGAGCTGGAATAAAGCCTGATTGGTCAGGCAGGACTATAGTGGACATTAGAGGCTGTAGTCTTGTGGCAAGAATAGTGGCAAGTATCTTATCATCTGTGTTTATCAACGATAAGGGTCTATAAGACTCTGCTTTTTCAGGTCTTTTGTCCGGTTTTAAAAGTGCTACTATAAGAGCCTCACACAGCGTTGGGGGGACAAATTTGTTATTATAGGCTTCATCATATATTTCTAGCAGAGGGGGAATAAGCAGGTCAGAGTATGCTTTATAAAATTCAGCGGTATACCCGTCAGGGCCCGGCGATTTCCCATTAGGTAATGATTTTATAGCTGCCTGCACCTCCTCTTCCGTTATCGGTTGAGCTAGATATTCACGATGTGTGTCTGAATGCCATACCAATGCTATATCCTTGATGTACTTCAGAATTTCAGCCTCGGGTGCAGTATGATGTGACTTATAGAAGGTAGCGTATGTCTCTACAAACGTGTTCAATATGTCTGGGGTATCGTAGTGTGTCTGCCCACTATCATCCTCCATCTGGGTAACCGTGTATTGTTTATGTTATGTGCGCACTGTTTGGGCTAGTATTCTGCCCGGTCTCCCACCCTCCCCCATCCTGCATGCCCCCTGGCGTTGAGATGTATATATTATTTCATCATCTGCTAGTTTGTTATACTGGTTCACCTCTTCACGTAATTTGCTAAGGGTAAGTGCACCATGAGCCTTGTCATATTCTACTTCTAAGCATTGTATGCGACCTTCGCATAGCTCCAATTGCGTTCTAATATCCTTCAGAATGCCAGCATTTGTGCTTATACAAATGCCTCTTAAGGTGGCTTTAAAGGCCTCCCACTGCGTACCTGCACTATCGACTGATTTTGTGTTATCTGCAAGGTAATCTTTTATTGCCTTCTGTATTGTGTCTTTGTAAATAGGATCTAAAAGTGCTGTGGCATTAAACCGCCATACAAATGGCGGTGGCATATATGTCAGGATCAGGATCAAGATCGCCAACAGTATCCTTCACAGGCCACAGCGGAGCTCCGGCATCAGATCCGCCTCTGGGCCCACCTCAGTCAGGCACGCCCTGGTCTTGCGTACAGAGTGCGCCGCAATGGACGTGGCCTCAAGTTTCCGGCTACTTCCCAGCAATGGTTAGAGCTCCGTTTTCTGGCGTTTTACATGGTCGCTAAGCAAAGCAACGCAGCCATTAGCTTCGTCGGTGTTCTCCGCTACTTGGGCTTTCTGGTACAGCACAGATCATCGGTTTCACACTCAGGATAATGTCAGGATCGTGGCTTGGTCGGGAGAGCTTACCTACGGCGCGGCCATTTCCCAGCGTGACAAGCTCTGCCCCCTGCTATTCTGCAAGCTTTGCAGACTGATCTTCTTGAATCTAAATACTTATTGACACGTGACAACCATACAAACCTGGTAATAAGAATTGTGCCAGGCGCGGTGGGTTTCACTTACTTGACGTTTAATGAAGGGGACACAGTACCCTTTGCTTACAAGTCACACTTGTACACATCGGCTGAAATGTGCTTTTCAACTGTTGAAAACGTTTTGACGTAGATAATCATTCTGCTGTATAACAGAACCTACAAGAGACTCGCGATAGTCTTGCAAAGGAACTGATGCTGCACTACAGATTCCGGTAGTGGGCTGGCTACCTCGAGTCGGTGACCTGGTCCGTGAGAAGGTGGAGAACAAGAAGGAGTTTGGCCCCTCTGATCGTGCACCGGTTCCAGTGCTTGGTGTGCAGGGTACTCGAACAGTCATTTTACCACCACTACCTGGTCGCAAGGATAACAGGTACATCTCCATTGACAATGTCAAACTACAACGAATGGCCGATTCTTCATAGTATGACTCCAACAGTTTCCTGCCCAGCAATGATAAGGAATTCTGTCATGGCCTCATCAAACACCATCAAGACTGAGGTGGCCATGGAGATGCACACTGTTACTAATCCATTACTGAACCCTCCGGCTCGCAGTCCTAATGAAGATACTGAGTATGCGTACCCCTCAGACGTGTCATTACCTGTTGTCCAAACAAATGCAAACAACCAGTCTCGTTTTTCATTTGACACTAACTCCATGACATCGAGTATCCCATCGAAATTGTCTATTTTTGTTACATGGTTTAAAAAACATTTTTTGATTCCACCTTGGACTTACATCTGGTTGGTCCTCATCTGCATATTTCTATTCATGTCGATTGGATTTGTCACAGTTTTTTTCAGACTAATTAATGGACATTACCTTACTGAACGCTCTGCTGTGAAGGTAATTGATGGAACTTTGACACCACAAAATTCTTGCCTCCTTAAAACCGAACAATCACTTTAATGATCCTCTCCCCTCTAACTGCCTAGCTGCCGCCTCCAAGGCTATCATCCCTTCCTGGACCTCAATAATCAACGCCTCCCTCCTACAGGGCTCAATTCCTGATTCGCTCAAGGCTGGCCAAGTTGTCCCCATCCTAAAAAGCAACACGCTGGACCCTGCCTCAGCTGAGAACTATATACCCATATCCAACATCCCACTCCTTGCCAAAGTTCTGGAAAAATGTGTGTAACAGCAGGTAAGCCTACACATCAACAACTTTCACCTGCTAGATGACTTCCAGTCAGGTTTCAGAACTGGACACAGCACAGAAACCACCCTCTTCCACATTGTGGATGACGCCCTCCAAGCCCTTGACCTTGGCAAAACCTGTCTCCTAATCCTTCTAGACCTTTCCTCCGCCTTTGATATGGTTAACCATGAAATTCTCCTAGAACGCCTCAAACTCAGGATGGGGTTGGATGGCACCGTCCTTGAATGGTGTAGATCCTTCCTCCGAAACCGCTCACGGAG
Source organism: Triturus cristatus (assembly GCF_964204655.1). Classification (NCBI taxonomy): domain Eukaryota; kingdom Metazoa; phylum Chordata; class Amphibia; order Caudata; family Salamandridae; genus Triturus; species Triturus cristatus. Next base: position 295,539,164 of record NC_140589.1, on the reverse strand, counting down.
AGTCCTCATCAACGGTGATCTATCCGCCCCCTCTTCAGTTTCTGTTGGAGTCCCCCAAGGATCAACCCTCTCCCCCACCCTCTTCAACCTTTACCTTGAACCTCTCACCGAGGTGCTTCATGCCGCCAACATCTCCTACCTTATGTACGCCGACGATACACACGTCTACATAGAAATCTCTTCACCTGAGGACATTTTCTCCCTAAACGAGGCCCTGAAGCTAACAGTCCATTGGCTCACTGCCAACAAGCTTAAGCTCAATGCAAACAAAACGGAATTCCTTCAGATCTCCCCACCCAAACCCAATCCAGACATCCAGGAATGGATCAAGACCATCACTGCACTAAACTGCCCTCCTACCATTGTTGACTCAGCAAAATCCCTGGGAATAACCCTTGACGGCAGCCTGAATATGCATGGACATATAAACTCGATGGCCAAAACGGCTCGATTCCACCTGAGCTACCTAAGAAACCTAATACCTTTCCTCGATGTGTCCGACCTTAAAATGGCAACCCAGGCCCTAGTCATTTCCAGACTTGAATATGGATGCTCTACTCTTGCAGGGCTACCCAAGAACTCTCTGGCCCCATTGAAAGCCTGCCTCAACACCGCCGCCAGACTCATAACGGGTAAAAGAAAAATTGACCACATCTCTCCCCTCCTCAAAGCTCTGAACTGGCTTCCCCTGGAGGCCAGAATACAATTTAAACTGGCCTGCATTACTCACAAAGCTCTGTACTCAAATTCACCTACATTTCTCGCACAAAAACTTGTGATATCCGGACGTGCCAAAAACTCCAGATCTGCCAAAAACTTGCTGCTGCAGCCAGCACGCTTCCGGAAGAAAAAAACCTACAATCGAGCCTTCTCTGGAGCCGCTCCAAGAATCTGGAACTCTCTCCCACCCTCCATCAGAAGACTTCCGTCCGTTGCACACTTTAAGAAGGAGACCAAAACTTTCTTAATGGGAAAATACCTCATCTAATGAATACTTTACAATCACCTCATAGACTTGTTAAACCCTCCACCTCCGCATTATCCACAGCCTCCACGGATGATATATTTTTCTGCACTCCTGGGCATCCCCCCAAGAGCTGAGACTGCGTGCCTTCTTCTATATCATAACAACCTGCTTTAATTTTTATTCCGCATGTAGCTTGGACCATAGACGGCATGTACCTCTTGTATAAGGTAGCCTTCTTGTATTTTTTATCTACCTGCTTAAAGTTTCTCCCACATGTAGCTTGGACTTTAGACTGCGTGCTCCTCCCGTATAATGTATCCCTATCTCTCCCAATCTTATCCCTCCCATCCTTATGTTTTGTATTCTCCCCCTAAATCCTGTAAAGCGCTCTGATACCCTCACGGGTCTGGTTCGCGCTCTAGAAAACTATAAAAATAAATAAATAAATTCACACATCATGAAGCGAGACCAGACTTTTGTCAACATCACTGCCTGGCTAGTGTTGGATGGAATTGTGTGGGATGCTGTTAAGTTTCAAATTCATGGTCCCACCGTGGTGGTTAATGTCCCAAATGTACTTCGTGTTTCAATGGGGGATGTTGTGAAACAAAACATACGCTCTGATGATTGGGATGTCCAAGCTGTCGAATCTCTATTTTCTGATTTGAAATATTATGCTGCATTTGATGCTGAAGACTTGTATTTAAATTCTGCCAATTATGCAGATTTGTTTTGTTATCAGCACTATGGCCATCATTACCTGCATAAAGCTAATACATTTAGAAATGTGGTTAATTATACACAATGGGAACATTGCCCAGCTCCCATTGAAGGCAGCTCAAATACCCTTTTGAACAAATTTACATACTTCACTTATTTTAATTGATCCACTCCTGACTCTTTTTATTTTAAATTGACTTCTACGTCCAATTCTAAAGTTAGACTCACCCACACAAAGTTGCTGTATTCAAAATCCTTTATTGACCAGTTAGCTATAGGTGGCTATGAGCTATGGAAGGATACTGTCGATCTTTAATCTGTTTGGGGTTCTAGACCCTGGCAGGTACAAGGCACGGAAGCTTTACATCGTGCATGCCTTACCCCTAGCCACATGTTGTTTCTGAATAACTCTATTTATCAAACAACCTGTTTTGGATTGGCTACTTCCAAACAGTTGAATGCCCCGAAAAGTCCAAATCTGTATGCTTATCGTACATGGAATAACCATACAGATATGTCCCTTGATGAATTGCAGTCATTAATTGCTAATTCGTCATTTAATGTTTATAGTCTGGACCCCATGGGTTGGTTAGTTTGGCAAACCAGTACTGATTCATGCCAACATTGTTTTCTGGGTATGGCCATTGGCTACACACAAGATAGACCGGACCCCCGTTTTGAAAACTCCCATTCAGTTACTACCTATTCAGTAGGAAAATTATGTCAAAATTGTCTGAAACACTCCACCTTAGCGTCAGTTAAACATCATTTGTTTACTAACTGACGAGGTTGATTTGACTGATTTTTGTTAAAGGCCCTGTAGGTGGCAGGTCCAAAAGATATATGTATGCTATTTACAATGAAATTTGGAAACTGTCACAGATCAAAGCAGCTTCACGTTTAAGGGCAATAGACTAAGCAAATTTAGAGAAAGTTCTTGCTGTCATTGACAATAGCATTAACACTCTATCATCTCGAATTTACACATTAGATAATATTGTTTCATCTGTTGTGGACATTGTACATGATGTAGTATCTGTTTTGTACCATGGTCCAAATCAATTGCGTTCTATCATGCAGTTTGCTTTGACTTTACAAACATTAAAGGCTGGAAAGTCCCATGGAACTAGATGAACACTTCATCTTTGTTTATGCCTTTTAATTTAACAGAAAGACAACAGTTCATGTCCATGAAGGATGCAACACACTCTCTTTTATATATTGAAAAATTAGAACCATTACCATTTTCGGTAGCCAAATCTAATTCTGCTGTATGGCTCATCCATGGGGTTATAACTCTCCCATTTTCTTTGTTTAAATTTAGTTCTTGTATGAAACATTATGCACTAGGATGATATGAACCCCTACGTAGAGCTTTTCTCCATGGAGTATGGTCTTTGCCATTCACATACAGATGTCTGAGGGATGACAAAGAGGTTTACTTGACTGGGGACGATTGTAATTCCACACCTGATCACTCGCTTGTGTGTAAGAATATACATTTGCACGGCGCCTGTAATCTACAAGCACCGAATTTGGCTTGCATTTTAAAGGGTAATCCAGTGCCAGCTATCACACCAACTTTCACATTGCTTGCTAACGGTAGTTATTTACTTTTAAATAATGAAGCTTGCTGTGGTATGCTGGCTGTGATCCCTTACATTGTGACTGTCTCAAAACGTGTAGTTTGCTGTAAAAATGTGCTTTTTCCGCCCCCACATGGGAGGCTCGAAATCTCGATTTGGCCTTCCATTCCAACCTTGAAGGCAAAGTTCAATAAATTGAGCAGAATAAGAGCACTATTGTCCCAAAATGAAGTAGCTCTTACTTCTTCCCGAGAAACATTTGTCCTTCACGTGGCTAACGCCCGTACAGCGCTTTTAAATACTGATCTCCCACTTCATTTCGGCGCCTTGATTCACACTATTTTCAATGCCTCTACTACAACAGGCTTGGCTCATTTTTTAAACTTGTGGACTACGGCCTTGTAATCTCATTCCAAACTATATTTGGTGTGATACCAGCATTTTTTCATTCTATTTTTTCCAGCATCTTCGGCGGTTTCCCACTAATTCTCGCCTTGGCTGCCGGTGTGCTGCTGTTGATTTGCTTGCTCCGGAATGGCTGCACTGTCTGTGTCACAGGACAGCCGACCACGGCTGATATAGCTTCGTAGCCGTATGCTTGAATACTATGGAACGCTAGTTCTAGCCACTCTAAGCTTGGCTTATGGATTGTCCTTCCGAATTGCATATTTCACTTGCGTGCAACCTGTGTTCCATTGCCTGGATTGCTCCTTTGAATGGGCACTAGATCTCTGCCTCTCCAATACGGTGTCTCCTGCCCCGGATGATGATCGGCTAATGAGTCCCTTTGTGGCACATGAGCTGGACTGTTCTGGTGTTGGGATTATGGCCTGCGCTGCTGCGCACAGAGTTTTGGCTCAGTGGGTTGTCTGTTTGGCTGCACATGGCTTCTTGGAACAGAGTTATCTTGAAGAACACGCAAATTGTCCTCTGATGGTGCTAGAGGCTCTGGTTATCGAAGAAAATGTATGTTCATTTACTTTACTCGATTGAATGGCGAATCTCTTTTCTGACAATAACAATGACTTCCTCTTGGAGGCTGTTGCAACATATTGTGCATCTAAACTGATGGATTAAATTGGCAGCCTTCCTTCCTCAATTGCGTATTTTTAATGATTTATTTTTATCCCTGGCTGGTTGACCCCCGTGGTTTCATATTTTTTCCTTCTGTTTTTGTTTTTGTATTGATTTTTTTCTCCCCACTTTCAAATTGACTCATTTGACATGGATGAAATTATTTTTTGCTCATTCGAAATTGAACTCTGCGTTCCTATTGAGTCCTTTGTTTGTTGGCCCGATCAGGGGAGGTTGTAGTGAGGATATGACATTGCCTGCAGACATTGCTATGTTAGCATGAGTGAACTAACAATAACACCATCTTGCCGCTTTTCCACACGACACTTCAAGCTTCTGTTCTCATAAATAAAACTGCTTGCTTTTCTTCACATGGGAACAGTCTGTTTTTCACAAGTACAGGCTTACACTGCGACCTCGGTTTACACAGAGTGTTCAAGGTCGAATAACAATGTATGCTGCTAATTCATGCTGATCAGTCCCACTCAGTTAGACATAACACAAACACAGCTGCAAATAACTGGAACTCGGGTGCTTTTAATATTGCATTGCATGCATGTAGGGAGCACTTGGAGAAAACCTTTCCATCTACAGAGAGCTGTGCTTGGCCTGGGATGTGATTCCCTTCATCTGATCTTGGAGGTATGGGGTTCCCCGTTTAAACCTAGAGATCTTCTATTATATGAACTAGCTCCTAGCCTGGGGAGGGTGAGACACAGCGCTATAGTCCTGGTTCCACTATCATTATAATATGATTTCTCCTTTTGTGTTTTATGGAATTGTAGCAATGCTGATTGTATTATTTTTAGGCATCTTTTTATTAGTATTGGCGAAAGTACTGCATCTTAGAGCACGTAGTTAAAATAAACATTTTAAACTGTATTGTGTCTCTGATTACTCATGTTGTGGACTGGTATAAGTGTTAAACCAAAAGAGTGTTCTTGGTTTCCACTATTCCTGAGAGTTCACTAAGTCGCTTGTTCTGGGTTGTCTAAACATTGGTTGCTTCACTGTAGCACGGAGAACGAATGAGACACTGATGCTAGTTGGATTGGGGTTCTGGGCACTGAGGTGGCTTTTTGGTACACCACAATACACCGAGGTCCTGGTTTTCTGCGCATAGTTCTGTGTATGAGCAGAATCCCTGCAACACATAGATTCACCTTAAGTCTTCAAACAAGCATAATACCTTTCTTCAGACGAGAACAGGATCTCACACCCTGAAAACCTTCCTCACTGCCTGAAAAAAGCCACCTGCATTAACTTTAACCCCTTGTATGACCATGACGAGCTGGACTCGTCATGGAGCACAGTCGTGCTGTGCCCATGACGAGTCCAGCTCGTCATGAGGCATACCCTAGGGAATCCCTCTGGTGCGGGCACCAGAGGGATTCCCTTTCTACCAAAATAGCCTCGGGAGCTGGGGAAGAGCTTCCCCAGCTCCCGAGGCCCCCCCCCCTTTCACTGTAATGACGATCGGCGCGCACGTCGCGCCGACGTCATTACAGTGAAAGTGAAACTGAAATGAGCCAAGAGGCTCATTTCAGTTTCACTTTCTACGTGCTCAGGGGGCTATCTCAGTTGGTATCGTTGGAAAGGGGAGAATCTCCCCTTTCCAGCAGGGATCCACCCACTAGACACCAGGGAGGGGGGAGCGGCCCCTTGGGCAAGAGCCTTTGCTCCCCCCAAAGAATTTTGGCCAAATTTAGTCTTTTTAGTAGCCCCCAATCTGCCCCCCCCCCGGGGGGGGGGGGGCAAAAGCCCACTAGACACCCGGGATTTAAAAGAAAAAAATACAAAATAGGGGTGGGGGCTGCCCAAAACGGGCAGGCCCATGCCCCCACCCCCAATTACTACAGTCTTTCTGCCCCCCCCAGGGGGCAGATGGGGCATTGGCCCCTAATCTGCCCCTTCGGGGGGGGGGCAGAAAGCCCACTAAAAACCAGGGATTAGTTTTTAGTTTTTTTTAGGGTGGGGGCTGCCCGCAACGGGCATGCCAATGCCCCCACCCACCCGCCACCATTACAGCCTTTCTGCGCCCCCGGGGGGCGGATGGGGCTTGGCCCCAATCTGCCCCCCCGGGGGGGCAGAAAGCCCTCTAGACACCAGGGGAATAAAAAAAAAATAGGGGTGGGGGCTGCCCAAAACGGGCAGGCCCATGCCCCCACCCCACCCCTCAATTACTACAGTCTTTCTGCCCCACCCGGGGGGCAGATAGGGCATTGGCCCCTAATCTGCCCCTTCGGGGGGGCAGAAAGCCCACTAAAAACCAGGGATTCGTTTTTAGTTTTTTTTTAGAGTGGGGGCTGCCCGCAACGGGCACGCCAATGCCCTCACCCTCCCCCCCCACAAAAATGACAGTCTTTCTGCCCCCCAGGAGGCAGATGGGAGCTGTAGCACCCAATCTGGTCCCCCTGGGGGGCGCAGAATGCCCACTAGAAACCATGGATTTTTTTGTTTTATTAGTGTAGGGGTAGGGGCTCCCTAAAATGGGCATGACAATACCCCACCCCACCCCCAGAGAAATTCCAATCTTTCTGCCCCCCCGGGAGGGCAGATGGTGGCAGTGGCCCTGATCTGCCCCCTGGGGGGGCAGAAAGCCCACTAGGCGCCAGCGAGTACGCCGGCTTTTTTTATGCGTGGGGGCGGGGCTGCCCAAAATGGTCATACCAATGCCCCCACCCCCACAAAAAATAGCCACAGTCTTTCTGCCCCTTTAGGGGCATATCGGGATGAAACCCCCTTCCCCGATTCCCCCCCAGGGCGGCAGAAAGCCCACTGGGCTCCGAATTCTTTTTAGCAATGTGCATACCTGTGGATTTTGGGCCCTAGCGCAGTTGGCACGTAGGCTAACCTAGCAAACCTGTACATTTTTTTAAACTAGACACCCATGGGGTGACTTCACTGGCTCTCACCAGGTTCTGTTACCCAGAATCCATTGCAAACCTAAAAATGTGTCCAAAATAACACATTTTCCTCACATTTCTGTGGTGGAAAGTTCTGGAATCTGCGTGGGTCCACAAAATTCCACCCACCCTGCGTTCCCCAAAGTCTTCAGAGAAAAATGGTACCTCACTTGCGTGGGTAGGCCTAGTGCCCGCGTCAGGCAAGGGCCCAAAACCTATTGAGGAGACATCAAAATTACCTATCACAAAACAACCTGGTTTTGCAAAGGGGGTCCCATGAGGTTTTGGCCCCGGGTTTGGCGGCCATCTAGGGAAACCTACCAATCCCACACATTTCTGAAAACTAGACACCCGGGGGATTCCAGTGAGGTATGGCTTGCATGGATCCCCCAACGTTTCCTTACCCAGAATGCCCTGCAAACCTCAAATTTAGCTGAAAAAATCACCTTTTTCACACATTTTTGTGTGGGAAAGTTGTGGCATCACCGGGCTGACACAAATTTCCTACCACCCAGCGTTCCCCCGCGTCTCCTGATAAAAATGGTGCATCACTCGTGTGGGAGGCCCAAGTACCCGCGACAGGCAAGGGTCCAAAACGTAGTGCGCCTCAACAGGCAAGGGTCCTAAATGTAGTGCGACTCACTACGTTTTGGGCCCTTGCCTGTCGCGGGTACTTGGGCCTCCCGCACGAGTAAGGCACCGTTTTTATCGGGAGACCCAGGGGAACGCTGGGTGGTAGGACATTTGTGTCAGCCCAGTGATGCCACAACTTTCCCACACAAAAATGTGTGAAAAAGGTGATTTTTTCAGCTAAATTTGTGGTTTGCAAGGCATTCTGGGTAAGGAAACGTTGGGGGATCCACACAAGCCATACCTCCCTGGAATCCCCCGGGTGTCTAGTTTTCAGAAATGTGTGGGTTTGGTAGGTTCCCCTAGGTGGCCGCCGAGCACCGGGCCAAAAACCCAGGTGACCCCCCTTGCAAAACCAGGTCGTTTTGATGTAGGCAATTTTCATGTCGCCTCAATACGTTTGAGGCCCTTGCCTGTCGCGGATACTTGGGCCTCCCACACGAGTGAGGCACCGTTTTTATCGGGAGACCCGGGGGAACGCTGGGTGGTAGGAAATTTGTGTCAGCCCAGTGATGCCACAACTTTCCCACACAAAAATGTGTGAAAAAGGTGATTTTTTCAGCTAAATTTGAGGTTTGCAGGGCATTCTGGGTAAGGAAACGTTGGGGGATCCACGCCAGCCATACCTCCCTGGAATCCCCCGGGTGTCTAGTTTTCAGAAATGTGTCGGTTTGGTAGGTTCCCCTAGGTGGCCGCCGAGCACCGGGCCAAAAACCCAGGTGACCCCCCTTGCAAAACCAGGTTGTTTTTATGTAGGCAATTTTCATGTCGCCTCAATACGTTTTGGGCCCTTGCCTGTCGCGGGTACCTGGGCCTCCCACACAAGCGAGGCACCATTTTTACCGGTAGAACCCGGGGGAATGCTTGGTGGTGGGAAATTTGAGTGACCCCGGTGATGCCACAACTTTCCCACTCAAAAATGTGTGAAAAATGTGATTTTTTCAGCTAAAATTCAGGTTTGCAGGGGATTCTGGGTAAGGAAACGTTGGGGATCCACGCAAGCCATGCCTCCCTGGAAGCACACGGGTGTCTTGTTTTCAAAAATGTATCGGTTTGCTAGGTTTCCCAAGGTGCCCGCAGAGCTGGGGTTCAAAAACTACAGCTAGACATTTTGCCAAAAAAGGGTCATTTTTCACTGCGAAATTGAGGTGTGACCACGTTGCGTTTTGCGCCGTTTCCTGTCGCGGGCACTAGGCCGACCCACACAAGTGAGGTACCATTTTTCTCGTAAGACTTTGGGGAACGCGGGGTGGGTGGAAATTTGTGGATCCACGCAGATTCCGGAACTTTCCACCACAGAAATGTGGGGAAAATGTGTTTTTTTTGTCAATTTTTTAGGTTTGCAAGGGATTCTGGGTAACAGACCCTGGTGGGAGGCAGTCAAGTCACCCCATCCTGGATTCCCCTGGGTGTCAAGTTTTTAAAAATATATAGGTTTGCTAGGTTTCCCAAGGTGCCCGCAGAGCTAGGGTTCAAAAACTACAGCTAAACATTTTGCCAGAAAAGGGTCATTTTTCACTGCGAAATTGAGGTGTGACCACGTTGCGTTTTGCACCGTTTCCTGTCGCGGGCACTAGGCCAACCCACACAAGTGAGGTACCGTTTTTCTCGTAAGACTTTGGGGAACGCGGGGTGGGTGGAAATTTGGGGATCCACGCAGATTCCGGAACTTTCCACCACAGAAATGTGGGGAAAATGTGTTTTTTTTGTCAATTTTTTAGGTTTGCAAGGGATTCTGGGTAACAGACCCTGGTGGGAAGCAGTCAAGTCACCCCATCCTGGATTCCCCTGGGTGTCTAGTTTTCAAGAATGTATAGGTTTGCTAGGTTTCCCAAGGTGCCCGCAGAGCTAGGGTTCAAAAACTACAGCTAGACATTTTGCCAAAAAAGGGTCATTTTTCACTGCGGAATTGAGGTGTGACCACGTTGCGTTTTGCGCCGTTTCCTGTCGCGGACACTTGGCCGACCCACACAAGTGAGGTACCGTTTTTTTTGTAAGACTTTGGGGAACGCGGGGTGGGTGGAAATTTGTGGATCCACGCAGATTCCGGAACTTTCCACCACAGAAATATGGGGAAAATTTGTTTTTTTTGTCAATTATTTAGGTTTGCAAGGGATTCTGGGTAAAAGACCCTGGTGGGAGGCAGTCAAGTCACCCCATCCTGGATTCCCCTGGGTGTCTAGTTTTCAAAAATGTATAGGTTTGCTAGGTTTCCCAATGTGCCCGCAGAGCTAGGGTTCAAAAACTACAGCTAGACATTTTGCCAAAAAAGGGTCATTTTTCACTGCGGAATTGAGGTGTGACCACGTTGCGTTTTGTGCCGTTTCCTGTTGCGGGCACTAGGCCGACCCACACAAGTGAGGTACGGTTTTTCTCGTAAGACTTTGGGGAACACGGGGTAGGTGGAAATTTGTGGATCCACGCAGATTCCGGAACTTTCCACCACAGAAATGTGGGGAAAATGTGTTTTTTTTGTCAATTGTTTAGGTTTGCAAGGGATTCTGGGTAACAGACCCTGTGGGAGGCAGTCAAGTCACCCCATCCTGGATTCCCCTGGGTGTCTAGTTTTAAAAAATGTATAGGTTTGCTAGGTTTCCCAAGGTGCCTACAGAGCTAGGGTTCAAAAACTACAGCTAGACATTTTGCCAAAAAAGGGTCATTTTTCACTGCGAAATTGAGGTGTGACCACGTTGCGTTTTGCGCCGTTTCCTGTCGCGGGCACTAGGCCGACCCACACAAGTGAGGTACCATTTTTCTCGTAAGACTTTAGGGAACGCGGGTGTGTGGAAATTTGTGGATCCACGCAGATTCCGGAACTTTCCACCACAGAAATGTGTGGAAAATGTTTTTTTGACAATTTTTTAGGTTTGCAGGGGATTCTGGGTAACAGACCCTGGTGGGAGGCAGTCAAGTCACTCCATCCTGGATTCCCCTGGGTGTATAGTTTTCAAGAATGTATAGGTTTGCTAGGTTTCCCAAGGTGCCCGCAGAGCTAGGGTTCAAAAACTACAGCTAGACATTTTGCCAAAAAAGGGTCATTTTTCACTGCGAAATTGAGGTGTGACCACGTTGCGTTTTGCGCCATTTCCTGTCGCGGGCACTAGGCCGACCCACACAAGTGAGGTACAGTTTTTCTCGTAAGACTTTGGGGAACGCAGGGTGGGTGGAAATTTGTGGATCCACGCAGATTCCGGAACTTTCCACCACAGAAATGTGGGGAAAATGTGTTTTTTTTGACAATTTTTTAGGTTTGCAAGGGATTCTGGGTAACAGACCCTGGTGGGAGGCAGTCAAGTCACCCCATCATGGATTCCCCTGGGTGTCTAGTTTAAAAAAATGTATAGGTTTGCTAGGTTTCCCAAGGTGCCGATAGAGCTAGGGTTAAAAAACTAGAGCTAGGCACTTTGCCAAAAAAGGGTAAATTTTCACAGCGATATTGAGTTGTGACCACGTTGCGTTTTGCGCCGTTTCCTGTCGCGGGCACTATGCCTACCCACACAAGTGAGGTACCATTTTTATCGGGAGACTTAGGGTAATTCAGATTTGTAAAGGAACTGTTATTATCTATTGACTCTCGATGCATTTCTGCCTTCCAAATGAAAGATATTGTGTAAAAAAGTCATTCTAAAAAATGACTGATAATTCTCATGCTAGTATGAGTATTCCCAATTTCAGAAATGTGCAAATATCTACTGTTTCTAAACTCTATATTTTGTTCCCGTTTTAGAAATACATAGGTGTCTTTCATACCGATTTTTCCATGTACACATTTTTACAGAATAATTACTATATACCCGGTACATAATAAAAAACCATTGCAAGTTGCTGCTCAGTTTTTGGCTCTGGGTTCGTCGGGTTCTTGGTGAACCTACAAGTCCTATATATCCCCACAACCAGTAATGTCCAGCGGATGTAATGGTATATTGCTTTCAAAGAGCTGTCATAATTAGAAGAAGTTACAGGTGAAAACGTTGACACAAAAGGCTGTTTTTTTCAACTAATTTTTCAATTTATCCTATATTTAACTGTTAGTTCCTATAAAAAAAACCTTGATGGATCTACACAAATGACCCCTTGCTGAATTCAGAATTTCGTCTTCTTCTCGAAAATGTATAGCTTTCCAGGATCCATTATTGCTTTTGTACCCATTTCTGCCATTAACTGGAAGGAGGTCAAAAGCACAAAAAATAGCAAAAATAGGCTATGTCCCAGAAAAATGCCAAAACTGTGTAAAAAATGTTGGGTTTCTGACAAAAGTCTGGTATCCCCACAAAGCTGGGAAAATGGTCATTTCAACCCCACAAACCCTTTTTTGATAACATTTGCAGGGAAAAACCCAGATGCTTTCATTTGCAGCCCGTTTTTCCAATTTTTCCGAAAAAAAACAGCATTTTGCTGTATTTTGGCTCATTTCTGTGACCCATCTAGGAGAATCCACAAACCCTGAGTACCTTTAGAATCCCCATGATGTTGGAAGAAAAGGACGCAAATTTGGCGTGGATACCTTATGTGGTCAAAAAGTTACAGGGGCCTCAGCGCGCACTACCCCAAATAGCCAAAAAAGGGCGTGGCACGGGAGGGGAAAAGGCCTGGCAGCGAAGGGGTTAAAGGGATCAACCTCCAAACCACTCAATCACACCCCCTTGGTGACTGAAAGAATTGAAAAGTTTGTGGCAGCAATGTGGCTTCTAGAACAGGGTAGGGTGCCCAGGGGGTTGTAGCCTCTAATCACACTGATCCTCTCAAAATTGCAAGGTTGTATGACAGTCAACACACCCACCATACCACCAGGGTCTCCTGAGACCTCTGGCTGCCATATAAGCTCAAGATCAATTTTGCTACTCACTGAGGCTAGTCTCAGAGGGCAGTGGGTGCTGATGACTGACTGCACAACCTGATGTGTGACACTGTGTACCACTGGCAGTGGCTGTACTAAAAGAGCCTATAAATAGGGTCTGGGTGCCATTCTTACACTGATGCCCAAAACAGCATTAACCAATCTCTGCCAGTCTGCAGAGATGGGCTGGAAGTGTTGCAATTTGTATTTTAAAAGAGCAGAAGAAAGTTGAATGCTCAGGAGATCTTGCTGGTCACCCAGGACAGCCAACAGCTGACTCTCTAAAGAGTAATCAAAGAAAACAGGATGGACATGCAAAAATAATGCAGGTCTTATTCAATATGCTGCAGTTTTTGAAGCAATCACAAGATAGGAAGCAATGAAATAACTCTTTTGCAGGGGGTAGGAAATGTGAGAGGAAGGATAAGTGATAAAGATTGTCACATCCATGCCAGCTGCTCATGCATCGTCAAACATCATGGCTCTGCGTGGCCCTAGTACTGCGCCTAACTACAAACCTAACACAGAAGCACCAAATAGCCGTTGCGCAAGAAATGGAACTTCGTTGACTGATCTTGATTCCTTCCAGAATTAGGTTAATCTATTTTTTGCATAACAGGTAAATTGGCTCGTAGATATCCACGTTCCATACACCTGCATATAATGAATATAAATTCTCTTTATTTACGTAGCCATTTGGTCAGCCTGAAAAACTGGCATGGATCAGGCCCACCTGGACAAATGGCAGGAACCCGCAATTTGTGGAGTTTACATTTTTTGTGCTCATTCTCCAGCTGACTTGTAGCTTTACTTTATGTTCACATATTTGAAGATTCTAAAATGTCATCTCTATATGAAAATATGAAGTAAAAGTGAAGGTTTGAAATGCTTTGTCCCCAAAATATAGAATGCTCATTGTAGCCTTGCATGAAAAAATATGAATAAAAAACAGTTTATTAAGATCTGTTGGGACTTAACACTTTGTGGTATCACAGTTTACTACACTGCCCTCCCTCACGACAATCCCATTCTTGCTCTCCAGCTGATACTGAGCACATACTGCCGGTGTGCAGAACAGGCACATGAATAAGCTACATTTGGAAAAGTACAAATATATTGAATTTAAGCAATCATAATAAGTAAAACGAACTCTAAATGATCGATGGAGGTTTCATTTATGTTTTTTGGTCGCATGCGTGTGGCAACGTTCGAACCACCCCCAAAGGAAGCGGCCAATTTAATAATGTCATATCTAAAACCGACGCAATTTGTGTACTAAGCAGCCGAGTTCACTAATTGCACGGACAGGGCCGCGCGGACTACACAGAGCTCGCTGAGCTAATACCATTAACTCGCTGCACTCACTTCCCCGTAGGGTTAAATCTGTCAGTCTCCGAGGGCAGCCTTATTTAATCTCAAATTCGTTCATTTCTTCTTCCGACTTTGGCGGGTTTCCCCTTTCAAGGCCTAGCCAGAAAGTCGTAAAAGCGGGCTTCGTACTGCAGGCCACTGTTAGTGCGACGTTTATGGGCTCCCAGTGATATGCAAGCAAAGCCTCGAACAGATGTCCTTAATAACGAGCAGTCTGGCTCACATACGTGTGCGTTTATGGAACCGAGAAGCCGCGCCCGCACTTTCCCACAGCTATCAATAGGCCATAGATCGGCTTCTGCAGCCCTGCCGCCGCAAGACCCCGGAAGCAGCGCGGCGGGATGGGGGAGATTGCTTCCGGATGAATAAAGTTATGGATGTGTGGTGTCTGCACCTCAGCTGTGGCGAATGAGTGAGCCCTGCAGAATTTAGGGGAATTATGCTCGGAATTAAAGAACGTGGAAAGTAAACATCTCAGACGGTTTCTAAGCGTGTTACATATTTTAATAACTACAAATTGTTTATTCATGAAGGCAGTGTTTTCATTTTTGGAGAGACATCTACATGATAGAAGCCACAAAAAATATCAGCAAAAGAAGTCATGGTATAGCCAGACATTGCATGGCTGGTGAACACAAATAAAATCTCAAGGTTGATACCATTGTGCTGGAAACCTCGACCTTTAGAAATAAGAACACAACATTTCATTTCATCACCCCTAAAGAAAGACTAAATGCCGCATTATAATGCTATGGCCTTGTTCTTCATGTTGGGTGCATTGTTACTTTCAGGGACACAGACGTCTTAAGCGGCAGTGAGTTACACCAAACTGTATTAATATTGTGAAAAACAGCAATTTACACCATCATCACAAGGGCACAGTTCGGCAAATGGTAATCTGGAAAAAACTGATATTATTGTATGATATTTAATAGCTGGGTCATTTGCACACCATTCCGAGTTTCGGACCTCAGAATGGGCGATAATGCACCAATTGCTAATAACATTTCCATCCCTACAGTCAAGCCACAAAACTCCTCATCTGTCCAAGCAAACTTGACTTTTGTAACTCTTTAGCACTATATTATTTGAGCTCATTGTATAAAGCTCTCAATTTTACTGGAACTATTTTCACTTTCACCAAGCACACTCCTACCTCATCGTACTGCCATCGAATCACCTGGTTGTCAGATAAAACAGAGGTCTCTACAAGCTACTAATGATGGTTTCCAAAGCCCTACAGAGCTCCTCCCCGAATTACCTCTCTGAGTCATTATGTGCTAACTTGGAACTATGCTCATGCAACAAAAATATCGTAGCTACAACTAATAGTGGAACCACACTGGTTCTTTTGGACTCATTCATACAGCGCTTTTGATCTCAGTCGGGAGAGTCTTAAAATTACTCTCATTAATAGCTACTCTTATTACATAACTCACAATCTACACATAAATGTTTTTAAACATGGTATATTAATATGAGGTACGTACATAAAATGCCCAGCACTGCAAAACCATCGGGCGACGGTGCAGATTATGCGAGAATTTGCCCAAGTGACACACAATACATAAATATTTCAACATAGTACTTGGCTGGAAGTATTCATTGGATAGGACAAACTGTTACAACTGATCTATTTGTCCATATTATTGATTAAACGCATTTAAGCAGTCCAAAGTAATTTAAATTTGTCGACATTACAACTCCAAATACACCTTTAGGAATTAGAAGCCCAGAACTTAATCTTTTAATATAGTTTTTGACTAATAAACAACAGAGGGTCTCAGAGGGAGAATTTTCCTCTCTCTCCTTTACCTTGTCTTGTGGAGTCCCACAGGCATCATCTCTGAGCCCTACTATGTTCAATCTTTATGTTACACCACTGGCTAAGCTTATAAAGACTTCTCGTTGTCTCTGGCATCCTTTGCAGACGACACGCAGATTGTCGTGTCACTGGCTAAAAGCGCTATTAACACCAGTGACTCCTTCAGGGAATGCACGGCTGAAGTTAACAAATGAATGGAGAACAATTGCTTAAAGCTAAACTCGTCCAAACCTAAGGTTATCCTATTCCGAACAATCCCTGATTTTGGACACAAACCTGGTGGCCTTCTGATTTAGGTCCACTTCCTATCCCACTACCAAAGGTTAACAATCTGGGACTAGTGATTGACAATGAACTGAAGCTGAAGGAACAAGTCAATAAGGTTACCTCGGCCTCTTTTTGCTCCCTGAGACTGGTTAAGAAAATGAAAAAATACCTGCCATTCGAACTCTTAAAAACAGTGGTCATCTCGCTTGTGCTCACAAGACTTGACTATTGCAACAGTCTCTACATTAACATTTTGTTTCGTCTATTAAAAAAGCTTCAGACACTGCAGAACGCATCAGCGCACTTTCTCTTAAAAGTTCCCAGAATCGAATCATCAATAAGAGCCATTAGCATACTCCACTGGCTTCCGGTAAGACAGTGTATCATCTTCAAAGCCCTATACACAGCTTAGAGGACCCTCTACGGGTATGGACCTGCCTACTTCAAAAAACATCTCAGGTGGTACACTCCTAGCAGGATCCTCCACTCAAACATGGCCAAGAATCTTGCGGTTGCTCCCTTCTGAGATGGGGTGGAAAAAGTTTCCTCAGATCCACAGCTTTGCTCTGGAACTCTTTGCCTTTGGAACTTAAAATTTCCCCTCCCCTGCAAGCTTTCAGTAAGGTCTTGAAATCTGGCTTTTCATTCAAAATTAGGAACATAATACTCTCACCCCTTATCCCCCTGTTTAGACCCAAGATGGCTCCGGGCAGAAGTTCGCACTTAAAAAATTCCTCATTAATTCATTCATTCATGTGCCTCTCTCTCCCTCTATTTGCAAGGACCATTGCCTGATTGGGATTAGAATGACTCCTCTATTCACAATTAGCTGAAGTAAAAGTTTTTTTATCACGCAACCCATTTAGGGATTTTTTGACCCCTACTTTTACTAGTTTAGAAATGACCAGTTCTACCAATTCCTCTGTGTTGGTTTGATTTTTGTCGACCCACATAGAGGATGCATCCAATTTATATACTGAAGAACACCCACATAAAGGTAGTGTTTGAGTTTGAAACCAACAATATTGGATTACTTTGGACTGCATAAACAAGTTTAATCAATATTATGAACATTAAGACTGATTCTAACCTTTTGTCGTAACTAATTAATGTTTGTAGCCAATTACTGTGTCTTATTGAAATATTTATGTATTTTAAGTCACTTGGTCACATTTTCACACATACTGTGCCATGTCACTATTTTTCTTTTTCCGGTTAGAGTACATATGTACATGCTTCATAATAGTATACTATTTTTGGAAAAGCATTTATGTGTAGATTGTGAGTTATATATTAAGAGAAACTGTTTATGAAAGTAATTTTAAAACTCAAAAGCTGTGTATGAATGAGTCTGAAAGAACCAGTGTTGTTACATTATTGTATGTGTCCAGGTTCTTAAGAATATAGGGTTGCCATATTAAACAATATTGCTAGCTACGACCAAGGCTTCGATTACGAGTGCCCAGGAGGATCTGATGCTGTTAATTGTGCTCAGTAAATTATGCTTCCCTGGAGATTGGAATTCTCCTGGTGTGATAAATATGACCAGCTATGAGTTTGCCCCTAAAAATGGGGAATGTATGATGTTACAACGCATACATTTACAACGCATGCCTTTACAACGCAGTTTTTACATCGCAACATCCTTTACAGTGCATACATGTACATCGCATGCCACTACAACATATTTTTTAAAACTACATTTACAACGCATTCCATTACATCGCATTAAACCTTTAAAACGCATACCATTACAACGCATACCATTACATTGCATTTAAGGTAAGTGTTGGACAGTGAAGGGGTAAAAATTACTATTCTCAATCCAGGGGGTGCAACAGTAGGGTAAGTGTTGGATGGTGTAGGGGTACAATGCGTTGTAATGGTATGCGTTGTAATGACATGCGATGTAATGCCGCGTTGTAGTGACATGCGTTGAAGTGTCATGCGTTGTAGTGACATGCAATGTAATGGCTGCGTTGTAGTGACATGTGTTGTAAAGGATGTTGTGATGTTATGACTGCGTTGTAAATGAAGTGCGATGTAATGACTACGTTGTAAAGGTTGT
Source organism: Triturus cristatus (assembly GCF_964204655.1). Classification (NCBI taxonomy): domain Eukaryota; kingdom Metazoa; phylum Chordata; class Amphibia; order Caudata; family Salamandridae; genus Triturus; species Triturus cristatus. The sequence continues at coordinate 295,520,913 of NC_140589.1, read as the reverse complement.
TTCCCAAAAATGGGCCACACCATGATAATTTTACTACCCCCTGCACCAAAATCTACATATTTCAGTATTTCCCTTTTTTCCATGTTACCTTTGGACAGGCTTGACTAGTACAAATTTAAAGGGGAAGAAATTCGGAAGCTGTACACTTTCTGCACAACTTGTAATTGTGATTCAAGGATAAACAGAAGTTTCAGTAGAGAGTACAATTTAAGGTGGCTCTTGTAATTGAACCCTAAACCTTGATGGGCAGATTCTAGGTTCAGTTCCATACAGTCACTGGAGCCACTACACTGGAACTCTCTTGTGGCTGAAATTGCCTCAATACCTCTGCCTTCATTATTCAAAAGAGCTGGCAAGGAACACCTCATCTAACAAGAATAGTCTTCACAAACTTTATCTTCACACTAATTTATGACTGTAATTATGTATGTTGACATCTGGTCTTGCACCGCTCCCCCTGCTTCCTTCGCCCCAGCTCAGTGGTACTGTTGCATCATCAGCAACATAGTCGTCGGCAGATCGAGCCTGTGGTCCCTAGGTCAGGTGACCCACTCGACCTCCTCTGTTGGTTAGCCTCTGTAATGTATGATATAGTTAGCCCCGTGTAGCCTTGGTAATTTGTAACTGTGTGGCCTTTGTAAACTGTGATATTGTTAGCATTGTGCCATTTTTGCCATTTCTCAGTTTAATTTTGCTTGCTTGTTTGTTCCTCTGTATTTGCCTGCTCCTTTGGTTGCGACTTGCGCGTTCTTCAGCGCCTTTCTGCCGTTTTTCATTTTGCTTCTCGCTGCCCTCCCGCCTCCTGGATAACCCCTCCCACCTCCCAGGACTACTTATGGAGGCCGCTGCACGGATCTATTAGCAGCCCTTGACCTCTGGTCTTGCGCCGCTGCTTCCGCCCTAGCTCCGTGGTACTGTTGTATTGCCAGCATTGTCATAGCCGGCAGATCGAGGCTGTGGTCCCCAAATCAGGTGACCCACTTGACCGCCTGTGTTGTTTAGCCTCTGTAATTTGTGATATTGTTAGCCCCATGTAGCTTCTATAATTTGTAACAGTGTAGCCTCTGTAAGCTGTGATATTGTTAGCCTCATGTAATATTTCCCATTTTTCAGTTTAATTTTGCTGGCTTGCTTGTTCCTCTGTATTTGCCTGCTCCTTTATGTTTATTGGTTCCAAGTTCTTTGGCACCTTCTCGTCGTTTTACCTCCGTCCCACTGGATAACCCCTCCCACCTCCCAGGACTGCATATGGAGGCTGCTGCACGGCCACGCCACTGGCATGCCGAAGGTGTGCCAAAGGCAACCCCGTCTGTGCCCATCGGCGCCTGGACCACAGCCAGCACCAGGACCTGTAGTCTCCCGCATTCGCATCGTTACACCGACCCAGACCTTCGCAACCTCAACCATGGACATAACAACAACTCCTGCCTCACTGCACTCCACTCCAAAAAGGGACCTTTTTCCTGCCTCGGCTGCTTGTTCACCTCAATCTACAGCTGAACACCACAACAGCAACCAGCGCCACACCACCACCAGAAGCCAAGATAACCCCTGGAAAAATAGCCTGACTCCTGCTCAACGCCAGATCACTCAGCAAGAACGCCACAGAAATCTGGGACACCATCTCCCCCCTTACCCCAGATGTGACCTTCTTCACAGAAACCTGCCTCACCCCAGCAGCAACCCCGGACATTGTCACAGCAACTCCCACCGGCTAAAAAATGAAGCACCATGACTGTTCTAAATAACCAGGAGGACACATTGCCATTATACACAACGGATCAATCACCTGCACCATCTCCAACGACGAACCCACTCCCATCATGGAACATATGAATTTACAGCTCCGCACCACCGACAACACTACCATTAAAAGCAACCTCGCATACAGATTACCAGGACCATGAACGGGCCTCCTCAACGGCATCGCTGAATTCATAACCCCGCTCACAATTGAATCAGAACTCTATGTATTCCTGGGAGACCTTAACTTCCACCTGGACGACGGAACCGACACCAGCTACACCGATCTCCTCGAACAACTGGACTACATAAGACTCAAGCAGCTAGTCATAGGCCCCACACGCAAAGCAGGACACACACTGGACCCTGTCTTCACATCCAGCAAAAGAATCAGATACAGGCACACCTCGGAACTCATCTGGTCGGATCACTTCATCATACACTTCACCATCGTGGCACCCACCCTCACCCTCCCTTTCCGCAGCTGGTCCAAGGTCACTCAGCAACAGTGGACCACAGCCTCGGCACCACACAGCCCAAAGACTCCACCACCTTGGACCTGGCAGTCCATAACTTCAAGGATTGGATCACCAATGCCACTGACCAAGTCGCCCACCACCAAACCAGCCAGCTAGTACACCCCTGAGCTACACACGTCAAAATGCAGATGCAAACAACTTGAAAGAAAATGGTGCACAGGCAAAAACCATGCCAAAAGAACCACCTGCAAAACAGTGCTTAACAAATACAACAGACAGATCAATGCTGTGAAAAAGGAGGCCCTCACCTCCAAGAATCGACACCAGCTCCAACCATGCCAAAAATCTTTTCACCATCATCAGAGAGTTCACCTGCCCATCAGCCACCAAAAACGCCATCCCAGCATAACAGGAACTCTGCAACGCCCTTGCTGACAATTTCGACAAGATAGCAACCATCTATAAAAACTTCGACTCCCAACCCACCATCCTACGCAGTCACCAGCCAGCGGCCACTACGGACCACCAACTCGATGCATGGAATCAACTCAGCACATCAGAAACATCCAAGCTAATGAACCCAATCCACTCAGGAGCACCCACTGACCCTTGCCACTATCAGCTCTTCAACCTCGGCAGTAACAAGATTAGCAGGCAACTCACCACTGTCCTCAATGCCTTATTAACCCTGGCCACCTTTCCAGATAGCTGGAAACACGCAGAGGTCAGTCCACTCCTCAAGAAACTCTAGGTAGACCCGAAAGAGCTCCAGAACTACCGACCAATCTTGCTGCTCCCCTTCCCTGCCAAGGTCCTGGAGAAAGCCATCAACCTCCAACTCACCGAACACCTTGAGAAAAACAACCTTCTTGACCCTTCACAGTCAGGCTTCAGATCCAACCACAGCACTGAGACAGCCCTGATCACCCCAATGGAAGACATTTGCACCCTAATGGACAAAGGAGAATCAACCGTCCTGGTCCTGCTTGACCTCTCCACAGCCTTCGACACAGTTTCCCACTACACTTTCATCAAGTGTCTACTACAGAGCAGCATCACAGACAATGGTCTCAAATGGATGGCATCCTTCCTTGCGAGACGCACACAGAAAGTCTGACTCCCCCTTTTCACATCACAGGCAAAACACAACATCCGCGGCGTACCACAAGGTTCATCCCTCAGCCCTACCCTCTTCAACCCTCTTCAACATCTACATGACACCACTTACGGACATCATCAGATCTCACCACATCAACATCATCTCCTACGCGACGACACCCAGCTCATCCTATCACTCTCTGCTGACCCCACCGCAGCAAAAACCAACTTCCACAACTGTATGTAGAAAGTCTCAGCCTGGATGCGGGACAACTGCCTCAAACATACCACAGACAAGACGGAGGTCCTCATCTTTGGCAAGTACTCTATCCTATTGAACGACTCCTGGTCGCCATCACAACTTGGACCCACCCCCACTCCAATAAACCATGCCCGCAAATTCTGCATCATCCTCGACAATGAACTATCCATAAAACGTCAAGTCAATGGTGTCTCCTTGCTTCCACTCAATCTGCATGTTCCGCAAGATCTTCTAGTGGCTCCCAATCAACACCAGGAAAACGGCAACCCAGGCCCTCATCACCAGCCATTTGAACTACAGCAACGCACTCTTTGCCGGCACCACCACCAAACTCATGCAAAGACTACAGATGATCCAGAACGTGGTAGCCAGACTTATCCTCAACCTGCCCACACATCACCCAACAACATAGGGGCCTCCACTGTCTTCTTGTTCAGAAGAGATGGCTTTTCAAGCTCCTGACCCATGCCTACAAAGCCCTTCATAACTAAGGACTTGCCTACTTGAACTATAGCCTACACTTCCACCGGCCCCATATGAACTTAGCACACCTTCCACGCATTTGTCGCAGCCGCACCAGATGACGCTCCTTCTCCCACCTCGCCGCCAAAACATGGAACGCCCTACCCCTTCACCTCCTCACTGCATCATCGCTGTCCGAGTTCAGGAACGGACTCAAGTTGTGGCTGTTTGACTAAGCAAGCACATGGAGACCCACAGAGGTGACAAGCAGTGCTCTACAAATACAACCTGATTGAACCGATTGATTGATCCATTATGTATTGTCCTCCTATTGATCTTAATCTATTTTCCATCATAGTCCACACTCATTTCTGTGTATCCAATGAAACGTCATATTTGTTCTATGTACCTATTAATTTTTGTTATGTAGAGTAACTCTTGCAGAAATTTAGTGATGTGTGCAACTAAATAAATTGAGTCCATAATTCCCCCGTTATCTGGTGCATAAGCCCAGAATGTATGCTATGTAACTGCAAAATTTGTGCCAGGCACAGCGTGTTGAATATCATTGATGCAAAAACCTTAAGTAGGCGCAATGAGCGGCTGAGCTGGAACCCTGAGTTAGGTGCGAAAAGAACTTTGCATCTAAATCAGGAGTGTGTGGCTCTGGAAATGGGGGCTTTAGCATCTCTAATAGGATTTCATAGGAGGTAATGTATAAACCGCTAAAATACCAAGCTTTTTTGAGAATTCTTCATCAGTTTTCTTTACAAGGCCCAGAAATGTTAGCAGCAAACTCATCACAGCTGGCCTCATCAGAGTCCCCCACCACATCTTCTCCATTACATCATCTTATGACAACATCACCTGACCACCACACTAACTAACCACATTAATGGTCTGGTTAATTATAAAAAATATATTATCAGAATTAAAATGTAACTGAATAATTGTGGGGATCATGGTTAATAATGAAGAGGAAATTATTGTTGCATATGGTTCCCATTGGAAGAGTTTACCATGAATAACCAGATTGCAATCTGGCAATTCACTGCAATTCTGAGGAAGGTGGAAGAACATGGATGCCGCTGTTCCTACATCAACTGCCTTGTCTTCAGTCAGTGCAGGTCTCTGTTGGTCCCTGCTGAGAGTGGAAACGAAGCCGTACTGACAAGTGGCTCTCACATAGCCTGTGTCAGCACATTGCCAGTTTCTTTGCCCTCAGTTTGAGAGCAGAGAATGTGGCTTTGTGTTACAAGGGGGATGGGAGTGGGTGACAGGACATCAGGTTATTTTTGTTTCAGTTTGGGCGAGGGGATGGATTTACAAAGGTTGCTGGGGTGGATAGCAGGAGTGAAAAGTTGAGTTGGGCGGTTGCACTCACAGGTAAATAAGGTTGATCAGGTCGTTTCCGTGTAAATGTTTAGGTGCTGGTGAGACCACCTCCTAATCGAAGAGGTGTGGATAAAACTAGAAAAATACGCGTCTCTGGGAAAGACGTCCTCACAATAGCACTCAATGGCGGACGAGCCGCTGTAAGAAAGTGATGCAAGCGATATTTCTTGATTTTATGCTTTTTAATTCATATTGAGTTCATATGATCATTTTCGTTGTATTTTGTAGTTCATACTGACATTATAGTGGATTCAGACCACAAGAGGATTACAGTATATCCATCAAGTAATGTTGAGCCAATTATTTACAGATATCCCCGATGCATTTCGGGACATGCCCTTCTTCAGGGGAAATTCTACGAAAAAAATAAATGAAAGGAGGACGTAAGACAGAGATCCAGGACGTATACTGAATACAGAGAAAATCAACGGTAATAATGTCGAGAATGTTAGCGGTTAGATAAACAGCGTGAAAACGGTGGATTAGCAACGGCACAGAGACCGTGTGAGGTGAGCGCTTAACGGTGCAGTAAAGCAAAGCTGGTACCGGAGAATGGGATGACACATAAAGCATGTCGTATAAAACTAGAACGGTGAACGTACTACAAAAGGAAGGAAAAGTGTCGGTTTTCGTGACGTGAATAAAGTATAGGCAAGGGGTGTTGCATGCAGCATAATTTAAGTGGCGTAAGTGATGGCCGTTAAAAAATAAAACGTGTGGTTAACAAGTGTGACAAAAATAATCCCAAGACTTCCGCGGGCAGATAAATACCTGAATGGCTGCAAACGTGTAAACGGCGAAGGAATCTCGTCGGAATGAGTGAAAACATGCCACCTGAAACCCGGAACTAAATATGTGTAACCCGGAAGTAGTGAGCGTGAAGACGACGCGCGAGTCGGTCAAGTGACTAATGAAGTTAGAAGAAAGACTAGCGGAAAAGAGTGACTGGATGTGAAAAATAGAGTAAAACAAAGGTGAAAAATAAGAATGATAAAAAGAATATTAAGATGGGAAATGGAGCACATGAGTAAACAAAAGGGAACAAATAAAACCAAGCAAAAACTAAGTGTACAAAAAAATAGAAAGAACGGAAAAACAAGAGTAGAAAAAGGGGTGGAGTGAAGGTGAGTGTTTTTAGAAAAGTGCAGCTACAGAACTGCATAACAGGGTACAAAATCATGATTACAGGAAACAGCTGTATTCAAAACGTTCATTGAGCCCATACGGGTAAACTGAATTCAATTTGTGGATCCAGTAGAGTTCACGCTGTAATAACACAGCTCCATTGTCTTTGCCTCTTTGCGTTTTGACTTGTTCCAGAATCAAGAATCTTAGTTGGCTGCAGTTATGATTATTTTCCATGTAGTGTTTTGCAACAGTAGATTTAGTGTTCTTAGTTCTGATGTTACTTTTGTGCTCAATGAGTCTCGTTTTCATTTTTCTTTCTGTTTTACCCACATAAGGGAGTCCACATGGGCATTTAAGCAGGTACACAACGTTGTTACTGTCACACGTGGCTGTAACTTTTAGTTTAATGGGTGTGCCTTTAGAGGGATGCATGAAGGTCGTACCCTTAATGATGTTGTTGCAGCCACCACAATTTAAGCAAGGGATAGTGCCTTTGAATGTTTTAGCGGAGTCTGGAGGGTTCTTGTTAAGAAGTTGCTGTAAATTCTGTGTCCTTTGGTAAGCAAAGATAGGCAAATCATTAAAGATGCCTTTGAAGTCAGGCTCAGATTGTAACAACGGCCAGTATTTTCGGATAGTGGTTTTAATTTTTTGACTTTGTCTTGAGTATTTGGATACAAAAACTGTACGTGAGTCCTTTGAAGTAGTGGAGACTTGAGTATGTAGTAGTTCTCTCCGATTTTTAGTTTGTGCTCTTTCAACAGCTTCTTGTAGAATGGGATCAGGGTATGCTCTTTTCTTAAATTTGTCAATAAGTCGATGGCTTTGTTCTTGATAAATCTCATCCGTAGACGAAATGCGTTTAATTCTCAAAAGTTGAGAATATGGTAGATGTTTTTTGAGTGATTTTTGGTGAAAACTGGAAAAATGTAATAAGTTATTGCGATCAGTGCTTTTGGTGAACACAGATGTGATGAATTGATGATTAGATATGGAAATGTCAACATCCAGAAAAGTGATATGATTGAGGCTGATTTCATGGGTGAATTGAATACGTTCATTTATGGTATTGAGTTCGGTGATTAGGAATAGTAATTCCGTCTTAGATCCTTTCCAGATCAGGAAGATATCATCAATATATCTGTTGAACATCAGTAAGTTTTTTGACCAAGCCTCCTGTGATAGTATGTGATCAAGTTCAAAACGATGCATGAAAAGATTGGCATATGCTGGAGCAGCACAATTTCCCATGGATGTTCCGGAGAGTTGAATATAGTAGTTATTGTTCCACGTGAAATAGCTGTGATACAAAGTGAAGTGCATCAGTTCAAGTAAGAAAATTTTCATGTCCTCGTCTTTGTCAGTGTCAATCAGAAAGGATTCAATGGCCTGTATACCTAGATTGTGAGGGATGGAAGTATACAGAGACTTGACATCAATGGTGCATAAGAGAAGCTGATCGGATTCTAGGATCTGAATGTGATTGAGTTTGATGAGGAAGTCTGTAGTATCCTTCAAGTACGTAGACATAGATTGAACTAGAGGTTGTAAATGTCTGTCAAGATATTTGCCGATGGGTTCGTGAATAGAGTTTCTGGTGGAGACAATCGGTCTGAATGGTGGTTTCTCCAGATTTTTATGGATCTTCGGTATCATATACAGATACGGAACATTAGGATGTTCTACTAAGAGGAAACGTTTGTCTCTGTCGTTGATGGTGCCAAACTGTAATGCCTTATTGATGATGGTTGACAGAATAAGGGAGAATTCTGTAGTGGGGTCTGTTGTGAGTTTTTGATAGGTGTTAGAATCGTTTACATGACTTTCCACGTTGTCGGTGTAAAAAGAAGTATCCAGAATAACAAGAGCCCCGCCTTTGTCCGCTTTACAAAATGTGATGTTTTTGTCCCTTGACAATTGTTGGATGGTGTTATGTTCTTTAATAGACAAATTACTGGCTTTCGGTTGTTGTTCGGAAAAAAGTTGGGTTAACTCCTTTTCTACAATCAATTCAAAGTTGTCTAGAATTTTATGGCTTGTGGGAGCCATGAATTTACTTTTTGGACGTAAGTCCATAAGTGTTCCTTTGTCTTGAATCGTGGTGGGTTCGATGACATTGGTAAAAAAATGTTTGAGTCGAAGGTTTCGCATGAATTTGAACAAGTTGACTTGGGTTTCCAAATTGTTTGTGTGATATGTTGGTACAAAAGAAGACCCCTTTTGAAGTGTTTGAATTTGTTGTGATGTTAGAGCTTTAGTAGAGATGTTGATAACTAGGTTCTCTGGCTCCTTGTTGATTTCGCTATGGGCGTATCTTTTGTTCTTGCGTTGGGACCTCCTGGTTCGTCTCGTGCGGATGAGCCCCTTCCTAAAAAAGGAACTGATTCGTTAAGGATTTCTGTAGAGGTAGACGGTTGATTATTGCTTGGTCCAGCTGTTTGCTTGGGTATAGGTCTCCTGGGTTGTGTTTGTGAGTCATCAGATGAAGTTGTTTCACCATCTGTAGATCGATTATAAGGTCTTTGTTGTCTGCGGATAGCAGGAGACCAGGTATTTTTAAATGTCCACTATATATAACGAGCATTTGCAAGTTTTTGAGCTAATGGCATTGTAAATGACAACGCCTTTTATTTTTTGTTTAAAAAACTTGCAATAATAAAAGGGACTGTCATTTACAATACCAATAGGTGAAAGTTACGAAAATGCAAGACCTATTGCATTGTAAATGCTTGTTTTATGTATTGGTGGCAAAGAAAGCGTGCGCCCATGTTAATCTTAAAGCGGGCGCCATGCTGAAAACGTTAAGGGCGGCGCCCGGAGGCAGACAGAGATGAGGGACTACGAGCCACAGGCACCATTAGTGAGTTTTTGTTAATTTCGGCAGCCGCGCATAACAAAAGAATTGAGTGGCTGCCGTTCTCGAACCTGAAGGTGATTCGCGCACATCTTAAAAGCCTTCCAGGAAAGTCGTGCCTGCAGTAGGACAAAAATAAAGAAAATAGTGCTCGTACTAAATAAACATACTGTGGAACCACACAAGTAAAAAGCCCTGTCCTTATGGTAGGTTACAAATACAGACACGGTGTTACTAAGGAGGGACTAAAGCCCATTAACCAATCAGAAGCAACAAGTCCATACCCAAGTACAGCATGCCTCGCAGAACAGCGCAGCCGCGACCTAATAAAGGAGAGCTGCAATGCAAGTAAATGGTCTGTGGATATGCTAAATACATATTACGACTACTTTTCATGTGTATTCAACGCATTAAATGTTTATGGGAACACCACAAGGAAGGAAGACAAGGACTAAATCACATTGAAAAAAATAAATAATAATAATAATACGGTTTTATAACTAATGTTTTTGTAGTGAATACAATAGATGTTGCTAACGAAATGCACTTTTGTATATGTGAGTAGCGTAACATTCAAAGAATAGGCCGACTGAATGGGCCTGTATGATTCTAGGTAGTTTGGTACGTTTTATAGTGACTAGTGACACTTATTGAACCAGATCAGGATTTTTGAATGATTGCTGTGCAGGGAACTGCTTTTTATGTTTAGTAAAAGGCTGAGGCGTTAAACTGAAAGGGAAGGGCAGAGCTGCTCAATAGTAACTATAGGAATAGCTTTCGCAATAGCACACATGTATATATTCATTAAGCCTTTACATGGACTCACTGGATACCACTGGATTACCAGTCTGCCTTATGAGCGAGGGAATGAGCCTGCCAAACCTGCAGGAGTTGTGTCTGTGCAGAAGGAACGAGGGGCAGCATGACCCCAAAGCAGTGGGCCTGCAAGAGCTTTGGACTTCAGAGAGTAATCTATGCATTTCTACGTCAGCAGACTTCAAACTGCCCTGCAATTCCCTGCAGGAATCAAGAAGATGCACCGTGGTGTGAGATGCTGCACCTGAAGTTGTTGAATGTAGTGTGACCCCAGCTGCTCTGTCCAAGTAACTCACTATAGCATGCTCTGAATGGCTACACAACAACCAATCAATTGTGTTGTAACCTAAGCCTTGCAACCTGTTAAGGCCTAACTGGCACTTCACCAGCTACAAAGAAGCCAGCCTGCATGTAGTCACAATCATCCAGACTTGCACAACCTTGATGCACCGCTGAGTCCAGCGCCATTCTGAGAATATTTCAACCAGAAACGCTGCAGATGAGATTGTAGAAGAGGCCGAACAAGGATGCCTGCCTTGCATGCAGCTGAACTGACAAGGAGGAACTACTGAGAACTGGCTCCATTTGCAGACTTGCTAAAGTACTTGGTAAGAATCTGTGCCAAAGACTAACAGACTGTGCACCATCTTAAGAATGTTGCAGGAAAGACCCCAAAAGACCACCGCACAACACTATGGGCCCGATTCTGATGCGGTTAGGAAAGCATTCCCAGCTAGGGCCTGATTATGATGCGGTTAGGGAGGCCTCCTAACGGCATTTGCTCCTTCCAAATTGGATTGGTAACGTGCTTTCCCGACCGAGGGCCTGATTACAATGCGGTTAGGAACATAGGCTCCCATAGAAGTCAATGGGAGTCCAACCAAATTATATCTGGAAGCATCTGGATGCATCATACTCGGTCGGTCAGACTCTCCCGATCTGAGTCGGTCGGAAACCATTTCCAAACCGATTTGATCGGGAAGATTTCCTAACCGCATCAGAATCGGGCCCTAAGTTGTATCCTGAATTCACCTGTGCATGGTATTTAGTTTTAGTGTGCTATAAAGTACTTTTCTTTTTGGATGTAGAGTACAGCGTTGGACACTCCTTTATTGCACAAATGTGTATTTGTTGAGCGCTAAGCTCAAGCGCCAGCAGCCTACCTCTGAGAAGCCTCTGTGTGCACCCTATGATACCACTGAGAATCAAGTGCTGGAGGAGTCATATCGGGCCCAGCTTGCAGACATTCCCTGGAACATCAGAAGCAAATGACCGCAGCCCCCACGGTAGAGGCCAAGTGGCTGCTTGATCAGTGACCACTACTGAGTCTGAAAGACCCTGCTTTATGGGTCCTGAATTTGTGTGTTTCCCGTCCTGAGTTATGAAGGCTCCTCGGGATCTGCTCGTGCCAGATAACTCTGGATATGAGCACATGCACTTTGGCTGATGTAACTGTAGGATTTTAAAAGCGATAAATACATTTTTGAACGTTATTGTTGCTTTTAAGGGGAAACCAACGGATTTCACTTGCAATGGAAAATGTCAAATAGTCTCATACAAGAGATCAGCATGGGCAGAGAATGGGGAACAGAGTGACTGGTGTAAGAGGATGATAGAATTCTGACAGAGACCAATTTATCATAACTATTACTCACTCCACACCACTCTGCAACAAATTTACAAGAATAAAAATACACTTATTTTCCTAAGTATGGTGCAGAAATGCTAAGAACTGGCATGTTACAGAGAATAACTTAAACATACCATTTTACTGGGAACCCTCAGTGAACAGAGGCGAATTTTAAGCTTGTAGTGCATTTCAAATAGCGGTAGAGACACAAAATAATCGCATTCCAGTCTGCATGCATCTGTTGTCTATATATTTGTTGAGCTACCATTGTTGGTAACATTCGTACTGATGATTATTTTATAATTTTATAATCCGTCCTATCAAAATAAAGATTCATTATTGAAGATCCCCTTTATCAGCCAGGATAGCTTGATTCCAGTGGCATGGAGAGCACGGGACTCACGTCTGAGCATACCCGTCCCACTCGGGGTGACAAATGCAAAAAGAACTATTGATGGACAGAATGCAGAACAATGTCATACATTCACCCCAGTGCAGAGATCTGGGCCTAAATCCATCGTTTTTTTGCTCACCATGCCATTCCAGTTTGGACCCAGCAATAAGCAAATCAGTCCTGACCCTGTGCCCAATGGGAACAGTCCAGCCCGAAGTGCCAGGCCAGGTCCTCCCTGGACTGGAAACAAGCATCCTAGGACCGGTTTCGGGGTTTCACCCCTCTGTAGCCAGGATAGCTTGATTCCAGTGGAATGGAGAGCACGGGACTCACGTCTGAGTATACCCGTCCCACTCGGCTAGGTTCAAACTGGAATGGCACCCCGAAACCAGTCCTAGGATGCTTGGTTCCAGTCCAGGGAGGACCTGGCTTGGCAGTTCGAGCTGGACTGTTCCCATGAGGCACAGGGTCAAGACTGATTTGCATATGGCTAGGTTCAAACTGGAATGGTATGGTGAGCAAAAAAACGATGGATTTAGGCCCAGATCTCTGTACTGGGTGAATGTATGACATTGTTCTGCTTTCTGTCCATCAACTGTTGTTTTTACATTTGTCACCCTGAGTGGGACGGGTATGCTCAGACGTGAGTCCCGTGCTCTCCATGCCACTGGAATCAAGCTATCCTTGCTGAAGAGTGGTAAAACCCCGAAACCGGTCCTAGGATGCTTGGTTCCAGTCCAGGGAGGACCTGGCTTGGCAGTTCGGGCTGGACTGTTCCCATTGGGCACAGGGTCAGGACTGATTTGCATATGGCTGGGTCCAAACTGGAATGGCATGGTGAGCAAAAAAGCGATGGATTTAGGCCCAGATCTCTGTACTGGGGTGAATGCATGACATTGTTCTGCAGTCTGTCCATCAACTGTTGTTTTTGCATTTGTCACCCCGAGTGGGACGGGTATGCTCAGACGTGAGTCCCGTGCTCTCCATGCCACTGAAATCAAGCTATCCTGGCTGAAGAGGGGTAAAACCCTGAAACCGGTCCTAGGATGCTTGGTTCCAGTCCAGGGAGGACCTGGCTTGGCAGTTCGGGCTGGACTGTTCCCATGAGGCACAGGGTCAAGACTGATTTGCATATGGCTAGGTTCAAACTGGAATGGCATGGTGAGCAAAAAAACAATGGATTTAGGCCCAGATTTCTGTACTGGGGTGAATGTATGACATTGTTCTGCATTCTGTCCATCAACTGTTGTTTTTGCATTTGTCACCCCGAGTGGGACGGGTATGCTCAGACGTGAGTCCCGTGCTCTCCATGCCACTGGAATCAAGCTATCCTGGTTGAAGAGGGGTGAAACCCCGAAACCAGTCCTAGGATTCTTGGTTCCAGTCCAGTAAGGACCTGGCTTGGCAGTTCGGGCTGGACTGTTCCCATGAGGCACAGGGTCAAGACTGATTTGCATATGGCTAGGTTCAAACTGGAATGGTATGGTGAGCAAAAAAACGATAGATTTAGGCCCAGATCTCTCTACTGGGGTGAATGTATGACATTGTTCTGCATTCTGTCCATCAACTGTTGTTTTTGCATTTGTCACCCCGAGTGGGACGGGTATGCTCAGACGTGAGTCCCGTGCTCTCCATGACACTGGAATCAAGCAATCCTGGCTGAAGAGGGGTGAAACCCCGAAACCGGTCCTAGGATTCTTGGTTCCAGTCCAGTAAGGACCTGGCTTGGCAGTTCGGGCTGGACTGTTCCCATGACGCACAGGGTCAAGACTGATTTGCATATGGCTAGGTTCAAACTGGAATGGCATGGTGAGCAAAAAATTGATGGATTTATGCCCAGATCTCTGTACTGGGGTGAATGTATGACATTGTTCTGCATTCTGTCCATCAACTGTTGTTTTTGCATTTGTCACCCCAAGTGGGACGGGTATGCTCAGACGTGAGTCCTGTGCTCTCCATGCCACTGGAATCAAGCTATCCTGGCTGAAGAGGGGTGAAACCCCGAAGCCAGTCCTAGGGTGCTTGGTTCCTGAGTAGGGAGGACTTGGCTTGGCAGTTCGGGCTGGACTGTTCCCATTGGGCACAGGGTCAGGACTGATTTGCATATGGCTGGGTTCAAACTGGAATGGCATGGTGAGCAAAAAAACGATGGATTTAGGCCCAGATCTCTGTACTGGGGTGAATGCATGACATTGTTCAGCATTCTGTCCATCAACTGTTGTTTTTGCATTTGTCACCCCGAGTGGGACGGGTATGCTCAGACGTGAGTCCCGTGCTCTCCACGCCACTGGAATCAAGCTATCCTGGCTGAAGAGGGGTGAAACCCCGAAACCGGTCCTAGGATTCTTGGTTCCAGTCCAGGGAGGACCTGGCTTGGCAGTTCGGGCTGGACTGTTCCCATTGGGCACAGGGTCAGGACTGATTTGCATATGGCTGGGTCCAAACTGGAATGGCATGGTGAGCAAAAAAACGATGGATTTAGGCCCAGATCTCTGTACTGGGGTGAATGTATGACATTGTCCTGCATTCTGTCCATCAATAGTTCTTTTTGCTTTTGACACCCTGGCACCCTTGAAATTGCATTCTCAATTTGCGATTCTCTAATTGAGAATCGCAAATTGAGAATGTCTCCCAATTCATTCCTATGGGCCTCTAGGCCCATAGAAATGAATGGCGAGGTATTCCTTAATTGTGACTCGCAATTTGCGAGTTGCAATTAAGGAATGTTTAGAAATCGCTATCTTTAAAGCGATTTCTACATGCATAGGCTTTTGCGATTCCTTAATTGCTATTCCTTAAAAATCGCAATTAGGAAATCGCAAAAGCCAACATTGATGCATGTGCCTGTTAATCTCTACTACTACCTCAAATGACCCATTGCAACTTTGGCAGGTGGGCATGTACGTGCACTGGACATACGGCAATACAACATCTTCAGTTCCAACTCCTCAACAAATGCAACAGAATGCAACTTTTAAAGGGTTACCGGAAAGGGTGTATCAAAGTTTGGCAATGCAAAGTCTTCTAACGCAGAGCACTCGCTACTCATACATGGATAGTTCCTGCCCTTTCCGAAAAGTCACTAAAACATAAAAAATAAGAGGGTCCAGACAAATATGATAAAATTATGAAAATAACCTAGAACTCCCCGGTGAAAAAGCTTAGTTGGGGTGGATTTGTAAAGAGAAACTACAACATTTTAACAGAAGGAACAATTCCTACGTTCCACTAGAGGAGCTGTCCACTGCTCCCGCTTGGAGGGCTCAGTTAGATGGACAGTTCTTTACTTAGAAGTCTTTACTTGGAAAGCCCCCATGCCGACCAGAGTGTGACAGAAATCTGCTTCCCCTGCTAGCAAAAGTTATCGAAGGATATTTCTTGCTCCGCCGCACAAACTCACAAAGACATCTCTCTCATGTCCCACGTAGCACGAATTCAGCAACTCCACACCAACGTCTGTCTCAGTCCCAGCTAGCATAAGATAGCAGCTTTCAAATTCGCACGCAGCCCCGGAGAAGCTCCACCCAGCACTGCTTTGAGGACCCTTCCCTGCCCTTTCCAGCAACAACACGTGCCTGGAGCTACAAGCTAAGGTAATTGGAGCGCAGTCGCCATCTTCCAACTGCGCACTCACAATTTCACTTCAAGAAGCCCGACAGCTTACCGAACTGTATGTTGACCATATGTATTCAGTGTTCAGAGTTTGTATTAAAACTCGAGCATTCCATAATACAATATAAAATATAATACCGCGGTCTTAGTCATTTTGTCTCCTCGCTTGGTTTATGTTTAACATCTGCAGCATTAACAGTATTTCAGAATGATCTACGAAAACCACAGGGACCAACCAGGCGCCATTAGTAATTTAAACAAGCGTGGTCCCCAAAGTGAAAGCGGACCACGCATGTAACTTTAAAAAAATAATAAATATAGTGCCTACCGACTAATTGAAGGAGGCCGTGTACCGCGGCAAGTAAAAGACTCAGTCCTGATGGGTCGTCCTCAAAAGAGACAGGGCGGTAACAAGGAGGGTCTAAAAAGCCTCCTTTTCAATCAGAAGCCAGCGTTTAGCGTGGACGATGACGCCAGCCAATCAAAATGATGGGCGGGGCTTCCACTCCACTTCTAAAATCTCCTCGATTACAAGAGGCCTCGCAGAGCGAGCAGCGCATGCGCACTGCAATGCTAGACGAGACCTAAAAAGGTAGGGCGGATGCATATGCAGTGGGTTGTGTGGATGAGTGTCAGGAGGCCAGGATTTGTTTTCTATTTGGAGATGGTGGGGAAGGGATTATTCAGAGAGTGATAAAGGTGGGTGGCAGGGGGCCAAGTATTTATTTGGTAATGGAAGGGGGATTTATGTTGGGGGTAGTGGAAGTGGTTGGCCGGATGGCAAGTTTTTAAAAATACTTCTTTAAATGCTATATAGGGTTCCCCCATTACTCCTCTGCCCATGTGTAAATGTTGGAAGCAGGATAGATGATGTTGGGGGCCATATATAATATAAAATTACAGATGGGTAAAGTGTGAATAAAGGAGATGTTGTTCACCTCGGGATTCTGAGTGACATCATAGACAATGCAAGCAATACTCACATTGTTTATTTGATGTCGCTCAGAACATTTCGGTGATGAACTTCTCTGTTATTCACAGTCATCCATTTATAGTTCTATATGTAAATAGAGAATGTTAAAAAAAAATTAAAAAAGTGGAATTGTGTGTTACCCTCTGAGCTATAGTAACAAAATATACAAAGTCAAATAAAAATGTAATTAAAATGTCTTGGGGTAGATTATGAATTAAAATACAAATTGCAATAAAATAAATATAATTATTGACTTAAAATGATTAAAAAAACAGGTGGGGATCATTGGTATCCCCCATTAGATAGAAAAATTATAGATATACATAATACATAAATAATATGGAAATTGTACAGTTCAGGTGATTGTTGTAAATTAAAAAAAAAATCAAATTAAAATTACAATGAATAAAATACTGACACTTTTCTTAAAAAATATTAATTTAATAATACTTTTAAAAATCAACAAAATAAATCACAGTTAGATTAAAAAACAAAATACATGTTAAATTAACGCTATATATTTTTAAATGTTAGGATATTAAATCGAATTAAAAATATTTAATATTGATTAATAGAGTGCATATCTTTAAAGGTTAGGATTAGGTGATGTACAATAAATAAAACAATGCCCAAAGAGAAAAGGGTTACAATAAAAATAACAATTTAGAGAAAATAAATACATTTAAGTAAAATAGTTGACATGAAAAATAATAGATTACCAGTAAGGCATATGTAGTGGGAGCTGACGTCTTGGTAAAACACATATTAATCTTTCCTGGATGATATAGTATTAGTCGATGCGGTGGGGGTGATGTGGTGGTAGGGCAATTGTAATGGTCGGTGACATTGTAACACAAATGCTGATAGACAAAATCCATTGATTGCGGGTCCCAGCTTTGCCTGGTAGGACACACACAGTAACCTCCTACGGTTCCTATCATTGTTTTTCACTCAACTGAAGACATTCAACAAAATGTGACGGGTTCTCCAAAGAATCGAATCTGTCGCACTCTGGACAAATGAACAAGAGGCATTAAAATGGCCCATGAAGGATGTAGTGATGTAGTGATGCAGCAAAAAGGTGCTATTAAGAGGGAGGATGGGGTCTATGGGATTTACTCATCATGTCTAAACGTTGGATATTCGTCTTGGTGTGCTGAAAGGAAGCCAACACATTGTGGAAATGGTGAAACAGATGATGTAGTGAGGGGCAAAGGAGGAAGTCAGTTTGGGAAAAATTGAATAATTGTATGGCAGTGGAAACTAGAGGGAATCAAATTACCTACAGAAGAAGAAGGTACAATCGGGAAATAAAGAACAGAAGCACATTGGCCCCAGCAGCCCAGAGTACTGCTGTCTTAATTACCATAGCAGCAAGGACTGTGCACACAGAGCTGGTGTCAAATGTCAAAGCTATAACAAGCATTGAAAATGCAATAGGTCTCGCCTTTGATTAAGTTAAAGCCATTTGCTTTGCTAATGGTATTGTACAGCAAAGCAAATGGCTTTAACTTAATGAAAGGCGAGACCTATTGCATTTTTAATGCTTGTTAAGGTAGGATACTATGGTGCCCACCCATGGATTCTCCCTTACAGAGGTAGACTTTCTCTTTCCCATGTCAGCACAGCCCATGCTCTAGTTAAGCAAAATCGCAGAGGCAGAAACGCAGAACAGGTGGTCTGCCATAGTATTCACTGCGTACTGATCACAGGTCTTGATTCTCTGAGAGGTGGCCCAGCCTCTTTCGGACGCTGATGGGTGAATGACAGGCCTGCTCTCGGCTTGATCTTTGCCGGGACTCTTCCTGCTCAGCTCGAATGAGCCCATCGCTTTATATCGCAAGTCCGTTGTGGGCCTCGCCTCCCAGGCAGTAATGGGTGGAAAGAATAATCCTGGGACAGGTAGTCCCTGTGCAAATTAGAGTCCTTGGATCCAGCGCAGCCGAAATGAGCCCAGTGCTCTATAGCGCAACTATTTATGACTGAATGGAATGTTCGATTGTTCATAGATTCTGATTCTGCATAAGCCGATAAGCAAGAGAGCGAGTTAGTTGGAAGGCGTCTTTGGAAATGTGCATGATACAGCTGCTCTTTTAAGTGCTTCAGTCACACACTTCTTAGAGGGCAGATCCGAATTTATGGCTAGCGCAGGGATATTACCCGGGCATGTTACTTGCAAAGACTGAGCATGTTACCAACATACATTTCTAGCCCAATACCCTAAAAATAGTGCCACATGATTGTTAAAATAGGCCAATACTTGCAACCCAATATTTGCAAATCAATATTTTCTTGCCCAACCGAGAACAATTTAGCCCAGCTGTGCGAGATCTAACCCAATTGAGCAACACTGCATACGTGTAGAACCCACAAACACCTTCTGGGAACGGCAGAATAGAAGGCATGTGCCGTTTGAGCTAACTTGTGTCCTTATGTGATGTAACTGGTGCTCATGTACAGCCTCAATACCTTCGGGTCGAGTTTGTGCTATATAAAAAATTAAATATGCACAAAAAAAACACTACATAAACCGCAATAATTCCCGGCCGCACCTGCGTGGAGGGCTGAGTCTCTCGGCGGCCATGCCGTGATCAGGAATATTGTTTTATGCGAATCTTCCCTTGGAAAAGAGGAGAACTGTGATTTTGCCTGGCTCTTAATTAGTATTGTATGAGCCATGGTTCTGTAGGTAAGGTCCGCGACGGAGATTAAAAGACCACGATAACACGCCTCTGTGCCCTGCAGCGCTTGAAGCGGCCCAGCACAGTCCGCCCCTCTCCCATCACAAGCCCATCAAAGATTGATTGTTGCGGCGATGACAGCGTGCTGAGCGCCCCATCTTCCGCACGCCTCTTTATTGAGTCGGAAACAGATAAAAGACGCCGGTGAACGGAGTTAGTGAACACGCGCCCGTGCTGATGTGCTGTGTGGGCTTTCCCTTCCTTTTATGTACAGTGAGTGCACGCGCCTGGTGCATGTCTGACCGGAGGAGGCGCCCACTGGAATAGAGAGTCGGTGTCCCTCTTTCTGTTACTTGTGCAGGGTGTGCGCAGGATTACAGTGAGATCTTGCATGGTGCAGGTGTGTGGTGTGCACACACACACTAACTAAGAGAATGACGTTGTTGAGAGCCCATTGGATGCCACAGGAGCAGAGATTCTTATAATTATATCATGGTGAGTTTTCTCCCCCTTTACACTGACGTCACTGAGACTTGTGTTCCACCGCCCCCTTCACCAGTTTATTCTTCATAATCTGTGAGAAGAAGGCACAAGGCCCGCCTATCCTGCACCTTCCACTAGGCGCCATTATTAGAGCACTCCAGCAGGGAATACACTGTCACCACCCATTCAGAAGCCAGGAGCAAGCACAATGTCATTTTGAGATCTTCGAAGTAAGCACGGCGTGTTATCGTTCGCTCAAAATGTTTTAATTCTGTCGCTGGGTTTCGTGTCAGTGATGTAGCTAGCTGCGGGTGCCGCTGTCATGGGTGCGAAGCTTGATCTCTGCCAGCTGCATGTGCTAGTGGTGTAGTACTGACACGGACGGACGGCGAGTGCGCACTTTTTAAAAGCAATAAAAACAGCCTGTGTACTGCCGCCAGTAAAAAATCCAGTCCCAGTGGGCGGGGCCAAAAGTGGACAGGGCGGAAACAAGGAGGGACTAAAAAGCCTCCTTAACAATAGAAGGACAGCGTTTAGCCTAAGCTATGACGCGAGCCAATGGGAAGAGGGAGCAGGGCTTCAAATCCCCTTCTTCAACCGTATTGATTTCAAGAAGCTCTTGAATGCCGAGAGCAGCGCATGCGCGCTGCTATCGCCAGCCGAGACCTGAAAAAGAGAGAGAATGCAAAGAGTGCAGAACCACAAGAAACTACAATGATCCTTCCAGCTCTTCCCAAAATACTGTGGATCGACATCTAAAATAGAAACGAGAAAGGTGATTTGAAGTATTATCAGAGTGTTGTTGCAAAGATAATTTTAGATATAGACCATGCCAGCTTTTAGAGCTATGGGAGAGTGGCAACTGGTCCCATTCTTACCTACAGATGGTTAGCAGACCTGTGGGAGTTGTTCCCTCAAAACAGATGGAGGAACAATGTTTGCAGGCTATCACACCAGAAGAGAAGACTTCTGGGTAAGGTTGGAGTAGCTGGGCTCCGGCTGGAATTTTTTTATTTCAGTCCCTTTGTTTTAAATAGGATGCAAATGCGTCATTACCACACCACTCTAGCATGGAAGGTTATAACTACGGCTTCTGGTTTTATGGTATTTTATTTTTACATTTCCATCTGTATTTATCCATATTTATTTTTTGAAATTTTTTATCTGTATTTATCCATATTTATTTTGGGTTTTGTTGAAAAATGAAGCTGAAATTAATATATTTCCACTTCTATTTAACCGGGAAATATGCTCTCACGCTTGAATGCCTACTAGTTTTCAATGCTGTAAAAACCCGCAGAAGATAAATCAATGTACTTATAAGAAAATATGCAAATTTCAGTATCAACCTTGTGCATATCTACTTCTGTTTAAGCCTCTTTACTAAAAGTCCTGTCTTTGTTAGCCCCCTTACCTATCAATCCACACATCCATTGGCCTGGCAGACAGTATTTAGAATTACTCAAAAATCATCAAGCATCCCATTTTCCGTTTTTATCCACATTTAAAAATAAATACAGACAAGAAAATAAATGTTTTCTGTCTGTATTTATCTGTAAAAATCAGTAAAAATGGAAAACAGGGAGAATTAGTTATAACATTACTAAGGTAGTGCATCTGTGCAGCGGGCACATCAGTGCGCCAAATAAATTTTAAGCCAGGGGCAAAATGGGCAAATACCTAGGGCCCCCACCTTCCAAAGGACCCCCTGGGAAAGTAAACTTTCTATCTAGCGCACCTCTATCTATATCCATATCTCAACATCTCTCCTCTATGGCTACCTTTACCTCTACGTCTTTTTCTCTATGCCCTGTGGCATTTTAAGAATTTTTGTGGGCCCAGGAAAGACATATTTCAACTGCATTTGTGTGAAGTCTGTTTCTGAAAGCTTGTTTGGCATCATGCAAGCTTGAATTAGCAGAAAAAGTGTGATAACATTGTAAGTTGTTATGAACAGGGGTCCCCAGAGACTCTAGTCCTTTGAGCTCAAGTCCTTCACACGTGGTCTGCGCGTCGGATCATCTTCACTCATTGTAGGGCTTAATTGTTATTTTATCCCTACATACATTGAATTGAATTGAATTGCCTTTTGTGTTGTGTCAACAGCTGCTACAGAGAAAGCGTCCCGTCGCTGACCAGCAGGTAATTCCTAGTGGTTCTACTTTACAACGAAAAGAAGAGACTTCAACTTTTTTTTTCTTCTCTTCCAATTTAAACATTCTTAAATCAACTGGAAGTCCATTCCACATTTTAGGGGCCGATTACGATGCGGTCGTAAAAGGCTCTGACCGCATCGCAATATGCCGGTTCGATTCCTTCCCGACCGCCTCATTATAGTGGAGGCGGTCGGAATGGAATCTGACCAGTCATTCCGGCTGGCTTCCTATGGGCTCGGAGAGCCCGTTGGCCAGTCCATGGGATTGTGATGTTGGGTTTTGGCAGCCTTTCCATGACGGCCTTTCCGACACAGAAAGGCTGTTGGAACTCACATTTGGGGCCCCCAGCAGGTCTCCCTTGGGTGCATGGCCTCTGGTTGGAGGTCAATGGGGCACCTATTGTGCCCCCCTGTTGGTCCCCGCACCCTGTGGCGGGCACCTTGAGGTGTCTGCCACGGGGTGCAGGGATGAACTGCACCTCCCATTTGACAATGGGAGCATGCATTCCGGCTGGTTTATAGCCGGAATGCATGCTCCTATTGTAAAATGTAGGAATGGGACCGAACTCTGTGTGGTAGCATCCTAATGGCCCGGTTGGGACCGCCGACCGGGTGTCGGTCGGGCCCATGACCGAGACGATGTCGGGCGGACGCAACTCCGCCCGACATCGTAATCAGCCCCTTAGCTGCTAATAGCCGTATCTCTTAGCCTTTCCCGTTTTGCAAGCCTTAAAGTGTGACCTCTGAGACTGCCATTCTGACCTCATCCAAAGCACTCACAATCTCAACAAAAACTAAAGAGACCTTACAATCGGTTCACTGACAGAATATCGAGGAAACAAATATAGAAGAAAACATATTGAGGAAAAATTATAGAATTCAAAAATATCGACTGCCTATACTCAAAACGGTAAGTACAAAAATATTGAAAAAATATATAGTTTACAATAATATAGTTGTATTAAATATCGATTTTCAAATATATATAATTTAAAATATTAAAACAAACATATATTAAATACTAACAATCATTTATAAAAATATATATACAATGTATATTTTAACAAATATAACAAACTTACTCTTGAAAATGTAAACCCACACACACACATATATATATATTCACTGAAAAAACCATAGGTTTCAGGGGCGTTATAGTTAGCTGGACTTTTCACTCGTACAAAACCATTGAAATTCCCCTGTTATAGTTAGTTCAGCTAACTATAACTCGCGCGCCCGCAATGCACTGCTGATGACGTCACATATTACATCACTCATGACATGGTCAGTGACATCACTGATGACATCTCAAATGACATCACTGATGACATCACTGATGACATCATCCAGTGAATGTGTGTTTTTCTGAAAATTACATATGTTTTATATATGTAGATCTCAAGGTCGATGGAAGAATAAATGGGTATATAAGTGTCTAAATGGATGATTTGTTTTTGAAAAATTGGTTGTATAACTGACTGATTAAGTGTATCTTAGTGAATACATGGCTTAGTGAGTAATGTTTAAATATGTAAATATCTCTATCAGTCTCTCACTTTGTGTATGAGTGGCTGCATGGGTTGGTAAGTAGCTACAGGAGTGTTTATATAGGTTATTAGTTGGTTTTTTGAGTATCAGTATGAGTGTCTGAGTGTCTGTATGGTACGTGGGGGGTATTACGTAGTGCATAGGTGCATGAATGAGTGACTCACTGTTTGTATGTGTTGAAGACAGCATGTGTGCAGGACTGTATGGGTGGATGAGTGTGTGCATGGGTGTGTTAGTGAGTGAATGACTGTCTCAATAGTGCCTTTATGAGTAACTACATATGTTTTAAACTAGTATATGTGACTATTGGTGAATATAAGTGAGTATATGTGAGAGTGAGAGATTGAAAGAGTTCCTGTATGAATAAGTATGTGTTTCTATAAGTGATTGTTGAAAAGACTAAGTATGTGTAAGTTTCTGGAGAAGTAAGTGTGGTGGTATGTGTATAACTGTATATGCAAGTAAATGGATGTTTGATTCTTTATTAGCATGAGTGACTATGTGTGTGAGTAACTCTATGGATGAGTGGCATTGTGTAACAGGATGTATAGGTGTATGAGTACATATGATGAGTGAGTACATGTATGAATGACTGTATAGGACTGTTGGTGAATGAGTGGATGTGTATGTGAATCTTAGAATTACTGAATAGGTTGTTGTTACTGATATTGGTATGTCCATTGTTTTGAAAATTTTAGTTTCTATTTTTGAATGTGTGTATCAAAGGTTATATTAGGGGGAGAGGAGGTCTGCCTCTCAATCACAAGGATGATGTCATCAGTGATGTCATTTGAGATGTCATCAGTGATGTCATGAGTGATGTCACTGACCATGTCATGAGTGATGTAATATGTGACGTCATCAGCAGTGCATTGCGGGCGCGCGAGTTATAGTTAGCTGAACTAACTATAACGGGGGAATTTCAATGGTTTTGTACGAGTGAAAAGTCCAGCTAACTATAACGCCCCTGAAACCTATGGTTTTTTCAGTGAATTTCTAAGGTTTTTTAAATGCTAATTCCTAACTATAACGTGCCTGAAACCTATGGTTTTATCAGTGAATTTCAAAGGTTTTTTAAATGCTAATTTCTAACTATGCCAACAGAGATAAGACATGTGAAGAAAGAAGAAAAAACGCACAGAAAGAAAAAAAAGAAATGCAGAAAGAAGCAACAGAAGTCCTCAAAGACGAAGAAAAGTGCAGGAAGAAGGATAACGTGCAGAAAGAACAAACAGAAGAGCAGAAAGAAGCCTTGTTGCAAAATCATCCTGTACCCTCAACTTTTTCAGTCGGATACTGGTGGTAACTGAGTCTGACTAACCAGTCCTAGAGCCAGTGCTATGTTAAAAGACACTCAGAATACAGTGAGAACACCTACATACACTAGGGAACACTATGCGTTGGGGTCCCCCTGTGATCAGCATGACCTCCTCTGTAAGCCCCTAGTATATAATAGGGCAGGGGATTAAAACTACCTCTTAAAACGCGCCACAGGGCGTGTTTACACACGTCACCTCAGGCCCCGTCCCCTCACTTCCCCACTGTATAAACACGCCCTGTGGCTGTTTTAAGTTGGGAGATTAAGTCCCCTTGAATCCTGAGGGTCCCTAGGGTCCAACTAGACCACTAGATACCTCCAGTAAGCGCCACAGAGCTGCGTTGCAGAGAGATGTAAAAAGGGGTACGGCCTAGACCACCTCTCTGCAACGCAGCACAGTGGTGCTTACTGGAAGCACCTGGTGGGCTAGTTGGCCCCCAGGGTCCCTCAGTATTGAAAGGGAATTATTTCCCCAACTTAAAACGCGCCACAGGGCATGTTTGCACACGTCACCTCAGGCCCCGTCCCCTCCCTTCACCACTGTGTAAACGCACCCTGTGGCCGTTCTAAGTTGAGAGATTAAGTCCCCTTGAATCCTAAGGGTCCCTATGGTCAAACTAGCCCACTAGGTACCTCCAGTAAGCGCCACAGAGCTGCGTTGCATGGAGGTGTAAAAAGGGGCTTGGCCTCAGAACACCTGTCTGCAACACAGCTCCCTGGCGCATACTGGAGATACCTGTTGGGCTAGTTGGCCCTCAGGGACCCTCAGTATTGAAGGGGAATTATTTCCCCAACTCACAACTGGCCAGGGGGCGCGTTTGCAGAGTGCTGCAAGGGGGGGGGCATGGACTCCGGCGCGATGCCGGTCTTTTATTTATTTTATTTTTTTAAGAAGGAGGGCTGTGTGGCCCCCCCTTCTTTTTCTAATTTACAGGCCCTGGGGACCCCATCCCCCAGGGCCTGCACCCTAATCTTTTTTGTTGAAAAAAATTAATTTGGCCCTCCCAAGGCCTTAATCGGCCCCGGGGACCCCAACCCCCGGGTCATGGCCTTTTTTTTTTATTATTCTTTACGAGGGGAGCTGCGTTGCTCCCCTCCTCAGGCCAATTATGGCCTCGGGGACCCTATCCCCCGGGGCTGGCCTTTGTTTTTTATTGTTTAAAAAATATATATATTTATAGAAACACCTAGGACATGCTGGACAAACCGTATTTACCTATCACCATGACGAGTTGCGTGATATTCATTAAAAGGCGACTATGCATAGAATGAATCCACATGGAATGTATTTACACCGCTAGTGAAGCTCTGACGTGTCTGACGCCCTACCGTGCCTAATCCAGGCGCCCCCGCCGGTGGGTACTCTCCAAGTAGACACCCTTGTTGTTTATTTATACAAACATGGGTAGCTATTGACGGGTACATTTAATATACACGCACACCAAGCCATTCAAAGTGGATTCGACAAAAATTCGACCAAACTATGCAAGAAACCCCCTCACGGTTAATAAAACACACATCCACCGCCGGATGTGTAATACTTTTTATTTTACTCTCTGGAAAGGAGACAAACCTCACTTGAGAGTCACAGCGTGCTCCTGGCTGAGCCCAATGCTGTGTTACACCCACCAGTGCCCGCCGAGTGCCTCACACCTCTGTGTTGTATTCCACCAGCTAGTGCGTATGCTATGACACTCTCTAGCCCATGTGCACTGTAACACCACCCCGTGAATATGTCATGCCACACTTGCCTTCGCACAGGTTATATTGCCCCATCTAACGTGCCTTCCTCGATGCCTATGATATAACGCACAGCGCTATGCCATACATAATACAATCTGGGATCCATATCTTTGTCACAGTGCATATGCAATGTTACACTCCCCAGCACATATTTTATATTACAACTTTAGAGACTAGTTAGGTTACACAACACTGCCCTGTGCATATTACACTCCAAGGCGCATATCGCATAGCACGCGCTAGTGCCTGTGCTATCTCGCGCTCTCCAATGAATCTGTCAATGCGCACAATGTATTGCATATTATATTTCACGCCCGGTTCATCTTATATCACACTTTTTGGTGCATAGTTTATACCATATACTATATCTAGTTTTCATTTTCAATCGTGCTCTCAGGACTATGTTCTATATAACACTGCGTCCACCTACCCTTTTCACGGGCATTACATTTTGCGATGGGGGGTGGAGGGTCAGGGGGTGTTTCTGCCAAGTGAGCCTGGAGTCACAGTCACAAACGTCCTCTTCTTCCTGAATAAAAGTGAGATTATGCTGCATACTTGTTCATATTTTAAGTAGTTCGCACAGACACACATTTTAAAAACAATAAAGTTCCTAATACCCACCTTCTCTGAACAGTTAGCTTGCTGCCCCATCCACCTCCTCCCTATCCTCTGTTCTCTGAATCCATGGACTAGCCTCCTCCCTCCTGCCATGCATGGTCTGATGTGCTGCCACTGCCCTCCATTTAGCATGATGTACCAGTCCACTCCTCCTGCCCTCCATTGCCCAATTCTATGGCCCATCATTGACCTCCTGCTTAGCCTCTGTACTTAGCTTGCTGCGCCTATTCACCTTCCCCCTGCCCTCCGATGTCTTTGTGCATGCCCCTGCTCCATCCTTTTTGCCCACCATGTTCCATGGACCTGCCACTCCTATCTACTCTGAGTGTTCTGTTGAGCTGCCACTCCCCTCCCACCTGCCTAGCATTGTCAGATGACTGTAACCTGTCCCTGCCACCTCCACCCTGCCTGTCCACATGCCATGCCCCTATCCCCTTCCTCCTGTCCTCCATGGTCCATTTTACTGCCACACCCTTCTGCCCTCCCTGGTCTGTTGTGCTGCAACTGCTCCTCTTGCCTGAGTCGCGCGGTCTGATGTGAGGCCCCTTCCCCTGAACTCTCTTGTCTGTGCCCAGGTCCTGACCCTCCCTTCTATCCTCCATGGTCCTTTGTGCATGCCCCTGCACCTTCCTTCTTCCCCATCATAGCCATTGTGCTGCCACTAACCCTCCTGCTTGCCATGCATGGTCTTCTGTGCTGCCATGGCCCTTCCCACCTTCCCTGTGTGGTCAGCTAGCTGCCCCTGACCCCCTCCCACCTTCCCTCCATGGTCTGTGTGTATGCCATCATAGTCTCATTGTTGCTCTCCATGGTGTGTCTTTTTTCTAGTGCCCAACCTGCCTGACTTCCATGGTCATCTTGCTGCTCCTGCCCTGCCCCCTTGCCCCCAGCCCTCTGTTTCCATGTGCAGACCCCTATTCCCTCCCTCCTGGCTTGTCTGTTCCATTGTAATTCCCCTGATCCGTCCCTCCTGCCCTTTATGGTCTGTTATGCTGCAGCTTTCTCTCCTGTCTGTCCATTATGGTCAGCTAGCTACCATTGCCTCTTTCTCCTCTGTTCTCTGTTGTCCATGTGCATGGTCCTGTCCCCTCCCTATTGCTTTCTATGGATTGTTGTGCTGCACTCCCGTCCCTCATGCGCTGTGTGGTGTATTGTGCTGCTGCAAACCCTGATGCCTGCCCTGTAGGGTCAGTTTGGTTCACCTCTCCATGTCCCTCCTGTCCTCTGTTATCCGAGTCCATGTCCCTACCCCAATTCCTCCTGCCTACCATGATCCAATGGACCATACGTGCGAACATTTTGAACTTGGTAAGAGGGAGATTTTGAAAAAAAACTGGGGTATTGATTTTCCCCTTTGAGTTACATTGAAAAAGAGGAGATTGTAGACAGGAGACAGATCAAATAAAGCCCATTTGAGCTTAAAAACATTGGAAGTTTCCTGGCTGAAACAGGTCTGTTGGCATGTATGGTTGTACTACCACTGCCTCTTCCTTCTGCCCACAATGGTCTATTATATTGCCACAGCCTCTCTGTCAGTCCTGTATTGTTGGTTTGTTGCCCCTGCCCCCCTTTCCACTGCCCTCCATAGTCTGTTGTGCTGCCACTGCCCTTCCTGCCTGCCGAGTGTGGTCAAATTGTTGCATCTGCACTCTCCTACCTGCCTTCAATTTTCAGAGTCCGTGCCTCTGGCCTCTGCCTCTCAACAGTATCCCAATGAACCACTAGATTGCTAACATTCTATATTTATTAAAAAAGTGTGGAACGCCTGACGTCATCTTGATGTAATCAAAACTGTAATACCTAGAGTATTTCCTTTAGAAATTACATATATGAGAGGGTCTTATTTGCATCAAAATTATAGTTAGTGCTCTAAAAAACTAAAATGAGGACATATTTTCTGAGTTTTCAAATAGCGACAAAGAACTTTTAAATTATTTGTAATCTTTATGTTTTTTTATCCAGTTGACCACTTGATTAAATGTTGCACCTAGGGGAGAGGATGTGGTGTTACTTCCAGAGCTGCAGACTTTGCAACTGGGGAACCAGGTTGGAGTTTCTGCTTCAGCTCAACATTCTGTGATTCTGGTCAAATCACTTAATCTCCCCATGTCTACAACCAAAATGAATTTGATCTTGTGTGATGTAACCAATGCTCATGTAAACAACTCCGATACCTGACAAGTCTGCACTAGATTTCATTTACATTTTTTCCCTCCAGTGGGTGTTGATGCTGCGCGTCAATCTGGGACAAGCGGCAGTTCCAGGCCGCGTGGGATACCGCACTGCCGGAAAGAAACGCCGGACCCGCAAAAACAAATCCTTTGTTTTCCGCAACGGGCACAGCAGATTCATAATTACAGGCAAGCAGAGTCCGATTCTAAAGCCCAATGGAGGGCGATTAATTGGTCCCAGATTGACGCGCAGCATCAACACCCACTGGAGGGAAAAAATTTAAATGAAATGGACTACATTTCCCAGAGTACTAAACAAATGATTTCTAATTGGGCACACTTGAGGCCAAGTAGATACTATAAAAACTCAAGCGGGATAATGTGGTTTTAAGAAAAAGGATGCTGCACGGGCCTCTGATGAGAATCACGAAGATTCGAAACGCGTAAGGCCAGGGACGCTACGCAGGAATGGGAAGCTGCAGGCCTCTTGATCAAAGAAAGTGGAAACTTATCTGCTGGTGAGCGCGACCCCAAATCATGGAAAACATATGGTGAATATATATATATATATATATATATATATATATATATATATATATATATATATATATATATATGAAATGTTAAAACTCCCACAACCTCCGAACGGGCGGCGAAGAAGGAGAGACGGACCACAGGAATCTTCAGGCAAGAGTATTTAATCGACCATTACGACCATTTCTCTCAGCAAAACATGACGCTTTTCGGGCTCGAAAGCCCTTGTTCACATGCGGAGACAAGTTGCACTGAATGATTTTTAAGCGCTGCAAAGTGTACACCCACTTCCTGATCACATGATACTAGACCAGGAAAACAGATTTCGTGTAATACACTAAAAGACATTAAAATCAGATTGCACGATGGTTCTAAAAACATAACACAATTATATAATAAATATAGTTGATATTTCATGCAATGTGAAGTACGGAAATATAATGATAGTAATTAGCATTGGCAGCCAGCATAGAGATAATACACATGACTAAACTTGTTTGTATATATGTGTTGGTATAACAGGATAAATCCTTAAAAAACACCCAACCAACAAGAAAGGTAAAACAATGCCAGGTAAATACATATACCATATAATTGCCAACAAGTATGGAAACTCAAAATCTGTACAAGTGCAAAAAGGTGCATAGCAGCATTTTCAATAATTGTGCAAAACCGTGCGAAAGTGCAAAATATTAGGGAATATGTGCAAATGTAGCATGACAGTAAGATTAAAATAGGAATGAATAAATATTGGTAACAATAAAAAATATACAATCCTGATAATTATTGTTAAAATCATATAAAATTCATTTCTATGATTCCATCATCTTACTGGGGAGTGCTGATAAGTCATAAAAGAATGTATGTTATATATATGACAAGGGAGGTGTAGGGAAAAATCCGCGCTGGTCACACAAGGTAACCAGATTACTAAAGTGCTTGGTGCAAGAGATAGCCACTCATATATATATATATTCACTGAACAAAGCATAGGTTTCAGGCCTGATATAGTTAGGAATTAGCATTTAAAAAACCTTAGAAATGTACTAAAAAAACAATAGGTTTTAGGGGTGATATAGTTAGTTGTACTAACTACATCTCGCGCACCCGCAATCCACTGCTGATGATGTCACATATTAGGTAATTCATTACATGGTCAGTGACATCACTGATGACATCTCAAATGACATCACTGATGACATCACTGATGACATCATCCAGTGAATGTGGCTTGGTTCGTTATTTAAATATGTATTATATAGATAGCAATTTGCATTGAAGAATGAGTGGATATATAAATATAAATATCTGGATGGAGGATTTAGTAGCAGTGTGATTGACTGTTTACTTGACTAATTTATAGTGTCTCACTAAATATATTGGATAGTGACTAAACTGTGTGAATATCTGTATCACTTTGTCAGTTGTTGTGTAAACTGCTGCACTAGTTGGTTACTAGCTACGTGAAAGTCTATATTATTTATTGATTAGTTAACTGAGTATTTGTATGGGAGAGTGAATGTGTGTGTGGTTTGGTGGGGGGTGTGTGACTGCCCAAAGATGTGTAAATAGTTGATTCAGTAGGTATATGATGTTAAAAATACATCTTATAACAGTTGTTTGGGTGAGTGAATATCTTTATGGTTTTGGCGATGAGCAAATATATGTCTCAATGGTATATGTCCAACAACCTAGAAAAATAAAAGCCAGTGTATGTGTCAGTTGTTGTATATAAATAAGTATACATAAGACTCAGTGATTGTATGAGTGACTGTATGGATAACTGTATACTTGTAATAGTGATTTTATAACACACTAAGTATGATCCATTGTTTGCATAAGTGAGTAGGATGACTTCATAAGTGATTAGGATGTGTGCTGGTGTGTAATGTCGATATAGGTGTATAAGTATATTTGATAGTGGTCCATTGATCACTGACAGCATGTATGAGTGAATCTATAGGTAAGTGATTAGATGTGTGTATAGATCAAGGAATCACTGAGTGGGTGTTTAGAAACTTGTATGGGTGTGTCAATGGTTTTAAATCTGGCACTCTGTATTTTACAGTGAGTTATGAAAGGTTATACTAGTGTATGGTGAGGTGTATCTGATTGTCACGTGGATGATGTCATCAGTGATGTCAATTGAGATGTCATCAGTGATGTCACTGACCATGTCATGAATTATGCAATATGTGACATCATCAGCAGTGGATTGCGGGCGCGCGAGATGTAGTTAGTACAAGTAACTATATCGGAGGAATTTCAATGGTTTTGTTCGAGTGAAATGTCCAGCTAACATTAACACCCCTAAAACCTATTGTTTTTTCAGTGAATTTCTAAGGTTTTTTAAATGCTAATTCCTAACTATATCAGGCCTGAAACCTATGGTATTTTCAGTGAATTTCAAAGGTTTTTTAAATGCTAATTCCTAACTATATCACGCCTGAAACCTACGTTTTTTTCAGTGAATTTCAAAGGTTTTTTAAATGCTAATTCCTAACTATATCAAGCCTGAAACCTATGGTTTTTTCAGTGAATTCCAAAGGTTTTGTAAATGACAAATTTTAATGTATTAATTGTTATACTGATTGTTTTGATACTGATTTACTACATTGTTTAAACTGTTTATTTTTAGATATTTTATTTTTTTAATTACATTATACATTACAATACAAAATATACTTTCTCAGAATGAATTACTTTAGTTTAAATACTTTGCAAATAAGCAATAGACTTTTAAGTACAGTAGTTACAGTTGTTGCAATGGGCAACACAATTTCAAACACAAAGCAACATTGAGCTCAATGTGACTTTCTAGTCAAATGCAATTAGTTACTTTATGGATTACTTTTCTAACCACAGGACTGGATCCTAGATTCAGTCCTTGGACATCTCCTGTAAACAGTTGAGTAAAACCGTTTTGGTTACAGTAGTGATTTTTAAGGATTATTAATGTATTTTAAAAGTTGACACCGAAAAATGTTCACATAAATTCACCAATGTTATCCTATGGCAGAAAATTCACTTAGCAGGTAAGTATGGATATTGGTACTTTTTCTTACTCAGTGGTGGATCCTGGATCCAGCACTGACCAATCTCCTGTAAACAGTTGAAAGAATGTGTTTAAGTCATACTGACGATTTTTTAGGAATATTTTTAGTTTGTGAAAATAAACACTTAGAAACTTTTCTGGTGAAAACCACACAATGTATTCCTATTGAAGGAAATACAAGTTACTGGTAAGTACGTTTAGACTTACTTTTCAGGGTCAGTGCTGGTCTAAAAGATGCAGCACTGGGTTCTCTCCTGATAACAGGTGAGTAAATCGGAATTTGTAGTTCGGCTGATTTTAGAGGAATATTTGTACGTTTCAAAATTGGACACTTTGAAACTTTTCTGGTGAAAACCACACAATGGATTCCTATGGAAGGAAATACAAGTTACTGGTAAGTACGCTTGGAATTACTTTTCAGGGTCAGTGCTGGGCTAAACGATGCAGCACTGGGTTCTCTCCTGATAACAGGTGAGTAAATAGGAATTCGTAGTTCGGCTGATTTTAGAGGAATATTTGTACGTTTCAAAAGTGGACACTTAGAAACTTCTCTTGTGAAAACCACACAATCGATTCCTATAGAAGGAAATACAAGTTACTGGTAAGTACGCTCAGAATTACTTTTCAGAGTCAGTGCTGGTCTAAAAGATGCAGCACTGGGTTCTCTCCTGATAAATGTAAATGTAAATGTAGTTGAACTTATATAGCGCACAGCTACCCGCTGTGGGTATCCCGGCGCTTGCTTAGGGAACCCGTCCTGGTATTCCCCTGTGAGATAGCAGGGTATCCACAAGGTGAAAGTCAGGAATCCCGCCGCGAGGGGCCGTTGTGGAGATTAAGCAAGCTATTGCCCAGAGTCGCAGAGTGTGAACCTGTGAGTCGAGGAGGCACCGGGGCGAGAATTATCGAGTCCGTGGAATTTTTAGCCCAAGACCCGCCGAGGCGGGGAATTGAACCCTGGTCCAGGACCGATCTCAGCTTCCGGGTCTGCCGCCTCTAACCCCTGAGCCACACTTCTCCACGATAACAGGTGAGTAAATCGGAATTCGTAGTTCGGCTGATTTTAGAGGAATATTTGTACGTTTCAAAAATGGACACTGAAACTTTTCTGGTGAAAACCACACAATGGATTCCTATGGAAGAAAATACAAGCTACTGGTAAGTACGTTTAGAATTACTTTTCAGGACCAGTGCTGCTCTAAAAGATGCAGCACTGGGTTCTCTCCTGATAACAGGTGAGTAAATCGGAATTCGAAGTCCGGCTGATTTTAGAGGAATATTTGTACAATGGTGAAGAAAGGGTGCGGGGCCTGAGATGACGTGTGCAAACACGCCCTGTGGCGCGTTTTAAGTTGGGGAATTAATTCCTCTCCAATCCTGCGGTACCCTGGGGGCCAACTAGCCCACCAGGTACCTCCAGTATGCGCCAGGGAGCTGCGTTGCAGAGAGGTGTTCAGAGGCCACGTCTCTTTTCACAACACTCTGCAACGCAGCTCTGTGGCGCTTACTGGAGGTACCTGGTGGGCTAGTTGGCCCCTAGGGGACCTCTGGATTGAAGAGGAATGAATTCCCCAATTTAAAATGTGCCACAGTGCGTGTTTGCACAGTATCACCTCAGGCCCCGCCCCCTACCTTCACCACTGTGCAAACGCGCCCCGTGGCACGTTTTAAGTTGGGGGATTAAGTCCAGTGCCCAGCTGTGGGCACTGGGGGGCACCTATGGTGCCCCTCTACAGATCCCTGCACCATGTGGCAGGCACTGCATGGTGCCTGCCAAGTAGTGCAGGGATTTGTACGGTGTTCCTTTTTTGCATTGCGGCAGGTGCTGCAGCCAGAAGCTCCCGCCGTAATGCAAAATATAGGCATTGCGACCGCCGTGGTGGTGGTCGCATCTTAATGCCTACTGAGGGTCCACCGACAGCCTATCGGGTGGTCCTGTCTGTGACAGGGTGGCGGGCGGACTTTCACCTAATCGGGCCCCATCATTAACTAAATTACAGCAACATAAAATACATTATTAATTATTAAAATAAATACATATACACTTCTGACTACATTTTTATACTAAATAAATATACAAATAAGTACTCCCACCTAACATAACACAACAATAAAAAAATTAATGACATCACACAAATATAATATTTACTACTCTAACTACAATAAATATAAAATTTATTAAAATATAACATTGGAAAATACTACAATTTTCTATTCCCAGTACAATTAACACAACAATAAATATTAAAATTACCCCCCCCCCCCCAAAAAAAAAATCATATGCCCACTCCAGTCAATGCAACAGTAGGGAAAGTGTTAGATTGCGGAGGGGCAAAATGTACTATTCTCACTCCAGTCAGTGCAACATTAGGGAAAGTGTGTGGATTGTGGAGGGGAAAATGTAATATTCCCACTCCAGTCAGTCCAACTGTAGGGAAAGTGTTGGATTGCAGAGGGAAAAAATGTAATATACACACTCCAATCAATGCAACTGTAGGGAAAGTGTTGGTTTGCGGTGGGGCTAAACTTACTATTCCCACTCCAGTCAGAGCAACTATATGGAAAGTGTTGGACTGCAGAGGGGATAATTTCAATATGCACACTCCAGTCAGTGCAACTGTAGGGAAAGTGTTGGATTGCGGAAGGGAAAAATTTAATATTCCCACTGCAGTCAGTGCACCGGGGGATTGCAGAGGGGAAAATTTTAATATTCGCACTCCAGTCAGTGCAACTGTAGGGAAAGTGTTGGATTGCGGAAGGGAAAAATGAAATATTCCTACTGCAGTCAGTGCAACTGTAGGGAAAGTGTTGGATTGCGGAGAGGTAAAATTAACTATTACCACTCCAGTCAGTGCAACAGTAGGGAAAGTGTTGGATTGCAGACGGCTAAAATGTACTATTCCCACTCCAGTCAGTGCAACAGTAGGGAAAGTGTTGGATTGCAGAGGGCTAAAATTTACTATTCCCACTCTAGTCAGTGAAACAGTAGGGAAAGTGTTGGATTGCGGAGGGGTAAAATTAACTATTCCCACTCCAGTCAGTGCAACAATAGGGAAAGTGTTGGATTGAATTTCAAGGTGCTCCTTAGTCATTGTTGTTCTCCTGAGATCTTTAGCTTTCTTGCTAGATAGCTTAGGGTGCCTTTATGTACATCTCTCTATGGGATGCAGTCAAGATTAAACTTGCTTTTAGCCTTGTTTGGACACCATTTCAGTGAATCAGAATGGGTGATTTATGGTTAGATCTCCTAGTTCCAGAGATCAGTTTGATGGCTGCATGCAGTATAGCTTTGAGGGGGGTAGGGTGTACTTTGGGGATTCCAACAAGGTTGGAATTTTTGTCCTGACAGAACTAGCTCTTGAATGGCATATGTTTAAGTTATTTTCCAGGATGAATTGTTTTACTCCCCTCAGAAGTTTGAGTTGGTCTTGTGCTCTCTTTGTAATGCTATTGATGTACGTTTCTAGGTTCAGGTGTCTGTCCACTATGAAGTCCAGGGATCTTTCAGAGTCAACAATGGTTGGGATAATATTAAGAATACGTATCTATTTCAACCATGTTGTATTGGGCAGAAGCAGTCATGGGTGAGATGAGGAGAAATTATACTCTTATTTGATTAAGTTTCAGATGGAGAGAAGAAATCCAAGACTGGATTTTGCTGAGGAATTGGTTGACACTGTCTACATCCTTAGGGTAGGATATTTTCTAAATAAAGGTCTGTGTTATCTGCATAGACATGGTCGTTAATCATTTGATTGCCAAAAGATATGAACTAAGAGTTCCATTGAGATATTTAAAAGGGTGGGTGCCAGAAAAATACCTAGGGAGACTCCTTTGTGTAGGTCTAATAGATTAGATAAAAAGTTGCTGATCTTGACTTATTGACTCTTGTTTTATCTTAATGATTTTAACCATTGGATGACTATGCCACTCAGCCTTTATTTGAGGATAGACAAAATAAAGAGGTGGTTCAATGTATCGAAGGCTGCTGCCTGGTCTAAGAGGACAAGTAAGTAGCCACCACCTGTTTAAGATAAGGCAGACAAAGTATGCCTATGTGAAGTCTGCCAAAGTTTATTCCACAAACTAGGAAAGTGTGATATTGCTTTAAAAAACAGCAGCATTTCCCCTATATTCGCTGGAGCACATAATGTTAACACCTGCCCAATTTGCGTGATCTTGTATATATGATCCTAATATATGCTTCAAGTGAGAGCCCAAATGCTAGAATCGAAAAATCAGATAGCAGTTACACAGCTTTCTAATGAAAAGAACATAACATAACCTTGAAAAAGATACATTGTACATTGTAAACTTTCAGATGCTGAGTTAATTCTCTCTTATCAGTGCCAAACATGGCAGTGAGGATAAATAAGTTAGAAGAACGAAGCAGTACAAGTTAAACACAATGTGAGCACATTTTTAGGGTGGTCATTTCTGTGCTATCTTATGCTCTAACGCAGGTGTGCAGTTCATCTAGTAGATCATTTTCTTCTATGAAGAGTTTGAGCTGTGATTCAACACAACATTCTGGTACCTTTGCAGCAAGGAAAGATTAGTTACAGGGTGAAGTCTGTCAGGGCCTTCTGGGTAAGGCCCCAGTTTTGTGGGCAGTGGAGTGACTTGATACATAGCCTGGTCTAGTCATTTCTGATAAACTGGTCTTACTTTCAAATATGTTCTATCTATAGTTGCTACTCCTTGTTGTACAAAGTCTTGAAAGGAGTCTTGTTGGGTTTTGTTGCTAATTACACGCAATGGCTTGGAGTGCTCTTTTTTTCTTCATTTAATTCCTTTGAGAATCTTGGGGCTAAATATGTTTTTTTGCCTTTTTGGCTTTAGGAGCCAGGATTTCTGTGAACCTTGTCAGTGAATCTACATAGTGTTTTGCAAGAATACTGACATTTTAGAAGTAGGGAAGTTAAACAATGTGGTTTCAAGTTATGATGTTAGAGTATCCTTATCAAAGTTTCTCATGTCTCTTGTCTAACGTGCAGGTATTTTGAGTTGACAGTTAAGAATGTTTTTTGTAGAGGTAATCAAGAATATGAGTGAGTGAATGATTGGACTAATTTACTAGGAGGATGGATTGTGTCTTCACTTTTTTCTTTTATCGCAATAATAAGGTCTAGAGTAGCTCCCTTTCATGTTTTAGCCCTAAGTAAAAGTGCTGAAGGATATTGTCAATGTAAGAGGATACTAGAGATACTGTGGGCTCATTTCGATCATCGCAGTGAAGACTGAAGCCTCCAAGAAGGATTTCTATTAAAAATATTTTTGTAGTTCTCCATTATAAAATACAATTTAACCTAATTGCTGCCAATTTCAGCATAGGCAATCCAAATAAATTTAAGCAGGCCTCACACATCTTGCTTTTCCTAGCTGACAATAGATATCTTACAATACAATTCAGTCTCTCATGCAACAACAAGTGTGAAATATCAAACACCACACCCTCACTCAATCTGCATATTTATTTTTGTCCATTACCCTCTGACCACAGTCAGACTCACAGCCATCGCTTGTGACAGAAAGTTGTTTGTACTTGATAATATTTCAATTATTCCAGTGTGTGAGATATGAAAATCTTACTTACATGCAGTAACAATCTTTCTGGTGGATGCTCTATCTATCTGCAGATTCATCACCTGTAAAACAACCCCAGGCATCAGACTGGATTTGGATACTCAGGCCTTGGTGAAAGGATGGTACCATTCCCTGGATGCCAGTGATCCTCTGAGGTGGGAGACAGGCGTAGAGAAGGGTGGTGTCCAGTACCAACCCTATGAACTGGAGCCCAGGGGAGGGCAGCAGTTGAGATTTGGGCTCGTTGATGAAAAAGCACAGGTCATACAGCAAGTCATACAACTGACAGCAGATAGTGCAACACCACCTCTGTCGAACTAGCGTTGATTAGCCAGTTTTCCAGGCATGGAAAAATGGGGATGCCTGACTTTCTGAGATCGGTCGCAACCTCTGACGACACCTTCATGAAGATTCGAGGTGCCGATGTTAGGCCTACGGGAACTACCTCAAACTGGTAGTGTGTAAAACCCACCACAAATCGCAAGTGCTTCTAGTGTGACTGCAGGATGGATAGAGATGTAAAAATATTCTTCCATCACGTCAAGTGACACCATACATTCTCTAAGTTCCAACACTAGATTTTGAGCTAGGGTCATCATCTTGAACTTTTCCTTTATGAGAAAGAGGTTCAGGTCCTTGAGGTCCAGGATTGGATGTTGACCACTGTCCTTCATGGGCACCAGGAAGTAACATACATAAAATCCTTGGACGTTCTCCTGTTCTGGCACTAACTGCACCGCTCTTATCGGTAGGAGTGCTGCCACCTCCTGTTATAGGAAAGTAGTGGTCCAAAGGAGTGTGGAAGATGGAGGAGGGATAGAAAGTGGAGCCTGAAGGTGAGGCCTACTGGCTTTGCCAGTGCTTGTTTCCTTATTGGCTCAGTCAGAAACCTGTTCTCAAGTGGGGATATGTCCTGTACCTCTTTCAGTTGATCCCCAGGGCATATCCTAATTGAATATACCTGAAATATTCTGTCTCATGCAGGATGTATTTCTCTTTCAATCTTTCAAATGTTTTCATGGCTTCATCTTTCTAAAAAAACATTCCTAATCAGGAAGTCCCTATTGCATCCCATCTCTGAAAGCTAGTGAGTGAGTGAGTTAATGAAGTTTGTCGAAGAGGCCAAGCCCCCTGCCCGCCCCATGCTAAAGCCAGGAATTCTCGCATTACTCCTGGTCCTGTTGTCTTCGTCCCATTCATTACATATGAGATATATCTATCTCGCAGACAGAAAAAAGACCAAGAGGAATACTTGAACCCTACCCCACCTCCTCCCACCGTGAGTACTCATGACGTACTTACCCAGCATTCCTTCTGAACTACCAAGCCCCACATATGAAGGCCAGCCATCCTCATTATGAAACAGGACCAGGATTAATAAAGATTACCGGTACGTAATAGGACATTATCCCCCTTGTCCTCTTCCCATTCATTACATATGAGAATGCCCAAGCCGAGAACTTGGCATTCATATAGAAAGACATCACAAACAGATACAACACCAAAAAGCAGGACTCAAAAATGATTTATTTTCACAAGCCAGAAAACAATGTTGGAGCGCGCTGAATTCAACACTCCCAACCCAAAATTGGTATCATCACGCAGCACATTCTAGAGATAATAAAGCCTGGCAAAGGTATTTGAGGAAGCGCAAGTAACAGCTCTGCAAATCTCAGAGATGGACACCCCTGTGAACTCGGCCCAAGAAACAGCCACCCCTAAGTCGATCCCCCTCAACCCCAGCTGGAGGAGGAGACCCAGACAGTGAGTAAGCCAGGTCAATGAACTGTATGATTCAATAACCATTGGATAAAGAGGAAGCCTTATCCCCCTCAGCAGGAAACCCCAAAGGAAACAAACAAAGAATCAATCTTTCTGAGAGAATTTGTTCGATCCAAATATACCAGCAAGGCCTGTTTTATGTCCAATAAGAACCAATGAATATCCTCAGCAGACCCAGAATCAGCCCCCAAAGCAGGCAGAATCACTTCCTGAGATATATGAAACTACCTGGTGTAGCAAACCCTAAGTTTAGGGTGTGTCCCCCGGGCACTGGTTAGATAAATGAATGCTTTACATTGTTGAGACAAATAAACGACTGATTGTGATTTTCAATAAAGTTACACTGTTGTCAATTGGTTTGAACGTTCGTTTATTTCATCACGACGTTTTTTATATAGCGAAGATGCGGTGATTAACAAGTTCTACGTGTCTCACATATCCCAATGCATTTCGGCTTAGAAATATAGCCTTCGTCAGGGGTTTGTCTACAACAAAACGAACAAAATAAGCAAGTTGTATCTCTCATACAATATGTTTAACAAACAAAGAAACAATATATTTACTTTTTCATAGTCCGGCTAAAATGTGTCAAATACATAACGTAAGTTTGTGGTTCTAGCGTGTTCCGGTGTTTGTGATTATGTGAATTTCCGGTGCCTCATGTTTACGTAAATTATACGAGTGCCTTTATGTTCGTCGGTTGGTGTTCGTAAAACGAATACGATTATGTGTGTGCTGATTAATGCGCCCTACACTGGATGTTTCGCGGTGGGTACTTACTAGTGAGTCTGCGTAGTATAGATCAAGCAGAGATCCGTAAGCGTATGTCGGTAGCTGAACGCTCTCCTTTCGTGTCCGTGGTTGAATTGAAGATTCCATGTGGGTTCTATGGGCGTGTAGTTAAATGTGCTTTGGGGTGTAAGAGTCGAAATGGGACTGTGAGTGTGATGGCAGGTAATGTGAATTAACTGGAGCGGAGGTTTCTGGGTCTAGTAGTGCGTGTGTTTCAATGTGATCTGGTGAACTCCTAGATTATCACAAACTATGGACTAATTAACACATGATGTTAGATACATGCCGGTCATTAAAATGATTTCCCAAGATGATATCGGGTAGGCAATCTAAATCAGAGATAACATGTAAATTCCATGCGATCATTCATCCCATGTGGTTTCATGGAATTTAGTAGACGTATCCAATGATTCTCCCGTTTTAACAATGTTTTATGGTTGTCTCTTTCTTCGGTTTTGTTAACCGTTTCTAGAACCATGA
Source organism: Triturus cristatus (assembly GCF_964204655.1). NCBI lineage: Eukaryota > Metazoa > Chordata > Amphibia > Caudata > Salamandridae > Triturus > Triturus cristatus. Next base: position 295,479,118 of record NC_140589.1, on the reverse strand, counting down.
ATTTCAGTTGGCTTATGTTGTGACCACTCTCTTGGAAATGGTTAGCTACAGAAGATTTCGCGTTGTTTGTTCTGATGTTGCTTTTGTGTTCGTTCAAGCGAATTTTTATTTTTCTTTCTGTTTGTCCTACGTATATCTTCCCACATGGGCATTTCAAAGCATATATGGTGTTTGTAGTATCACATGTGGCTGTTACCTTCAGTTTGATATTATGTCCTCTCATTGGGTGAGTTATTTGTGGTCCTGGTATAATGTTATTGCAATTGTTGCAATTTCTGCATGCGATGGTACCTTTGTATTGAACAGGTTGATTTGGTTGAGTGGGGTTCTTTATTATTTCTCCCAAATTTTTTGCTCTGGTGTATGCAAATATAGGTTCATTTTCAAAGATTTGGTGAAAATCTGGTTCTAGTCGAAGTATAGGCCAGTGCTTTTTGATGGTATCCTTAAATCTTTTGCTCATTGTTGAGTATTTTGACACCACGGTCATGTGGTCTTGTTGGTTCCTCTTTCTTGGTAATAGTGCCATCTTTCTGCTGATTTTATTGTTTCTCTCCTCTGCTTGATGTAGGATATTTTGAGGATATCCTCTACTTTCGAATCGCTGTAGCATTTCTTTGGTGCGTGTTGTTCTGTTGTCTGATTCTGATACAATTCGTTTGACTCTAAGGATTTGTGTGAATGGTAGATGGTTTTTTAGAGCGTTGAGGTGAAAACTGTTGTATGCCAAAGTGTTATTTTTGTCGGTGATTTTTCTATAGAGATCTGTTTGAAAACCTTTGTCTGTTTGTATGATCGTCACATCCAAGAAGTTTATTTTGTGATGTTGAATCTCAAAGGTGAATTGTAATCTTTGGTCGATGGTATTGAGTTGTTCCAATAAATTGGTGAGAGTTGTTGTGGATCCCTGCCATAAGATGAAGATGTCATCTATGAAACGTACAAACATTTTCAAATGATTATGCCATCCCGGATCAGTTAGTATGTGTGTCTGTTCAAAATTGCCCATGAAGATATTGGCATATGTTGGGGCAGTACAATTGCCCATAGATGTACCCGTCTTTTGTAGATACCAGTTGGATTTACATTTGAAGTAGCTATGTTGAAGTGTGAAAATTAGAAGTTCCATGAGAAAGATTTGCAGGTCTAGGTCGTAATCGCTTTGTAACAATGCTTGTTCTGTGGCTTCTATGCCGAGTTGATGGGGTATTGAGGTGTAGAGAGATTTTACGTCTACTGTGCACATGATCATTGGTGTTGTTATATCTTTGGTGCTTTGATGAAATTTAATCAAGAAGTCTGTAGTGTCTTTGATGTACGTTGGTAATTTGATGACACTATCTTGTAGATGTCTGTCAAGGTACTTCCCCACTGGTTCGTGAATGCTGTTTTTTGTAGATACAATTGGTCGGAATGGTGGGTGAGTCGGGTGTTTGTGTATTTTAGGCACCATGTAGATGGTGGGACTTTTAGGATGCGTTTGAATCAAATATTTTTTGACTTTTTCATTGATGGTGCCTCTTTGAATTGCTTTATCCACTATTTGAATGAGTGTTTCTTTGATTAGGTTAGTGGGATTAGTGTCCAGTTTCATGTAAGTTTCGGTGTCTGATAAATGTAGTTCCACTTGTTCTTCGTAGTAGTTGGTGTTGAGTATTACCAGTGCTCCGCCTTTGTCTGCTTTCTGGCAGGTGATGTTAGTTCTATTAGCCAGTGTCTTTAAGGCTCCCCATTCTTTCTGAGTTAGAAATATAGCCTTCGTCAGGGGTTTGTCTACAACAAAACGAACAAAATAAGCAAGTTGTATCTCTCATACAATATGTTTAACAAACAAAGAAACAATATATTTACTTTTTCATAGTCCGGCTAAAATGTGTCAAATACATAACGTAAGTTTGTGGTTCTAGCGTGTTCCGGTGTTTGTGATTATGTGAATTTCCGGTGCCTCATGTTTACGTAAATTATACGAGTGCCTTTATGTTCGTCGGTTGGTGTTCATAAAACGAATACGATTATGTGTGTGCTGATTAATGCGCCCTACACTGGATGTTTCGCGGTGGGTACTTACTAGTGAGTCTGCGTAGTATAGATCAAGCAGAGATCCGTAAGCGTATGTCGGTAGCTGAACGCTCTCCTTTCGTGTCCGTGGTTGAATTGAAGATTCCATGTGGGTTCTATGGGCGTGTAGTTAAATGTGCTTTGGGGTGTAAGAGTTGAAATGGGACTGTGAGTGTGACGGCAGGTAATGTGAATTAACTGGAGCGGAGGTTTCTGGATCTAGTAGTGCGTGTGTTTCAATGTGATCTGGTGAACTCCTAGATTATCACAAACTATGGACTAATTAACACATGATGTTAGATACATGCCGGTCATTAAAATGATTTCCCAAGATGATATCGGGTAGGCAATCTAAATCAGAGATAACATGTAAATTCCATGCGATCATTCATCCCATGTGGTTTCATGGAATTTAGTAGACGTATCCAATGATTCTCCCGTTTTAACAATGTTTTATGGTTGTCTCTTTCTTCGGTTTTGTTAACCGTTTCTAGAACCATGAATTTCAGTTGGCTTATGTTGTGACCACTCTCTTGGAAATGGTTAGCTACAGAAGATTTCGCGTTGTTTGTTCTGATGTTGCTTTTGTGTTCGTTCAAGCGAATTTTTATTTTTCTTTCTGTTTGTCCTACGTATATCTTCCCACATGGGCATTTCAAAGCATATATGGTGTTTGTAGTATCACATGTGGCTGTTACCTTCAGTTTGATATTATGTCCTCTCATTGGGTGAGTTATTTGTGGTCCTGGTATAATGTTATTGCAATTGTTGCAATTTCTGCATGCGATGGTACCTTTGTATTGAACAGGTTGATTTGGTTGAGTGGGGTTCTTTATTATTTCTCCCAAATTTTTTGCTCTGGTGTATGCAAATATAGGTTCATTTTCAAAGATTTGGTGAAAATCTGGTTCTAGTCGAAGTATAGGCCAGTGCTTTTTGATGGTATCCTTAAATCTTTTGCTCATTGTTGAGTATTTTGACACCACGGTCATGTGGTCTTGTTGGTTCCTCTTTCTTGGTAATAGTGCCATCTTTCTGCTGATTTTATTGTTTCTCTCCTCTGCTTGATGTAGGATATTTTGAGGATATCCTCTACTTTCGAATCGAAGAAATGCTACAGCGATTCGAAAGTAGAGGATATCCTCAAAATATCCTACATCAAGCAGAGGAGAGAAACAATAAAATCAGCAGAAAGATGGCACTATTACCAAGAAAGAGGAACCAACAAGACCACATGACCGTGGTGTCAAAATACTCAACAATGAGCAAAAGATTTAAGGATACCATCAAAAAGCACTGGCCTATACTTCGACTAGAACCAGATTTTCACCAAATCTTTGAAAATGAACCTATATTTGCATACACCAGAGCAAAAAATTTGGGAGAAATAATAAAGAACCCCACTCAACCAAATCAACCTGTTCAATACAAAGGTACCATCGCATGCAGAAATTGCAACAATTGCAATAACATTATACCAGGACCACAAATAACTCACCCAATGAGAGGACATAATATCAAACTGAAGGTAACAGCCACATGTGATACTACAAACACCATATATGCTTTGAAATGCCCATGTGGGAAGATATACGTAGGACAAACAGAAAGAAAAATAAAAATTCGCTTGAACGAACACAAAAGCAACATCAGAACAAACAACGCGAAATCTTCTGTAGCTAACCATTTCCAAGAGAGTGGTCACAACATAAGCCAACTGAAATTCACGGTTCTAGAAACGGTTAACAAAACCGAAGAAAGAGACAACCATAAAACATTGTTTTTTTTTTTTTTTTTTTAAAAAACCTTTATTAGTGCATGGAAAAAGAACAAATACGGGCCTACAACCATCAGGCCGGCCACAAAACGGTTAAGCACTGAGACACACATTACAACCCCTGTGCGTCAATGGTCAAGATTAGCAACGATTCAGGAGTTATACACTGGAGGGATCCTTGACATCCGGGGAAGGAGAAGTAAAGGTTAATTTTAAGGTTTGCAAAATAATTTTATCGAGAAAAAAGTCAGTAGAGGATAGAACCAAGGAAATTCGAGTCCGCAAGATGGCTTCATCACACGGGAGGGCAGCAGCATCAGTAAAACGGCCATAGAAAATCTCAAACAGTGAGGCGATGCAGTTATATAACAGGATAGTCACACGAGTAAATACGCACCCCTCCAAAGCCGCCCCCACTAAATCCACCCCACACCCGGACCCCGAATCGGAAACAAGTATAGCGCAGAGACATAGAAGAAAGAGGCCCATAGAACTAAAAAGAAAAGGTACATTACCCCCCCACCCTACACCAATGCGGAGGCTACGGCCTACCCCCCCCCCGGCATAGTGCCTGTCGCCCAATGAACCCGAAATATAGACAAGAGAGAAAGTAGGAATAGAGTAAGGAAAATAAGAAAACAAAGAAGAAAGCGGGGAGGAGCCCACGTAACCTCAGAGCGCCCGAAACCACCGGCCAACTACGTCTCCACACACTGTGAACCCACTACACCCAAAGGCGGTCGTGTGAAGATACGTGTCACAACAATATAAATGAAGGCAGACAAATCGCGACGAGTGCGCACAACATATGCAGACAGTTCCAGTCCCAGTCCAGCCCATCCGTGACACCATGATATAAGAAATCAATCTAGCCCTGGCCCGATCGCGGGCGTAAGATTAGACTAGCCCCCACATGAAGGCCCCGCAGCCCGTGCAGACAAAGACAATATGGCCGCTTGGGAGAGGATGGAGAAGTAGAGTCACAAAATGGCCGCCGATCATCTATTGAGGTCCCCTTGTGCACCATATAAAATCCAGACCTGGCCTGTAAAGTACAGGAGTTCCACATAAAAGAAGCCGTAGGCCACCGTGAACGGTTCCTCGAGGACGTTAGGTGTCGCTCAGCTGAATACTCCTGCGGACGCGGTGAGGCAGGCAACAACAAAGCAGGCAGCAATGAACGGGGAAACAAAGTGTCCACAATTGAGCAGGAGATCGATTGATCCTGGGTGCCGGGAAGGCCAGATACAGACCCCAGTGTAGCACGGTTATACACAGTCGTTGCGTCCCCGCAAGAGGACAGTAGCACTGGCAGACCCACGTCTTGTTGAGAACAAACGGGGCGCTCACGACCCGCAGCCGACAGTATGGAGTCGAACTGCTCACTCAGCATTTGCAATCCAACACACAATTGCAGACGAAGGTCCCGCAGGGCAGCCAGAACGGAGCCGCATGGCAGCGGAAGCTGCGCCCCCACATCGGCAGCAATCCGGGACGGCACTGTGGAGCTGGAGTCTGATAGAGGGAGGGCGAAGCAGGCAGCGGGCGAGACCGGAGCATCGCCCCCCAGCCGCGAGCAAGCAATCAACGCCATGTTTTACCGCTGAACGGTACAGCGGCCAGGGGGGGGGTCCGTAACAAGAAGGCAATTCCACGCAGGTCTGGCCGCAACAGGTGAAAGCCAACAGTCGCTTCCCCTCCCTCGGACTCTCTGTGCAGCCGACTAGGCAATAGAAGAAGGGGGTCCGCAGCCTTCCACAGCGCGGGCCACAGAGCGAAGCAGGAGACCCGCCACACCGGGGCTTACCCTATAGCTCCAGCCCGTAGGGTGAAAGGTGAAGGAGATGTCCGGGCGTCTTTCTCCCGGCTCATCTGGCGACAATCCGTGGTGTGAGGCGGGATCGGGGCCTCGGGGCTCAGATTTGCGCCGGGGGTCCAGTGACTGCGGAGCTTCCAGGGGGCCGGCCAAGGCCACAATAGAGCAGGGGTCCAGCGCGGAGAACAAAGGCACCAAGAACTCCGGCATCCGGGCGGGCTCAGACTCCGGGAAAGCGGCGGCGTGGTCAGCTCGTCGTCGCGCACGTTACACCTCGAAAATCGGCGAGGATAGAAATCAGGATGATAGTCCGAGGCCAAGGGCCGGCGGAGCCGGGCGCTCAAGCGTCTGCTCCGGTCGCCATCTTGGCTCCTCCCCCATAAAACATTGTTAAAACGGGAGAATCATTGGATACGTCTACTAAATTCCATGAAACCACATGGGATGAATGATCGCATGGAATTTACATGTTATCTCTGATTTAGATTGCCTACCCGATATCATCTTGGGAAATCATTTTAATGACCGGCATGTATCTAACATCATGTGTTAATTAGTCCATAGTTTGTGATAATCTAGGAGTTCACCAGATCACATTGAAACACACGCACTACTAGATCCAGAAACCTCCGCTCCAGTTAATTCACATTACCTGCCGTCACACTCACAGTCCCATTTCGACTCTTACACCCCAAAGCACATTTAACTACACGCCCATAGAACCCACATGGAATCTTCAATTCAACCACGGACACGAAAGGAGAGCGTTCAGCTACCGACATACGCTTACGGATCTCTGCTTGATCTATACTACGCAGACTCACTAGTAAGTACCCACCACGAAACATCCAGTGTAGGGCGCATTAATCAGCACACACATAATCGTATTCGTTTTACGAACACCAACCGACGAACATAAAGGCACTCGTATAATTTACGTAAACATGAGGCACCGGAAATTCACATAATCACAAACACCGGAACACGCTAGAACCACAAACTTACGTTATGTATTTGACACATTTTAGCCGGACTATGAAAAAGTAAATATATTGTTTCTTTGTTTGTTAAACATATTGTATGAGAGATACAACTTGCTTATTTTGTTCGTTTTGTTGTAGACAAACCCCTGACGAAGGCTATATTTCTAAGCCGAAATGCATTGGGATATGTGAGACACGTAGAACTTGTTAATCACCGCATCTTCGCTATATAAAAAACGTCGTGATGAAATAAACGAACGTTCAAACCAATTGACAACAGTGTAACTTTATTGAAAATCACAATCAGTCGTTTATTTGTCTCAACAATGTAAAGCATTCATTTATCTAACCAGTGCCCGGGGGACACACCCTAAACTTAGGGTTTGCTACACCAGGATTCATTCGAGGCACTCATATCAGAGGAGTGACACCCTGGAAGCACGGACAAAAACATTCTGAAAAAATTTAAAAATTAACACTATCTGTTAAATTGTTTTAAAAGGAGCTGTGCACGTGCCAAACAAATCTTGTGATATATGAAACTACAACACCACCTTGGGCACAAAGGAAGAATGCAACTGCAGCACAACCCCATCGTCAGAAAAAGAAATAAATGGTTCCCCACTTTAAGAGTGACAAACTTAATATCCACCAATTCCAGTGGCTCAAAGGGAGCGGAAGCCAGAACCCTTAACACCAGAGGCAAGTCCTTCAATGGAAACAAAGGCTTCACCAAAGGACGCAAAGAGAAAATCTACGCAGCAACCTTGCCACCAAGTCTTCCACATCAGCCAGGTTCCACCAAGGGGACCAGAAAGCCTTATTGGCAGCCCATTGGACCCAAAATGTAGACACAGCCAACCATTTCTCAAATCCTTCCCACAAAAACTTGAGAATATCAGCCAAAGAACATTCCAAAGGAGACAACTAAAAAGACCCACACCAATGCTGGAAATCACCCCAATGCCTCTCATTTTAATTTCAAAGAGGAAGGTCTGTGGGACTGCTGGATTGCCACCGCTATATGGCAGGAAAGCCCCTTGCTCTGCAAACCCCCCCTCTCAACTTCCAAACCAAGAGACGAAGCCTTGGTAGGGACAACACAGGAGGTGACCTCAGAGGAGAGGGGGAGCATGGAATCATCGAGGGACCCTGAAGTGCCATGAGTTTGAGGCTGGGAAACTAAGAGTGACAGGGCCAAAACGATACTACCATCACCGGCATCTGGGATTCCCCTAGCAGTCGAACCAGAAACTTGGGAATGAGAGCAGTAGGAGGAAAGGCATACAACCGGTGGTCTGGCTAAGGAAGGGTTAATGCAACCAGATCCTCTCCTGCTGGCTGCAGGCACAAAACCTGGGAACCTGTGCATTTAGCTGGGTAGCAAAGAGGTCCAGACAAGGAATACCATACCTCACTTATACCTGATGAAAGACCTCCCTGGTGAGAGACATTTCCTGGGAAGGAGCAAAGAACCGACTGAGAGAATTTGCAACTCCATTGACCACTTCCTTTATGTGAACTGCAGCCAGAGACTGCAAATGACCATCCCTCCATCGAAACAGGGGAACAGCCACTGCATCCAGGGAATTGGAACGGATCACCCCCTTATTGATTTAGATATGCCACAGTCACTTGGTTGTCCAATCTTACTATCAGATTGTGACCCACCTGAAGATGACGGACCCCATGACTGCCCTGTACACTGCCATCAGTTCCCTCCAATTGGAAGAGCACCTCCCCTCCTGAAGAGACCACTGGGCCTGCAGGGACCTGTCTAGAAATGTAGATCTAAGATGACCCCTGGAGTCACTGGGACCACACAGTCTAAATCCCCTGAGTGCAGGTCTCAAAAGGACAGGAGATAAATCCACAGAGGCCGCAGGTGAAACCGGGCCCAAGGGATCGCGAACACTGCTGCCGCTATGTGACCCAGCAGTCGCAACCACAGCCGCACTGGAAGGAAAGCACTGCATATCACCCTCAAAGCCATCGACCTCAAAACCACAGCTCTGGAGACAGGAAGTAAAACAATGCTGTGATTGGTGCGGAACTGGTCCCCAGAAAATGTCAGATCCCTTGTGGGTACGAACTGACACTTTTCCTGATTTAGCAAAAACCCATGATCCCTGAGTACTGCACAAACCACCTCTAAGTTGTGCAGAAGCTGCTCCTTCAATGGAGCAGTAAATCGTCCAGATAGGGATATAGGTGAGTGCCCAGAAGATGGAATTAAGCAACTAACGGAGTCACCAACTTGGTGAACACCCTCCGGCCAACTGCAGGCCGAACAGCAGCACCTGAAACTAATAGTGAGTCTCCTGGATGTAAAACCTCAGAAACTGTTGGAAATGAGGATGAATTGGTACATGGTATTTCGTATCCTGAATATCTAGGGTGCACATTAGATGGCTCTTGATCACCAAGGGACTCACCGTCTGCAGCATCTCCATCATGAAGGGCAGGGTCTGCACAAATTTGCTGAGTGCCTTGAAACCCAGAACAAGCCTGAAACCCCCTGTGGACTTCGCCACTAGAAAGATTATGGAGTAGGGTCCCCTGCGCCTCTCCTTCCGAGGAACTTCCAGACTGGCCCCCTTCTGCAGAACAGAGCAAATTTCCTGAGACAAAGCTAGCCTCTTCTCTGTTTTGAAGGGCCTACGGGTCGGACGGGCCCCTGAAGCCGAAGGAACCTCCACAAAATTGACCCGGTAACCTTGGCTCACAATTTCAATACCCAGGTGCCTGAAGTAGATTCTTCCCAGGCCTGGATGAAGCGCTGGATCTGACCTCTGACCACACACTCCTGACCCACCACCATATAGTCAGGAACGAGGCTTTGGGGGATAGACTTGGCCTTCCTGTTTCTACCCCTCCCTGCTGGAAACATTCCTTGAGATTGGGTAAACTGCCTCCGAGAAGGCTGACGAAAGGGGGACTTAGGCTTTACCGACTGTTTATCCAAAGAAGCGAGCTTCAGGGAAGAAGATTGCTTCCTCTCCTTGAACAACTTGTGGAGTTTATCCTCCAACTCCACACCAAACAGCTGATTCCCCTGGAGAGCTGACACCTTCTGGGCTGAATCAGTCCGCCAATCCTTAAGCACCAAATTCCATTGTGCGGCCACACAAGCCCCACAAGATAATGCTGATGCCCTCATTACATCAAATGAGACATTCAACAAATATTCCACCTGATGTTCGATATGTTCTAGCAACCCAGAAACGTCAGATGTGTTATCTAAAGATCTATACAAGGCCTTAATGTTGGAGATCAGGGACTGGACCACATAGGTACCATAAATCCCAGCTCGGAGGACTAGGTGCGATCCTGAATACACTTTCCTTAGTGAACTTTTTTTGTTCACTGCATCCTTTATCACAGCATCCTCAGCCAAGGATGTCCTTCCCACAACAAAGGAATCCATGGGGATAGAGTCTGTTAACTCTTTCTACATATCTTGCAAGGGGTATAATTTTCCTATGAACCTCGGCAGCACAATTTTGTCCGGATCTTTCCACTCCCTCTTTAGAACCTCGTGGATATACGGTGAAGAGTGAAAATGGGGGCCAAACTTTGAAACTGGTGCAGGAGTGAACGAGCAAAAGTGTCTGGCACCTCCTCATAAGGAAAACCAAATATAGACTTAACATGTTCAATCAAATCTGGCAGCATATCCTGAGCAATATATTTGCCCTTATGACCATCAAGGCCAGGACACTCCTCCTCTGATCCTGAAGACTATGAGGATTGCATGGAAAGAGCCTCTTTAGGCTTACTATTGTCCCACATCTCCAGCAATGTCTCACATATCAATCTTCTGAGCCTCGAGTCCTCACTCTCCCTGCAGCGTTTTGGCAGAGGAGGAGAAAGCAAAGAGGCTGAAGAGACAGAAGAAGAGGCAGACTCCCTTACATGTCTTCTCTTACTCAAGTGTTTCCCCATGATCCCACAGGCACCAGCAGTGCAGGAAAAAATGGGCAAACACAAGCTTTCAGCAATAAAAATCCAAAGAAATTGCTATGAGGTTCTCACCCTGGGGCCGGCATATGTAGGCGTCCCTCATTACAAACACTCACGAAATAGTGATAGCAGCTTGCACAGGCATGCACTCACCAGCCGGCGTGCCTGAGCTACTGCTGCAGCGTCCAACCAAGAAGTCAGGCCACCCAGGAAGAGCAGATCTCCTTCTGCACATTCCAGACCTTGACATTACACCACCTGCACATGCCTCTCCCTGTCAGCCCTGCAACCAGGGAGACATGCACTACCGTCAGCAGAAAACCCTGTATTGCCAAACCAGACCACCAGGAAGCACTGACTCCGACATGCCATCCTCAGCACATGCATCTTCCTGAGAGCCCAGCTGCCAGGGAGACGCACTCCTGCCAGCCGTCACTGCTGCCCCGCAGTCATGAGGGCTGACCATAGTACCAGCAACCGCCAGACCAGCCCCGCAGGAGTAGCCCTCTTATCCTCATCCCAATCTGTCAGCAGACAGAAAAAAGAACAGAAGGAATGCTGGGTAAGGACGTCTTAGGCACTCCCGATGGGAGTGGGTGGGGTAGGGTTCCAGTATTTTTTTTTTGTCTGCGATAGACATATATCTCATATGTAATGAATGGGTCGAGGACAACGGGGACCTGCGGGTAATTAAAAATCCCGCAGTGCGCATACTAATAAAGGGCAATCAATATTCACAAACATCTGTAATTTTGGTGGTGTATTGTTAATTCAGTAGTTTTAATTACAGTCACTTGTTCCTAAAAACGAATGATAGGCACAAAGACTGCATTAATAAACTTAGGGGCTGATTACGATGTCTGGCGGATCGCCACCGCCCGCATGGCGCTGGCGATCTGCCCGACATTTTCTTCCGCCACCCATTTCCCCCGCCACCATATTAGTATGGCGGGGTGGGCCCCGGCAGATGGAAAGACCGTCTGATGGTTTTCCGCCGGTCGACCAGGCAGAAAAGGGGCTGGATATGGTGGCGGCGTCTGTTAGACACCGCCATCCATATTAGAATGGGCAGCGGTGCAGGGCTTTCCATGGCGGAGACCCCGCCATGGAAAGCCAGGCGGATTTTGCTTACGGGGGCCCGTTGCGGGCCCCAGGGTATTGGGGGAGTGGGGGGTGCACATGGGGAGTACCCAGGGTACCCCCTACATTGTCAAGGACAAGGTGGCAGGCACCACACGGTGCCTGTCACCTTGTGCATGACAATGCACAACGTGCATTCCCAGCATTGTGGTGGGCGGTCCTGTGAGCACCACCCGCCACAATGCTGGGAATAGAGGATGCCACGGTGGCGGTGGCATCCTAATTGCCGGTGCGGGACCGTTGCACCACTGGCGGCTGATCCCTGCACCGCTAGGGTGTTTCGTCCGCCCGTCATCCTAATCGGCCCCTTAGTGTTTTTTTTTATGAAGCCCCTTTTAAGAAACGCCTTGTTAAATAACTTGTTCTACCACACTACTGGTGCTTCTACGAGCTAAAAAAAACAAAACAGGTGGTAGCATTACTTAATTTAATGGTACTCACGGTCCCCTCTCCAAGGAGAGTTGAGTTTGGTAGGATTTGAACTTGTGACCTGCAGATCACAGCACGTTAGAAGGTGCACAAGATAAAACATTTGTGTGGAAATTATTCTCTAGTGTATCCATGTCTACGAAAATGTGATAATATATTTGATCAAGTACAATAAAACGTGACACAGTTTTGTGCGTGAAGAAAGATCCCGCCCACAAAAAGTCCACTCTGTTTCCTGATCCTCCTCACACCAGCCAGAGGACGGTGTAGCGGAATGAAAGAACCCAGAAAGCTTCTAAAAAAAATTGTTGAGGAAAAGTGCCACTGTGGAATTCCGCCTGCCTGATTAAAGCGAGTATGCTAATACTTTTTCCAGGCCGGGTCCCCGGCCCCGCTGCCCGTTCTTTGACCCCTCAGACTCGGGAATTGTGTTGCTTGCTCTGCTAACAAGCGTACATCCGTGCCACAGGGATATCATGTTTGAATTACGGCTTTGAAAATAATCTATTATGACTTAAGGCACAGAAATGTATGTGGGGGATCCCACAAGAACTTAGTCAGCCCATCAAATGTGAAAAAACTCAGTGCAATATATAAATGCTGAAACTAAATCGCTCGTGCTCTTAGCAGTGCGCCCGTCACGGCGTCATTGGTTGTCAAAAGAGATGGATTTAATGTCTCACTTCTTTATGGGAATAAATAAAGTTGTTATTGTCTGCACTCAACACGCGTCCTTTTGTTTTAGCTAAAACAGCTGTACATCAAGCCTTTGAAATAAGGAAGCATGGGAATAAACCACGGATTTTACCTCCTTGCCCTGACAATGTGTCTGAAATGAAAACAAAAGGCTAGGAGCACACAAGCCACCTGTGGAGGCGAATCACGCGATGATGAATCGCCTCCCATCAGCACCCAATGGGGCCTGACGTTTTACAAATAGTTTTGAAAATGCATTGGTGATTACAATCGGCTTTTGGTTGGGTAGATGGCGGCAGCTTAACATACTGAGCACCACCATATTATGTGCAATGAAGAAAGGGGGTGATAGTGTTCATTTCGGGGTGCAGAGGTGACTTGAAGTAAAAATTAGTTCGAGGAGGATTTATATTTAGACGTGATAAACAAATGAGGTATCAGCCACGCCAGCATTTTCCATCTGTGACTGCAGTGAAATGTTTTCTGTGTTTATTTCCAACTCTGCTACTTTGGACCTTTTTTTTATTATTTATTTATTTTATTGAGCAGAATTAAAACTTACAATGAGTAACTTTAACAATACAAGCAGTTATTATTAGTTTGTACAATTAAGATTCAATATATCATCTTAACTTATAGCTCCTTCCTCATCGCCTACAGATATATCTTCTGCACCTATCAAAAAAGGTGCACTGTGCAATTAATGAATAATAAAGTGCTGTGCAGAACCATTTTACCATAATCTCGAGTTATTATATTCAATCTTTCTAAGGGGGGGGGGAGGGACTAGTGCTACTTTGGCACCTTATGGAGCATTCAGCATAAGAAAGGTGCGGCCTTTTCCACCATTCCACACACCCAAAGCATCAATTAATTCACTATATTTATTGAACTGGATTACTGCCACAGCCTGGTAGTTGTCAATCCCCAATATTCTTTATGTCCTTTTGATAAGGTTGTCAACTTTGCCGCCAGATCCCATCCACATACTTTTAGCACCTAGAGGGTTGGCTCTAGGAAAAATATGTGCATGATAAAATGCTGATGCTAGTTTTCACAGTGGTCCTCTGCCTTGCTGGTACTTTTTATGAACTTACTCCCATCAAGAAGCACCACTCTGCCAAGGTGAGAATGCCTGAGATGCCCCAACCACCCTGTTAAATGTTGCAAATATGCCTGCTCAAGACATATCTGATATTTTAGCACAAGTCCCTGCCTCCCTCTTGGTTCCTATTGGGCTGAAGTGTAACCACTGATCCTGTCAACATATGATTAAGCCAAATATTATCTGAAAATGCTTTGCCTTCTGCCCCTCCTCTAGGTTTACCTGGCTTTACAAAGCCTTTCACTCTTCATTGTCATGCGAGCCAGGGCTTTGTGCTGGTAGTGCTGATGCAAGAGAGTGGTGACAAAATTAAACAGATTGCTTTCTATTCTAATGCACTTGATGCTGTGGAGACAGGGACACCTCCATGCCTGCGCCAATGGTAGAGATTGTGCTTGTTGTTGAAGTCTCTAACAATATTGTCCTTTGTTCACCTCTCGCTGTTGCCATATTTCATGCCATGGTTGCTCTGTTATTGATCACTGCAACACAACAACAGAAAACGTTCAACGATGACATCCAAGTGGACAGTGGTAAAGCCTCCCTGAATCCATATATATATATTCACCACCTGTTATCAAAAGGTATTAAACAATAACATATGTATACATTCTCAGGATAAGCAAAACAGATATTAATCGTAATATATGGTGTTCAGTGCTAGTACTGCAAACCACCTGTCAAAAATGGGTCAGCTTTGACTATAGAGTTCATCCATGGACTTCAGGATGAGTGGAGCTGAATAAGAAAAGAGTGAGAGGTAAATAATAATAACAAAAGTATTCAAAACCTGCCTAAGGGGAATAACCTACAGGAACTCGAGAAAACAAATAAGGTAAAACAGTGAGGAAGCCAAGTGTGAACTAAAGCGAGAAGCAAAGAAGTCCACCCCCTGACAAGGTAGCTGCTGCTGCGAGAGCGCTTGCGCGTTTTTGCAGTAAAACTGCTGTTTTAAAAACGTTTTATATTCTTTTGTTTGTTCTGGTCATTTTGACCCTTTTTTAAATTGCCCCTTACTTGCACCATAAATTGTGCCCCTTCACCGCCGTTTTGGCGGGTCTGGTCCTAGGGCGGGTGCCTGGTTCGTTTTTGGCGGACATCTTGGAGTGGGGTGAGTGGAGTGAGGCTTTTCCACCTGACAGCGCTTGAATGCACATGTGACGCCTGGGAATACCTATTTAGGGCGAGTCCCTCCTGCTTTCAGCCCCTGACAAGGTAGCTGCTGCTGCGAGAGCGCTTGCGCGTTTTTGCAGTAAAACTGCTGTTTTAAAACGTTTTATATTCTTTTGTTTGTTCTGGTCATTTTGACCCTTTTTTAATTTGCCCCTTACTTGCACCATAAATTGTGCCCCTTCACCCCAGTTTTGGCGGGTCTGGTCCTAGGGCGGGTGCCTGGTTCGTTTTTGGCGGACATCTTGGAGTGGGGTGAGTGGAGTGAGGCTTTTCCACCTGACAGCGCTTGAATGCACATGTGACGCCTGGGAACACCTATTTAGGGCGAGTCCCTCCTGCTTTCAGCCCCTGACAAGGTAGCTGCTGCTGCGAGAGCGCTTGCGCGTTTTTGCAGTAAAACTGCTGTTTTAAAAACGTTTTATATTCTTTTGTTTGTTCTGGTCATTTTGACCCTTTTTTAATTTGCCCCTTACTTGCACCATAAATTGTGCCCCTTCACCCCAGTTTTGGCGGGTCTGGTCCTAGGGCGGGTGCCTGGTTCGTTTTTGGCGGACATCTTGGAGTGGGGTGAGTGGAGTGAGGCTTTTCCACCTGACAGCGCTTGAATGCACATGTGACGCCTGGGAACACCTATTTAAGGCTCCTCCCCTAGCGCAGCGGGATCGCGCAGCGGGCGCGTCCTCGCGTGGCCGGAGTCGTGCCAGAGTCCTGCCCGTCTGCGCCCGTCCGCGCTCGGTTGCGCTGGCTTCGCGGCGATATTTACATCAGGTGCATCTCTAACCATGCTTATGTATACCAGGGATAGTCTCCTGGCATTTAATACCTGTCTGCCTCCCTGCGCCGAAGTCCGCGTTGACCCTTTGTGTGGCCCCCATCGCTGTGCTTGTGGCGGCTGGCTACTCGAAGCCCCTTCCTGTTTGGGGTCTTGTATAGTGCAGCCTGCCATAAGCAGTAAGGTCTCTTCGCGACACCTTACCATCTGGAATTTAAACGTCAGATCGGCGGTCAAGCATTATCAGGATATTGCTGATCTTGTGGACAATGACCCCCCTGACATCTTTTGTCTGACAGAGACATGGCTGCAAGACACCGATTCTACGGTATTGAATCTGGCGTTCCCCGTTGAGTATTCCATCTACACGCTCAACCGCTCTTCGAGAGGGGGTGGCGTCGCTCTTGCTGTTAAATCGTGCTATTCTTGCGCCTGGAGTGTGCAGAACATCACGGGCTGCGAAAGCGCCCTGTTCAAGGTTGCGGTTACTCCGCATTTTACCTTGTCAGGATTGCTGATTTACCGTCCACCTGGTAGCTCAGTGGCATTTCGAGAGGCTCTCCCTGAGGCGGTTAGTTCACTAGCAGTAGGGTCTGCCAATTTTTCTATCATTGGTGATTTGAATCTCCATTTTGACACTTTGTGTCTTTCTTCTGTGGGAGGGATGGTGGCGGACCTTGAGGCCCTTCAATTGTTCCAGCTGGTCTCGGACCCCACTCATAGTGGTGGCCACACTCTGGACCCCTTTTTTTCTAACTTAGAAGGGGTTACAGTGGCCCCCCCCCTCCCCCTGACCTGGTCAGACCACTCACTCGTGACCATTCACTGTAGTCTTGATGAAGCCCCACTTAAGGTGCCACTGCGAGCCATGCCCAGACGGCGCTGGAGCAAGTTAAAGGCGGAAGATTTCCACCGCCTTCTCACTGACGACCCACTGGGTGCAGTGGAGAACGTGGAGTCTGGTTATGACCATTTCTGCGGATGGGTAACCAGGGCCCTCGACTCCCTCATCCCGATGGTTTCCAGTAAGTGTGGCTCCCGCGCCCCCAGTCCCTGGTATGATGGCAATTTGAGGGCTCTGAAAAGTGTCTGCAGACGTGCAGAGAGAGACTGGAGGAAGAGGTATGACAGCAGCAAAAAAACCCTGTACATGGCTGCGGTCAAGTCCTATCACCGCGCGGTTTGTAGAACCCGGGCTGAATACTACGCTCTGGAGTTTCGCAATAGTGGGAATCCTGTTAAAACCATCTTTAAGGCCCTTAAAGACCTTGTGGCAAGGAAGCCGGCCGGTAACTCCATCAGCTCCAATACTCATTGTGAAGCGCTGGCGGCTTTCTTCCTGGAGAAGGTCCAGACCATATATAGGGCCTTCCCCTCCTCCACTGCACAAACCAGTATGGGGCCTCCCATCCGGTTGGATCAGGTGGTGCTAGACTCTCTCCCCTCTCTCTCTTTGGAGTCTTACACGGCCTTGGCTCTCCGAGTTAAGTCGGGGTCGCCGGACGACCCGCTCAAGCCACCTATGTTCAGAGACCAGGTTTTTGCTCGCCCGGTTTGCGACTTAATCAACACGTCGCTATCATCAGGCCAAGTGCCTTTGAAATGGAAGCATGCGGTAGTAATGCCCATTTTGAAAAAACCATCTCTCGACCCTACAAAATCGGAGAACTACCGCCCGATTTCACTTCTCCCGTGGCCAGCCAAACTCGCGGAGGCGCATGTCAACACCGCCCTCTCTGGTCATCTGTTGCGTGCCAACATTCTGGACGACACCCAGAATGGTTTTCGGGCTGGCCACAGTACGGAGACAGCACTGTTATCTATGGTCGAGCACCTTCGGGTAGTTCTGGATGCAGGTCAAACGGCGGCGCTTGTTTTGCTAGACCTAAGCGCCGCCTTTGACACGGTCTCCCATGACATTCTCCTGCAACGTCTTGAGGAGATAGGGGTGATCGGCACTGCACACCAGTGGTTCCGTTCGTTTCTCAGGGATCGTTCCTTCTGTGTGGCGTCCCCGCCCTACCAGTCCATATGTCATCCTCTGTCTCTTGGGGTCCCTCAGGGTTCCTCACTGAGCCCCACGTTGTTTAACATCTACGTGAGGCCGCTGGCTGAGGTTGTGAAGCTCTGTGGTATGACCATGGTGTCGTACGCAGATGACACCCAGCTAGCGGTCACGATCAGCGGGGACTCTGGGGTGGATGCCCCAAGATTCAGAGAAGGACTCAGGGCGGTGGCTGGTTGGATGACGTCCAACTGTCTCCAACTAAACGCCAAAAAAACGGAGGTGATGATCTTTGGGAAGCGGACGGACCTATGGGGAGATACTTGGTGGCCCTCTGAGCTGGGGCCGACCCCCACTCCGGTTGCGGAGATCAAAAACCTTGGTGTTTGGCTGGACCCTTCCCTCAACTTCGTTGGCCACACCAAAAGGACGGCGGCTTGCTGCTTCGGCATCCTGCGCAATCTGCGCCCTGCCCTTAAATACTTCGATGCCGCAACTCGTCAATTGGTGGTGCAAGCAACGGTTTTGGCACGGTTGGACTATGCCAGCTCCCTTTTTATAGGATTAAACCAGGCTGAGTTAACCCGACTTCAAAGAGTGCAGAACGCTGCGGCCAGAGCGATCATAGGTCTTCCTAGGTTTTGCTCGGCCGGTCAATCTTTGCGAGCCTTGCATTGGTTACCCGTTAGGCAGCGGATCCACTTTAAAGTTTTGTGCCTTTCCTTCAAAATTCTGAAGGGCCTATCACCTCCTTTACTGCACCAACTCTTGCGCCCTTACATCCCGGGCCGCACTCTGCGCTCGCTAGACCAAGAGTTAGCGGTAGCCCCTCGGTTCAAACTCAGTCGGGTGGGGGGTCGCTCTTTTAAGGTGCGGGCAGCCGCACTCTGGAACGCTCTCCCTTTGAAACTCCGGACCTTTGGTGACCTGCTCTCCTTCCGCAAGGCCGCTAAAACTCATTTATTTTCTGAGCTTTGTTAAATCCTTCACTCCCCAATTTCTTAATAATTATTTCTGTTCCCCAGTTGTGTTGTGTTCGCCACCTTGTCGGTGCGCCGGGACGCTCCTTCGCTGGAGCAGCCGTGCGCAATACAAATAGCACTAACATAACATAACATAACACCAACAAGTTGCCATACAAAGTCCATCCGAATGCCCAGGTTTCTTCTATTGTTCAGACTCACTGTGGCGTGGAAGAGGAATGTGGTTACTTTCTTGGATAAGTGTGACCTCTGTCCACCATCCAGTATCCCAGTGCTGCCTTGGAATGGATATGATGCTGATCCCTGCATGCAGGGTTTTTCAAATTCCATTTCACAGGTAGGTAAAAATGCCATGATACCGTCTATGATGTACCCTGACTGCACCGTTCATCCCCAACCCAGTATGATTTCCCTGAAGCCTGCCCTTGGGTGAATCATGATAGTGTAACTGAGCTGATTATCTGGGACACAAGAGAGGGACCAACAAATCTTTGCATAAACTTTGCATGATAGCCATAAGACATAAATAATATGTGGAGAGGCAGAATAAATCACCAACTTAATAACCAGGAGCAGGTAGGCAATGATGGTTAGCATGATGCTTGTAGGCCCTTGCAGTGTTTAGATTTTGGACAATTTGTTTTAGTACTCCTAAGGCTTTAAAAGACAAGTGATTTGGTTGAGGGTGCTGGACTTGATGGATCATGAATGGGTAGCATTCAGGGAGGAAATCCAACGGAATAAGAAAATAGTTCAAAGGAACTATGTAGAAAATTGTTTAGCACAAATTCTACAAGTGGGACTGCTCAAATCATTTTGATATTGTGCTGTTATGCAACTGGCATATTGTTCTATGGCTTAATTTACAGACAGTCAGACTGGAGGTGGTAACTGCTAGATTTAAGAAAAATCTATTCTAGGATGTATATTAGAGTCAACCGGAACTTGGAAGTGAATTGGTAACCTAGATCAGATATTATAACAGTATGTAGGTGGTGAAGATAGATTACATTTTGCATGAAAGGTATGCTAACAACTAGCATTAGGAACTCACTTTATACGTAGAAAATGACCCATCTTTAGAGGTTGAATGTGTGCTTGAGATAAGAAAGTTAACAATAAAGTCCATTACAATGGTCGCCTATGGCTGAAGAGTGAGAAATGGGTGTAATAGTTCTGTTGGTCGTACATGTAAATTGTTGGCCTGCATTCAAGTAATGCAGGTTGATACATATTCTTGTTTGTCTCAAGTACTACCCCCAGTACATTCTAGCCATTGGTGCAGACATACTGTCAGGCATGACTGGTCTGCTTTCATAACAAACCCACACACCATCTTCTGCCCTTCTTTGACATCCTATTTTCACCCACTCTTCCTTTTATCTCATGTCTACTGAATCCTGCAGATCTTTCACCTCCTCCCAGGTTCCCACTCCTGCAAGTAGCATACGTTGGTAGCTGATTCCACAAGTTTCGATTTTCTTGTTTAAGGCAATCTTATGCCTTGCACAATTTTGGGCAACCTGGTCAGCATATCGGTTACCGGCTGTCACATAGTTATTTCCTGATTGGTGAGCACTTAACTACGGCCACCTCTTTTGGTAATTGAATTGCTTCCAGTCATTCTTTCACAAAAATGCAATTTTTAATAGGAGTCCCTGAAGAAGTCAGGAGATCCCTTTGCATCCACAGTTGGCCAAAATCATGCACAACCCCATAACCATACTGACTGTCAGTAAATATGGTTACTCTCCAATTTTCCCCAATTTTGTATGCTATAATTAAAGCGATCAATTCAGCTACTTGTGCAGATCTGACCTCTGGTAAATAGGATGCTTCGACTATTCCAGTTAATGTACATACAGCGTAAGCAGTACTCAATCTTCCCTCCTCATGTCGCATGCATGAGCCGTCTACAAACAGCTCATGTTCTGCGTTTTTCAAAGGTTCCTCTTGTATGTCAGGACGTGGTTTGGTGCTAAATTCAGCCACGTCAAGATATTCATGCTCAACCTCATCTCTCACTTCTTCTTCGTAAGGATCAGGTAGTAAGGTAGCTGGATTAAGAACAGTACACCTCACTATTGTCACATTTTCAGCTCCCAATATTATTCTTTCATATTTTGTCAGCCTACTGGGAGTTAGGTACTGTGTTTGGGTCCTGGTCAGTAAAATCACTACTGCATGAGGAACATACACCTTGACATGGTGTCCCATCACAATTGACTCACTCTGTTCTATGCTTACACAAGTTGCAGCCACAGCTTTTAGGCAACCTGGTAATGTGCAGGCCACAGGATCCAAGGTAGCAGAAAAGTATGCCACTGGCCTTCTCATTTAATCTGTGTCTCTGTGTCAGACCTGAAAGCGCACAATTACCCCGCTCATAGCAGAATATTGCAAATTCTTTTGAATAGTCGGGCATGCCTAAAGCAGGTGCTTCACACAAATACTCGCGCAACTTTCTAAAAGATCCTATACATTCCTCATCCCATTCTATGGGATCATTTGCTCTCTTTCTGGTCATTTGTATCAGAGGTTTGGCTAGTAAAGCAAACCCTACAATCCACTGTCTACAATACCCTACAACTCCAAGGAACATTCTTATTTCTTTTTAGGTCCCTGGCAACTGCATGTGTCTTATTATTCTTATTCTTTCAGAAGTCACCCTTCCAATTCCTCTTTCTATTTGATGTCCCAGGTATTTAACTGAATTTTTGTAAAACTGAAGTATTTCAGGGGACACTGTATGTCCACCCTTTGCCAAATGATTTAACAATGCAATTAAATCAGTAACACAGTCCTCTCGTGTGTTTGACACCACCAATAGGTCGTCAATATACTGCACCAGGACTGACTCTCTGGGCAATACAAGAGATTCAAGGCTTCTTTTGAAAACCTGATTAAAGATTGAAGGGCTTTCTGTGTACCCTTGAGGCACACTATTCCAGACATAAACATGCTCTTCAAATTTGAATGAAAATAAAAACTTGCTATCTGGATGCAATGGAATAGAAAAGAATGCATGACAAAAATCGATCACTGTGAACCATCCTGCTTTCCATGGTATCTGATAAAGAATCACAGCTGGATTAAGCACTACTGGGCAGCATGGTACAACAATCTTGTTAATTTTCCTGAGGTCTTGACCCACCTTATATTTCCCGTTAGGTTTCTTAATGCCAATAAGTGAATTACAAGGGCTACTCATTATTTCTTTCAGGATACCTTGTTCGACCAATCGCTCTATCTCTGCTGTGACACCTGCCTTTACTTCTGGACTCATTTTGTATTGTTGGGTGCTCGAGTAAACAGCACCTTCTTTCACAGTCACTTTTACGGGATCTACATTTGCCAATAATCCTATTTCTTTTCCAGTAAAGTCCCATATTTCTGCATATACAGTCTGACTTCTGCAGGTAATTCATTTTGTGTCATCATCGAATATAATTCATTTACTTCTATTCCCTGTTTAGCTAACATGAACTTATAAACTCCATCTTCATCTGGGGTTTGTATTGCAACACCATCCGGTGTGCAAAATATAGTGCAATTCATTTTGCACAACAGGTTTCTCTCAAGCAAGTTTACATGGCTTGAGTCACAGACCACAAACGTATGCATTTCTTTAAAATTACCAATTCGAACCTCCATGGGCTCTATGATTGGGGTGCTAATCCGTTTGTTTGAAACACCTACAACTTGTATATTCTCTCCCGAGAGGGGCAGGTTAGAAATGTCTGCTGTTCTCACAGTAGACCTGGTAGCACCGGTATACTACAAGAAGATAATATCATTTCCTTTTACTTTACCCTCTATGTATGGACCTGACTGATCTACCGGCAGGGATGCACCAAGTACACACTCCCCTTCCCCCCCCTCCCTCAGGCACTGTCATTCCTGATCATAATCAATCAGTGGGTCCTGCAAAAGAAACTGTAGGATGGTACTAACATTTTCTTACCACTTCCTTCTGGAAATCCGGTGTCCACACTGTACTTGGCTTGACTCACAAAATTTGATTTAGGGGCAGGTGGCAATTGACTCTGAAGATCCAAACCCTGTTGCTGATGACTCATTAACACCTCATTCTGCGTCTGTGGATTTAAATTTTGGTTCGGGGCGTTATTAACTTGTATAGCTTTACACTTGTTCTTCCAATGCCCCAACTTCCCGCACCCATGACAGGGAAATTGTTTCTTTGCCTCTTCCCGATTTAATATTCCCCGTGGCTTTCCCCCATTATTGCCACCTTGACCTTGTGCTCTTCCTTGATTTTCTGACTGTTTATTTAATTGGAGCTCTTGCTGTTCAGCTAATTTTACTTGAGCCCACATTACTTTTTCTTCTAAAGCTTTTTGCTTATTATCAATTTCGTCTCCACAAAATTTTGCATATTTAAAAATTTTGTCAATGGGCTTTGACTGCCAGCACTGCATGTGCTGCTTAATCAATTGAGATGTATCCAATCTCAGCAGAGACACAAATCGATACACAAAATGAGTCATGTCTTTATTTCCTAAACTTTCAAACCCACTATACTGTTTGAACACCTATAAAAGATGTTCGGAATAGGCATGTACAGACTCATCCTTTTCTTGAGTTGTTCTGTCTATCTTTACCAAATATGGTTCTTTCGGGGGAATTTTACTCTTTAGAAAGGTGATTACCTGATGATACTTTTTCATTACATCCTCTGAAGGGGCTCCTGTTTTTGAGTCTCTTGAATATTTCTCACTAGGCCAATCCACAGGAATCTTACATTCTGTCCACAAATCTGCAGGTACTACTATGTCAGGCCATCCAGATCCTTCAATAAGACTTTTGAAACTTTCACAAACTTCTCAACTTGTCTATACCACTCCACTAGTTTCTCTCTCAATTTTGGGAAATCATTCGTAAAGGACAAAATATCCTGTCTATTCCATGGCACATGTACGTACCCCCCTCCGGGTACTTCTCTCATCGAATACAACCTTTCAGATTTTCTGTTTCCCTCATGACATATTCAGATGTCGTTCGATTTACCTGGGCTTCTTCCTTTTCCTTTGCCTATCTAACTTTCCATCTTTTAAGATCTCCCCACTTTTGCAACAGAAATAACAATTCCCTGATCTGTAACTTTCTTCCAGACACATTCATGTTCTCCAAATCTTTATCAGAACATTCTGCTCTATAGAATTTCTGCAACACTTTTGATTTCCCTCTGTCAATTCCCATTTCCGATGCTAAATTTGTCAGTTTCTCATGGAATGCCTTTGAATTTTTTGCAATGCTTCTACAAATAAACAGTAATTCTTCCTCAATGTATGTGTTTAACCTGTCTAGACCCACATTTCCGGCAACCATTTCTTCCAATTCCACTCTCAGTTTGAAAATGTCTAATATCTTAGGCTGTGACTTTGGCTTCTCTCTTTCTTGAGACCAACTCTATATCTTCTGGGGTTACTATTGTGGCACTTCTAGTTCCTGATGATGTTTCCAGTCTAATTTCCTTCGAACAACTGGGTAAATTTATTTTCTGGGTTTCCATCATTGGCTCCTGTATGGGCAAATCCATCAATGATATTACTGATTCACATTCACTTGCTTGATCATCTATTATTACCTTTACTTTTCTAGGTTCTATACTTGGGGTAGGCATTACAGGATTTTTAGGACAATTTGATTTTTCACCATACAATGGAACTTCCGGACCTATTGTCACTGGTATGGTCAATGCTTCAGGATGTGCTTTTATCTGAGCTATTCTCTGAATCAATTTGTCTCTATTTTTATTTATTGCTTCCCTTTCTTCTTGAAGTACCCTATCTGTGGTGTCGTGTACTATCTGGGGAACCAAAGTTGTTCCTATCATTGGGGCACTAGAGGTCATTCTATTGAATCCATTATTATAAGGTGGAGGTCTTCAAGGTATCCCTCTTCTGTCTCTTCGCTACCTAACATGGTTTAGTGCTTGTTTTTTTCTATACATTTACCTCCTATCTGCTCTTCTGATGTTAACACAGAATATAAACCTTCCGCCACCATGGCCTGTCTCCATTGTTTCATTCGACTGTCTCTAGTCTCCTGGGGAAATTTCTGATAATATTTACTTAAGGTTCTGTTGCTTCGTGGTCTGTCACGTTCAAAGGCTTCCATTTCCCATTCTTCTAAAGCCTCATATTGAGTCAATCTACGTCTGGGTTCTAACTCATTCATTCGTGTTCTTAAATTGTACAATATTCTTCCATTAAAACTTCCGTACTCAGGAAATGCTAATATTCCATCCTCTTTTGTGTATTCTACCCAATTTTCTAACCATACGCAAGTATGATAGCCTCTCTCCACCATTATGTAAGATTCAGGCGTATTTGGAGGAGTAATGAGAATCCCTTCTCTACTCTTAATGGGTTTGTCCTTTTACAAATAATTATTTACCCTTTGCATAAATGTCATTTTTCTTTTTTCTTCGTACATTGCATGCTTGTACTTATTAAGGTACTGCTCGTAAGCAAACCCTGCAAACCTTCTATCTGGTCGAGTCCTTGTAAAAGTTGGATAGTACATACAAATTCCACTATCTATTATTATTCTCGGGATCTCTATTTTGTCAACCAATTAGACGCTTTCTTTAATTCTAAAATTCTCCAATACCTGCTTGTTTTTCAGTCTGAGGACCAATCAACATTTACTCTGTTCGCTCGCTCAGCCAATGCTTGCGCGGCTTTTCTGTGACGTCAGTATCACTACTTACAACTGACCCCTCCTTTACAAATTTTGCATCAACTACATGCCGGTGTTTCAACCAATCCCAGCGCGGCTCTCAGTGACGTCAGTGCAGCACTCGCAACTGACCCCTACTTCACAAGGTAATGCGAAAACTTATTTTCTCACAAACGTTTCACACAATTTCATTAATTAACAATGTATAAACATTCGCTATTGTGTCTGACCCACTAATTCAAAGAATAGTAAGATTTCTTTTACTGCGAGTAAAACCCTTCTGCTAACTCTTCACATACTATGAGTAAAACCTTTCCGCTTACTCTTCACACAAGCATCAGAGAACCTGCTACTCCTTCAGTATTACCCTCTTAGGTGATATAATACCAACATTTTGCCAGCGAACTCCTCGCTACCAATTATTCTCACTAACATACAAGAAATTTTCCCTAACTTAGTGCTTCCAGTCCTGCATAACTTTCAGCACTTTCTCGATCCAGACCAATAAACTCACTGCAGTGTGGTTTCCACTCGCCACCCGCTATTCAATATTCCCAAGAATATCCAGACAACATAAAACAATACATAACGGGTTTTGGTTAAAACATAAATCAAAAATTCAAATTTCAAATACACTCCTCACCTAACTAACTATACAAACCATGCCTCTGCTACCAAGTAAAACTGATGCAGCGGAGTTTACCAGCCCTACACATTCATACACACAACACTCATTTGGGCCCATATACATTCATACACGCAATGAGTTGGCAGATATCCACTGGTCATCAATTTTATTTTACCCTAGGAAACCTTTACACCAGTATTCTTACCATTCCTGTCTCCTGAGTAAATGAACAATTCAATAAGATCTAGTAGTAGATTAGAATATGGAGGAAATACGATAATGCATTTAACTTTTATTTTAAGAACCAAAATGTATCTGAATTAATAATTTTGTGAGTCATATCAAAACACACATGAATATACCAGAATTCTCCATCAGGAAAATAGTACAGTTAGCTTATAATCAGTTTGCATTAATAAATTCTTGCAATGACAGCACCTGAGGAGAGAAAGGACAGAGAGCAAGTACGGAGCATTAACCCTACAGCTATATTTACCTAGAATGGTGTGAGGACCCCGACATCAGAGCGTCAAGGATTCAGGACAGGTTCAGGACAGGGAAAGGTGACCTCTTCTAGTGTCACGCCAGGGTTACACCCCTCTCTGGTGCTACTCTCTCTGGCTCAGGCTCGTCCGGACCCCTTCCTAGATGTGCCTCCTTGGTTGTTCCCCGAATTCCCCTTGTGTTGGATTCTTCAGTCAGATTGCAGCAAAATTGGGCAGCATCTCAGCATAGCATCAGCATCTCAGCATCAAGTGTGTCTAACTATCTAGAACTTACCTCTATTATACCAATTCAAATGTATGATCCACCCCCAAATGTTTCAATTCCATGTTCACCCACAATTTAGCAGTGGGGTGAGGACATCACACCATACTAAGTACAATATTTTACTTTATCCACTACGAATAGGGGTACCCCAATTTAAATATAGGGAGAGCAGTAGGGGACAAAGCCAATAACTCGAACAAAAGTAGTGCTCTACCTGTTTAAATAAAGCTAGAATAGATCTCACTGATAACTCACCCAAAAGGGGTCGCCTACGTCCACACCATTAGGAAGAGAGCACACAAACAACTATAAATTGTGATTGAAAATTATATTTTTCTTTATTCTTTTTGTTCAATAATTTTTTTTGATAAATATACAAAAAAAACATGTGCTCGAAATAGGCAAAGGGTAGATTTTTTGAAAGGATATATGCAAAAAAACAAACTAGGCCCCCACAGGGGGGTTAGAGGAGTGTATAAACGGTTAAATCACAGTCATGCTCATCAATCAACCCATACAATCTTACACAATCAACCCATACATTAAACATACATTTGCTCTACATTTAAAATATTTTTATATACACAAAAGAACAATCTCCTCACAGTCTTGGAGTGTCTAATTTGATGGACACCACTAGATCGTACAAAAAGACACGCCAGATCGCCCCCTGTGATTACAGAAAATGCCCTGATGAAGGTGGCACCCTGATGGTTGGGTGATTGCACCGAAACGCGCGTCGGCGTGTCTTTTTGTACGATCTGGCGTGTCTTTTTGTACGATTTGTATATTTATCAAAAAAAATTATTGAACAAAAAGAATAAAGAAAAATATAATTTTCAATCACAATTTATAGTTGTTTGTGTGCTCTCTTCCTAATGGTGTGGCTGTAGGCGACCCCTTTTGGGTGAGTTATCAGTGAGATCTATTCGATCTATCTTTATTTAAACAGGTAGAGCAATATTTTACTTTAGTCTATTGTCTAGTTCTCCACCCCTTAATTTTAATACCCACAAGCTTTATTCCCACAAACATTTCATATGTGGATTGATTTGTCTATTTTACAATGTTGCTTCTTCTTCCTCTCGTAGGGTCAAAAGTTGGTTTCCCATGTCCTTGCTGGGCTTAGGGTTTGGCAGCCAGTCAATTTACTTCCCTTGTTCAGAATAAGCAGACGTTTGCGCATGCGTAAAAGCCTCAGGGGAACAAAGGTGCGGTCACCCTTCAAGGCCCAAATGTGAACTATTAACATAGTCAGAGAAGAACACGTTAGAATACAAACTTAAAAATGAATTCACTGTATACCACTTACTTCTACACTAACCCCATTTACTTAATACATCTCTTGCATTAATAGCTTAGTAGAACTTGCATAGGTTAGTTTCAGCACAGCATGTGCGTTAGTGCGTTACTTTAAAGCAGCCATTTTAGAAGCTATTGCGCAGCTGTAAAGTTTTCCCCCCAAGTGACAGAAAATGCCATACTACGTAGATGTAGTAGACGCATGCGCAGAAATTTTCCCGTGTTTTCGGCGGCCATTTTATGACACTCGGGTTATTCATTAGTAAGGCACATAGGAAAGCGTCCCCTAGATACAATAGGTTGAATGTGGTGCACTGTTAGTACTCACGGACAAATTGATTATAGTGTTACAGGTTATTCGAGAGGATTTTATACAGGCAAGTTTCTTTTTATACGAAACCTTGCTCCATCACTCTGGGGTCCTTGCATGCGTGTTCAGATAGATTATAGTCAAATGCTACAATTTTGAGTGTTTGTTTATGCTTTGGATTTGGTTTGCATGTTCTCTAAATAGGTAAAAGGTTTTTCCCATGTGTTATGTTAATGTTAATGTTAATAATAATTTATAGAGCGCACGTACACCGGTTGTCTTCATGGCACTGAAGTCAAATCTGCTGGAAATGAATTTAGTTAATTGAAGGCTTGAGAGAAAAGCAACGTTTTGAGAGATTTCCTAAATTGCAGAAGGTCTGTGCAAGACCAGATTTCCAGTGGGAAGGAGTTCCAAAGTCTAGGGGCGAGAGTAGCAAATCTGCAGCCACCTAAACGTACTCGTTTGAAAACCGGAATGGTTAGGAGAGCAAGATGGGCAGATCTAAGGTTACGTGTAGGAATGTGCCAAAGAAGTAAGCTGTTAATGAATGCTGGGCTGTTGCCATGCAGAGCTTTAAAAGTGAGACAACCCGTCTTAAAGGCACAGCGCTGGGAAACGGGGAGCCAGTGCAATTTCCTCAGAAGGGGAGTTGCGGATTGCCATCTTGGTTGTCGATAGATCAGTCTGGCTGCGTGGTTCTGAACCATCTGCAGTCGTTTAAAAAGGTAGAGTGGCATGCCTAGGTATACCGAGTTGGCATAGTCTAGGTGCAACAGGACTGTGGCAATTATGACCTGGATCAGGGCCTCATAAGTGAGGAGGCGATGTATCTTCCTGATCTTGCGCAGTTGAAAAAAGTCCAGGATGATGCTATCACCATGGCCCAAAGATTCACCTCAGACTTTGGGGCTTCATTTATTCTTTGGCGGACGGAGTTTACTCCGTCAGGGCTACAGAGTCAATTACTCCGTCATCCTGTTGGAGTACCCACTGGCCAAGTTTTGAAATGTCTGTCAGCCCAAGCGACATTTCACCCATTGTCAGGAACCACCATCAAGGTAGTTACTGTCAGTGTATTGAAATTTTGCCACACAGTTCCGCCGAACATAACAGAGCCGTATGGTAAAGTTTCAAAACATTTTTTATTTTAAAAAACTACATTCCAGAGTGGGTTTTTGTTTTTGGAAAATAAAATAAAAAATGAATGCCCCCATCACCATGGGAGTTATTCCACATGGCGGGGGTGGGCTTTATTTGTTTTTTACTCCCCCTTACATTAGGGTTTACCTGGCAGTGACAGGCAGTAAAAATCATATATATCGCTGCCCATCTAAATCTAGATTGGGTGGCGGACATATAGCCAATTTGACCACAACGGAGATGGAGTAGTCTCAGCTGTTGCTAAACTATGGTTCTCCCACATCTAAATTCGGCAGGCAGACCATTATATTGGCGGTAAGCATAGTGCGTTAATACTGCGCTGGAGTATGCGTACTGATGGAGCAGGGTTTTGCGTAAATAAAACCTGCTCGAATTGAACCCTCAGTAACATACATTAACAGAGTGCTGTGAAGATTTTTGTTAATAAATGCTAAAATAAGGGGAAATGCTTTTGCGCCTGTGTAAAACTAATGCATGAAAAACTAAGCCGCAATTGTATTTGGCTTTGAGAAAAATAGAAACGAATGCTGCTTTTGTGCACGTTAATAAGATTTTGTTAGGAATAACATGAGTTGTGCATGGGTTAGTGCAATGCTGAGATGGTGTACAATGAAATGACATTTCATGAAAATAATAAATGTTTGTGTTTGTTTTCTGTAGAGAAAGCAAGCATGGGCCTACTTTCCTGCATGCTAGTTTGGGGTTAATATTTGAAGAAGAGAGAACGCAGAGGCATGAAGGATGATGACCTTCGCGGTGTGCTGTGTGTCTGCCAAAACTAAGGAAAGAAATACTGATAAACAAGTGGAAGCATGCAACTTCTTTCACGAGATGGCAGAAGCAAACAATAGAAGTGTAGAGACTTGCCACATGAAGGGAACTGAAAGAAATATGTACTATGATTGTATTCAAAATTGTTTCCTGAGAAGGATCTGTCATAATGTTGAAAGTCTAAGACAATAAAGCAGCGAATAAAGTGATCACGATGAGAGTGGTGTGACAGAACACCACAATTATTAGCCAATGAGAGACAGAGTTTAGTAGCATATCGAAACAAATGTGGGTTGGACATTTGAGTTTTAGGGTATAATTGAGGTGCCCCGGGGGGTGGAGTTTCGAGTAGGTGTTGGTCAGCTGGTGGGAGATCGACGCTGTCGTCGGTTAGCTGTTTCCAGATAGAGGCCTACCTGTTTCGTGATTTCTGACCTAATCTTTGCTGCTCAACTCTTCTCGAGTGGTCTCACTGCGCTTTGGCCAAAGGGCAGATTTCCCTGAATCTTACTCGGGTTAGTATAGATAATATTCTGAATTTGCATAATCATTTGCAAATGTATTTATGTCTCTGAAACTTTTCTCTCTTCGCCTATCCACTTCTTCAATACACTGTTTATTTTGTTATGAGTTTGTTCCTATACAGTGCTAATGCTTTCTCTCCGTGATAAACTATGATTTGCATTCGTATGACTGTACTCGATGAGCATTTTATTTCAAATTATTTACGATAAACATTCATAAAATACATACTGAGTCTGTTATTATTTAGTAGTTATTGATAGGTACATAATTATTGTCATCAACTTCTCAACTAATAGAATTCATCGCCATAGTTATATACACATTGAAAGGAGAAATGCAAGTTCTGTAATGTACTTTGGTAAGTTGGATATAAACTTACATCCCACTGAAACCCAGCATGAAGGGATTAGTTGGGTAGTGTAAATGGGCCTATGTTTATGAACATTTATCGATCCCTGATCG
Source organism: Triturus cristatus (assembly GCF_964204655.1). Taxonomy (NCBI): domain Eukaryota; kingdom Metazoa; phylum Chordata; class Amphibia; order Caudata; family Salamandridae; genus Triturus; species Triturus cristatus. The sequence goes on along the minus strand of NC_140589.1, from coordinate 295,447,580 downwards.
CTGGGTCAGTTTTGGTAGCAGAGGATGGTTATTATTGATTAGTTTGGCAATAATTATTGATTTATTTAATATTAACATGAAAAGTTAGTGTCTTTTGTTTTATGTTGTCTGGAAGTACAGGTACGGAGTTACCTAAGATCCCGGGATGTTGTTATTTTGCCTATGTGGCAGAGGAATAGTGTTGAAAAGGTATCACACTGCAGAAGTACATGGTTGTCGTAATATCAAACAGTGAAAGGCTGTTGATGTTATTTTAGGGACTATTCAATGGGAAGAAGATTGCATGAAATAGTGAAAGGTCCGCTTCCGAAACTTTGGCCTTACATCCCCAAAGGAGCACCAAGACCTCGTTCTGAAATTAAAGTCCTCTTCCGAAACTTTGGCTAGTATCCTCCTTTAACTTGATTGAGAGAAGAGTAGCGCTGGCCGTTATTTTACTAGAAGTGAAAGAATTCTTTTGACTAAAAGGAAAATCTATCTTTTTTACTAGTGGAGCAGAAAAAGTAGCATTGTTTTATGTTATTGTTAACAAGAATTCAATTAAGAAAACCTAGAAAATACATTGCCGTATTATTTTGTAAAGGGAGGGTCAGTAGCAGGAGTAATACTGACGTCACAAAAAGCTGCGCTGGCATTGGTCAGACAGCGGGCGCGTAGTGAACTGTGATTGGTTGATTGCTGTGAGCTGTGCTGCTATTGGTTAGAATAGCAGATACGTAGTGAGCCCTGATTGGTGGGTTGGTGTGAGTCGTGCTGGTATTGGACGAGCACTAGCAAATAGAATAAGTGGAATTACGGAAGGATTTTGTTTTGTTTGCTGAGATATTTTAGTGTAAAAGAGTAAAATATTTTTTCAAAAAAGAGAAGAGGATAGTTACTAGAGAGGGACTTCCTATTCCTACTCCGAGGGCGCCTGCTCCTTTCATGATGTCAGAGCATGGGTATCATACGTGTACATGGTTAGAGAATTGGACAAGTTATACGGAAGATGATGGAGTTTTAGCTTTTCCAGAGCATGGTACATTTAATTTAAAGATTTTGGAGAACTTGAGAGGACGGATGAATTTATTATAGACAAAATCCTAGACCTATGCAGTATGAAGCGCTTGAGGAATGGGAACATAAGGTATGCCAACGAGAGAGAGACAGGAACGGGATAACATACAGAAATATAATATTAAGGTATTCTGAGGCTAGATGGGATGAACAAAAGAAAAGGTGTTGGAGAGATGTGAATGCAGATGGATTATATCCAGTAATAGTTGCTGAAGATCCGACAGGAGGCAAATGTACAGAGAAAAAGAATAACACAGAGACTTCAGAATTAGAAATAGACCCAAATGAGATTGATGATGAGTTAATGGATGAAATATTACTGAAAAGACCTCCACCATATCAGGAAAGTTCAGGGGAAACAATTCCAAATGCACCACTAATTGAAATAGAAGTTCCGCAAACTCCACAAGCCCCACAAGTTTCACAAGTTCCGGTAGCTTCACAAGTTTCATCAGATACTCGAGTGTTGCAGGTGAGTGAGTTTGACATGTTGAATAAGGCGAGAGAAGAATTAACTCAGAGAATTAGTCAGATGAGTCTGAATTAAGCCTGGGCAAAGCACTACGCTACGCTCGCGTAGTTTGCGAAGTTTGCGCTGCTTCACACTACGCGAATTGCACGTAGCACAGAGCAAACATGCGTAGCATAGCGTTGCGTAGTGCAGCGGTCATTTTTTGCTTGCTCGCGGTCCTCAATATCAAGTTGGCGGCCGCGAGCAAGCAAAATGACATCCCGGCAAGACTTTCTCCTTGTTCGCGAACAGCAACATCAAGTTGCTGATAGCGAGCGTGGAAAACAAACATCCAGGCGAGATTCTCAACGCGGGGAGGTCAGGTTTCGCATTGCGAGTGGTTGCGAATGCTCGCGACCGCTCGCGATGAGAAACTACCAGTCCGTGTTGAAAAAGCTGCCACTCGAGTAAAAATCTACTCGAGCGGCAGAAAAACACAGCTCGCACTGTGCAAGATGCCGTTTTGAATGATTGCACAGTGCCGGATGCTTGTCTGCACTGTGCAATCATTGAAAACAGCATCTTGCACAGTGCGAACAGGGTACTACGCGGTTCGCGAAGTGCTACGCGTAGCTCATGTAGTGCAAAGTGCACTTTGCGTAGCTTCGCGTAGTGCTACTTCGCGAACTACGCCCAGGGTTAGTCTGAATGCAGAAGCATTATCAGTACCAGTAACAATTGGTCATATAGTTCCATTGTATGGTGAGAGTCAGAATATATCGAGAGTAAATGCATTGACAATTCCCTTGAATATTGTTAGGAATGTTAGTGGATCAGAACAAGTTGAGATGAATACTTGATTGATTGATCTTCCAGTGAGTTACAATATAACTGAAACACCAAAAAGAAGTGTACAGATAGATCCTAGGAAAAGACTGCAGAATGACAGAGCAAACGGAGTTCAGTAGGTACTTCGCCAGAGGAGTTAGATGACTGGAAGAGAGGAATGGAAAATAATAAGTCTCAATCAAGAATAGATGTAGGTAGACTGAAAGTGGATCTGGAAGGACTGATCATTGGTACAATCAGTCCAGAGAGGTTGAGTAAGTACCGAGATGAAGAGTTGTTGTTTTAATGTAAGAATATTACATGGAAAGCAAAGAATCCACATGAGAAGTTGGCAGAAGCTGCACAAGAATATGGAGTAGACATTGAGAAGTCTAAAGTTTTGCAGAAAACATATAGACTGGATTTTACTGACAAAAATTTAGAGAGTTTGAATTTGTCTGGCAAACGCTTGCAAATAAAAGAATTAATGAATACCTTGAAGAAATGGGGTGATTTAGATCGGTGGAAAGGTAGATGGGCGACAAAGAAGGAAGAAATATTGCAAGTAAAAATGCGTCTTTATTTCCATTAAGGGAAACAGGACAGGCTGAAATGGTATGTCCAATGAGAGAAGTTCCAGGTTGTGAATATGTTTATGTTCCTTGGACAAGGCAGGATATATTATCCTTTACGAATGATTTTCCTAGGTTGAGGGAGAAACCTGTCGAGTGGTATAAACAGGTAGAGAGGTTTGTAAAAGTTTCAAACGTTTTGTTGAAAGATTTAATTGGTTTGTTTGGGATTGTAGTAACAGATGATATATGGACTAAGGGAAAAATACTGTTCATTGGCCTAAAGAAGAATATCCCAGGGATGTAAAAACAGGAGCCCCTTCAGAAGAAGTGATGAAAAAATATAATCACGTAACTACTTACTTGAAAAGTAAGATTTCTCCAAAAGAAACAAATTGGGTTAAAATTGACAGGACAACACAAGAACCTAAAGAATCAGCACATGCCTATTATGAAAGGTTGTTACAGATGTTTAAATAGTATAGTGGTTTTGAAAGTATAGGTGAGAAAGATATGAGACATTTTGTATAATGGTTTGTTTTTGGATTGAAATCTGAAATTAGTAACATGAATCAGCAACATCTGATTTGTTGGCAGAGTAAAACAGTCAATGATATTCTGAGATATGCTAAATATTGTAGTGATGATATTGAATCAAAACATAAAAAGCTGAGAGAGAAAATGATGTGGGCACAGGTGAAAGTGGCAGAGTAGAAAGATGGAAACAATGGTTCTCAAACAGATTCTCAGATGAAAGGACAACATCAGAATGCTCAAATACCAAATGGAGTTAGAGGCAGAGGTAAAATGAATGGAGAATAGTTGAAAAAGAAATATCCTTGGCATGCATGCGGAAAGTTTGGACATTGGAGGAAATAGTGTAGATCTTTACTGAAAAATAATGGAATGAATCCAAATTTCAATCTCCAGATGCAGAATGAGGTGGTTGTGAATCAACAACAGCAACAACAGCAGCCGGTAGTTACACCACAGGCACAACAAGTACAGGTGCCTCAAGCTCCTATGCCAAATAATGTGAATGCTCAAGTACAGAGATACAGTGCGAATAGTGGATTGCACGCGAGTGAACAAGTTGGTAAGAATCAAAATGTGCAAGTGGTTTCACAATATTTATTGGAATGTTCAGAGAGTGACACAGACTCATCTCAATGATGGTGCCTGAGGGGGGAGGAAGAGTGCGTGCTTGGTGCATCTCTAGAGGTAGATCGATCAGGTCCTTTTGTTGATGGGAAAGTGGAAGGTAATGCTAATACATTCCTTGTGGACACTGGTGCTACCAGTTCTACTGTGAGAGCAGCAGATATTCCAAACCTACCCCTCTCAGGAGAAACTATCCAAGTTGTGGGAGTCTCAAATAAATATTTTAAGACTCCAATGACGAGACCAATAGAAGTTCATATTGGAAAATTCAGAGACATGCATTGGTTTGTGGTATGTGATACAAGTCCAGTGAATCTTTTAGGTCGGGACTTGCTGTGCAAAATGAACTGCACCCTCTATTGTACTCCAGATGCTATTGCTTTTCAATCACCAGATGAGGATGTTGCTTTTAAAATGATGTTAGAAAAGCAAGGGACAGAGAGAATGGCATATATTCATTACTTACAGAAGAAGATTTACCTGCAGAGTAAAGAAATGCAGCAAGACCTGATGTGTGGGATTTTACAGGAAAAGACATTGGTTTGATGAAAGGTGTGGATTCTATACAAGTTACAGTTAAACCAGGTGCGATATATCCAAACACAGTTCAGTACAGGATGAGTCCAGAGATCACAGCAGGAGTAATTCCTGTAATTTATCAAATTATTGAGCAAGGTACCAGGCTGTTTAAAAGCAGTGGCTGCTACTTGTGTGAGTCTAGAGCAGAGTGAAACAATTGTTATGGGACATCCAGTGTAAGTATTTGTGCCACACTATGTTGAGATCATGTTGACAAGAACTCGGACTCAGCATATGACGTACAGTCGGCTGACTGGTTATGAAAGAGTGATTTTGGGTGCTGAAAATGTGACAGTGACAAGATGTACAACATTGAATCCAGCAACTTTGTTGCTGAGTTCAAGTTGTGAAGAAGTGAAAGATGAAGCAGATCATGATTGTTTGGATGTGACAGAATTGTGCATGAATCCAAGACCTGATATAAAAGATACTCCACTAGAAGAGTCAGACAGTGTGATGTTTGTGGATGGATCTTGTCTGAGAGATGAAAAGGAACCATTAAGTGCTACTTATTCAGTATGCACAGTGGCTATGGTTCTTGAAGCATCCTGCCTAAAGGGGATACATACTACTCAAATTTCTGAGCTAATTGCTCTGACTAGAGCATGTATAATTGGCAAACATCTGAGAGTAACCATATTCACTGATAGTCAATATGGTTTTGGGATGGTGCATGATTTTGGTCAGTTGTGGATGCAATGAGGATTTCTGATTTCTTCGGGATCCCCAATCCGGAACAGTAAAAATGTGAAGGATTTATTATAGTCATTACAATTGCCCAAAAAGATTGCTGTGGTAAAATGTTCAGCACACAAGTCAGGAAATGACTATGTGACAGATGGAAACAGATACGCAGACCAAATGGCTTGTCTCTGTGCACAAAATTCAAATTCAATCAACAGAGGGTTGGAAAAGAAAGATACAAATTGCCACTTGATGTTTCCTTCTTTGGAAACATGGGAAGAGATTAGATAACTGCAGGAGGAAGCAAATGAGGAAGAAAAACTAATTTGGATAAAATCAGGTTGTAAAAAGAGAGCAGAAGATGAAGTGTGGGCGTATGTTGATGGGAGACCAGTAATGCCAGATTGTTTACTGTCTCAAATGGCAAGGATGTACCATGGAATTACACATGTTGGAAGAGATGCTATGATCAAGCAATCATAGTTTAGCCCTAAATTCTGAGTCATTTGAGAGTCTGTGCCAGAGGTATATAGTGTGCCAGCAGCAAAATCCTGGTAGAAAGATGGTTGTTAGTTGGGGTCAAATTGGAGAAGCAGCAGGACCATTATTTTATCGAACTTCCCCCTTGTAATGGACTAAAATATGTTTTGGTGGTTGTCTGTTTGTTTTCTCATTGGGTAGAAGCTTATCCAACAAAAAGGAATGACTGTATGACTGTTGCTAAATTGCTTTTAAGAGAGATAATTCCTCAATTCGGATTTCCAGTCTCTTTAGAAACAGATAGAGAAACTCATTTTAATAATGAAATAATTTGGATGATTTGTGCAGCATTACAAATTGAGCAAAATCTGCAGTGTGCCTATCGCCAGAAGCATCAGGTGTGGTCGAGCAAATTAACGGCACTGTTAAGTCCAGACTATCAAAAGTGTGTGCGTCTACAACACTGAAACGGCCAGACGCTTTACCCCTGGTATTGATGAGTCTTAGAAGCATTCCCGATAAAAAAGACTGGATTGAGTCTTCATGAAGTTTTGATGGGGAGAGCAATGAGAAAAGCAATTGACCAGCAAACAAACTGATGAATATTACTGATGACCTAGTGTTTGATTATTGCGAAGGATTGGCTGATCTGGTGGGTTCTGTGTCTCATCAGGTCGGAAAAAATTGCAACCACAACACAGCCGGAACAAGCTCACGATTTGAGTCCAGGAGAGTGGGTTCTGGTGAAGAAACACGTGAGGAAATCGTGTCTAGAACACAGATGGCATGGACCATACCAAATTATTTTGGTAACAACGACAGCAGTGAAGTGTGGTGGATTGCCGAACTGGATACATGCAAGTCATACAAGAAGAGTCCCAAGTCCACTTGAAAGACACGGAGAAGAGCAGCAACTGGTAAAGAAAAGAACTAGAAGCTGAAGGACATGAAGCTATAGAATCTAGTGTTACAGATTCTGAAAGAGCTGAACATGAGGAAGAACCAAGCACAAGTCGAATAAAGTGTGCACCAGCTACTGGGTCTCAAAAGACTGATGTTGAGAGGGAAATGGAGAAAGTGACTGAAAAGAATCAAGAGCAAGTACAACAAAGAAAATAACTGAATAAGAGAACTTACGAACTTGACAACGAAGGTGAAGAAGCAGTTCAAGTTAAGAAAGCAAGAAAGGGTGATGAGTGGCCAAAAGGAGTGAAAAGACTGAAATACACTCTAGAAAAGAAAGGACCAGATCAAATAAATGAAATATCAAGTCAAACTGAACAAAGTGACTCAGAAGAAGATTTAGTACAGAGAACAAGAAGAATACGAATTGCAAATAAGAAATACACAGTTCCAGAATGGACATATGTGGTGTTAGAAGAAACTGAAAATACAAGTCAAAACGAAGAAGAAGGTGGTAGAGATCAGAGTGATCAAAGCAAACTGAAACCACCTTAAAAAGAACTGTGAAAAATAAGGCGTGACAAATTCAGTGAAGATAATTTTGAAAGTTTCAAAGATTTGAGAAGAAGATATAAAAAAAAGAAAAAGAGAGGCCTAAAGTGTAAGGATACACTACTCTAGATAGTTTTTGGATACATTTTTTCAATTTGTTTAGAAATATTTAGGTTTTTCTTGGATTTAAAATTTTTTATATAGTGTCTAAAACGGCAAAGGTAACAGAGACTGGATATCAAAATCATAGTTTTAAACGTAAATGTATCAATGCTTGCTTATGTAGTGTTCTATTACTAACATTGGTGTGGTTAACACTGATTGTTATTGTGCCTGTTCTAATGGTGACTAATCACAAAAATAAAACTAATGGTGTTGAAAGAGAGAGAGTGGATTCTGCTACTAAAGAAAATGTAAACACTAATATGTAAAAGACAGAGGATGATAGTGTTTATCATCATGATAAATCAATGAATGATTTTTCGTTATTTTTGTTTACTAAATTGTTGTATGAATATGTTAACACAATGAATGCAAGAGATTGTTATGTGTGTATGCAATTACCATCACCTGTCTCAGAGAAGGTGACATATCATCACCTACCTTTAACTTATGGTGTGTCTTGTAGTGTCTCAATTTGTCTATTCTATGAGAGGGAAGGTTTGGAGTATTATTACTCTAATTTGGATTTAATATTTTCAGAAATACCTATCAGGAGAGATTTTAAAGGTTGGTTATGGACCTGTTTATGTAGCATATATGGGAGATTTTTTAATTAGTAACAATCCAATAGATGCAATTGATTCACATATAAATAATCTAACATGTAAATTACGACATGAAGAAATCGAATTTATGAATATGACAGAAGGTAGAAGATGAGATTTCAAAAAGAAAGCTGCTGAGCAAAAGACTCATGTACCTCTATGGGCTTTCAGAGGGTGATTATAAAAAGGGTGAGACTTATGCTGCCATGACTCTAGATTTTCAACATAGAGGAAAGCTCTGTGTGTTTAGAGAAAAGACTAAACTAAATAGTTACTTCATTGGCTCTAGTGAATGTGAGCATACTTTCTTGATAAAAGGAAATTGGGGATTGAAAGGAGGAACTGATCCTGTTTTTATGGGAATTTATTATGTGTGTGGTAAGAATGCTTACTGTAGGTTACCAGCAGGTTGGTATGGATGTTGCTATTTAGGCATAGTGCTTCCAAAAGTGTATCGTGTAGATGAGAATAATAGAGTTAATGAATTAAAACAAGTACTAACACGTAATAAGAGACGAGCGAGTTATTCTGAGATAATATGGGATATTTTTGAAGCATTGATACCTTCAGTTGGAGTTATTCTTAATTCACCTAAAATTACAAAATTTTCCGCAATGGTTGATCCTTTATCAACGGATACTGCTGGTGGGTTCTTAATGATTGATACAGAAATGGTTGCAATTAGATCAATGGTTTTGCAAAATCAACTTACCCATGATGTATTATTGGCAAAAGAGGGTGGAGTCTATAGCATGTTGAAAATACAACAATGCTGTACTTATAACCCTGTCAAAAGTAAAAATCTTGAGGGGTATATTAAAAATATTACAGAACTTCATGAAGATTTGACTTAACTGAAAGTTGATGGTGTATGGGAGAAACTTGGTAAGAGTTTTTCTTCAGTGGAAATTGTTTTTCTACTTTTGGGAATAGCCTATTAGGGAAATTTTTAATACCTGTTATTTCGGTAGTTGTAGTAATATTAATGATCATTATGATTTATGATTGTTGCAACTGCAAATATAGAAAGAAAGAGACAGATCTAAAATGTAGAGCTAGAAAAAGGAAGAGAGAAGAGATAGAATTAGAAGATAAGAAAGGAAATTACTATCAGATCATGAAAGACTTAGGTGAAAGAATGATAAAACGAGAAAGGAGTACAGTATTTTAAATAGGTGGCAAATTGTATTTTGTTAGGTATTTTTATGATGGCTCAAAGACACCATCGTAGGAGGAATTGATGGAGCAGGGTTTCGCGTAAATAGAACCTGTTCGAATTAAACCCTCAGTAACATTAATTAACAGAGTGCTGTGAAGAATTTTATTAATAAATGCTAAAATAAGGGGAAATGCTTTTGCGCATGTGTAAAACTAATGCATGTACTGATGCATGAAAAACTAAGCCTCAATTGTATTTGGCTTTGAGAAAAATAAAAAATAAAGCTGCTTTTGTGCACGTTAATAATATTTTGCTAGGAATAACATGGGTTGTGCATGGGTTAGTGCAATGCTGGGATGGTGTGCAATGAAATTACATTTCATGAAAATAAAAAAAAATGTGTTTGTTTTCTGTAGAAAAAGCAAGCATGGGCCTACTTTCCTGCATGCCAGTTTTGGGTTAATATTTTCTAGAAAATAAAAATGTCCAGAAAGGCTTTTTGAAATAAGAAGAGAGAACGCAGAGGCATGAAGGATGATGACCTTCGCGGTGTGCTATGCGTCTGCCAAGGCTACGGAAAGAAATACTGATAAACAAGTGGAAGCATGCAACTTCCTTCACGAGATGGCAGAAGCAAACAATAGAAGCGTAGAGACTTGCAACATGAAGGGAACTGAAAGAAATATGTACTATGATTGTATTCAAAATTGTTTCTTGAGAAGGATTGTCGTAATGCTGAAAGTCTAAGACAATAAAACAGTGAATAAAGTGATCACAAGCAGAGTGGTGTGACAGAACATCCCCATTATTAGCCAATGAGAGACAGAGTTTAGTAGCATATCGAAACAAATGTGGGTTGGACATTAGAGTTTTAGGGTATAATTGAGGTGCCCCAGGGGGTGGAGGCTAGAGTAGGTGTTGGTCAGCTAGTGGGAGATCGCCGCTGTTGTTGGTTTGCCATTTCCAGATAGAGGTTTGGTGGCATCCAGCTTTGGCTTTTATAATAGGGGAATTACCTTGGCATGTTTCCAAGATGTGGGCACAGGGCCTGAAGTGAGGGAGAGTTTATTAGTTCACACAGTGTGGGTAGAAGTAGGAGTAAAAATTGTAAGAACTGATCGGGCTTAAGAGGGACTGGTGGGGATCCATATTTTATTTTATGGCCCAAGGTCTCTAGTGTCTCACAGGATAAGACAGCAAAAGAAGATAGAATAGTGCAGGGACCTCTGGTGGACACAGTGCACTTTTTGTTATTGATGCTGGGTGGGAAAGATTTGTAGATCTCCTCAACTTTATTCACAAAAAAATAGCCATTGTGAGTTGGAAAGGAAAGTCGAGGCCTTAGCTGAGGGAGGATTTTTAATGTCATTAAGCAGGGAGAAAATACGTTTGGCGGGGTTATTGCTGCTCTTTATAGTTTCAGCAATATAGTTGGCACGTGTTTTCTGGATCAGTTTATGGTAAGTTTTAATGGCGGAGCGATAATGAGTTTTACGAGCCGGCTCATAGTTACATCTCCAGGCCCTTTCAAGAGTTTTGCAGTTTTTCTTCACCTGTGACAATTTTTCATTGAACCAGGGATTAGTGTAGGTTCTACGACATGTAATAAGTTTGGCAGGAATGTGTACATCAAGAGCCTGCAAAAGCCACCCGTGGACACATCTGTCAGCAGCCTCAATGTTATCTTACTTGGGCTAGTAAAGATAATATTCTGAATTTGCATAATCATTTGCAAATGTATTTTTGTCTCTGAAACTTTTCTCTCTTCGCTTATCCACTCCTTCAATGCACTGTTTATTTTGTTATGAGTTTGATCCTATACATTGCTAATGTTTTCTCTCCATGATAAACTATGATTTGCATTCGTATATCTGTACTCGATGAGCATTTTATTTCACATTATTTACGATAAACATTCATAAATTACATACTGAGTCTGTTATTATTTAGTAGTTATTGATAGGTACATAATTATTGCCATCAACTTCTCAACTAATAGAATTCATTGCCATAGTTCTATATAAATTGAAAGGAGAAATGCAAGTTCTGTAATGTACTTTGGTAAGTTGGATATAAACTTACATTACACTGAACCGCAGCGTGAAGGGATTAGCTGGGAAGTGTAAATGGGCCTATGTTTATGAAAATGTATCGATCCTCGATCGCGGCTTGAAATTTTGATTCATTCCACTATTTTTCAGTAAAGATTTACACTCATTCCTCCAATGTCCAAACTTTCCGCACGCATGACAAGGATATTTCTTTTTCAACACTTCTCTATTCATTTTACCTCTACCTCTACCTCCATTTGGTATATGACCATTCTAATGTTGTCCTTTCATCTGAAAATCTGTTTGAAAACCATTGTTTCCATCTTTCTGCTCTGCCACTTCCACCTGTGCCCACATCATTTTCTCTTTCAGCTTATAATGCCTTGATTCGATAACATCACAACAATATTTAGCAAATCTCAGAATCTCATTGACTGTTCTACACTGCCAACAAATCAAATGCTGCTGAATCATGTGACTAATTTCAGGTTTAAATCCAAAAACAAACCTATATACAAAATGTCCCATATCCTGTAACAACCTTTCCTAATAGGCATGTACTGACTCTTTAGGTTCCTGTGTTGTCCTGTCAATTTTAACACAATCTGTTTCTTTTGGAGGAATTTGTTTTGGAGAGGATACAATTAAAAGAATACGAGACAACAGACATCAGTAGGCAAGGGCGATTAAAGCAGAAGATCTCAAATAACCTAAATGGGTAAAATTACTATTTGTTCAATCAATGTAGGAGGTCTCAATGACAGGTCAAAGCGTATTAGGGCTGCCGAAATATTAAGAGACTGAAAAAGCTGATATAATATGTAAACAAGAGACACACATCCCTTGGGGGAAACAAGATGTGCTGCCTATAAGGGGGTACAATCTCGTATCCTGTTCTACACAAACCTCAACTATTAGAGGGGTTACGATTCATGTAAGAAATTGTTTTGGATCACCCACCCGGGTTCTGGAGGATAAATGGGGGATATGGGCTATCGCACAATTCCCCATGGGACTTACTGTATGCACAATATATGGATCAAACGAAGACGATCCACAGATTTTTAATGATTTAGAAATCGAGTTAGCATCATGGCCAGACCCGCTCGTAATCTGTGGGGATCTGAACATCCACTAAGGGAGAAAACCTCATGTCCATCAAGCCCTGTCAGCTCTACAAACTAGCTATGACTTGAGAGATGTGTGGGACGAAACACCCTACGGATCCAGGCTATACATATTTCTCAAACCCCCATAAGAAATTAACTAAACTATTATCAGACCATAATCCCTTAGTTATGGATTTAATACTTCAGAGTGCAGATTGTCAACAGGTGAGGTGGACGTTTGATAGGTCACTGCTAGTTAACGAGGATTATCTCAAACATATAAAAAAAATGGGTTATAGAATATTACGAGATTAACCGATATAGCTCCTCCCGCAATGTAGTTTGGGATAGTTTTAAAGCAGGCCTCCGGGGAGAAACAATCAGTTTTGTGGGGAAAGCTTTCAAACAAGAGAAGAAGGAAACTAACACATTGGTATTCGAATTCGGAGAACTCGAAAAAGAATATATAAAGGTTATTAGACAAAACCAAGAAAGAGAAGAATGAATATTACCACAAAAGATAGCGATCATAAAAGCTGAATTAAATGAATATTATACCAAGAAGGGAGCAGCTATCTTTCAAGCACGTAAGAATGAGGGATACGAATATGGTGAAACCGTTGGGAAGGTTCTTGCCCTACGGACCAAACAAAAAGCAGCTAGAAATAATATAACTGAAATCAAGGGTCAAGATGGAATCCTCTATACAGAAAAGAAGGACATCATCAGGACCTTAGAGAAATTCTATCAGGATTTATATCTACAGAGTAATATTGAACCTATTCCTATTAATGACACTGAGTTAATCTTTGGTAATCAGCGCAGGCTCAGTGAAGAAATGCAACAAGAGATGGATAGAGACATAACCAAAGAAGAGGTTCTCTCCGCCCTGCAAGCCATGGCCTCAGGGAAAGTGGCAGGTCCCGATAGAATCGCACTAGAGCTGTATAAAGTAATTCAGCAGGAAATATCTCTTATACTTCTAGATTTGTTTCTCGGAGTGCAGTATAGTGGGATTCCCCCAGAGTCTTGGCAAAGAGCAGACATTGTGGTTTAAAAAAAAAGGGGAATCCCGCAGACAATCCTGCATCATATAGACCTATATCCCTTATGAATGCGGATGCAAAGCTATATTAAAACATTTTAGCCACTAGGTTAGGGGGGATCATAGCCCCTCTAGTCTCACCATGGCAGCACGGTTTTGTACCAACGAGGGGCACAACAGATCACATCAGGCGTGCTATAGCCCTATTTGACATCATGGAGACAAATGGTGAGAAGATGGCTATGATCCTCCTCGATGCCGAGAAGGCATTCGATCGTGTGGCATGGCAGTATCTCTGGACAACTATGGAACAGAGGGGATTTGGATCATGTATATTGACTGCTATACAGGCAATGTATTATAGACCACATGCTAGATTAAACATAATGGGTCAGGAATCAATCGCCATCGATATTGCACGGGAGACGAGACAGGGGTGTCCCTGTTCTCCAATATTATTTGCTCTGTATATTGATATCTTTGTAGAGCAAATTCTTCAAGATAAGATTATTGCTCCAGTTAAATGCAATGGGTATGATACAAAAATAATGGCATGTGCTGGTGATTTGGCAATTGTAACTGTGGATCCAGGAAATGCAATGTTACAAATTCAGAAATTAGCTGATGAATACGGCGGAAAATCAGGCAATCTGCTAAACACAGGCAAAACTCAGATATTATGCAATTCTAAAACCCCATATAGCGATCCTCGAAGGCTAACTGAGGTAATGTATCTGGGTATTTATATTACCAGCAATATAGAGGCCATATGGAAATAAACATGGCACCCATAATTAACAAGATTAGTGCAGATTTGCGTCGTCTAGATAAACTTCAGTTATCACTTATTGGACGCTGCAACATCTTGAAAATGGTAATGCTCCCTAAAATTTTATATATGTTTAGATCTATCCCAATAGAAATTGAAGATCACTTTTAAAAAAAAATAGATAGTATATTCAGTAATTTTGTCTGGAAATACTCCAAAATTCGGCGCTCTCTTAAATTTCTAATGTTGCCACAAGATCGAGGTGGATGGTCCGCCCCTAATCTTAGCTATTACTATTATGCATGCTTTTTACAGTATATGGCTTTTGTGATTTTGACCAGGTACGGGGAATCGACAATATAATATGGGTGGGGATCTCCCTTCGATATATGAGTTAGCTATAGGAGCCAATGCACAGGGAGTACTTCTTCGACAAATAGAATCCAGCTATTATGGAATCTTACTTTTCAAGTCAGTAATTACTTGATTATATTTTTTCATCACTTCTTCTGAAGGTGCTCCTGTTTTCACATCGCTGGTATATTCTTCTTTAGGCCAATCAACAGTAATTGTACACACAGGGGGATATTAGCAACAACTTGCGATAATTATTGCAAAACGCGTCTAGCGCGATTTTTTTATCGCCTCCTATCGCTGGATTCTATCGTGGAGATAACGCAGTATTACCAACGCTTATCTCCACGCGATTAAAATCCAGCGATAGCGGCGAATCCCATCTACAACGTGAGATTTCCAGCGATAAAAATCCTATCGCTACGGAAAATCTCGCTAATAGGCAGGTGGGGACTTAGCCGTAGAATCCACCTCCCATTGACTATTATGGCTAAGTCAGGTTTTTACCAGGTGTAAAATCCTGGCGCTAATCGCGGTTAATGCACGTTTTCTTATCGTGTCGCGGGTATTGCTAATAGGCGATTGCTGTGTTAGTGACTGCTTTTAGTCGCTACCAGTTTGGGTAACCACACTTTGCATGTCATTAGCGATAAATATCGCTGACATGCTAAGCGGGCCCCAAACCGGTCGCTGTCGCCTGGAAGCTGTTGCTAACTGCTGTTAGCGACAGCTTGGTGATTGGGCGATAAAAAAATTGCTGCTTTATCGGCAAAAAGTGCCGATAAAGCGGCGATCTAGCCCTTGCTAATATGCCCCACAGTCCTTAAATCAGCTGGAACTACAATCTGAAACAAACCATCTAACCATCTAAATCTTTCAACAAAACTTTTGAAACTTTTACAAACCTCTCTACCTGTTTGTACCACTCGACAGGTTTCTCCCTCAACCTAGGAAAATCATTCGTAAAGGATAATATATCATGGCTTGTCCAAGAAACATGAACATATCCACCACCTGGAACTTCTCTCATTGGACGTACCATTTCAGCCTGTCTTGTTTCCCTTAATGGAAATAAAGACGCATTTTTACTTGCGAGTATTTCTTTCTTCTTTTTAGCCCATCTACCTTTCCACCGATCTAAATCACCCCATTTCTTCAAGGTATTCATTAATTCTTTTATTTGCAATCGTTTGCCAGAGGTATTCAAACTCTCTAAATCTTTGTCAGTAAAATCCAGTCTATACGTTTTCTGCAAAACCTCAATCTTAATGTCTACTCCATATTCTTGTGCAGCTTCTGCCAACTTCTCATGTAGATTCTTTGCTTTCCATGTAAGATTCTTACATAAAAACAGCAGCTCTTCATCTCGGTACTTGCTCAACCTCTCTGGACTGATTGTACCAATGATTATTTCTTCCAGATCCACTCTCAGTCTACCTACATCTTTCCTTGATTGAGACTTATTATTTTCCATTCCTCTTATCCAGTCATCAAACTCCTCTGGCGAAGGACCCACTGAACTCCGTGACACTGGAGACGTTCCTCTTTCATTCTATTTTCCTAGGATCCACCTGTACACTTCTTTTTGGTGTTTCAGTTATATTCTCACTACCATTGACCCTAGTTTGGAATCCTGTTTAAGATCAGAAATGACAAAGGAACTCATTTTGTGTCATCTGTAGTTAAGGAACTGCATAACACTTTAGTGATTCAGCAACATTTGCACTGTGCTTGTGATGCTGAGTATTCAGGGAAAGTGAAATAATTTAATGGTGCACTGAAAGATAAAATATCTCTAAAATATGTGAAGAAATTGCCCTTAAATGGTCTGATGATCGATCCTTAGCATGTGTTGATGACATCCATGCCTAGCCAAAAGACTAAGGTGAGCCTACATGAAATCATACAGTTCTTCCAGTGTTTCCAGTTTCACTTGGTTTGTACCTGCCTCATGTTGTTATTTTAGAATTTTGCAAACTGATTCACTGTCTCAACCGCTTCCATTCTCAAATATGAGTTACGTTGCCCTCCAGTCCAACTGAAGCCTACCATGATCTGCAGTAAGGTGATTTAAATTCATTGCAAAGAGGTCTGTATCAAGCCTCGCTAATCGCAAACACTGCCATGAAGTGCCAAACACAGTCCTCTCAGATCCATGGATCAGATTGCAAACAGACCACAGAACCCAAAGATGCTCACCACAAAGGCCCAGTGAAGGTTCAACCTATTTTCCTGCCCATGCCTACAGCTGTTACCCCAGTAGTAGGACGCCTCCCAGCTTTCATATCTCTCATTGGGACTGGTAGTATATTTTGGAAGCAAGCCTGTTTTGTTTATACATCATGTAATTGTTTATAGAAGTGTTGGGCGTTAGGCTTGAAGAAGTCAAACCACATAAACCCACTGCCCCAAACAAGCATTTTACCTATAAAGACAGTGCCTTCCTTGAGACGCTGGATCAGTATCAGCAGGACCAGAATCTTTCTTCTTATTGGCTGTGTTCCTATATGCCCACTGATTTGAATGGGGGCATGTCCATGAGTCTAATCCCTTTTGAATGAGTAGAACATTACCCTGACATACGCTCACATTGCCACTTTATTCCTGAATGTGATAACTACACCACTCACATCACTCGAGGACCAGACATTAGTCTCTCTCCGATCTTTAGCAAAGTTGATAGGCCAAGAACTATTTTTCCTTCTTGTGTGCTGTTTACCCGGAATGGTGTCTCTAACCAACCAAGACTTACTATGTTTGTGGTAACCAAGCCTGTGTGGTCATCCAAAGACTGGTCTGCTTCATGCATTCCTGGTGACATAGTGCCAGTCATCAGACATTCTGCCCCATTTGCTTATGCTTCATTTCAAAGAAATAAAAGAGAAATTTCAGTGACTGTACTATTCTTTGCCATCTTAATCCAAAGCTATGCAAGGGGCCTATTCATCCTAAAGATCCAGTGAGTTACTAGGGCGCTGGAGGCAGTGCCTAATTAGACTGTGAATACTTTTGACACTACGATATTAGTATTAGCTTCTGAGAGCGCAGACAGGGAAAATATTTTATGCTCCTGCCTAGCAGGAGCTGCTTGTTGCTCCCGCTGCGCTCTAGGGCTGGGAAATAGATGCTGTCCCGGGGGTTGGTGACCCCAGGACACCATCCTTGACCCAGCCCCAGTGGATGGTGTCCCCGGGGCCTTTTCAGAAGAAAGGCCACCGTCTCCTTAACTAAAATGAGGGCCCATTGGGATGAGGTACCCAGGGCCTCTTAAAGGCTCAGTGAGGGGGCGGCACAACCCCTCACCCTTTATGAAGATGTCGGTCCCAGGAGGATGGGGCCCCTGGGTCCTTTTTATGTTTGGGGAGGGGGGCTGCACGTCCCCTCCACTTTATTAAAATATCTGTCCCAGGGGATGGAGTCCCCGGGGCCTCTTAGAGGCTCAGGGAGGGGGGGCACACCTCTTCTCCCTATTAATACATGCACCGCCCTGCCCTGGCCCACTTCAGGAGGTGTTTGTTTTATAGCCCTTTTAAAAATATTTTATCACAGTATGGCTTTCATTGCATCATAATGAGGTAACTCTCTTGGATATCATTCAAATGTGCAACTTCAGTGCAAAATGCAAAAAATGAAATAATTCAGATTATGAATTCTTCAGCTATTTCTTGGTACGATGTCTATGAAAGTATGCTTTTTATGTTTATTGGTAGAAAGTGCATGCATCCACTTTAAATATCACACCTAAGATGGCGTCCCTGTATGAGGAAAATGCCACGGAGTTGGCCTAAATGCATTGAGGCAGCCTAACCTGGAAACAAAAGGTAAAAATAAACCTTGAATTTTATGAGCTCTGGTGTGTCAGCAGCCTTTTTTGGAATGAGAGAAGGGGTTCGGAGAATGGACATGGAGTGAACTGAATCCAATGTTGCCAACACCGCCTTTGTTCAGAAGCACGGCAACTGTCAGCTGTATCAAGGAAGAATATTGTTCAAGTAACAATTGTGATCTCTCTCCCTCTTTCGCACTTTTTCTCTCGCTCATGTGTGTGCACGCTCATGTATGCGTCTGCGTCTATCTTTTGGAACCTGGCCGACTGGTGGTATTTTTCATTGTTGTCACTCCACAATTGTGGTGTCCCAGGTAAGAACAAAAGTCATTGTGCAGACAGGTATTCCTGTGTTAATCCTTAAGACGCATTATTGACCTTAAAATAACCATTTTCTTCAGATGTGTTTGGATTCTATAATTTGGCAGCTCATCTGTTATATTTACTTATTCGTGTTGAAAGGGAGAGTGCAGTCTTTCAGAGATAAGTATAGAGGCTCAATGCTTAGTGTGGAAGAGCAATTGAGGTCCAGGAAAGGGAAGGAGTCACATAGGGACATTTGCAGATGAGAATGCTAAATCAAAGCACTAGAGACAAAGACAAGATCATGTGTGCAGGTGCCAGAGACCGGAACTAACAGAAGCGTTGGAGCTCTTTTCCAGGTCACTGGAGGGAGCACAAAGGTGCTGTAAGTTAGGGCAAAGGAAAGCAAAGGACATAACAGACATGGAAAGGAACCAGTAGTTCAGACATTGAAAACCAATGCAGAAAATCCACAGGGGCACGAAGACGGGGAACTTAAGCCAAACACTCTTTGGATGTTACAGCTGCTAGTCCAAGGAAAAACCAAATCATAGGGAAACACAAACCCAGGAGTCCGCCTGGATGCTATGAAGGAAAGGGTAATGATAGTTGTGGTTCAAGCCTCAGGACAGGGTGTCAATGGAAGTGATATCTGTGTCCCAAAGCTTGTCTTAAAATGGCTGGGTGAAGAGAGTAATTCATCAGTAAATATTTCAGGGTTGGATCCTCCTCATGGGCGGTCATACTTGGCCGCCATCTTACCCTGAGTGGATTTCCGAACTTAGCCATGATGCCTCATGCTATTGCATGCCAGATTATTACAGGCAGCTTCGAGAGTATACCAGCAACTGCAACCAAAACACCTCAAGAAAGGGGGTGCCAAATTTTAAAATCCTTTCATGCTAATTTTTCTTTCCCTGATGGCTTGCGTTCATTATCTATAAGTGAACAATGCCAGTCCCCATTTAAGTAAGAACATGAAAGGGAAGAATGAATATATCTGCAAATTTCCACACATTTTAAAAACAGATGGCTAACCAGACATAATAAGTAAGTTTTTGTTTGAACAATTAAAATCATTACAATTGTTAAAACATGAACAGCCATAATCACAGTAGTTCGTAAAATCGGTTTAGAGAGTAATATATATATAAAAAATAAGGAAAGCCTACTGAAGTTCATCAATTTCGACAAACATGCTACTTACATTGTGAATAATTTATGGATAATATGCCCCACTAAAAACATTGATACCACATAAACACAGTCTAAAAAAAGCATTTCAGTTGTCAATAATCATCATCAATTTCATGGGCATTTCAGTCACCAATAAAATATCTTCATATTTGCAAATGATCATTACATTATAACACTTTCTTAAATTCAAATCTATAAAGTGACTCGGTGCTTAGTTCATCGTACTGTAACACAGTATAAAAATCACTTTTTTATTTTAAAAAAAAAAGTAGTTAATATAGAATTATTATGATGCCTCTGAGCAGTAAAATCCCTACGTGCTGTGTCTCGGAGCTAACCCAAACTGTAAACTTTAAGTTTCTATGGAAACCAAGAGATCAATAAAGTGCTTCCATGTGATCCAGTCATTCCTACTCTCCGTTTTATTCTGAATTTAATTTCTTATCTGCTATAAGGATAAATTTAAGAAATTATCTAATTAGGTGGACTGGATTACGGGACGGCATAAGATTATTGCTTGATGGCATGTTTTCACCCCTTGTAGTAGAAAGGGGCAAATACACTCAATATGTATTAACAGTTTATTGGGAAGGCCACAGAGTCTACAAGTTTGGCATTATCCATCTCGGGGTTCCATCCTTTGTCCGATATTGACCAAATCATAACTTTAGGAATTTATCCCTCATAAATGACTGTAGATGGGAAAGCAAGTAAGGTTGGGGGTCCTTTCTAATAAAAGATTTAATGATCGTCCAAGCATGTTTTTTTTTACTGATATAGCCTTGTTATCCAGTATCAAGGATAAAAGGTTTCTTCATCGATTTGAAAGGTTTTTAAAGATGGTTTTGCTTCTATCCCAGTAGTTGAAAGGCTGGAGGTTAAAAGTGTTTAGACTCTCAGTTAGATAAAACCTCCACCCTCAGGCATTGTCAGAGTCTATAAGTGCTTGCCAACACAAGTTTGCAAGACTGACAGGATCGGCTAAAAATAAGGAGCATAAGCTTTTTAGGAACACTGATTGTCTTACTAGGGATTGTCTGGCCATGCCAAACTCCAGTCGGATGTTTGCAAGTGCAATATTTTTCAGAATCCTAAAAGTGGATTTAAAAACCTTAATTTGTAAGTTATCCAAAATGTTGGAATCTTTACCTGGGAAGATTACAGAACCATAGACTAAAGCGGGAATCGTCTTGGCCTTTATGAATTTAACTAAGTGCTCATTGCTAGGGCAGAAAAGTTTGTCTAGTAAGGTTCTAGAAGCAAATGAAAGGGATGCAACTTTGGCCTTTAAATTGGTAAAATGATGTTTAAAGGATACCCTATCATCAAATGTGATTCCCAAGTATTTGTAGGATTTTACTATTTCAATTATTAGCCCATTAGCTTTCCATAAATGCCTCCCGGGTTTAGCTAAACCTATAGTCATAATTGTCATTGTTTTTATATTCATTTGTAAGCCATTTGCTAGAATGTAGTTGTTAAATGAGCCTCTGTAAGCCTATTGGCGTATGGATAAGCAATACCGTGTCATCAGCAAACTGCAAGTATTTTATGTTCAGTCCTGAAAGATTTGGTGAGTGGGCATTAACATTCTGGAAATTCAGGGGTAAATCCGCCATAAAAAGATTAAAAAGACATGGCGCTAATACGAACCTTGCTTCAAACCGCTAAAAGTTTTAAAACGGCGAGTAGTGCAGGTACCATCACCCAGTTTCATTTGGACCCATGTGTTTGAATATAACAAAACAATCATGTCCAATAATTCTTTTGCTATGCTCCATGCTGCCAGCTTTTTTCAAAGTAGATTGCGGGGAACCAAGCCAAAGGCAGCCTTCATGTCTACAAAGCAAATGTATAACTTGTTGGTTATTGTTTTGCCTTCTCTGCTAACAGTGTGAGGGAAATTACATTTGTGATTGTTGACTGATCTTTACTGAATCCTGTTTCAAAAATTTGTATTATCTTTAGTGAGTTGACCCCCTCTTCCAGGTCCTTTAGTAGGTATGTCGCAAATGTTTCCCCCTCATCGGTTAAGGATATGAGCGATAGTTGGCCTGATTGTTGGGGGTACCACTCTTGTAAATGGGTTGGATGATACTCCCTTGCCACAAGTCCAGAATTACTTTGAACATAACCACATCTTCAAACAAAGGTGTTACGAATTTTGCCCACATACCTGTTTTGGCCTTAAATACAGCGTTGGGAATTCCACTGGGGCTGGGTGCGCAATTTGATTTAATCCTGCTGACAACCTTTTTAGTCTCTTGTATGGACTCCAATAGAAATAGATATTCATCATAGGGTTTTTCCTGGGGTTTTTAATTCTTCTTATCCCCTGGGAAGGCTAGCGTATTTTGTTGAATAATATTTTCAGTATTAATTGCCGGTGTGATCTTATACAGTTTAGAGAGGTAGGAATCCCAGCTTGATTCAGAGATGTTTCCACTATTTGCTCGCCTGCAACCATGCTCTGGCTCATTAATTGTTGCCCCCAAAACATTTACGTAGTTAGTTTTGCAGGCATAATGCAGTTTTACCCACATTTCTTCATGATAAGCGGTATTTGCCTTTTCAGATCTCATACTTATATGTTCTTCTCAAGTTTTCAACATGATACCCGTCATTTCCAGATGTTAATTGCTTGGAGATCAAGCAGACACTTCGCCAACATACCTCCAACAAGAATGTCTCTTGAATCAGCGGGGATGCGGCCCGTGTTTGTGGATAAAGTATAGTCATTTTCAAAAAAGAAGCAATGCCTACATCAGACATGGGAAAGATTTGACTTCACAATGGAGTATTGTAACCTCACGTAATACCTCTACATTAGGCCTCCCTCATGCTTATTGTCCTGGAACTCATTGGTGACCTTTAATAGTCTTATAAAATACAGAAGGGGCTAAATTATTTGAAATATGGCATACTCGTCCACCACGCTCAGCAGGGGGGCACATGTTCTTGAACTATCAAAGTAGTCACCATCCTTTCCTGTTACTCAGTGACTGGCTGCACACATTCCATCTTTATTATGTCCACCTGGTGGTGTTCCTTCTTGTCTACTATGGGCTTGTGCAGATGTTCAAGGCAATGATATCATTTAGCTCTCATCCCACATTCCCACACTTGCTTAAAATTGTTTAACAAGACTTACCCGACTATAATGTGGATCCAGTGATCACTTGTAATGCTTAATCTGCTTGATGCTTTCACAGACATCAATATTTGCAGTGTCCTTAAGGGATAGGTTACAGCGATACAGCTACGCTTTTTTGACATACAAGGACAATTTGATGGGAATATTCTTCAAATCTGAGACATTTTTGCTTTGCTGATAATAATTCCACCACCTGACTATCACTTGATGTATCAAAAACACAAAAGGTGATGGGAAGATGGCATGGAAAAAGTCTAGAGCACTGGCATTCGCTCTGTGTAGCATTCCAACCCATAATTTTTCACCCACTGCGCACTCTAGACAGAGACCCATCTTATACAAATCAGTAGAGTCTGCTCCTCATGGGAGTAGTTAATCATTTGATAGTGTATAATTGTTTAAAATGTTTATATTTTTGTGTATCATTAACAAGGTGAAATATGCATTTTGAGACATGATTCTACATCTACAGGCTGATCTAGAGTAAGTTAGCTTTTAAACAAATTTCCTATGATGTGAAGAAGTTTCTTTATTAATGTGTTTTAGTTATACCAGATTTCTGTGCAAAACACCATTTGTACAATAATGGAGCCATCTCTGTCTCTCAATCATGCTTCCTCCTCTGTGCATTACTCTGTCCACAGGCTCCGCAGAGCACAATTAAACTTATGTCATCATTGTTTGTTTCCATGGCTGTAGTTGTCTAGCTTACTCTGATTATCCATGGTGTGAATGTAATATTGAAACATATTGCCATGTTTACCATTCTTTCATTGCTAATTCAGAGAAAGTCTTATTGTCAATGTTTTATATTTTATTTGAATGTCTCAGGATGACATTTGAATAAAGGATGTTGAATACTTATTCTAAAATGAGTTAGTGCTTAGGTGCCAAGGCAATATAACTTTTATGTTCTAAGTGCTCTGAAGATATGAAACATTTGCTAACACCATGATGAATTTGCAGTCTCACAAATATTCTATGCAATAACTGTCTATAAACCCCCCTTGATTTGAGGGTGAGCTGGAAGGATTTCCTATTCTACTAGAGATGCTGCTCATTTCTGATTTTGCTGCTCACTGGGACTCTGTATAACTCTGCATCTGTAAGCATCTGTTAGCCTTCATGGCATTAGCATTGTCACTCATGATGAATTTGGTTTGATGACGGCTAGGGCTCACATTGAAGATTCGATTGAGAAAACAAGGGAATGGAGTGATTTAAAGAAATACAAACAAAGGTGGAAGAAAGAGAGCAAGAAAAAAACAAAGGTACGGAGACTGAAAGGAATGTGAGAGGATCCATTAGTGAGTCAGAAGCAGGTACAATTTTAGAATTTTCATTGAGAGAGAGAGATACATGGAGGGAATTTGGTGCATGTGTATTGAGCGAGAACTGATCTTTATGCTTTTACAACATATTTGCCAAAATTGCAATTACGATTTTCCAAATGCCATGGACGAAATTGAATTTGTAGTTTGAAATTGTAATTTCTAGTGACTAATGCTATGTATGAAAAGTTTTTGTTGCCAGGCCAACTGAAGAACCAGCTACTTTTGCACCAAATAATGCTGCTTTTGAGGAGGTGGCTAACAAGTAGAGACAGGTGATTAAGCAGTTGAAACAGAAGGTGCCTGAAAACGATATTATTTGGGCAAAGATGTTGAGATCTTCACAAGAGCTGAATTAGTCAGTGCATGCTTATTATGAGAGACTTATGCATATTTTGAAAAAGCATAGCAGAGTTGAAGATCCTGAGAAAGATGGTGTTAGTAGTTTCATTTCTGCCTTTGTTGTGGGTTTGCTTCCTGAGCTTAGTAATCACATCCAACAGAGTGAAATGTACTGGTAGACAAAAAGTATAGATGAAATTCTGAAGCTTGCCAAATACAGTTGTGACTGGTTTGATGCAAAGCAGTAAAATATTAAGGAGAAGCTGATGGTTGCCCAGCAAAGCAATTTGGAAGGAGTACCCAAAATTAGAAGATTGATTCAGAAAGGGGTTATGTGCAATCTGGAAATGCTGGAGTGAATGAGGTGTCTTAAATGCAAGGTGTGAGAATGGGAAATGGGTCAATACATATGCAAGGTTGTGGAAGAGGAGGAATGAACAATACTGGAATAAACGCAAATGTTGAAAAGTTGAAGAGGAACACTGCTTGCCATTTCTGTGGTAAGACTGTGCACTGAAAATGAGAATGTAGACAAATCCCAGATAGGATTCAGAATTAATTTGTTCCCTGGATGCAGAAAGACACACAGCCAATGTTTCTGGCATAACCAATTTCTATGCACAGTATACATTATAAGAAACAATTGTGCATGAAAATACCTTAAGCCCCATTGTTGTAGCAAAATATTAGAAACAAAATGCAATACAGTCGTGGGTACCAGCAGAATCAATTGATTCAGGCTAATGACTCTTTTCAGTTTTCTTCAGGGAATAATTCACAATGACGGTGTCTGAGAGGGGAGTAGGTTGCTTTCTTAGGACAGTCCTATAAATAGACCAAAGATAGACCAAAGTGGCCCGTACATTGATGGTGAGGTCAATGTCCATGCTGTTTAATTTTTAACCAATATGAGGGCTAACCATTCTACACTTCGCTCTGTGAAACTCACAAACCTACCCCAGGAAGAGAAATCCAAGGGACCAATAATACAAAATTGTTAACCATGTTACAGTAGATTTCCCAGTTAAAACAGAGCAGATGGAGAATAAACATCAATTCATTTTGTGTGATTCAAAGCCTGTAAATTTGTTAGGCAGAGCCTTGTCACGCTCATAGCACCGCCCACCACAATGCTGGGAATGCACGTCGTACATTGGCATGCACAAAGTGAGAGGCACCGCGCGGTGCCTGCCACTTTGTCTGTGCCAATAGGTACCCCCCATGTGCCACCCCCACCCCCAACACCCTGGGGGCCCGCAACGGGCCCCCAACTGTGAAATCCACATGCCTTTCCTTGGCGGCAACGCCACCACGGAAAAACTGCTTCACGCTCCCATTGTAATATGGATGGCGGTGTCTAGCAGACACCGCCACCATATTCAACCCTTTTCCACACGTTCGACTCGTCGACTGGGTGGAAAAGCGAAGGACGGTCTTCCCGTCCGCCGTGGTACCCCCCGCAATCATAATATGGCGGGGGAAATGGGAGGCGGGTGGGGGATGATGTGGGGAGGATCGCCACCGTCATGCGGGAGGTGGCGATCCGCCCGACATCATAATAGACCCCTAGTGTTTAAAATTAAATCAAAAGATTTGAGAGTTCAATTGTTCCCAGTTTTGACAAAAGATGACCTACCTCTGGATTTAATACATGCCATCAGAGGAGGTGTGGAGTTTTCTCTGATAAAGAGATAGGATTAATTAGAAGTGCCCAGCCTGTTCAGATTAATGTGAAACCTAATTTCATTTTCCCTAAACAGTATGGACTTTCAAAAGAGGCAGAAAAAGGAATGAATGTTGTTTTTGAAATCAATGATTGAGCAGGGAATTCTTCGGGACTGCTTGGTAGCCCTTTGCAACTCTCCCATGATAGGGATAAAAAAAATGAGTGGGAAGTGGCGAATTGTCCAGGATCTAAGAAAAATTATTAAAATTCTCAGCCCATGTTGTCCAGTGGGATTGAATACATTTCTGTTTCAAATTCCATCAGATGCTGAATGGGGCACAGTCATTAATTTATGCCAAGGGTACTTCTCCATTCCTAAGGTTTCTAAAGATTTTTTGTAACCAGATGGCTCATGCCGTCTGGCAGATACGACCTAACCACAAGTCAAGCCTTCAAATGGCTTTTGTCTGGTGCTCTAACCGCATTTTCCATACACTACTCCCCTCAACCCATTCCCATCATTCCCCACTCATCAGCCTGACGCAGAGTTGGTCCTGGCTCCCACTGTGCTGTTTTTGTATTTTTTATTATACCCCTTGGGTCGCCTGATAATGAAGATGCACTGTAGCATTGTGAAAGTGCTCAAAGAAGGGCGTATGCTAGTGTTTTTTTTAACAGTCTGCTGTGAAAGCAGACTATTTGAAAAAGCACTACGTCCTTCTCCAAGTACTTTCACAGCACACATCAGTGTGTTCACTGTAACCCATCTGAACCGTTACTTATCCCAAGGTGGTAATAAAAAATGCAGACAACTTGAATGTGACACGGTGAGCTCTATGTGAAAATTTGCCAGCAGGGGAGGGTTTTACCTCACTTTTATCTAGCTTAGTCAAGGCTTATTCCTCTGTGATACATCCAAGACCGCTTTGTTTGTTTATGTCTGTAACTGCCTTTGCTAATGTGTTGAGTCGCCCTGGAAATCAGTCCCTTTAAGTCAGAGAAAGCCAATAACAGCAACATAAAATACATAAAAATGGAGAGCCCCACCATTCCTGAGGTTTTTACTTTTTCCAGAAAGGATTTGTTTGATAGGTAATAACCAGATTTATTTAACAGTGTGCAGAATTACCTCCTCAAAGAATTAAACATAACACACTGACCTTTGGAGTCATCTGGGAGAGAGGGAAATACACCCACCCAGTGGCTGAGCTGCACAAAGTGCAATCACTCAGATCTGGAGGAGCAGCGCTGGCAGTGTTTCCCAGAGTTCATTGTGCAAGACTGGGGGGATGCTCTTTTGGGCTGCATGCAGCCAAGCTCTGGAACTCTATGCCAATTAACTTAAGACTTGAACAGTCAGAGGCAAGCTTCCGGAAAAACCTGAAGACCTGGCTTTTTAGACAGAACTAGCAGTCCTCTGCACCCGACTTGTCAGGGCCTGATTTATGTGCAGCATGGGGACACTCCCTTTGAGTAACCAGACGCTTATAAATCTAAAATGTATTCATTTATACATTCATCTATAAACCTAACATCAATTCCCACCTTCTTCACTTGACTAAATTGTGTATTCCTTGGCAGATACTTTACTGACTTTTCTCTGATCATCACATTTGAGAGCACCTTGAAATAGTTTTGTTCATGCTGCACGCTGTACAATAATTTCTCTTCTAGACGCTTCACAGAATATGATGTTAATCCATCTCAGTAAAAACTACACACCATATATTGGAACACATGACAACTGACTTGTTTCTTGGTTCACTAATTGCGTCACATCAGGGCTTTCAATAATGCTTTGAAGTTCATGTTTACATGCCATTCAATGCTGCTCTGTAATTTAATGTGCTACAAGAACAGACGACATTACATATGTGTGGCAGCAGTAGCATCACGAACACAAAGGAAGTGTGCCTTTGGGGTCCTGCTGAGTGGTCTACTGAAGGTAGAATGTTATTTGGAGGCTGGAAATATGATGGACATTTAATTGGGACAGCATTATACAGCACAGCGGATACTTGTTTCTACGTATTCACATTCTTGCAGAGAGGCTCTGACTCCTCATTTTTTGTCAAAATAGGACAAAAGCAGAAATTACACTCTGGTCTACTGGTACAAAGTAGGGTAATTTATTAACTAAGTCACCCTTTTAATAGGTGGCAAGTGGGTAGAGGAGGTTCAACATGCAACTCCATAGTGGCCACAAAACATAATTTCACCAACCGCGTAATAACACCTGCAAAATAATGAACCAGAAGTAAAAGGAAAAGCCTCCCAGGATTGTCCACTAACCACACACCCTCATGCCCGTTTAAGGTTTTTCCTTCAGGGTCACAGAACAGCTGGTTGAAAACCCCAACCTGATTATCAAACTAGCTGATAAGGGAGGGGGCATTGTAGTTATGGACATTGACAAATACGATCTAGAGATCAAGAGACAACTATCCAATGGTCATCTATGTCCTACCTAAAATACATAAGGACACCACTAACCCACCCGGATAACCCATTGTCTCGGGGTGTGGTTCCATTCTTGAACCCCTGGGAAAATACATTGATGCGGCTATCAAAGGCTTTGTTCCACTGATGGATACTTTCGTACGCGATAGCATGGACCTCATAAACACCATCGAGGACAAACCCTTCAACACTGACACTGAACTCATGGGGGACTCGACATCGAGTCCCTTTATACCAACATCCCTCATGATGAATGCTTACAAGTCATCCAGGACCTCCTCGAAACCAGGCCTAAACCCACTTTAATACCCACAGGATTCATTATGGATCTACTCAGAATTGCCCTGGAGAACAAATATTTCTTATACAGAGACACCTTCTACCTTCAGATCAAGGGTGTTTTCATGGGAGCCTGCTTTGCCCCTAACTTTGCGAGCCTATTTGTACAAAATCTCAAGAACACCCTCATCCTGACACCTCTCAACCCCTTTCAGGACCACATACTTCTATGGCAGAGGTACATAGATGATATCCTCTTACTTTGGAAAGGCACCACGGATACCCTAGGCATCTTTTTGATCTGGCTCAATCAATCACAATCACACCTAAGATTCACGTCTGATTGTAGATCCAATGATCTCCCATTGCATGACATCACTCCCCACGCCGAGGATGGGAAACTTGGCACCACCTTGTACAGGAAATCCACAGAACAAGACACACTTCTACACTACTCCAGTAACCATCCCCGCAGCCTCCACGATGGCCTTCCTTATGGGCAATTCCTTCGCATCAGACACATAAGTCACTACATTCAGTCCATCCAGCAACCAGGTCAGCAAAATTATCAAGAGAAATATGCCAATCCTCCGGACTCATGAACCCTTCCAACAACCTCCCTTGTTCTCCTACAAAAGAGGTGACAACCTCTCCAATCATCTGGTGCATGCCATCACATGGCTAGCCAAACCAAACAACCCAGAATCATTCACAACAGCATGGGGTCTTCCACCAGTGGTTGGACACTACAAGTGCCAAAATTGTGTTGTCTGTTGCTTTACAGTGAACACTAAAAAAATGTGTCCAACAATATGACCTACAAATTGAAGACTTTCACAAACTGCCGATCCTCCAACGTCATTTACGCCATACATTACCAGTGCAATCTAGTTTACATTGGCCAAACAACACAAATGGTGAAACAGTGCATAATACAACACAAAGCCGCATCTACTGTAAAGTCATTAGTGACCCCTGGTGACCCATTACATGGAGAAACAACACAGTGATTTGGACATGACGTGGCAGGTCATAGACCAACCTATTCTGCCCACCAAGGGTGGTAATCAACAGCTGTTGCTTAACAGGAGCGAATGTAAATGGATCACTTGATGCAACTCTGTTAATCAAGGATTGAATACCATTGATGAGTGGGATAATAACAACCAACTGTAATACAGTTTCTCCTGCAGCTTCCTATCCTGTGAGGCATCTCCCCTTCTGTACCCTTGTTCTGGAACTCAATTGGTGATCGTATCTCCCCCATACGACCCCCTTGTCCAACTAAAGTCATGCACACACGTACCCGGACTCATCTGTAATAGCTACTGTTAAACCCTGTCTCACCTAATTAAACTTTTTCTATATCTAGGCAAGTCTTCGCATCTCAATTACATTGTACTTATTGATGTGGGAATCCATAACCAAAAGTTACCCATTGACGTGGGATTGATTCCATTACCAAAATCTATCTCATTGCATACTCCGTCATTTGATGGAATTGTGTCCACAGGTTTATGTTATATTATACATACACTACTGCAACAAGTTAATTCCATGATCACTGGATGTATTTCTACTTTGCTGAGTGCGCCTTCGCTCACATTCTTTCACCCCTTTCCCTCTTCCTCTGGGTTTTCTCTGTCTCGACCCAAGCCCGCCCGTGCAATTTGCCGGCCCAACCCGTCACCCGCCCTCACGATACGCTTTGATGGCCTCACTCAGCGGCGTCTTAAACACAGCAGACTCGCCCCCGGCTTCATCGCCGACCAGTCTCCAGCCGATCGCACCCGACAGCCACCTGCGGATTGAGGATCCGACCCGTGTTTCCATCTAGAGCCGTGCCTACGTCCTGGCCCACTTCAAACATTTATCACTACGGTGAGTGTTTTCAGGCAGTTTTGGCCATCGCTGCCATTACCGCTACTTGTCACGGTCCACATTTGGACTGCCCACCTTTATTCTGGACTCATTTATCAACAGCTCCCGCATCTCCCGGTTTACTTATACCTCGGGTAAGTCCGCTACCCTCCTTGCACAAGGCTGACGCACTTGCTTTCCGTGCTTGATTGCTGCACTTGCATTTAGCCACTGACCAATCTCCTCCTTGTTTAGGGGTCGATTGTGAGCGCAGTCATCCTCCCCCATTGAGACCCCACGGAGCTCCAATACACATTAGACTGCCATATCCTGCTTGATCAGCTCTCACCGATTCCTCTGTAAGTTGTTGACATTGCACCTTCTCACGCCCCACGTCCCCCTCCCATTTCCCCTCCAACCCATTGTTTTTCTTACAGCAGCACTTTGCCTCACACCCTTGGCGGCATCTCTGTTGGGCACAAGCCTCTCTGGCACACCTACACTTTCCTCCTCATCCCTGATACCTCCTTCTCACTGCGCCCAGGTATTGGCTTACCGCCCCCTACATTTCTCTCTTCCCTTGGCCTCATCTCTCTTTACCTCCTCTCTTGTAAAGCACTCTTCATTCGGTAACCTGGTCCTCATGATGCTCCTAATCTACATGGATCGAAACGTCATCGACATCCCAGTGCCACTTATGGCGCAATGTACTCTGGTTCACTAAAACGCCTAACTTTGTATTATTTTATGTAAATACTTACCTGTGAACCTCAACTACTCTGTATTTATTGTCACATTTCCACTTGCGCCGTGTATCGCTGGTCACTTATCACCAGCGCCAACCAGCCAGAGTGTCACAAGCACTTGTGTTCTCATAGTTCGTCGGGTTACTCACGTATTTATTGCTTATTGTGCTGTAATAACTGTCTCCAACCTGTCCATACCCTTTTAAGTTCTTGTTCCCTCTTGCGTTTATTCAATATATGATGCCTTTGATACGTTTAACTAAACCATGAGTCTTCCTACCTTCCTTTCTTTCAATGTTTTGTGCATGCTTACCTACTAGTCTCGCAAATAATACCAGTTGAGATATTGTTGTTTATATACCCTACTTCACCCAGATCTCAACTTAGGCTATGGGTTCACTCCTGTGAACTGAGGCAAGCACCCTCCCACTGTTAAATGGTAGCGGCAGTTTCAGTCGATAACCTTTCAAGTATAGCCCGGCGGTAATCGCCTCTTACACCATTCGATGATTAACCAACAAAAGAGGCAGGCGCCGGAGACTAGAAGGCAGGAAACAAAGTTTTATTCCGTCGGAGTAGAACACATCAAATCGGACAGCAAAGTATCGTCTCGAGGTGCCCTCTCTGCATCTCTGAGACCTGGTCTCTTATACACACGTTTATGACTTTATTGCAGGTTTATCATACATGGCACATTCTTGAGATCGCTTTGATACATGAAAGAACATCCTCAGAATCCCCGGCTCAGATCCGCTCCCACACATAGCTACAGTAGAAGTCCCCACCCCACCCACAGTAGGAGATGGCTATCACACAGCTGGACATTCCGCCGATTCCCGTGGGTGTGTGCGACTGGTCGGGTCTCAGGGGGTGGGGGGGCCTTGATCTACTGTAATCCCTTTGATGTGGGGTGTTTCCCTCACAGTAGGGGCAATAAACTGCATCCGCAGGGCTAGGTGATGGCCTGGGATCGGTTCGGACAATCGGGCGCAGAGGAAGGGGGTTATCAAAGGGATGTATGACCATGTATGGGATGAAAGAAGGTGTCGGTCAGGCGCGGGATGTGGTTCCATGGCAGGGTCGCACAGAAGGAGAGAGTTTATGGCCCATGTATGAGAGAGCGGGGTGGTCAGCACGCGGGGGGGGGGATGTTCGCAGCGCCAGAGGGACGCGCTGGCGATCGGCAATGAGGTCACGGGGCCTAAAATGGCCGTCGCGCGTTTTCTGCGTGTGGCGCTTGGGGAGAGACAAGATGGCGCAGATAATGTTCAGTTACGAACTAAATTTCCACAGTCCTCCCTTTTAACATATCTCGCCAGCTTGTTTAGTTCGGATCTATCCCCATAATACCACGAACTTCTAACTCGTATAGAGCTTTCATATGTTCTGCTTCAAAGTTCAGAGTCTTAGGGCAGATGCAGTTCGTGAAAAGTAAACATAGAGGTGGCAAGCATTGAATCCCCAAGCAGCATCCACACAGCACCACAATCGGTATTAGGATAAACGTAAACAACCTCCACCCCCAACTTTTAATAGAGTCCCAAAACCAACTCCCAAGCGACCATCCTTCTTGCTCCTGATGAACCTCTGCGGAAAGTCTGTGGAGGTGTTCAATCACCTTGTAGACTGAGGGTGAGTTATCCGGTACGTAGGTACAACAGCTGGACCCAATGATGCGGCATGCTCCTCCACGATCAGCCAGAACCACGTCTAGAACGAGGCGGTTCTGAAGAGCTACCAGGCGGACGGCCTGAAGCTCAGCGGTGTTGTTCGTGAGGATGCCGGCTGTAATGTTCATTGTGGTTTCGGCTGCCTGGGTTAGGTGCCGGATGGCACGGCTGTTTGCCATTGGTCCCCACAGTGGAACAAGTCCCTTTACTGCGTCCATGAACTGCGCTCCAGTGGAGTCGGCTTGTACAATGTCCTTTGCACGTTTCTGCCGGTGATGGTTTGCTGGAGCCACATATGTTGGAGGAAGGATAAAAGCGATGTAGCAGGTGCCTCCCCAACCTTTCAGAAGACAGGTGTAGGCCTTAGTACCACAGATGAAGTACATATTTGGGGAGGTAACAAAGGAGGGTGGGTCAACTGAGTCCAATGTTCGGGTGATGAGACAGGAACTGTGGCCTACCGGCTGTGTTCCTAGGCCTTCGAGGCACACCAGACCTGTGATGTTGACGACGGATAGGGCCACTGTTAGGGTGGCGGCCGTTCGTTTCCGGAGGTAAGAGAAGGTGGGTCTGGCTGGGTTGTTGAACACCTGCATTTCAACTCGCTCCTTGGCAGGGATGTCCATATGGAAAGAGGTGGTTGATCTCAGAGGACAAAAGGGGGCAGAGGTTTTTCCAGTTTGGTTCAGCCAGAACCCATGGTAGAAGTGCGACACAGTTTTGCCGGAAGTGGCATTGTCCTTGTAACTTTCTTGCAGGAGGATTAGCCAAGCGAGGCAGGAGCCATGGACAGAGAAGGGCAAAGGGATGAAAGGGATGGAATGTCCAGTGGCATGTGGTAGCAATCCACAGATCCAGCAGTTAGTGGCATTGGCGGCAAGGTTGTGTTGGTGAAGCAGTTGCACAAAAGAGTTATTCCAGAACTCCTTACGTCTTTCTCGGAGTTGGGGTGAAAGTGAAATCAGATGGTGTTCTTTCATGGTGGTGGGTTGGGCAGTGGTCAGCAATGTCTTATGAGCGGGTGCGTTTTCTTCCAGGATCCAGAAAGTGACCATGAGAAGGAGGCAAAGGAGAAGGGTAACAAAAAGTGCAATGGTCTTTGAGCTGTGCATTTTGTCAGTCTTTGGATTTTTGTAGTGGATCTTCGGACGTCCGGTTGCTTCCATCATCTTCATGTCGGGTGCTTCCATCACCTTCAAGGGACTCGGTAGCGGGCAGAACCACAGACTTTGTTTAGTTTCTCTCCTGGAGGCCTTTGAGGTGACTAGGCAACCGCTCTGAGATTTCAACTTAGTTCGTGGTCTGCTTAGCCGAAGTTCCCTCCTTGCGTCGTAGGTTATACCCTTCTTTGGATGGCACAGTGGGATCGGGATATTCAGTCAATTCAAGTGTCTCTGTATTCGGGCAGCAGCTCAGGGATGGTCGGTCCTTGTCCAGAAGTTCCTCTTGGGCGGTGATGTTGTCGGTGGTCGTCAGGGTCGATGATACCTTCTTGCAGTGGTGTGCATGCAGCCAATTACGTTTCCCCTCCACTCGAAGAGCTGTTCGGGTGGTGATCAGGACTTGCAGGGGGCCCGTCCACCGGGGCTCCAGACTCTTGGTGCCCTGGAAGTTGCGCACTAGGACAAAGTCGCCGGGTTGGATGTCGTGTCCGGGGCCCCTGGAAGCATCGGGAATGGCTTGCAGCACCTGCTGATGGATAACAGACAACTTTTTAGTTAGATTGTACAGATAGTCAGACATGAGGACGTCCGGGATGTCGTGAATGGATGCTGGTTTTGGTGCTGTCCAAAGGTTCATGGGTCGCCCGAAGACGACCTCGTAGGGGGTTAAGTGGTGTTTGGTAGGAGTGGAACGCATTGATAGCAATGCTAGTGGGAGGGCGTCTGGCCATTTCAGTCCTGTGGTGGCAACTATTTTGGCTAGTTTGAGTTTCAATGTGGCATTATGTCGCTCAACCAAGCCTGCAGATTGGGGGTGGAAGACCGCATGAAATTTCTGTTTTACACCCAACCCTTTTAAGACGAGTTGGATAACTTCGGCTACGAAGTGGGGGCCGTTGTCGCTCCACAAAATTCGACAAAGGCCGTAACGGGGGAAGAATTCTTTCAGTAGTACTTTTGCGGTAGTCATAGCAGTGTTGTCGCGGGTTGGGTAGGCTTCCACCCATTTGCTGAAGGCGCACACAATGACAAGCACGTACTTCAGGGTTTGGCACCTTTCTAACTGAATGTAGTCCATCTGTAGGACCTCAAAGGGGTGACTAGGAACCCCAAACCCTCCCCGGGGCACAGCAGTTCCTTTACCAGGGTTGTGTTGGAGGCATATCAGACATTGTTGGACTAGGCGTTTAGCTGAGTCTGGGATTTTGTCGTTGTGCCAGACTTTGGAGATGAGTTCGATCATGGGGGCAGACCCTATGTGTGCGGGGGAGTGTGCCATGGTCAGCATGGGGATCAGGTATGAGTCAGGTAGCAACCATTTGTTTGTGTCTCTAGTTCGCCAGCAGCCTTCATCATCTTTCAATCCCACCCGTGCCCATTCAGTTAATTCGTGTGGTGAGCTGGCCAATTGTATGTCTCTAATGGTTTCCCTAGCATCCTTCCATTTTTCAGTTTGTGACCTGGTCACGTACATGCGTGTTGTTGACCTATTCTCGGCTGTGGTTTGGGCAGTGATGTCAGCCAGTGCATTTCCCTGTCCTATAATGTCCGTCACCTTTTTGTGTGCCTGGCATTTGATCACAGCTAGCCGTGTGGGGAAGAGGACTGCTTCGGTCAGAGTGGAGACTAGATCTCCATGTAGGATGGGTGTGCCATGAGAGGTCAGGAATCCCCTCTCCTTCCATAGGAGCCCAAAGTGGTGAACCACCCTGAAGGCGTACTGGCTGTCGGTGTAAATGTTTGCGGTTGTCCCCGCTGCTAGGATGCATGCTCGTGTGAAAGCAATCAGTTCAGCCGCCTGTGCGGATCGCTGTGTGATGCGGGCTGTCTCAACAACTGTTCGGGCCGTGGTGACTGCATAGGCGGCTGAGGTGGTGCAGTCGGGGAGCTTGATGCATGAGCCATCTACCCACAGCTCTCCGTCAGGATCTGGGAAGGCAGTATCTCGGAGGTCAACCCTACTCTTGGTCTGTTCGTCGGTGAGGGTCACACAGTCATGTATAGGGGACGCATTTGGGTCATTGTTAGGGAGAGGTAGCAGAGTGGCTGGGTTCAGAGTGGTGCATCGTTTCAACGTGATGTGGGGTGCAAGCAGAGTCAGTTTATAACCAGTCAGTCGTGCGCTAGTCAGGTGTTGAGTCTTAGTCTGATTCAGGAGGGTGTCAACTGCATGGGGTACTAGCACGGTGAGGGGGTTTGAAAGCACGATCCCCTCACTTTGTCGGATAGAGACAGCAGCGGTGGCTACCGCTCGAAGGCAGGCGGGCAAAGCTCTGGCTATAGGGTCAAGAGTGGCAGAGAAGTAGGCACAAGGGCGTTGCTTGGGACCTATGGATTGGGTTAGAACAGACAACGCGCATCCCTCCCTTTCGTGGGTGAAGAGGGAGAAAGGTTTAGAGTAGTCTGGGGTTCCTAGTACTGGTGCTGAGCAAAGGGCATCTCGTAATTCTTTGAAGGAGGATTGGCATTCGGGTGTCCAGGGGAGGGGGAAGGGGACATCTTTAGCCAACAGGGAAAGCAGAGGTTTTACAATAAGACGGAAGTTCGGCAACCACTGTCGACAGAAGGAGGTGAGGCCTACCAGAGACCGTACTTGCTTCTGAGTTTTTGGAACAGGGGTTTCTAGGATGGTCTGAATTCGGTCAGGTGTAAGCTTCCTCCCATCTTTGGATGGGAGGTGGCCTAGGTATGGCACTTGGGGTTGGCAGAATTGCAACTTCTTCCTGGAGACCTTGTGACCGTTCTCCGCGAGGAAGTGGAGGAGGTGGATGGTGGCTGTGACTGCGAGCGGAGTGGTGTCGGCAGCCAAAAGAATATCATCGACATACTGTATTAACACCACTCCGTCCGGTAGTTGGACTGCATCCAGTTGTCTCTTGAGGGCCTGGCTATATATGCTGGGACTCTCAGTGTAGCCCTGTGGTGCCCTACAAAATCTGTACGAGCGGGCTTTTAAGGTGAAGCCGAAAAGGTAGCGGCTGTCTGGGTGGATGGGGATGGAAAAGAATGCGTTCTTGAGATCAATAACGGTAAAGGTAGTGGCAGTGGACGGAATCAGGGTGAGGATGGTGGTGATATCTGAGACTACGGGGTACTGAGGTATGACTACTTTGTTAACCTCTCGTAAGTCGACAATGAAGCGGTATGCTTTCTCATCTCCCTCGCCTTGCTTCTTAACAATGGGTAGGATAGGGCTGTTGCAAACATTACTAACTACTTCTTCTACCACTCCTGCATCGACTAGGGACTGGATGATTTCCACCAACGCCTTCTCGCCTTCGGGCGATATCCGATACTGTGGAAGCTTTGGGAGCACTGCGTCCGTTCGGACAGTTATGTGTACAGGATCGATCACCATGCGTCCTACGTCGGAGTCGGTTTTAGCCCATAGATGTGTGGGTAACGTGTCAAGTAGGGACAGGTCAGCATCGGTTATGGAGAACATACGTCATGAGAGACAAGGCCTGAACAGATCTGGGTTATCGTGCAGTATGACTCGGACTCCGTCTGGGGAACATCTGATGGTAGCCCGGAAATGTTTTAGTAAATCAAGACCCATAATGGCGTCGGGGGTGTTGGAGGAGAGCAGAAATGTCGTGTCAGTGGTGTTATTTTCCAAGTCAAAGGAGATTGGTGCGGACAAGGGATTAGTGGAGGGCGTTCCATCAAAGCCTATTGAGGTTACATGTGAGCCAGACAAGGGTGCCCTTGGGATCAGCCGTTTAGATAGCGCACTACGTGTCGCCCCAGTGTCTACCAAAAATGGAGACTTTGTGCCCAAGACCTTAGCAGTGACGTAAGGACCTTGTTGGTCAACACGGAGTTCGACTGGACCCCTCCCTTGCCCCTGGCGGTCCTATGCAAAGTCATGGGTGTTGTCGTAGTTGGACTGCTGGCACTGGTTCTGTCGGGGGCGGTCGAAGGTGTTTGGTCTGTATGGCCTGTCACTGGTGGTGTCGTTCGTGTACCCTCGTCCTTGTCCTCTATTTCTGGGGCTGTTTGCTATGTCTCTTGTGTCCCTATTCTTGTTCATATCCAGAAGGACCGGGCACTGGGATTTCCAGTGTCCGAACCCTTTACAGAACGCACACTGATTCTCGTCTAAGTCCCTGCGTACAACGTAGGGTGCGGGTGCATGGTCTCTAGGGGGTGGTTTCCTAGGGGCAGTCAGTTGGTAGTTTCCCTTGGGAGGTTCCCTTCCTATGGTCACCCCTTGCAACTGTGCGATCATTACCCTTTCCTTCAGCTCCTTTTTCTTTCTCTCGGACGCCCTATCGTTCTCATTCTTTTGGTGTTCGTAGTACTGGGCCATCTGGAGGATAGCCGCGGGTTTGGAGGCTGCCCAACTACTCTCGCTGGTCTGTAACTTCTGGGAGACTTCCTGTGACAGACCCTTCACATAATTCTGGACAAAGAGGTGATGTCCGGTTGCAGTGGTCATGTCCTGGCCACTATAATCGGAAAACACTGTCTCGAATCGAGAGAAGTATTCGGATACATCCTCCTGGGGTTTCTGGCGGCAAGCCGTCACTATCGACCAGTCTACTTTCCTTTCTGGGATTAGGGTCTTTAATTTCTGAACAATCTTGTCTGGGAGTTCCAATATGGCTTTTAGAGGTTTCTGTCCAGGTTCTCGCTGCTTGTCTATGGTATCGAGTTGCACCCAGGTATATCCGAACGGTTCAGCGTGGTCGACTTTCCGGATTTGCTTCCACACATCAGCCGGCAGACATAACACGAAGAACAAATCGATATCCGCCAAGGTCATTATAGTTGAACCTAAGGCCGTACCTAGTTCTGTGTAAAAGGCAGTCGGGTTCTTTCTTAAGTCGGGTAGGGTTTTTCTAAAGGTCAGGATGTCTTGTCGGTCCCATGGCTGATAGACCCAGTTATATACAACCCTTCCCTTCGCATCTTGGTGGTTGATGTCATCGTGTGTTCCCTGACCTCGTGGGGAGACCCAGTAAGGAGCGGCTTCCTTGATGGGCATCATGGTATCAGCTTTTCCTGCCTGGGGTTCAGTCGCAATGGGGGTTTCTGTCTTGGTCGTCTGTCTGTGTTCTTTAAGATGTCGGAAGACTTCGAGTGTACGTGTGAAGAGGTCCGTCACATCGCCCTCTCCCCCTTCTCCAATATCAACCTTTCTATACAAGGTTGCTAAGCCTTCGGGACCTCTATCCTGGTACCTATCCTCATAGGCATTCAGAGTGTGATAACAAAGTCGTACGACAAGGTGTCGTCTGTGGTTGTCGGCATATGAGTTATACATATCTGTCACATATTCCTCACTTTCCTTCCGTTCTACTAGTGTTCTCACTACCTTATCGATTCCGTCTCGTTCACCCTTTGTTAGCCGATTCATTTTGGCGGAATCTTTCTTTCTCGCCTCGGGGTCATCTAACGTTATTGCTAACGTTGTGTTCAGTACAAGAGGCTCGGCCGGCGCGGAGGCCGTGAGGACCGAGGCCCTGGTACTGCTTTCGCTTGCATTCGGGGGTTGTGGGTGCTGCACTATAGGTTGGGAGGGAGCGTATGGAGGGGGCATGTAGATGATCGGAGGACCTAATAGCAATTCATCGTTCGCCCGTTGCTTGGAAGGCAACTCAGGGTAGAGCGTAGAGGGGGTCCTAACAGGGCATTGGCCTGACGTTTCAGATTCTTGTTTTTGTTTAGCTTCCTTTCTCTCCTTTATTTCTTCCTCTAACTTTCTAGCGACAAGGTGAGCTGCCTTTCGTAGTTCCTTTTCTGCCTTTACTTCTCTCTTCTTCCGTTGCGTTGTTTCTTTGCGCCACATGCCGAAACTGTCGAGCATAGTGGGCGTTGTTTTATTGCTACGTAGAGCTATTTCTAGCGTTTCTATTTTATGGTCATCGAAGGATCCCATCAGTGGCCACTGACTTTCGGAGTCCTTCTTTGTATATTTATGCCATAGTTTGCTATAAGCTACAGCGACTAGTCCATATTTAGTAAACATGTCCTTATTAGGGGTGCCTTCCAGTGGAGCCGGATGGTTCACCTCTAATAAGCGGTCCGGGCAGAACCAACTACCAATCAGTGGGGAGAAGATAGGCATGACGGGTTACAACGGGGACAAAAGTCTGCACTACCTATCTTTTCACTGCTTGCAAAGACTAGACAGAATATCTCTATTCCACGTTATTTGTAAGCAGAGAATACCTCCAAAGAACCAATATCGAACAACCAGTGTTCAGACAATCAATCAATCAATGGTGAGAAAGAGATAGGCACGACGGGTTACAACGGGGGACAAAAGTCCGCGTTACCTACCCTTCACTATCTGCAAAGACTAGACAGAATATTTCTATTCTACGTTATTTGCAAACAGAGAATATCTCAAAAAGCACTATTCGTCAAAAACAATCAATGTTCGGACAATCAATCAGTGGGGAGAATAATAGGTACGACAGATTACAAAGGGGGACAAAAGTCCGCGTTACCTACCCTTCACTATCTGCAAAGGGAGAGAGAATATCCCCGTTTGCAGACAGCGAATATCTCAAAAAGAACAATCAAATAAGCAATACTAGTATTTTCAATCAATCAATCAATCGTTTCGCAATTTGTCGTGTTATATGACCTTACCCGGACCGCATGGACAGTTTCTCGTCTTCCGCCTCCAGCGCCCGATCGTCCTCTACTCTCCGTATTTGCCACGGCACTCCTGATTGTTCCCAGTCAGGACCGTAGATCACTCGAGAGAGGTCTGCTCGGAACCAGTGAAGTTCGGATGATCGGCTGCCAGACGAGGGTCTATCAGGCAGGAGCTCTCCCGATCGCTGCAGTCGTTCACTCTGTCGTCGGGACCTCTCCCACTGTATCCACGTGTCGCTGATGGGCCCCACGCTTGGGACGCCAATTGTTAAATGGTAGCGGCAGTTTCAGTCGATAACCTTTCAAGTATTGCCCGGCGGTAATCGCCTCTTACACCATTCGATGATTAACCAACAAAAGAGGCAGGCGCCGGAGACTGGAAGGCAGGAAACAAAGTTTTATTCCGTCGGAGTAGAACACATCAAATCGGACAGCAAAGTATCGTCTCGAGGTGCCCTCTCTGCATCTCTGAGACCTGGTCTCTTATACACACGTTTATGACTTTATTGCAGGTTTATCATACATGGCACATTCTTGAGATCGCTTTGATACATGAAAGAACATCCTCAGAATCCCCGGCTCAGATCCGCTCCCACACATAGCTACAGTAGAAGTCCCCACCCCACCCACAGTAGGAGATGGCTATCACACAGCTGGACATTCCGCCAATTCCCGGGGGTGTGTGCGACTGGTTGGGTCTAAGGGGGTGGGGGGGCCTTGATCTACTGTAATCCCTTTGATGTGGGGTGTTTCCCTCACAGTAGGGGCAATAAACTGCATCCGCAGGGATAGGTGATGGCCTGGGATCGGTTCGGACAATCGGGCGCAGAGGAAGGGGGTTATCAAAGGGATGTATGACCATGTATGGGATGAAAGAAGGTGTCGGTCAGGCGCGGGATGTGGTTCCATGGCAGGGTCGCGCAGAAGGAGAGAGTTTATGGCCCATGTATGAGAGAGCGGGGGTGGTCAGTGCGCGGGGGGGGGTGGGATGTTCGCAGCGCCAGAGGGACGCGCTGGCGATCGGCAATGAGGTCACGGGGCCTAAAATGGCCGTCGCGCGTTTTCTGCGTGTGGCGCTTGGGGAGAGACAAGATGGCGCAGATAATGTTCAGTTACGAACTAAATTTCCACACCACTGTTAGTTGGGAAGAAGGGAGAACACTTACCGGAGCCATTTGAGTGGAAGTTTCCACAGGATCCTCCTCTACTGCCCCTGTGGTGAGAGCCTCTGGATGGGTAGAAATTGCCATATTTGGACTGGTCTTGCCAATGACCATGTCAAGGACCTTGACCCCAGGAGGGGTGGGTGAAGGCTGTGCAAGTAGGCAAACGCCCTCTACCTCAACCGGCCCCAGAGAAAATTTGAGGGTGGAAAATGTGTTTCATTGAAACCTGGACCTTCTCTAGGGATGTAAAGGTAGCCTTAAAATTGCCC
The DNA here is from genome assembly GCF_964204655.1 of Triturus cristatus. Taxonomy (NCBI): domain Eukaryota; kingdom Metazoa; phylum Chordata; class Amphibia; order Caudata; family Salamandridae; genus Triturus; species Triturus cristatus. The sequence goes on along the minus strand of NC_140589.1, from coordinate 295,405,016 downwards.
TGCTCTTTTACGAAGGGGTCTCCGAAGAGTCTCCCCTGTGCTACCCACCCCGCTTCAGAGGAGGCAAGATCGCCCAGCTTGGGATCTACTTTTATTAGGAAGTGTGGAAATGGCCCTTTCTGAAGGGTCACCCCAAACCTTTTGCCTTTCTTCCTCCTGTTTTTGCTGAACTCTTTACCACTGCTAATCAGTGCTAAAGTGCAGTTGCTCTCTTCCCTAAACATGTGTGTAATTGGTGCATACCTGATTGACCTATTTAATTTACTTGTAAGTAGCTTGTAAGGTAGCATACCATATACCCAGGCCTGTAAATTAAATGCTACTAGTGGGTTGTAGCACCGATTGTACCACCCCCAAAAGTAGCCTTTCAAACCTGTCTCAGGCCTGCCACTTCAGGGTTTGTGTGTGAAGTTTACTGTCACTTCGGCTTTGCATTTAAAACCACTTGCCAAGCCGTAAACTCCCCTTTTTATTACATATAAGTCACCCCAAAGGTAGGCCATAGGTAGCCCTAAGGGCAGGGTGTTATGTGAGTAAAAGGTAGGACATGTACATTGCTGTTTTGCATGTCCTGGTAGCGAAAATGTTTCAATACTGTGAGACCTACTCCTCTCATAGGTTAGCATTGGGAATTCCTTAATACACTTTTAAGCTGTAATTACTGATCAGAGAGGAGAAGCTTTTTCATGTTTCATATCTTTGGCATGGTAATTAGAAATCCTCCTCACTGGTGAAGTTGGATCTAACATTACTAATTTAGAAATGCCACTTTTAGAAAGTAAACATTTCTCTCCACTTACAGCTATGTGTGCTTGGCTGCCTGTCTCCAATACACATTTGAAGTGGGTGACTACATTTCCTCTAGACATAGACAGCCAAAGAACAGGAAGGATCGGTGCATCTGAATACATATTCTGCAATCTGATGTCCTTGCCAGGGCAGGATGGAAGAGAGGGGCTAACACTTCACTTGAATAGGTAGTGTGCTCTCCCCACACAAAGGGCTGATTTACCTCCCATAGACAGCCTGGCAGGGGCAAGATGGCAGCTGCTCAGTCGGCTGTGTAAGCTCTCGCTCCCTGTCAACTCCACCTCTGGTATGCTATAAGCCGCTGTGGAACTACATGCCTGGTGGTGCGGTTGGCGATTTACTTGTGAGTATGATATGGATTGTGCACACTGTTTATTTCCATCTACGCTCGGCTCAATATCCCGCCTTGATTGGTGTTTCTTTCGCTGTTCTCGGCTAGTGTTCGATGCACTGGGACGCGGAATGACATCGCCAGTGACCTCAATGCCGCCGAAGATCAAGAGCGGTGCAGGTAGACGAAGGGCAGCGCCAGAGTGCAGCGCGCTGCAGGAGGTACTACGATAAACCTGGAAACTGCCTTGGAAAAATCCCGCTCTACCGACCCTGGAAAGAAAACTGTCCTGGCACTTTTTCTACAAGCTAAAATCAAGCAACCAGTGGAGATGGATAGGGAAGCGGTCAGCGCTGCCGCAAGTGGCCGAGCTGTCAATACAGGCATCCAGTGGAGCTGTCAAGTGGAGGCTCAGCTGCCTGACCAGATCATTGACCAGAGCATTGAGGTGAGCTTTGATAATTGAGTTAATAAAGGCAATACTGGGGAGGCTTCTGAGCTTGAAGCGATTTTGGGGAATTATGGAGGGCCTCTGTTGGGGCAGGACCAGGGCTCATTCCTGCTATATCAATTTGTTTGGGCACAGACGCAGTTGGTGAACATTCAAGATCAGCTCGTTAAAGGATATAGCACCTCTGAGAACCTCTGTGAAGAAGTCTAAAAAGTCTAAGACAGGGAGCTATTAGGGCCTGAGTTGGACTGACCAAAGTGACAGTCTTGATAACCTAATGCTCTGAAGGATACGGGCTCTGGGGTGGAGCTCTTTTCTCTCTCTGACGATCCAACTGATCTGGGGACATTACTCCCTGTGGCGTATAGCGTTGTTCAGGGTGAGAGTCACCAGGCAGCGATTGGAGTGATTCAAGCAGTCTGCACTTTAAAGAGGAGGCTACTGGGACTATAGACATCGAACCAGGCATGGTGTGGAAAAAGAAGGAATTGCTGGAGTGGGACTACTTATTTTCCTCTGGACTCAGGGGTGTCGGTGTTGCTGCACCCAGGCGTACCACCCCAGTGGCAATGGGAAGCTCAGAAAATATCACTCTCTGTTATTTATCAAAGCATTATGGCACACAGAGAAGAGACAAGTACGGAGAGCCAAAGAACTCAAGGGGCATGCCACAAGCTACAGAACTCTACTGCGGCAATGATCAGTGAAGCAGAGACTCGAATCTCAACACTGGAAGACGAGCTTGTAGCCCAGAGATCTCTACAGATTCATTAAGGACTCAGAAGGACGATACGCAACGGAAGCTGGTGGATTTGGAGAATTGACTCAGGGGAAATAACCTCTGAGTTCTTGGCATACCTTTGGGCTTGGAAGGGATGGACGTTTGGAAACTCATTGTAGAATTGTTCACGGAAGCATTTCCCAAGCTTACACAGTGGACTTAGGACCAGGAAGTTCAGAGAGCTCATTGGTTCCCCTTTAAAAAGCACCAGCGCCCTGGACAGATAACATCTAAACCAAGGGCAATCTTAAGCTTCTTAAATAGTTTTGGCCCGACAGGCTGTTTATGATCTTGCATGGCCAGACAGGAAAAGGGCAGGGAAGGGAAATTAGTTTTTTGTTAGACCTGACTTCTGCCATGCGACAGTCGAGAAACAGTGGCAACTCCAGCAATTAATTCCATTGTTCCAGGGTAAAGCGGTCCAGGCTTTTCTCCTTAATCCCACAAAATTGAAGGTTCTTCATTATGATCGAATCCAGTTTATTTCTTCCGAGGTGAAAGCTAAGGAGTATCTGCAATCAGTCTAAGCTCACCATTGGGGTTTTGAGTTGATTGTCAGGTATATGGATAAACATGTGTGTTTGGTAGGATGGATGAAGTATATTCAAGTGATGTGGCAAGGCAGGAGATTTCTGAAGGGGGAGATCAGATGAGGAGGAAGTTTCCCATCATATCGGACCTCTGGGACCTAATGCCTCTGTAGTTGGGTGGGAGGGGAGCAGGGACAGCAGGTCAGTAGGGGACGGGGGGCTCGTAAGAGTGGTGTGGGTAGGGGTCCACTGGGGCAGGTTTAGGAGGTTTCACTGGTGGACAGGGTTGGGGAAAGGAGGGGCAAAAAAGCCATGTTGGGGTCAGGTTGGAGAAAGATGGTCTCATGAAGATTCTTATATTAACGATGTCGAAATTTTTTAGATGGGAAGATATGTTTTTGATTAGATGGGGGATGGGTTGATGGTCGCAAGGCTGCGTATTTGTTCTTTTAATGTGTCTGGTTTGAATATTAGGGCTAAAAGACAGCGAGTTGCGACAAAGCTGCGAGTAATACAACCCAACGCGGTGTGTGTACAAGAGACTCGTATCCTGTCGGGCAAGCACAGAATGATGGCGGAACTGGGGTATAGTCTGCACACAACAGGGCACTACAACCCGAGGGGTGGCCATTCTGGCAAAGCAAAATATACGTATAGCTGGTAGAACAAAGGTGGATAAGTATGGGCATTGGGTGATTGCGGAATGTGCTGCTGGTTCTACCAAATTTGTCATTTGCTCGGTTTATGGATCTAATCTGGATGAGGCACATATCCTAGACTTTCTCAACATAGAACTTACATTTTGGCCTACACCCTTGGTATCATGTGGTGACCTTAATATTCACTTAGATGGCTCTGAGGTACAATTATGTAATAGCAGGTCTAAGGGGAGGAAACCTAAGGTATTCAGGGCAATGCCGCAGCTTCTATCTGATCACGATTTAATCGATGTCTGGTTTACAATGAGATATCCTGACCCTGGCTTTACATACTTTTCCTACCCACATAATAAGTGTGTGAGACAAAAAAATTTTTTTTATATCTAGGACATCTGCAGCAGAGGTTAAATCCAGATTTATCCCAGAGTTTCGTCTGATCATAGTCCCTGACTGATTGATATCCCGGTTCAGGGATTCTTTCAGCCTCAGAGATTTTTCTCTTTTGACAGGAAACTTCTAGTAGATGATTTATTTGTTAGTCATATTAAACAGTGTATTGTGCAATTTCTGGGAACTAACCGGAATATTGCTGCCTGTGCAGTAGTATGGGATGCCTAAAAGGATCATACCAATGGGCCTGCCACATCCAGTAACTTGTCCTGACATGAGCGCCAGGAGCGATCTATACCCTTTTTAGGGTCTATGATATACTTGCCTAAAAAGGTAGCCATCCTTGTAAGTTCTACCTTGCTGCCAGAGTTGGGTGGGGCATTCCACCCGAAGACATGCTTGAGTCTCTTTTTTAGGGGCTTTCTCAGCCTTCCTGCAACATAGGTCACCTCTGTGGGAGCTGGAGCGCACTCAGAGGAACCAGGAAGCATCAACGCGTTGGGGTGCAGTATATCAGAAGTGTCTGTGGGATGGGATTTTGGGATGGAGGCATCTGGTTCTAGGAATGGACACCACGTCCGAGAGGGACCTGGGTCACCATCTGAATCCCCATGAGAATTTTCTGCCTGGGATTCATCCTTGTCAAGGGGAGGCGAGAATGTCTGCGCAGGCTGGGGGATGTAACCCCTGGAAGATCCCCGGGTGGGGTTGTGGCCTGTGACTTTGAGAAATCAGAGATCAAGGGCTGGGAAAGGAATGCCTCTTTTAGGCGATTAAATGTGTCAAAGCCCACTCCCTGAAGATACTTGTGTTTCGCCCTGACTTTTGGGAGGGCTTAGTAGGCATAGCCACCTGTGGCGCGGGATCTTGTGCAAGGGGTGACCTCGGACCACCTTTCTGAAATCCAGCTGTGTGGTGCTTACTGGAGGTACCTGGTGGACTAGTTGGCCCCCAGGGACCCTCAGTATTCAAGGGGACTTAATCCCCCAATTTAGAAAGCGCCAGGGGGTGCGTTTGCAGAGTGGTGGAGAAAGGGGGCGTGGCCTGTGTCCACCTCTCAGCAATACCACTGTGTGGGGCTTACTGGAGGTAAGAGGTAGGCTAGTTGGCCCCTAAAGGACGCCCAGGGGTGAAGGGGATTTCAATCCCCATCCAAGAGTGCGCCAGGGAGCGCGTTTGCAGAGTGGTGGGCAAAGGAAGCATGGCCTGTTATGAGAACTTAGCAATCCTGCTTTGTGGTACTTACTGGAGGTAATAGGAGGGGTAGTTGGCCCCCAAGGACATCCTTGATGCCAAGAACCCTCTTGTTACCTCGTGTAAGTCCCACACAGTAGGATTGCTAAGAAGTTGTCGGAGGCCATGCCCCCTTTCTCTAACACTCTGCAAACAGACTACGGAATGGGGGAGGAAGTCCACTTTACTCCTGAGGGACTTGGGGGGCCAAGAAGCCCTCCTGGTACCTCCTATAAGTCCTACACAGCGGAATTCTGAGTGCTGGTCAGATGCCCAGCACAATTTCTCTACCACTCTGCAAACGCGCCTATTACTTAAAGTAGCATGTTTCTGCACCTCTGACTTAGAGGTTGTTTTAATCCCCTGCCCTATTATATACTAGGGCCTTACAGGGGAGGTCATGCCAATCACAGGGGTACCCCAACCCATAGTGTACCCTAGTGTAAGTAGGTGTTTTCACTGTATTCTAAGTGTCTTTTAGCATAGCACTGGCTCCGGGTCTGGTTAGTCAGAGTCAGTTACCACCAATACCAGTCAGCAAAACGTTGGGTGCACAGGATGACTTTGCAACAAGGCCTCTTTCTGCACCTCTGTTGGTTCTTTCTGCATATCTCTTGCTTCTTTCTGCACTTTTCTTCGTCTTTCTGGACTTCTGTTGCCTCTTTCTGCATTTCTCTTGCTTCTTGCTGTGCCTTTCTTCCTCTTCTGTACATGTCCTACCTCTGTAGGCATAGTTAGAAATTAGCATTTAAATGCTTGTAACATCCAAATCCAGGTTTCGCAAAGGATTGCGTTTCAAATCATTTCCTGAAGTCTACATACTAGAAGCCTGTCTCTGGCACACCAGAAGAGATATGGGGCCAGATGTACGAAGCTTGTTACCACTCGCAAACAGCCCATCAGGCTGTTTGCGATCGATAAAATGCTTTTTGTCATGTACCAGCCCTATTTTGCGAGTTGGTAACCTATTTCCGTCTCGCAAAATAGGGTTTGTGAGTCGCTATTAGAAAAGGGCATGTTAAGGGCGTCCCTTCCTAATAACAAGTCGCACTAGTATGTAGGAATGTTTTGTGACCGGGAATGCGGTTGCAAAACATTCGCAGTTACCACCAACTTCAAGGGACCCTGGGAGATAAAGTCCTGGCCTCTTGTAGGTGCAGTACACTTGACAACTGCTACTCATTTTGGCAGTGTCAATGCATTGATGACGATCTCTAACATATCTCTGTGCATTACTGGTGTGCCATCAGATTTGAGGAAGCCCCTTCTCTTCCATCTACTAATACTGGAATGTACAGTAGCTGTAACATAGGCTGAGTTGGAATATACCATGATGATGTACCCGGTGTCTTGTGTGGGGCTCTCAAAGAGCGCCACCAATTTGGCTGCTTGTGCAGAGAGGCGTGGGAGCAATGTCAGCTGTACTGTGATTTGCAGGGAATCTGAAGATGTCTGACTATCTCCTATGACCCCTGCTGCCCCTGTGTGGCTAACACCGGTTTCTTGATCTATGACAGAGGAACCATCTACAAACATGAGTTTTCTATTGGGGATCAGGTCTTCTTCAGCCCTGGCAGATTCATCTGGTGCCTGCAACGGGCAGTCGTGGGCTTCCTGTCCTTCTTGTACTTCAAGGGCAATGAAGGTAGCTGGGTTGACAATATAGCACCGCACTATGTTGAGCACTGGTCTTGATAGCATAAGCTCATATCCTGAGACTCGTGGGGTGGTCAGGGTCCCTTTCTGTATGATCGCGAAGAACAAGTTACTTACCTTTGGTAACACTTTTTCTGGGGGATACAGTATCTGCCTGTGGATTCCTCACCTTTTGAATTTATCCCGGCACAAGCATTCCACAGAAACTTTTTCATAGCTCTCCCACGTCGACGAAGACGTCACAACAGCACAGTTCTGCTCGCAACTCCGTATGACATCACCGAAGCCATAAGAAGACCTCGTCGGTGTGCTGACGTCTGTTCCACCCATATTTTCTGTGGCTTCAAGGCAAACGGGTGGACTGACAACATATTGCAAGTATATACAGTATACAATATATACAGAAATATACACAGTATATGATTGAAAGAAGAAAGAATACAGGAAAAGCTAAAGCCAAGATATTTCCTAGCGACAAGAATCATAACAATGCGAATGACAAAGAAATACAAAATTCTTTTCAGTATACGTAGGTAGACAACGGGGTGGAGGGAGGGTTAGTGTGGAATCCACAGGCAGATACTGTATCCACCAGAAAAAGTGTTACCAAAGGTAAGTCACTTGTTCTTCTGATGGATACATCTGTCTATGGACTCCTCACCTTTTGAATTTTATCCCAAAGCAGTCCCTCTCCCGGAGGAGGGTGTCCACCTACTTATTCTAAACAAATCCTGCAGCACAGAACGTGCAAAATCTCCATCCCTCCTCAACTCTGAATCCAAGCAATAATGCCTCGTGAAAGTGTGGCGGGAGGCCCATGTTGCCACCTTACAGATGTCTACCAGAGGGACACCTTTGGCCAAAACTGGAGATGAAGACTTAGCTCTAGTAGAATGAGCTCTAATACCTTCAGGCAGCTCCTTATTGGCCAAGGCTTAGCAGATCTTGATGCACAAGATGATCCACCTGGAAAGCGTTCTATTGTGGGCAACTTTGCCCTTCATTCTTCCCACGTTACCAACGAAGAGCTGATCTTCCAGCCGCCCTTCTAGGGTACAGGCGGGGAAGTCTCTCCTCCTCCTTGGAAGGGTGAGGGGGAGGGTAGAAGGTAGGTATGGTGATGGACTGCCCTACATGAAAAGGTGCAACCACCTTAAGCAGGAAAGCAGCTCTGGTCCTAAGAACCATCTTGTCTACATGGATGTTTGTAAAAGGAGGCTTAGAACTAAGAGCCGAAGCTCACTTACCCTCCTGGCAGAGGTAATGGCAACTAGAAAAATAGTTTTGAATGTAAGAAGCCTCAACGGACAACTATGAAGAGGCTCTAAGGGAGAACCCATCAAGAAAGACAGAACCAAATTTAAGTCCCACTGAGGCATTATAAAGGGAGTGGGAGGAAATCTATTAGTGAGGCCCTCAATGAACCTCATAAATTTGGGAGCCTTAAACTACGATAGCTGGTCTGACAAACAAAGGAAGGCTGATAAAGCTGACAAGTAACCCTTAGCAGTAGCCACAGCACAACCTTGCTGGGCCAAGGAAAGTGAAAAGCTAAGACGATCAAGTAAATGGGCCTTCAAGGGATCAATCGAACTCTCTCCACACCACTTAGCAATATGCCACTCTACTCTACGCCACTGCACTATACCCTGCACCACTTCTCTCTATGTCATTTCACTGTAATCCGAAAAAATGTACTCTATGCTACTGCACTCTGTGCCACTCTACTTAAAAACCCTTGAACTCTACACTAATGCACTCTTCGTCAATGCATGTTATACTGCACCACTCTACTCTATGCCACTACACTCCATGTCACTCTACACCACTGCACTCTATGACACTGTACTCTGAAACACTGCGCTCTCTGCCACTGAACTCTATGCCACTCTACTCTGCTCTACTGCACTTTATGCCAGTGCACTTTAAGCCACTCTACTCTGCATCACTCCACTCTATGCAAGTCAAATCTACATCACTGTACTCTATGCCACTACAATCTATGCTACTCTACTCTGCACCACTGCACTCTACTATGCACCACTCTAATCAATGCCACTGCATTCTACGATGCTGCATTCTACGCCACTGAATTCTATGCTGCAGTACTCTATGCCACTGCATTCTACGTCACTATACTCAGCAACACTCTAGGCCAATGCACTCTACTCTTGTCCACTCTACTCTACGCCACTCCATGCCACTGCACTCTACTCTACAGCTCTCTAACCTATGCCACTGCACTCTACGTCACTGCACTCTATGGTACTATATTCTACTCTGCACCCACCACTATATGCCACTCTACTCTGCCTCACTTTATGCCACTGCACTATCTGCAACTCTGTACTATACTCTGCACCACTGCAATCTACCATATTGCAGTCTATGCCACTTCACTTTATGCCTTTCTACTTTACTCTACGCCATTGCACTCTATGCCACTCTACTCAACACCACTGCACTCTTCGCCACTGCACCCTTGCATCACTCCAATCTACTCTGCATAACTCCACTCCATGCCGCTTTCCTACACTGCTCACTACGCAACTGCACTCTGTGCCAATACACTCTATCCCCATGCACTTTATACCATCAAACCCAACTCTATGCCCCTGCCTTCTACCCCAATCCATTGTACGCCTCACTAATCTCCTCTCCACCACTGCACTCCATGCCACTGCGCTCTACACCACTTTATTCTATACCATTACACTGTATGGAACTCCACTCTGCGCCATTGCAATCTACCCCACTTCTCTACTCTGAAACAATCTTCACTATGCCACTGCACTCTATGCCCCTCTACTCTAAACCAATGCACTCTATGCCCGTGCTCTTCACATCACTGCACTCGATATCACTGAACTCTACGCTGCACCACTGCACTCTACACCACTTTACTCTATGGTACTTTACTCTAAGCCAGTCTACACCACTGCACTCTATGACACTTCACTCTGCAACACTGCACTCTTGCCACTGAACTCTATGACATTCTACTCTGCACTACTACACTCTATGCCAATGCACTTTGTGCCACTCTACTCTGCATCACTGCACTCTACACCACTGCTCTCTGCATCACTCCATTCTATGCCATTGCACTCTATACCAGTCTACTCTACACCACTGCAATCTATGCTACTCTACTCTGCACCACTCCACTCTGCACCACCACACTCTACTATGCACCACTTGAATCTACAGCCCTGCATTCTACGACGCTGCATTCTACGCTGCTGAATTCCGTGCAGCTGAACTCTATGCCATTGCATTCTACATCACTATACTATACTGCAACACGCTACCCCAATGTGCTCTACACTAGTACACTCTACTCTATGCCACATCATGCCACTGCACTCTACTCTACTCTGCAGCAAACTAATCTTTGCCACTGCACTCTATGCCACTGCACTCTATGCCACTGCACTCTACTCTGCACCACTGTACTCAACCACACTGCACTCTATCCAGCTCTACTCAACACCACTCTATTCCACTGCAATCTATGCCAATGCGCTCAACGCCACCCCATACCACTGCACTCTATGCCACTCTATTCTGCTTCACTCCACTTTATGTCACTGCACTCTGCAGCGCTCCACTCTATGCCACTTCACTCTATGTCACTGCACTTTACGCACTGTATTCTACTCTGCACCAGTCTACACCACTCTACTCTGCACCACTCTATGCCACTGCACTCTACTCTATACCACTTCACTCTGCACCACTCTAATCTATGCTACTGCGTTCTATGTCACTATACTCTGCAATACCCTATGCCAATGCACTCTACTCCAGTCGATTCTACCCTATTCCACTCCACTGTACACTATTTGACTCAACTCCACTCTATGCCACTCCAATGCACAACACTCTCTGCCACTCCACTCTACAATATTCTACTCCACTCTTCGTCAATCCATTCTACGACACTCCACGCCACTAGCCTTTAGCCATGCTGAACACGGGCCACGCTGGTATTCAATATGGCTACAGCACATTGGCAAAGCCAATAGCACTTGCATAGGCGATTCCTATTGTATTTGCCAATGCTTGTTGTACTCTCCACTTAGTGAGATAACAAGCTGCTAGTGTTTACAAATGAATGTAGAACTCTAAAATAAATTAAGCAAAAAAATAAACATTGTTCTACGTATGTTTAGGCAGTGGGAAGGAAATACAGATGGTGGTGCTTGTAACTTTTGATACCTACTTGATGGCATTTGTATTCGCTGTATCTATCATTTGTAATTTCACTTACGGGTCAACAACTGTTGAAAACACAGATATCTGCATCGCCCTGAAACGAGAGATCGTGTAAAAGAGGCAATTACTGTTAATTAAATGTTAAAGGTATTGATATCAGTGCTTTAGTTGTTAAAAATAAAAAGTTCAGGAGTCCTCTGTGTTTCCTGGGAGCCCACTGCACGGTTGCTGAATGCTGGGTTTGCTGATTCTCAGGGCCGTCGAGTCTTTATTTGAGGTGGTGCCTCTTTAATCCGCCGCTGCACAGTTCCTGGGCTGTATCACTTAAAAAGGGCACTGAGATTTCTAAGTTAAGACTCCCAGCCACAATTTTGGGCTGGCGTATGTCTTAAGTCGTTGCAGAGCTAGAACAGCTGGAGGCTTTTTTACCTCCCTAGACTGTGGTAATTGTTGCTTGTCACAGGAGCAATCAAGGCATGCGGTGCTTTTGACTGGAAATGTAGCAGTATGTGTTGATATACATGTAACATGATGTAAACAACACGACATAATGCAATAACATTAACATAGTATCATAACAACAGAATAACATACACAGAGGATATATGACAAAAAAAACAGGCAAAACACAACACAACACATTGCAATAATGCACCACAAAAACACAGTAGCACAAAAAACAAAATAATTCAATCGCAGTTCAACAAACTACCATACAATAAATGCACAGAAATGTTCTCACTATACATTTTCACCTCCAGGGCCAGATCACAAAATATTTTTGACTGGCACTATTTCATGCACTGGGCGATAAGTTAAGGCAGTGCTTACTCCAAATTCCTTTTAGAACTCTACTATGAAAACAGGATTCTGGGGGTGTTAATATGAGACAAGGACATTTGTGCATATTAATTATGTGGCATTTTGTGGTGGTGATGTATTCCATTGTTTTGCCACACAGCATTTGTGCACAAACGGTCTTCAGAAATCCGGTTTTGATAATAAGGTTGTAAAAGTTGTTTAGAGTATACACTAACTTAATAGTGCCAGTCAAAAATGTTTTGTCCCCAGTGCACACTCCATGTGATAGCGCCCAGAATCCTTCCAGGGCTGCGGTGCAGTAGTCTGTAGTGTAGGGAGCTTACATTTTCAGTGTGCTCGTGTTATCTGATCTACAGCTAACTGGAGGACTTTATTTTACATTTCAGCCCATCCAGGTAACTTCTCAGGCAATATCCCAGCCTACAGGAAGCATTTCTAAAGGTGATTTATTGAAAATTATGCATTCCAGAGTAATGTCTGTTATGGGAACGCTACACCGGATGCATGACACTTAAGCCTTTCTTTTCTCTTTCTTTTGATGGCAGCATCCACCACTGTTATTATACCATAGGTCTGAAATCCCCATGTTGTCAGTTTCACTCCCTCTGTTATCCAGCTGTTTCATTTTAAAATCCTTTTATCCTTGCTGTATTTTTTAAAAAGCTGCTTCTGTTCCATTTGATGGCAGGGGATGGGAAATGGGAGGCGAGGCAGACAAATAAACGACTCAAGGTATCACAGTCGATAAATACTTACTATGAAATCTGTTTTTATCGCAGCAGCCAATCAGAATTCGAAGCGTTACATGACTGATCTATTATAAAGCATGGTTTGTGTTCGGAATGTGAAACGGTTTATTTATGTACCGATATCTCTGGGGAATTAATGCTTTCTAAAGATACCCAATAATAATAAAGTGTCCTACGCCTTGACTGAGGTTCCATGGCGTGGCTCTATCACCAATATTTCTTAACAAAGTTTGGTATTACTGTGGCAGGAAGACAGAAATAAGTGTGAGGGACCATCACTTTAGTGATATTGAATAGACGCAACACAACCCTGGATGCTTGTAACATCCAAATCCAGGTTTCGCAAAGGATTGCGTTTTACGTAATTTCCTGAAGTCTAAATACTAGAAGCCTGTCTCTGGCACACCAGAAGAGGTATTGGGGCCAGATGGACGAAGCATGTTACCACTCGCAAACAGCCCATCGGGCTGTTTGCAACCGGTAAAATGCTTTTTGGCATGTACCAGCCCTATTTTGTGAGTTGGTAACCTATTTCCGTCTCGCAAAATAGGGTTTGTGAGTCGCTATTAGAAAAGGGCATGTTAAGGGCATCCCTTCCTAATAAGGAGTCACACTAGTATGTAGGAATATTTTGCGCCCGGGAATGCAGTTGCAAAACATTCGCAGTTACCACCAACTTCAAGGGACCCCTTCCCAGTTGTGAATTTGGGCGCCAACATTTTTTAAGAGGGACCACTGCCTACTCTTAAAAACAGAAAAGCCAGCCTTTCATTTTATTTTTGAAATGCATCCCAAACGGGCTGCATTACGTTACGTAACTTGTGAAAATTGTTTTCTACATTTAGCACACTGTTTCTTTCCTTTTCTTGAGCAATCGTTTTGCTTTCTTATGATATGTTTGAGTAGTACTGGCACAGAGATTTCCTCAGAATCAACAAATGGTTGAGTAGTTTTTGGGCAGTCTCGTCCCGCATTTGCAATATTAATTGTGCATTATCTGCAGAGGGTCGCTGCCTAGAGGTTTGCTTGTGAAATATTCAGTGCCACCACATACAGGGAGATGGTGACAGGAATGCAAAGGTTACACTATTGCTGGGTCGAAGCGTGGGGGAACAAACAGTTGTCTATTCCCCGCTAAAGTTCTTCATGAGCTGGCCACACCCCCAATGCTGAGGGGGCAAACTGCTGGACAAGGCGAAGGAGTTCCATATCCTGCTCGCATGCCCTATGTACTTGACAAGTATGAGCTACAGAGTGCCATATTGAGAAGAGTTGGCATGAAGAAACAATGGATCAATCAAGGTTTATAAAGCGCAGCTAATCACCCTACCTATAGGTATCCAGTCAGATGATGAAGGATCAATATACTGCTACAAGGCTACGGGCAGGGTCTACCGTTTTCAGTGTGGTAAGCCTTGCCAGGCTCTCATTTTACTTTGATTTTAACCTGTCCAGGCAGTGGGAGCCCTGTATGTTTCTGTATGGTCCAAGACTGGCAAGGGCATTGATAGTCCCTTCAGTGTGTCACAAGAAGTTACATGGGCACCAGTGATTTCTCTTCTGTAAAATTAACGTATTGCTCGCTCACCTATTCCTTCTAATGATATCGTTTTATTTTCTAATCCCACAGCTCATAAAGATAGAACTCTAGAAGCTTTACGAGGTTGGAAATGAGGAAGGCTATTGTGCCACACTAACAATGGCAGAGAGGAGGAGTGGGTAAATTCAGTCTGAGCAGGTAAAGTCAGAGGGGAGTAGTGGTTAAAGTCATTCTCAGGGAAGGTGTCAGTATTATCAGGAGCAGGAAGGGTCCGAAGACGTGCAGACCCTTCCCCACATTCTCAAATATATGAGGGGTATAAACAAACCAAAACACAGACTGCAGAGTTGGCAGTTAAGACATGCATGACATGGTGATTAAGACATTAGGTTAAAGTTCTAGTGCTCCAGCAGTCACTGGGGAGTGCTTCCTACTTATCAATTTCTACGTTAGCTTAGATTCAGTAGCGCAAGAGAGCAGAAAAGTCCTGTGTTAAGTCCTGGCAACTGTGTGTGTTCTCCAGTTCAAAAGTAAGTTTATTGAGATAAGAGGAGATACTGGTACAGAAAATAGAAGAATAATAAATAAAAAAGAAAAAAAAAGAAAAATACATATAATAAAGCGATTCATTTTTGAGAAACACAAAGGGTAAAAAAACAAACAAAAAAAAAGATGTAAGTCAGGTAAACATGCCAACTGTAAGAGAAATAACAATATCATAAAAAGGATCGGTGAGTATATGAACATTACACTCTATGTGAATATCACACTACAAAATAAAACATAGTTAAACCAGAAAATAGCAATAAACAGGGAATCATGGAGGTGTAGTCACTTCTTGCTGGAGGGGAATGAGAGATAGAGAACGTTGAGCGCTAGCATCGATAAACAGTGTAACAGGTGACCATAGGTTCAAACGTTTGGATGCCATATGCAATGGATAGACAAAAGTTGTATCCAGTGTGTGATTATAGCAGACAGCATACCACCATGCTTGATACGACAACTTAGTAAAATCTTTCCAATTCCTAGTTATTTGCTGAAAGGCAACTGCTAACAACAAATCTATAATTTTTACATTAGAACCAGAATTTGTCCAAATAGGGGATAGACTGCCCAAAAAGATGTGGGAGACAGAGAAAGGATGACAGGAGCCAAAGATCAAATTAATTTGAGACCACACCTTTTCCCAAAAGCTGTGGACAAGTGTACATGTAAAGAGTAAATGAAATAGATCAGCGAGTGGTGAGGAACAAGTCCAACATACGTCTGAGAGTGCAACATGTCTTGCATTTAGAATGAGTGGGGAGAGGAGGAGCCTATTGTAAATAAAAAAGAGTGTCTGTGTGGTGTTTGCGGCTCTAGAAGATTTCCTAAGTTTAAGCCAAATTTTGTCCCAAAACTCCACAGACCAAGAAGCGTCCAAATCCCTTTCCCAAGAAAGCTCTACTTTAGTATTTTCTCTTGGAATAAGTGAACTATGTAAGAATTTATATTTGACAGAGGCCCTAGATTTATGAATTAGAAGAGTGTGTAACTTATCTGCATATGTAGATTCATGAGACGCAGAAAGGGACGGAGATTTATACTGGACACGCGCATTTTGGATGGCTTGTGATAAGAGGGAGTATTTCGAGTGAAAAGATGCAGGCAGATCAAAAGAGCCGCTAGCTTGTGAAAAGGACATAATCTCATCTTGGACATACAATTGACGTACCCATACCAGACCACGCTTTCTCCAAGATTTCCAAAAAAGAGTTTTTTTATTTATTAAAATAAAAACATTGTGCCATATGGTGGAGTTGAGAAATGAGGTCCAATCAGTGGAGGTCGAGGAGGAAATGGATAGTAAAATCTTAGAAGTATGTTTAATTACAGGAGTAGATACAGATTGTGGCTTATGTGTAAACGACAAATATTCTTGAAAGGAGAATGGGGAAATGAAGGACTGTTCAAGCGTGGCCCAAAGAGGACAATTTGTAAGAGGCTCAGAGAGCCATCTTGAAGCCTGATGCAGTAAAAAGGACTTATGGTAAATGGGAAAATCAGGGAAATTCACCCCACCCTCAGTTTTTGGGCGGATCAATTTTGATAGGGACATACGTCATTTCTTATTATTCCATAAAAAGGAGGATAAAATAGAATTGAGTTTCTTAAAAAACTTTAGGGGGATAGAAAGTGGAATAATAGAAATTGTATATAAAATTATAGGAGATAACATCATCTTAATAGTATCCAGGCGGCCCCACCAAGATAAATACAATGGATGCCATTTCGTGGTCAATAAAGACAATCTCTGTATACAATTCTCCATACATCGTGATATTGTTCCTGAAACCGAGGAAGTGAACTGAAGGCCTAAGTACTTAATGAATTGGGGACTCCACGTGAAACCTGAAACAGTAAAATCAGCTTTAAAAGTATACTTCGTTAAAGGCAGAATTTCACATTAATCTCGGTTTAATTTATATCCAGACACGGATGCAAATGAATCAACCTCCTCCAAAAAGGCGGGGAGAGAGAGCTGGGGTTGTGATAGAAATAAAAGAACATCGTCGGCATAAGCTGCCATTTTGATGTTTGTCTCTTTAAAGGTAGAACCATGAATATTATCATTCTGGCGAATTCTTAACAAAAACGGTTCTAAGGCAAGATTAAAAAGAAAAGGAGAAAGTGGACAACCTTGCCGGACACCTCTGCCAAGGGGAAAATAGGAAGAAATGCCCCCATTTGCACAAACAGCCGCTCTCGGGTTAGAATATAAAATAGAAAGCAGAGCAGTTATTTTTGGGCCAAAGCCAAACCATTTAAGTGTATGGAAAAGGTAGGGCCACTCAACTCTATCAAATGCTTTCTCTGCATCCAGGGCAATTGCTGCCAAAGAGTGCGAAAGATTGGAAGCTTTGGAAAGGACGTCAAAAAGTAAACGAGTATTATCTGTAATAAGTCGTCCTTTGACGAAACCAGATTGTTCTGATCCTAACAGGTTAGGTAAATGAGATTCCAAACGCGAGGCTAAGGCCTTTGAAAAAATGTTGTACTCAATGTTAACCAAAGAAATGGGGCGATAATTTTTACAATATTGTGGATTCTTGCCATCTTTAGGTATAAGGCAAATTAGGGCGTCTGAAAAAGAGGCAGAAGATTCACCTGATGCTAAAAAGGCATTTATGAGTGTATGTAATTTGGGAATAAGTAAATGTGCGAAGTGGGTGAAAAACTCAACAGTGAAACCGTCTGGGCCAGGTGCTTTGTCTTTTTTAAGTGTCTGCAATGCAGCAAGAAGCTCTTTGTGCGTGAGATCAGATTCTAATAGTGATAGATCTAAACACGTGTCAGAAGTACGTTGAATATTAGAAAAAAATTGAGAAATAGAATGATCAGAGGAAAGGGTTTCAGACGTGTACAAGTTTTTATAAAACTGGAGAAATTCTTGTAGGATATCTTCATCTTTGAACGTCAAAACTGTGTGTGTTCTACTGTGTCTTTTTGATTCCACTTTATTATGCCACCTGACCTCTACACTCCCCCATGCATATTTTGCTTCAACTTCTTGGATCCCCCTTTGGTCCCTTCCTTTCTGTATGCTTCCCTTCCATTGCTGTTGGGTACTGTATCTCCTTCCTTCTCCTCATGTCACGATCCATGGCCCAAATGCACCTGTGTATGCCGGGAAGGCATGGAGACGCACTTATCAAAACTTTAATGCATCTTAAATGTTCTTCTGCAGGGGAGGACAGGAAAACACACCCAGAGTGTAGGCGTCGCATGTTGTGTGGCTTCACAACTGCCCTCCCAGTACTACAAGAAACATGCATGTGGATCAAGACAAATTTAATTTCCCATAACACCACAGGAGTCTTTCGAGATTTGTAATAGTGACAGCCATCTTAGATCCAGTCATGGTTCAGAGCGTTGTGTGATGCTTGGTTGCTGCAGCCAGAATTTTATTGCCAGTGGATTTGAATTCCTCACACCTTCGTCAAGAGTTGTCAAGGATCTTATTCTGATAGGTGTTCTGCATAAACATTAGAGAACAAGGAATTAGACAATGATTTGCACTTTAGTACTAGAGTTATACTTTCCAGAATAATGAACTCCATACATCCTTTGTAGGATTATGAACTCAATTGCACTTACTCACGGGAGGAGCTAGTGAATCCTCTATATTGTACAGACTGTGCTTATTTCACTGGAACCAAGTATGATATTAAGGTATTTCCAGTGGTGAGGAAGTGGATGTGTATTGTCGGGAGTGAAAGCACACTACTAAGGAGTATTCATTATGTTGCAACAGGAAATCATTCAGATCACAAACTTGATTTCTAATTCGCTGAAGGCAGTTATAGACACAGTAAAGTGTATTACAGTTCAGGTTATTCCATACATTATTTAGCAAGGTTACATGTATCGTTCAGTTCCAGGAGGTCACCGAGCCATGCCGTTCTAGGAAGTCATAGAGTTTACAGCAAACACAGGGAGTGGAGCATACACATATAGCTGCTACGTATATCAGATGTCATAGTAAACACTGTGATACCATTGACCAATCACTAAAAGTATTATATCCTTTGGCTATCAACAACTCTGCAGTACAGGGTGAGTCAGATAGTAAGCCAAGGTGAGTCAAAGATATGCAGGATCTCTGTTTTTGTCTCGCTTACCATTCCTTGTATCCCGATCTACTGCCCACCAATACAAATATTCATTGCATGGCTGTAGGGATTCAGTGAAGTGTGGACACAAGTATCACTCTTGTTGAAGTTGGATTGCTGGTTTAGTGCAACTGTGACAGTTTTCCATCTCCTTGCCTCATTTCAGTCTTCAACAATCATCATGGCCTCACTGGAGGTAGAACCGGTAAACTGACAACTATTTGAGCTACATCCTGGCTGGGATATTGTTGCTTTTAACTGGTTATTTTCTCAAATATTTTTTCTGTATAATTTTAGAAGTGATGGGTTTTCATTTTAAGACTAAAATCTCCCAGACACCAATTCTTCTGAAGGGTTCCCCACCTACTGTTGTAAATTGAAACAACGATGTGATTAAGCATTTACTAAAGACATTAATTCCCTTACTTTAGATCATGTTTTCTCTGTTATGTTGACCGAAGTTCGGACTCCATTTTGTATTGTTATGCTTCCACGTGTTCCCCACGAGAAGAGTCCAACCTCTGTGTTAGTTGCTCTTGTAATCTGCCTAGTAACAGTCTATAAATAGCTCCTTTGTCCATCTGGCGCATGCCCAGACCTGACCACATCTGTTATCAGTTAGCCTTGCTTGACCATGTTTTCGCGGGCTCAAGGAGTGTGTTAGCTCCGCCCACATATTGATTCAGTATCGAAAATGACCATAAATGGTAATGTTCTTCGGCCTCATGTTGTATCCACCCACTTATGAGCCCCTCTATTGTGTATAAAAGGGGACCATGCTACTCTATGCAATACTGAAGAGTGTTGTGTGGATTGTAGGACCACCCTTAAGGGTTAATAAATGCTGTCTTTGTACTTTGCAGTTTCCGTGCCAACTTCCTTATAGATTCCATTACAGGAGAGCGAACCCTTGTGTCCTGCGGGCCTAGCTGGGGCCTGTACTCATCAATTGGCGCCCGTCACGTGGGGCTCATCGGCGACTCGGATGCTCGAAGGACTGGTCGCGACGAAGGTGAGGAATTTGGCCAGGGACGTGATCACTGCCAGCGGCGTCTTAGCCCTGGCATCCCGAGGTTTTTTCTTCCTTCCCTTCCGAGCTGACCGTCTGGGTGGCGCCGGTCCTCGACTGAGACCTCTTCTGTCGGTCCTGCCGTGAAAGCCGTTTGGGCGATTTTGGAGCTTGGCAGTTGGAATCTGGACTCTTGATTGGTAAGAACCGTTGTACGGTACTTGCTCCGAGTTTTTGAAGCCTGGTCTGGCTATTTGAGTTTGATTTGTGATGACTAGTCATATTTTGTATTTGTCTTTGTGAAAATATATGCGTTGCAACACATATAGGCAGGTAATGTGGAGAGATTTCTCCGGAGCTGTGTAACCTTGAACGGCGCAACGATTAAGTGCCATTTTCTTTATAATATTGCATATTTTGCATTATTTCTGAGCATGCCTGCTTTTAGCGCACTCCGTAAGTGGTGTTGCTGCTTTGGAAACCGGTTGAACCTCGAGGAATCTGCTCCGGCTCCCCCAGAGGGGACTCCTAATAGGGATATGTATGTGAAGCATGGTCTTTCTTCCATAATGTACAGCACAGTATGGAGGAAATATACTAAAAAAGATCCTGAGTTACGATGGCCTTTGTATGGATCGTTTGATATACGTAAGATTGAGTATGTGGAACAGTGTATGTGTAAGCGGCGTGCTCGTCAGGATATGTTTGAGTGTGTGCGGTTGTGGGTGAAGGAGGTGCGTGAGCGAGAGAAGCGTGAGAAAGCGCTGTTCGATAAAGAACAACGGAAGAATGATCATGTGCGAGCACAGGAAGCGAGGCGTCGGGAGGACAAAGAACAGACGGAGAAGCAAGAGAAAGAACATAGGTTACAAGTCTCGGGTCAATATGCTGTTCGTCAGCCACTCTATCCTGTCCTTAATAATCATGACGATGATTTTTATTTATTAGATCGTTCTCCGCCTCCTTATGTCGGCGCGTCTGCCCCGAGGCCACAAGATTCTGGATCGGGTTCGAGTAAGGTAGACACGCGGTCCATGTTATCGGCCGAGCGAATGGGTGAGCTTCGACAGTTTTCCTATCGTGCATGTAAGGGCAAGTTATCCCTTGATGAACTGTTGGCTTCTTGGGAGCCGTGGCAGGATAGGGAAAGGTTGTATTTCTTGGGACACTTTTCTGATGAAGTGATTACTGCCTTTCGGAAATATTCCAGTGTCTTTGAACCTGCTGATGTGGTATCAGATTCTAAAGCATTGCGTAATGGTGTTTTCTCTCCCTCTAAGGCGCCTGAGGCGGTTCGACGACTGTTTGCGTTGCGGGATGAGGCAGCAGACCTTAAAGAGAAAGCGCGCCAACATCTTGAGGAGGAAAAGCGGTCGGATTCGCGTACTGGAGGCGGCCATTCATCCACCGCTCAATCAGATAAGAGCGATCCAGTGCATGCTAAACCAATGCGCGAGGCGGCGCCTTTGTATGTTCCTCCTAAAGGAGCGGGGACTAGCTCGGATATTACCTCCGCCGATGCTAAGGGATATTTTGTGTATAATTGGGTTTATACTCCCTGGCACAGGGCTGACGTCATGGCATTAAAGAATGCGTTGCCTGATCCCCGCAAGAATCCAGCGGCTTTCTACGAAGAAGTCGAGGGGGCCTTGAATTCTTGCGTTATGACCTTAGCAGATATAGACCTGTTCTTTGGCCTTATTCTACCACCGGATATGTGGCGATCTGTCCGAAAGGTAGATGATATAGTTGCCTTTAAGGCTCGGTGGTCTGACCTTGAGGATGAGGATAGGGAACGGAAGCCCGCGCAGAAACCACCCCAGAGTATCTTAGACCTCCCTGCTGCTATTCTGACTAAGTTGAAGACAATTATCCCCCCTAAAAAGATTGATTGGAATATGTTAGCTTCATGTAAACAGAAAGTTGACGAGTCAGTTGCGGACTTCTTTACGCGTTTTGAGGAGACGTTTCATGATTTTAGTGGCCAGTCGCTTACTGATGATACGGGTCGCCACCTCTTTGCGGATAAATATGTGGCTAATCTGCTGCCGGCAGTTGCGGCCCATTTAAAAGCGAGCGAAAGTTCTTGGTCTTCCGCAACACCGACGGCCCTCCTGACTATCGCCCAGTATTATGAGCGTCAGGAGCAAGAAGCAAAGGGCCAGGAGGAAAAGAAATCGAAAGATTTAAAAACAAAGGTGATGTTGGCACAAGTATATGGCCCGCCCCGACGGGGTAGTAATAGAGGTAGGGGAGGATCTTATGGTCCTCCCTCGGGCCGATCTGATTTGAATAGGAACCAATGTGCGTATTGTAAGCAATCGGGTCATTGGGCTAGGGACTGCCCGGTGTTGCATGCATCGCGTCAGGGGCATACTCAGGGTGGCCCGCGAGGTAGAGGGGGTTTCTCGAACTTTAGAGGGAATTCTAACGAACAGGCTCGTCTTGACTCTGCTGGGCAGCACCGAGATAGATCAAATGTTTTCGATCGCCAGCATCAGTATCAAGTGTCGGGGATTGACCGATCGGGGTACCATGACTCTCAGCATGCATAGGAATGCGTTGGATGGGGGTTAGAATCAGTTGAGGTGCCGGTCGATCAGAAGGGTCCTTATGTATCGGCTGAGGTTTTGGGCTCTACTGATCAGTTCCTAGTGGATACAGGAGCGACACGTAGTGCGCTGTCTAAGCAATTGGTTCCGGGGGCTCCCCCATCCGGCTTAATGGTCACATCGGTAGGGTTTGACGGTACACTCTCCCGAAGCCCTCTTTCGCAGCCCCTCATGTTTAAGGTTGATTCTTTTTCTGCACCCTGTCCGTTTCTGCTTGCCCCGTACACACCGGACAACATTATGGGCCTTGATATGTTAAAGCATTTTCGGGCTACGATCCGCTGCTCCCCTGCTGGTGTGCGGGTAATATTGAATGACAATTACCCCCGATCTGAACGGATGTGTGCGATGTCAGAGGATGCGCTGTTAGCTACCCTCCCTCGTGCTTTGTGGGCAACTTCGGATACTGATGTGGGACAAATGGTGATTCCACCGGTCCACATTAGTGTCCAGGAGGGGGCGGTGTTACCACGCCTCCCACAGTACCGTATTTCCCAGGAGGGCGAGGAGGCTCTCATACAGATAGTGCAGGATTTGATGGCGGTAGGGGTAGTGGAGGAAGTCCCCTACAACATCTGTAACAGTCCGATTCTTCCCATACTGAAAAAAGATACGGATGCCAGAGTTTATCGGTTTATAATTGATTTGAGAGAAGTAAACAAGATCGTGATACCTCAGTACCCAGTGGTTTCCGATATCACGACGTTGCTTACTTTGGTCCCGCCTACGGCGACTATGTTCTCAGTGATCGATTTGAAGAATGCCTTCTTTTCCATTCCCATTCACCCTGATAGCCGATATCTTTTTGGGTTTACATTAAATAATAGATCTTATCGTTTTTGTAGGATCCCCCAGGGCTACACAGAAAGCCCTAGCATTTACAGTCAGGCTTTGAAAAGACAATTGGATTCCTTTGTTCTGCTCGAGGGGGTCGCCCTCATTCAATATGTCGATGACATCTTGCTGGCGGCTGACACCCTGGAGTTGTGTGAAAAAAGTACGTTATCCTTACTTTCTTTTTTAGCATCCCACAATCATAAGGTATCTAGGAAGAAATTGCAATTCTGTAGACCAAAGGTGACTTATTTGGGTCACCTTTTGTCTAAGGAGGGATGTGCACTCACACCGGATCGTATCCAAGTAATTTTGGACACACGAGACCGTCCACGCAGAAGGACGTGCGTGCATTTTTGGGTCTTGTTTCTTTTTGTAGACAGTGGATATTGGGGTTTTCACATATAGCTAAGCCATTGTTAGCCCTCTTGACAAAGGACACGCCTATCCCAATCCCTTGGTCAGATGAGTGTGATATTGCTTTTCAGCAACTACGACAGGCCCTTTGTTCAGCACCAGTGTTAGGGACCCCTGATTATGCAAAACCCTTTTCGTTGTATGTGCATGAGAAAGATGGATGTGCATTGTCAGTTTTAGTGCAGATGCACGGCGATAAGCAGCGCCCTTGTGCATACTTTTCGGCTGTACTTGATCCTGTCGCCCGAGCATTACCAGGGTGTTTTCGCTCGGTTGCGGCGACAGCTGTGTCAATACGCCAAAGTGAGGGAATTGTGTCATCTCATAAGCTGTTGGTATTAGTCCCCCATGCTGTCGATGCCCTGCTTAATCAAACAAAGACGCAGCATTTGACCAGTGCCCGCTTAACGGGATATGAGTTGACGCTTTTGGCTCCTCATATTACGTTGAAAAGGTGCGTAACGTTAAACCCGGCAACATTGTTGCCATACCCCGAAACCCAGCCTGAGGCGCGGAGAGCACATGATTGTATTCTTGTGACTGAGGAACAAACAAAGGGTCGTATCGATCTCCAGGATACGCCCTTTCCAGATGTAGATGGAGAACTGTGGGTGGACGGATCATGCCTGAAGCTACCAGATGGTACGACTTCAGCAGCGTATGCAATTACCACATTACAAACGATAGTGGAGACAGCACGCATACCACAGAAATCAGCTCAAGCAGCGGAACTGATAGCATTAACACGAGCATGTGAGCTCAGTACAGGATTATGTGTGAATGTTTATACAGATAGCCGCTATGCCTTCGGAGTAGCGCATGACTTCGGCCTACTCTGGAAGGAGAGAGGGTTTTTAACGTCACATGGAGTACAGATAATGCATGGGGAGTTAGTTCATAATCTTTTAACTGCATTGACATATCCGAAGAAAATTGCCATTGTTAAATGTAGCGCCCATAGGAAAGTAGTTGATAAAATCGGAGAAGGGAATGCGTTAGCAGACCGAGTGGCGCGGGAGACTGCGATGCAGCCCGGTACTACTGCCATGTATGTAGTGAAGTCACAAGTAGAAAGATGGCATGATGCGAAGGAAGAAGTGCGAGAAATACAGAGGACCGCTTCTGACAAAGAACGGGAGCAATGGTCCAGTGAGGGAGAATTGGATGATGAGGGTTGCTGGAGAAATAAGCAGATGGATCGATGGAAATTACCCACAGCTTTTGTACAACCTATGGTTCAGATGGCACATGGGCTAGCACATGTTGGAGCTTCCGCAATTGTAAAATTGCTTACCCAAGTTTGGGAGCATCCAGAGATTGCTAGCACGGCAAAGAGGGTGGTACAGACCTGTATGATTTGCCTGCGGTACAACCCAGGAAAGGGGACTCGGACCCCAGCAGGAGGGTTCGTAACGCCTACTGCACCCTTTGAGGTTTTGCAGATGGATTACATCCAGCTCGAGCGTTGTAACAATTTGAAGTATGTCCTAGTAGTGGTGTGTGCCTTTAGCAAATGGGTTGAGGCCTACCCTACGAAAGACAATACTGCAATGACTACTGCGAAGCTGCTGCTGAAAGAGTTCTTCCCTCGATATGGCGTCTGTAGACTTCTGTGGAGTGATAATGGGCCTCACTTTGTAGCGGATGTTATAAAGTATGTCTTGAAGGGCCTGGGCATCACCCAGAAGTTTCACGCGGTATTCCACCCTCAGTCTGCAGGACTAGTCGAGAAGTATAATGGTACACTGAAGCTCAAGATCGCTAAAATTCAAGCTTCGACGTCTTTGACTTGGCCAGATGCTCTACCGCTGGCGTTATTGTCAATTAGATCGGTACCACACTCTCGAACTGGCCTTACACCGTATGAGATTGTCTTTGGACGCCCAATGAATATTTGGGGTCCACCAAAACCTAAAGCTGTGTATGATGTACCTTGTGTAATGATGAACGATTATCTGGCACAGTTAACGGATAACTTGGTTTCTATTCATCAACAGGTCCGAGAGGCGCTCCCTGATCGGTCCACCGGTGAAGGACATGGTCTCCGACCTGGTGACCACGTGATGGTGAAAATCTTTGACAGAACAAACAGCTTGGAACCGAGATGGGTGGGTCCTGAGCAGGTCCTCCTCGCAACGAGGACGGCTGTGCGAGTCTCCAACAGAAAGAATTGGATCCATTCCCTGCACTGTAGGAAGGTGCCGCCCGGATTGGTGGAACCTGCCGTGCTGACCGATCAACGAGAAATCTTGGCTGCAGAGACAGGCCGTGCTGCGGAGCCAAACGCCACTGAGGAGCTCTTTCCGGACCACGCGACTCCTGGAGGAAGGCGATATCATCTTCGACCAAGGAAGTGAGTTCTCCAGTACCGGGACATACTGTCAGAACGGCCCTTGGGTTAGTGAAACGGAGAGCCGATGAGGCAAGGGGGGGGGATCAGCCCTGCATTAGTGTAGCGACACCCGTCTTGGCCCGCTGGTGAAGAAATCGACCGCTGCCCAAGGGGAGGAGTTCTGACAGACTTTTAGTTTCAGGAAGATATTGGGTTTTTATTTTTGACATGGAGAAAAAGAAAATCCTTTGTGCATTAGGGTTCATGTTGACAGTAGCTATTGTTGGGATAACCACATGGTTTGTGGAGGATGTAACTCCCGCTCGGAAAATTCTTGTGTTGACAACTCCGGTGCCTGAGGAGCACTACTTTTATACATTACCGTATCAAGAGTTGAAGCATCGACAGTCTTATTTGAATAACACTTTCATCCAGATGCTGCATCATACCCACGTTGCTACGAACGCTACGAACTGTTGGATATGTGGGATGATGCCAGCCCATCAGAAGAAAGGAGGAACGCCCTTTATACCACTTCCTTTCTCTCATAATGGCTCTTGTAGAGCATGGTATACTTTGCTTTTTGCCACTCGGAAACCGACAGTGGGACGATTGCTCTTCAGACTCAATAAAGAATGCCACCAAGATAAAAATGGGTATCCGCAAGCGAATGGGACAATTTGGGAGTGGGAAGAGTACCGACCAGACAATGAATCCATTCCCTACATCTTCACGAACACAAGAGACACTGTGGGAAAGGACAAATTTGTGATTCAAGTAGCCTAAGCTCAAGCGGACTTGTGTGTCCAGAGTGTGGGTTTTATCCCTGTTGGTGTTAGTGATTGTATTACTGTTCTGAACATTGATGGGTTGAACAATAGTACCTTTTTAGCCTCCCATAATACGTACTTTGTGTGTGGAAATAAAGGTTATTACCGTCTGCCGGCTGGGTGGTCTGGGGTATGCTATGTATCATTCCTATTACCTCCTGTATTCCTAGCACCCGCATCTTATCATAAGGATCTGAAATTATTGAATAATGTGACTGTAAATAGGTATAAACGTACTTTATCAATTGATGATGTAGATCAGACTGATACCAGTCTGCAGCAGTATATTGATTTTAACTTAGGACTGTTTTTCTTTGTTGGAGCTGCTCTGAACAGTAGGAAGATCCGAAGATTAACAAGAGTGGTAGAGGCTGTGACAAATCAGACTGCTGCTGCTCTTGGGAATCTTACGGAGGAATTGCAAATTACTAGAATTGTTGCATTGCAGAATCGTATGGTATTAGACGTTATGCTAGCTGACAGAGGAGGAGCATGAAAAATTATTGGAAGTAGCTGTTGTGTGTTTATTCCTGATCATACGCCATCAGTTTATAATGCCATCAACAGACTACATAAAATTGCAGCTGAAATCCATACAGAAAACGGCACTTGGTCCTTTTCTGGATGGTTTTGGGCATTGATTACTGCCTGGGGATGGAAGGTTTTAACTGGTCTTTGTATTATTGTAGCAGTTCTGTTCTCTTGCTGTATCTGCATTCAATGTGGTCCCTTGCTCTGCTCCTTATGTGTATCATTTTGTATCCCCGATAAGAAAGCTATTGCCAATGTTGCTCACCAGAAACGTTTAGCTAAGGAAGTAGAAGAAATGATGACAATTGATATATATGATGATTATCCTAACAAACCGGATGTCTTCAGTAAATGCTGAAAGGGTCGTCTGTTGTAAATTGAAACAACGATGTGATTAAGCATTTACTAAAGACATTAATTCCCTTACTTTAGATCATGTTTTCTCTGTTATGTTGACCGAAGTTCGGACTCCATTTTGTATTGTTATGCTTCCACGTGTTTCCCACGAGAAGAGTCCAACCTCTGTGTTAGTTGCTCTTGTAATCTGCCTAGTAACAGTCTATAAATAGCTCCTTTGTCCATCTGGCGCATGCCCAGACCTGACCACATCTGTTATCAGTTAGCCTTGCTTGACCATGTTTTCGCGGGCTCAAGGAGTGTGTTAGCTCCGCCCACATATTGATTCAGTATCGAAAATGACCATAAATGGTAATGTTCTTCGGCCTCATGTTGTATCCACCCACTTATGAGCCCCTCTATTGTGTATAAAAGGGGACCATGTACGTAAGTTCTTTGTGCTACTCTATACAATACTGAAGAGTGTTGTGTGGATTGTAGGACCACCCTTAAGGGTTAATAAATGCTGTCTTTGTACTTTGCAGTTTCCGTGCCAACTTCCTTATAGATTCCATTACAGGAGAGCGAACCCTTGTGTCCTGCGGGCCTAGCTGGGGCCTGTACTCATCACTACTTCCCTCCCAATTGAGAGCCACAGAACATCCTGAGCTGCTGCATTTTCTCGCTTCCCAATATCCCATTTACCCTTTGCTATTTATGGTGCACTGCCAAATCTTCGCATTACTCATGATGGTGCAGGTGGGGTCAGGAACAAGCAGTTGTGTAGTCTAACGCACTCCAGTGTAATCCATTTGATCCGTGTGAGAAAAGTGGTTGGTGCTGGTGGGTTAATCCTACTGAGTGAAAGGAATGATTTCAATGAACGAGTTGCGCTGTCCTCCACAAAAGAGGGGTGTCCCCCACTCGCACTCGGGTATAACAAGTAATCAAGTTAGCGAATGTTCAAGTAACAATTTTTCAAATCAAATGTTTCTTCTTTTTTTCATAGAAATTAAATAGAAACTTCTTAATGCTTCTGTCCTTATAATCAATTTATCTTCATGATGAAAAAATGCAGATCTTGCGTGATGTTGTCATGCTTATTTGACGAAAAAGTGACCCCGGTGAGAGACGGTGAAAGCTGATTAAAGAAAATGAAAATTCAAAGCACCATGTTCACAGCGAACACTTGTGGTAGACCATTGTTTTCTCAGTGAACGTGTATTATTAACGCGAACGGAAATAATCTGAAGCACTGTGAAACTTTTTCGTCAAATAAGCATGACATCACGCACGATCTGCACATTATAGTGAATCACCTCATTTAAGGTCATGTGTGACGACTGACCTAAAACCTTTCCTTTGAAAATTACAGATATTATTCCCCTGAAGAAGGGCTATGGCCTGAAATGCCTTGGGTAACCAGGCACACAATCCATGTTGTGTTGAAATTGTATTTTTTCATCATAAAGA
Organism: Triturus cristatus; assembly: GCF_964204655.1. Classification (NCBI taxonomy): domain Eukaryota; kingdom Metazoa; phylum Chordata; class Amphibia; order Caudata; family Salamandridae; genus Triturus; species Triturus cristatus. Next base: position 295,375,817 of record NC_140589.1, on the reverse strand, counting down.
TAAATTGATTATAAGGACAGAAGCACTAAGAAGTTTCTAATTAATTTCTATGAAAAAAAGAAGAAGACATTTTATTTGAAAAATCATTACTTGAACATTCGCTAACTTGATTACTGGGGTCAGGCTCACTTTGAAACCAAGGGCTAATTTTAAGTGTTTGGAATGGCAACCCCCAAACTAAGCCGGTTAGACAGGCTTCTGCGGTCGACAGTGGTGGGAGAAAAACATCATCTATAGGGCAGGACAGGGATCTCTGACCGGCGTCTGGATTACGATGTGTTTCCGACGACCCCATTGAGGCGGTGCAACCATCTGCCTTGAGTGCATACTCACCCAAATCAGCTTCTCCCCGACAGTCTCCAGCGTGAATGCCTTTTTCTAGTTCCCCCCTACACTGCGGAAGCTGAACCCCAAAGACAACAACCCTGTGGACGCCGGAATGCAGGTAAGTCCGTAGGTGGCATGTATTCCCATTGCCTGGACTGTGCACAGATCACCACACTCCAGCAATGGGGTACATGGTGCATAAAGCATATCCCCACATATGTCATGCATGTGTGTATATATATCACGTTTCCTGTGATTTTGTGCGCACTCGCAGTGACATATTCGGGTGATTGTCCACCGCCGTAGATGAGTTCGCCATGGTAGCAGCGGTTGCATTGTAATACAGCGGGGGCAACTTTCCTGGCCTCGGTGGTCGGCATGGGATCACGGCCATGGCAGTCAAACGGTTGGTTCTACCGGCATCGTAACCAGGCCCTAAGTTTTCCATTTTCTTTGAAAAGGCATACAATGCTATCATTATGATAAAAGCACTAAATAATCAGCGGATGTAAGAGCATACACTTACCATTTGTTGGTTACAAAGGTTTAGCCTTACTGATACCCTTTGGAATAATGTTTTGTTAAACTGCATAAACCGTTACATGATGTAGCAATTAGTGTAAGCAGAAATGTGATATACACAGTTTAAGATTAATAAAATATACATATAAGTGGTGAGACTAATATTTAAGACAATCAGGGCCAAAACAAAACTTTTTATTATGATGGCACAGTAGGTCAGTCTTACTCAATAGTCAACAGCGTTTGAACCATTTGTGATACACTGAGCCTAAGGTCATCATTAGTGTATTCATATATTGAATGACCACTTTGAGAGCTCTGAAAAAGTCAAACATTGTCCAGAAAGGTCAGTAAAATAAGTCAGTTTTCAATCCATCCAATTAAAAATAGAAAAATGCAACTTGGAAGCTTAGTCAAGGAACCCAACGTTTTTCAATGGTGCATTGGGACAAATCGGAAGTAAACGATGAAAAGGGCTGCATAGTTATTAGAGCAGAAGGGAGCAACAAAATGTGTGCATGAGGTGAGAGGTGCTGTGAAGGGAGACTTACCAGATGGTCTGTGAAAATGATATCTAACATGTAAGCGGTGGGTGGAGAGGGGGGTAAGAATTAGTACATGAGCCAGTAGGTACAAGCAAGGAACTATACAGTGTGAATACATTACCAGGTTTACCCTAAAGAAATCAATGTTGGAAACCGTTCGGCAGATAATTTAGCTGTGAGCAATCTCTAAAAGGTTGTGGAGAAATGCAGAAATTAAACCAGCAGAAACAAGCATGCGCTTGTTGAAGCTTACAGAAAAAGGATTGTACTAGCATTGTCATAGAAATAAGGATTCCATTAGATTTACATGTATGAAATCTAAAAATCAGTAATTACACAACACATTAAAAGGGTAATATGGCATCCCTAAAGAGGGTCCTGAATATCTTCCGGGTGTTCAACAGATTTGCTGGTTATAATATAAACTGGAATTAGTTGGTGCTCTATATCCTCAGTGGGGCCATGCCCCAGCTCCCTTGGGGATTCCAACTAGTGAACCCCACAGATGGCTTCAAGTACCTGGGGATCTGGGTCTCTAGGGACCCATCCCGGTTCGATGAGTGTAATCTCCTACCGCCCGTGCAGCACCTTAAGTCTGACATTGGAAATCACTCCCTCTGTCTCTCTTAGGGCGTGCGGCCCTATTTAAGATGATGTTCCTGTAGGAGAGTAGGATCTGCTTCTCATGGGTACCCCCACTTTTTGCTGGTGTTTCACTGTTTTTCGACCTTAGGCTGGCTGTGGCCCTGCTAATCAGGGCCCCAGCCTAGCTGCTGTCTCTCTAAAATGGTTTCCATGTACATTAGGTACATATCTAATTGGATTCTGGAGTGCCTTATAAGCCCCTAGTATATGGTATACTATGTACCTAGGGCATAGGTACCTCAGAGGCCTACCAGGGGCTGAAGCATGTATTATGCCACCCCTGGGAAGCACTCCAAAATGGCACCACAGGTCTGCTACTGCTGCCTGGGTAAGGGTGTGCTTGCACCCCTTGCAGTGGTATAGGCTACCTATATCACTATCATTGCACCCACATAAAAAACCTATAAGTCACTCCTATGGCTGGCCTTAACAATCCTGAAGGCAGAGTGCTTGGTTTTTATGTGAGAGGGTGCCCCTGCATGAGCAGAGCCCCTCTGCAGCATTCAGAGTACCTCCTCGGATGCTGTTTGTGGTGCAGCCTGACCATATACTCTTAAGTGCATTGTAACCTCACGGTAAATGCTAACTTTGGGATGGCTGCACAGAAAAGGTTTTCACCCTTCATTTGTTTTAGCCATAAGAGGGGCTTATGGTCTGTCTGAACAAGGAAGTGAGTACCAAACAAGTATGGTCTCAACTTCTTGAGAGCCCAAACCACAGCAAAGGCCTCCCTCTCAATGGCTGACCAACGTTTCTCTCTAGGGGTCAGCCTTCTGCTTATGAAAGCTACTGGCTGATCCTGACCTTCATCATTCAATTGTGACAGCACAGCCCCTACCCCCAATTCAGATGCATCTTTTTGGACAATGAACTTCTTGGAGTAGGCAGGACTCTGCAGAATGAGAGCAGTGCACATGGCCTGCTTCAGGTCATCAAATGCCTTTTGACAGCTAGCTGTCCACTGAACCTTTTTTGGCATCTTTTTAGAAGTTAAGTCATTCAGAGGTGTCACTATTGATCCATACCCCTTGACAAATCTCCTATAGTACCCAGTCAGGCCCAAGAAGGCTCTCACCTGAGTCTGGGTAGTTGGAGCAATCCATTCCATTATGGTCTGGACTTTGCTCTGCAGTGGTTGAACCTGACCTCCATCTACAAGGTGGCCCAGGTACGCATCCTGACACTGCCCTATCTGGCACTTAGTGGCCTTGATAGTTAGGCCTGCTTTTTGCAGGGCCTCCAAAATATTCCTCAGGTGGACCAGGTGATCCTCCCAGGTAGAGCTAAAGACAGCAATATCATCTAGATATGCTGCACTAAAGTCTTCCAGGCCTGTAAGGACTTGATTCACCAACCTTTGGAAAGTGGCAGGTGCATTCTTCAAACCAAAGGGCATTACCACAAACTGATAGTGCCCACTAGGGGTAGAAAATGCTGTCTTTGGCTTTGCATCATCAGCTAGTCTGATCTGCCAGTAGCCAGCTGTCAGGTCAAATGTGCTTAGAAACTTGGCTGAGGCCAAAGTATCTATTAGCTCCTCTGTCCTGGGGATGGGATGGGCATCAGTCCTAGTGACTGCATTGAGACCCCTGTAGTCTACACAAAACCTCATTTCTCTCTTGCCATCTGTGGTGTGAGGTTTAGGTACCAGGACTACTGGACTAGCCCAAGGGTCTAACTGAGGGTTCAATCACACCCAAATCCAACATCTTTTGGATTTCTGTCCTTATACAGTCCCTGACATGGTCAGGTTGCCTGTAGATCTTATTCTTCATAGGTAGACTGTCCCCAGTGTCTACTTCATGAGTGCACCAGGTGGTCTGACTTGGAGTCAGAGAAAACATATGTCTGAACTGGCTGAGAAATTTTCTGCAGTCAGTTTGCTGCTGGGCAGTGAGGCTGCCTGCCAAGGCTACACCATCAACTGACCCATCATCAGGGTTCTGAGAAAGCAGGTCAGGGAGTTGGTCACTCTCTTCCTCCTGTCCTTCATCAGTAGCCATGAGCAAGCCCATGTCTGCCCTGTCAACATATGGTTTAAGTCTGTTAACATGAAGTACCCTGTGGAGACTCCTAGGGGTTCCAAGGTCTACCAAGTAGGTAACCTCCCGTTTCTGTTCAACACTTGTATGGGGGCCACTCCATTTGTCCTGGAGGGCTGCTGGGGCCACAGGCTCCAACACCCATACTTTCTGTCCTGGCTGGTAAACAGTCTGTACAGCCTTTTGGTCATGCCAGGCTTTTTGCAGTTCCTGGCTAGCCTCAAGGTTTTTGTTTGCCTTTTTCATGTACTCGGCCATCCTGAAGCGGAGACCAAGTACATAGTCCACTATGTCTTGCTTTGGGGGCTTGAGAGGTAACTCCCATCCTTCCTTCACCAAATACAATGGACCCCTGACAGGGTGACCAAACAAAAGTTCAAAAGGGCTGTAGCCAACCCCCTTTTGATGCACCTCCCTGTATGCACATAAAAGGCAGGGCAAGAGTAGGTCCCATTTTCGCCTAAGCTTCTCTGGGAGTCCTTTAATCATGCGCTTTAAGGTTTTGTTGAATCTTTGAACTAAACCATTGCATTGTGGGTGATAGGGTGTGGTGAATTTGTAGTTCACTCCACACTCCTTCCACATAGCAGTCAAGTAACTAAACATGAAGTTTGCATCCCTGTCAGATACTACCTCCTTAGGAAAGTCTACTCTTGAGAATACACTCAAGAGAGCTCTTGCCACCACAGGTGCTGTAGTGGTCCTTAGGGGAATTGCTTCTGGGTACCTGGTGGCATGATCCACCACCACCAGTATAAATCTGTGCCCAGATGCTGTTTGGGGATCCATGGGACCAACAATGTCAATGTCAGGAACACTATTGCTTGCCTGCTTAATTGTTCCCCCAAAAAGAAAAATACTTTCTTTGCTCTTTACCCTCATTGGTATCAGCAACGTTTCCATTCTAAGATGTTTATTTATAATTTGTTGTAAAAACTCGCCAGCATTGCTTTTCCCGGAATTCCAATATGGCGGCCGTCTTCAAGATCGAGTGTTGCAGTCTAGTCTTTTGCTCTCGCGCTGAAGTGTTCTTCCAGCGTGCAAGCCCTGTAACCGGCACACTTCAACTGTGGATTCAGAGCTGAGGAGAAGCGTCTTTCCAGCGCACCTATTTCTGTGGAGATTTTTTCTTAATCGTCGTATTTGAACTCCTCCCACCAAAAGCAGTGTGCACACCAAGAACTATTATTTCAAGGAGACTAGTGTCTCAATTCTTCAGTCACGAAGAGCTTCATTTTAGTTCCCAGAGTCATGGGAGAAGACTCGTTAATCTCTGCGCATATGTAAACGAGTTAGAATGTTTTCTTGTGAAGCATTGAAACCACCACAGAAGTAAGAACGTTTTATGTATTACATGATTTCAAAGACTCATATGTACATATTTATGGGCGAGTATTCATGGTCCAGAGAAATGTAATGAATTCTATTCTAAGTCTTTATTTAAGTTTACAAATGAAAAGAGGTTGAACTCATCAATCCAGAGACTGGCTAACCTTAAATAACCTGTCAAGTACTATAGAGTTTAAAAACTGACAAGAGGTTGTACACACCAATTCAGAGAGTGGCAAGCCTTCCATAGTGTCCAGGTTTGTGTACCTATACATATAGTTGAAAAGTCTTCTACTAGAGATATTTATGAGGTTCTAAAATAGCAGTACTAATTTATAACATTAATATTGTACAGGTTCTGCTCTTCCCTTTTTCTGATGCGAGCCTTCAAAAGTGTTCAGTGAAAGAAGTAGCAGAAGATACTGGATCAGGAGGCGGTCTCTCTTTGTCTTCCCATTCACCTTTCCCCCGTGTGGGTGAATTGCCCAGATCGTTTCCTCAGTCTGGTCATTTACCTGCCTGTGGGAGTTGGGATCTTAGCATCCGCATCAGTGGAAGGAAATTAGTTAATTTTTGGAGCACCCTGACAGATTGAAGTGCCAAAAGACTATAAATTTTCACTAAGGCGGTATGGCTGAGGGAATTGACTTAAATGCCATAGCGGCCCTTATGGATGGAATGCAAAAACAATTGACTCTAGCCTTAGAAGAGAATAAAAGCCTTAGAGAAGAAATTAAAAGATCACATATTGAGACTCAACAGTTAATGTAAAAAGTAAGTGAATTAACTTCTCAGTCTAGTGGTACTTCAACCAAAACTTCCTCAGTTTCGGCCTCAGAGGTTCCTACTCAGGTCATTCATTCCCTTTCTCCAATAATTCCCTTAGCACCTCCTGAACGTTTCAATGGGGATCCACAAAAGGCCCAGATTTTCATTACTCAATGCACATTACACTTCCTGTGTAGACCAGTCATTTTTGCGGATGAACAATCTAAAACCGCCTTCATATTGTCTTATTTGAGTGGGGACGCTGCTTCTTGGTCCATGCCTTTGGTCTCGCAAGATGATCCTTTGCTCTATGATTTTGTAAGATTTAAGGCAGAATTTCTCCGAATTTTTGATCGCAGAGCCATATCCCAGGCTACCGACAACGAGTTACTTGACCTTAAACAGGGAAATCAGGATTTGGTAGCTTATCTCGCACAACTCAATAAATTTATTGTGGAGACGGAATGGCCAGAAAGCAAGAGGTCAGCTATATTCTATTGTGGGATGCGCGATGAGTTAAAGGATGCCTTAGCCCAAATTCCTGATCGTCCTACGGAGGTTTCAAAATTGATTGACCTAGTTTTGCAGATTGATCAACGACTGTTCGAGAGAAAATCAGAACGCAAAAGAGAATTTCGGCCCCTACCGCCTCGATTTGACAGAAGCAGAGCTGAGACCTCAAAAACTACTGATTCCCATCTCTCTGAGGAACCAATGCAAATTGGTAGTGTAAGAGGACCCTTAACAAAGGAAGAAAAGGAAAAAAGAAGATTGGGAAATTTATGTATGTATTGTGGTCTTTCCGGGCATTTCGTAAAAGAATGCCCAAAGAAACCTAAAGGAAACAATTTGGTAAAAGAGAAGTCCCATCAGTGAAGAGGGTTGCCCTGATGGAATACCGACCTAAGTCAACCCCTGACCTTCAACAAGTGGCTAACACCTTACTGTCTGCTTCCCCACATCTCACAGTATTGTTTGAAATTACTTTTGGAACCAAGAGATTATCTGAATTCTCAGTCATGATAGACTCTGGGGCTACCGGAAATTTTTGTGATATTCAATATGCCAAAAGAATCGGAATTTCCTTTGTCAGGAAGAAGATTGCTGAACCAGTGAGAGCAGTCGATGGTACAAATTTGTCTTCCGGTCCTATCACCGATGATACAGAACCAATAGAATTAAAGGATTCTCATGGACATCACGAGATTATATCATTCAATTTAATCGACGCTCCTCAATTCCAGTTGATCCTGGGTTTACCTTGGTTGACAGAGCACAACCCAGAGATAAATTGGGAAAAAAGAACAGTCCAATTAAACTCCAGTTACTGTCTTCATCACTGTTATAAATCTCCAGAAGACAATCACGATTCATCTTCTGCAAAAATTTTGGCCTCTAGATCCAACCAAATCTGTGCTCTTGAGACAAAAATCATACCACCGGAATCGGAGGATCTTGCAGCTGTATTTAATAAAGCGGAAGCCGAGAAATTGCCCCCCCACAGACCATACGACTATAAGATTGACTTAGAGCCAGGGGCTAATTTACCATGCAGTAGAATCTACGCCCTTACTGAAAAAGAAAATGCATTCTTAAAGGAATACCTTGAGAAATATTTGGCCAATGGTTTCATCCGCCCCTCCCAATCTCCAGTTTCTTCACCTCTTTTTTTTGTCCCTACAAAGAATGGAGAATTAAGAACTTTCATAGACTTTCGCGCGATCAATCAAGTAACAGTCAAAAACCGATACCCATTACCCTTGATTTCGGTTCTGTTAGATCAGATAAAAGAGGCAAGAGTGTTTACCAAACTTGACCTTCGTGGAGCCTACCATTTGATCCGGGTAGCTGATGGCCATGAGTGGAAGACAGCTTTTCGTACCAGATTCGGATTGTACGAATATCAAGTCATGCCCTATGGGCTGTGTAATGCCCTGGCAGCTTTCCAACACTTCGTTAATGATGTGTTGAGAGAATTATTAGATCTTACTGCGGTGGTTTACATTGATGACATCTTAATTCTCTCCAAAAATCGTCAGGAACACACGACTCATGTAAGAGCAGTTCTGAAGAAGCTTTTAGAAAACAATCTCTCTGTAAAGCTGGAAAAATGTGCTTTTCATGTGAATAAGGTGGAATTCTTGGGATTCATCTTGTCTGAAAATGGAATTTCAATGGATCCAGCTAAAATTGAGACTATCCTTACCTGGCCCTCCCCAAAGAATGTGAAGGAGGTGCAAAGTTTTTTAGGATTTGCAAACTTTTATCGTCGTTTTATCAAGGAATTCTCTAGAAGAATAATTCCTATCACCAGACTACTGAAAAAAGGAATCTCATTTCTCTGGTCAAATGAGGCAGAAGAAGCTTTTAGTTTTCTTAAGAAATCTTTCACTTCTGCGCCTCTCTTGCTTCACCCTGATCCAGAGGAGCCTTTCTACGTAGAGACAGATGCCTCGGATTTAGCCATCGGAGAAGTCTTGTCTCAGCGACACAAAGAAACTGGACAACTGCACCCAATTGCCTTCCGCTCAAGAAAGTTGACTCCTCCTGAGATAAACTATTCCATAGCAGACAACGAATTGCTGGCAGTCAAGGACGCCTTTCAGGAATGGCGGCACTATTTATTAGGAGCCCACCATGTTGTCACAGACCTCAAGAATCTCCAGTTTTTAAAATCTGCAAAAACCTTAACCCCCAGACAGTTGAGGTGGTCCTTGTACTTTGCGGATTTTAACTTTACTATTACTTATCGACCAGGTTCAGCTAATGGTAAGGCAGATGCTCTCTCAAGACTTGGAATAGAATCTGGGGGTGGAGAAACTGCTAAAATTCCAATCATTCCTGCAGACAAATTTGCTTGTGTCCTTCAGTTTTCTGAAATCAAAGAAAAGATTCGGGAGCATATGTCAGAAGAAGAAATGATTAAATGGGCAAGGGAAGGTAACAACAGAAGGATAAAAGAAAAACTTCCTTATGTAAATGAAGCTTTGTACCTACCCACTCATGAGCTTCAAGAAGTCGTTCTACAAGCTTGCCATGATGACCTTTTGGCAGGTCACAAGGGTGTTACCAAGACCATTGACCTCATTAAAAGACAGTTTTGGTGGCCTGGTATGATCCCTCAAATAAGACAATATGTTCTGACTTGTGATAAATGCATTAGAGGAAAGACCAATCGACAGGCCCCAGAGGGGAAACTAATACCTCTATCTACAGCTCCTCACCCTTGGCACACCATAACCATGGATCACATTGTAGACTTGCCTCAGAGTCAAGGGTATAACACCATCTTAGTGTTTGTAGACAGTTTCTCTAAAATGAGTCATTTTATTCCATTAAAAAGAATCCCAGGATCTACTCAACTAGCTTTCCTATTTTCACAGCACATTGTAAAGGCGCATGGCATCCCAGTAGTTGTGATTTCTGACCGTGGGGCCCAATTTGTTTCTAAATTTTGGAGATCCTTCATGTAACAAATGGGTATCGATTCCCGATATTCCACCAGTTATCATCCTGAAACGGATGGTCAGACTGAGAGTGTTAACCAGGAGATTGAACAGTATTTGCGTTTATATCTTTTGGAACAAGAAGGAGAGTGGTCGGAGTTAATTTGGACGGCTGAATTTGCCTACAATAATGCTGTGCACTCTTCCACTGGTTACTCTCCCTTCTACCTAAATTCAGGTAGACACCCGAATGTAATTTTGGGAAAATCTGATGATTTGGTCCCTGCAGTGGAAGAATATAGTAAAAAAGTTCAAGAAAGCTATCGCCTTGCAACAGAACATTTGAAAAGGGACAAGATCTCTTACAAGAAACAGTCTGACAAGAAAAGGAGATGTAACCCAGACTATTCTGTGGGAGATTTGGTCTGGTTGTCTACACGACATCGCCATCTAAAAGGAAACAAAAAGGTTTCAACCACGATTTTTGGGACCTTTTAGAGTTTTAAAAATTGTGAATCCTGTGACCATTAAACTAGCTTTGCCTCCTCAAATGAAAGTCAATCCAGTTTTCCACGTTTCTCTTTTAAAGAAAAGTCCTCCTGGCGTAAGGGTTTCCACCCCTCCAGATCCAGTTATCATTGACTCGCATTCGGAGTATGAAGTGAGCAGAATCTTAGATTCAAGGTTTAAGAATGGGAAACTGTTCTACCTTATAGAATGGAAGGGGTTCGGGCCCGAGGAAAGATCTTGGGAACCATCTCATAACGTACATGCTCCTAGATTAGTCAAACAATTTCACCCTGCTTACCCCAACAAACCGTATTTGGGAGGACCTTCTTTGAGAGGGGGTACTGTCAGGAACACTATTGCTTGCCTGCTTCATTGTTCCCCCAAAAAGAAAAAGACTTTCTTTGCTCTTTACCCTCATTGGTATCAGCAACGTTTCCATTCTAAGATGTTTATTTATAATTTGTTGTCAAAACTCGCCAGCATTGGTTTTCCTGGAATTCCAAGATGGCGGCCGTCTTCAAGATCAAGTGTTGCAGTCTAGTCTTTTGCTCTCGCGCTGAAGTGTTCTTCCAGCGCGCGAGCCCTCTAACCGGCGCACTTCAACTGTGGATTCAGAGCTGAGGAGAAGCGTCTTTCCAGCGCGCCAATTTCTGTGGAGATTTTCTCTTAATTGTCGTATTTGAACTCCTCCCACCAATAGCGGTGTGCACACCAAGAACTATTATTTCAAGAAGACTAGTGTCTCAATTCTTCAGTCACGAAGAGCTTCATTTTAGTTCAAAGAGCCATGGGAGAAGACTCGTTATTCTCTGCGCATATGTAAACGAGTTAGAAGGTTTTCTTGTGAAGCATTGAAACCACCCCAGAAGTAAGAACATTATATGTATTACATGATTTCAAAGACTCATATGTATATATTTATGGGCGAGAATTCATGGTCCAGACAAATGTATTGAATTCTATTCTAAGTCTTTATTTAAGTTTAAAACTGAAAAGAGGTTGAACTCATCAATCCAGAGACTGGCTAACCTTAATTAACCTGCCAAGTACTATAGAGTTTAAAAACTGACAAGAGGTTGTACACACCAATTCAGAGAGTGGCAAGCCTTCCGTAGTGTCCAGGTTTGTGTACCTATACATATAGTTGAAAAGTCTTCTACTAGAGATATTTATGAGGTTCTAAAATAGCAATACTAATTTATAACATTAATATTGTACAGGTTCTGCTCTTCCCTTTTTCTGATGCGAGCCTTCAGAAGTGTTCAGTGAAAGAAGTAGCAGAGGATACTGGAGCAGGAGGAGGTCTCTCTTTGTCTTCCCATTCCCCTTTCCCCCGTGTGGGTGAATTGCCCAGATTGTTTCCTCAGTCTGGTCATTTACCTGCCCGTGGGAGTTGGGATCTTAGCATCCGCATCAGTGGAAGGAAATTAGTTAATTTTTAGAGCACCCTGACAGTCAATCCCTACCCTTTCAAAGGGTACCCCCTCCCACAGGTAGTGGTATTAGGGGGGCCTTTGTAGTGCCACCTGCTTTGCCACTGGCTTGGCAGGTTACACAGGAGGGACAAAACTCCTTTGTGTCTTCAGACATGTGGGTCCAGTGAAAGTGAGGGACAATTCTGTCCCAAGCCTTGTTCTGGCCCAGGTGTCCTGCTGGGGAAATATCATGGGCTAGTGTAAATAGGAAGCCCCTAAACTTCAGAGGTATAACCAACCTCCTGGATGCACCAGGCTTGGGGTCTCTACTCTCTGAGTAAAGGAGTCCATCATCCCAATAAACTGTATGGGTGCCACTAGCATTCCCAGCAGCCTCATCAGCAGCTTGCTTTCTGAGGGGTTCAAGAGAGGGGCAGGTGTTCTGCTCCTGGCTCACATCAGAACTGGAAGGGCCCCCTGTCCCCAAGAACTCAACCTGGTCAGGTTCAAGCTCCTCTGGGACAGTTCTTTCTTCAGGCTCAAGATCATCTCCCTGAGCATTCTGTGTCAGGTGGGAAGGCTCTGCCTTAACCCTACTGCTCCTCCTCTTGTGAGGCACCTGCTACATTATTCCAGAATGCAGGGCCTGTCCAGCTTTAGACATTTTGGCCTGTGACCTAGTCACAGCAAAGACATGAGCAGGGACCCCTAACATTTCTGCATGTGTCCTGAGCTCCACTTCAGCCCAAGCTGAAGTCTCTAGATCATTGCCAAGCAAGCACTGTACTGGTAGGTCTGCACTTACCACAACCTTCTTAAGGCCAGTTACCCCTCCCCAGGAGAAGTTAACAACTGCCAGAGAATGGTCTGTTCTGACATTGCTAGCATTGGTCACTTGGTACATTTCACCAAGTATAATCTGCACAGGATCCACAAGATCTTTTGTCACCATTGTGACACTTGCTCCCGTGTCCCTGAATGCCCAAGCCTCTACTCCATTTATCAAAGGCTGTTTTCTGTATTTGCCCAGGTTACTGAGACTCACACAGGGGGACATATCCATGCCCCCATCACAGACAAGCACAGCCTGAGTTGGAAGTCTGACTAGGCCAGAGTCCATCTCAGAACCCAGGGTCAACCCTACTATACCCTTATTCTGGACATTGCCACCACCTATTGTAGTTGTACTAGGGGGAACAGTTGCCTTAGGGGCAATGGTGGCTGGAGTAGATTCTTTGGACTTGGTGCAATCAATGGTCCAGTCAGTTTTCTGTTTACAGATTTTGCACCAAGGTTTCTTTTGGCCTTTTCTCTTGTTTGACTGTGACTCCCCATTAGAAGAAGATTTTTGGGGCCCTTGAGAAGACTTCTGGTCTTTACCCTTGTACCCACCCTTGTCAGAGTTCTTAGAATCCTGCTTCTTTGGGTCACCACCTTGGTTCTGTATCTTCTGCCTCACCCTGGTTCTGGCCCATTTGTCTGCCTTCTTTCCCAATTCTTGGGGAGAGGTCAGATCAGAGTCTATCAGGTACTGGTGCAACAGCTGTTATTAAGAATCTGTTCCCTCATTATCAGATTGTACAATCCTATGAAGTCACACACTTTACTGCCCAATAAAAAACCTTCCAGAGTCTTAGCAGCACAGTCAACAAAGTCAACCCAGTCTTGATTTTGAGCTTTTTGGGTATCTCTGAACTTTAACCGGTATTGTTCAGTGGTTAGGCCAAACCCATCTATTAGTGCACTTTTCAAGACCTTGTAATCATCAGCATCCTCTTCTCTTACAGTGAGGAGCTTATCTCTACCTTTGTCTGCAAAGGAGAGCCATAAGATTGCTGCCCACTGACCATGAGGGACCTTCTGTACTTTACAGGCCCTCTCCAAGGCAGTTATCCATTTGTGGATGTCATCCTCACTCTGGTAGGGAGGGACATTCTTACTTAGGTTTCTATGGTCATAAGACCTCTCCCTATCTCTAGGGAAATTGTTGCCACCAAGGGACTCTAGTCCCACCTTTTTACTAGCTCTGTAGAGATCTAGGGCTTCCCTATCTAGGGCCATCTGCTGCTTTCTGAGGTTGAACTTATCTTGCTCATACTTCAGCAGTCTCTCTCTCCTCTCCTGGGAGGTTTCCCTCCCTCTGTGAGAAGAGACAGAGGTCCCTATAGAGGAGTTAGACTGGACAGCTCCCCTTGAGAGAGATCTATCCCTTCTAGCCCTACTTTCAACTCTTCCTGGAGAACAAAGAGGGGAGGATTATTGTCATCCTCATCATCCTCATCCAGGAGAGCTGGGTTCACCAGATCCTTCTCATTGGCATCAGTCTGGTCAACATTAGAGGTAGGGTCAGGGGAGTTTCCGCCCCTAGGCCCACCCTCAGCTGCTGCCTCACCCACTCTGCCTACCCCACTAGGTCCTGGGAGATCATCCAGCTTGAGTATCTTTATGAGATGCTGGGTGGTTGGGCTTTTGCCTGTCTTCAGCTTCCTAATGGAACATAAGGCCCTTAGCTGTGCAAAGGAGAGATCCTCATATCTATAGGGGAGATGCTCACTGGCTTCTGGCAGGGACCCACTGGTTCCTGGCTGATTAGACATTACTAATGTGGTGTGGTGTGGTGTATTGCACTACCTACACTAGTGGGGCATACTAAACTCTCTTGAGTTGTAGAAAGGGTGTGCTATCCCTTAACACACAACTCTAAGTTCAGTAGAACTTACTGTATACTAAACTTGATATTATATGTACCTAAGGTATCTTTAGTGGTTTTCAGTTGATCAATTCAATTGAGATTATCTGGTAAAACAATAGCAAGCTGGAATCCCACCGCTGCCACCCATGTGAGAAGGTGGCCTGATATATGCTGTCCACTAATTATAGTGGGCACCTTGTATCAGTCCAAACAACCCCTTATGGTGATAGGTTAAAGACAACCTGTATTGAAAGCTATCCTAGTGGTAGCTATGGAGAGCAGCCTTCAGGCTAAGTCTTGAAGGAATGTAAAGCAGCTTGTTTTACCAGTCTATAATCTCTTGAATGACCAAATGAAAGGACAACCACACCAGGTATATATTTAAAAAATGTGTATTTAGGATAAAACACACCCCTCTAGTCTCTTTATGAGACTGGAGTTCGAAGTACTTAATTTACAAGTTAGCAATCAACAGTAATAGCACAAATACACGTTTGGGCCCTAAGGGCGTACCAAACCATATACCAATAAAGTGGTATAAGAACCACAACTGAACTAGACACAAGGCCTAGAGCCTGTAGAATCACTGGGACCCCAAGGAACCACCCAAGGTAGTGACACAGGGGACCCATGGGGCCGTGTGCAGTGTGCAAACACAACCGCGGGTTCCTGTTAGCTTCTATGGGCAATGTCGCGGTTGGAAATTTAAAGATTAGGGACACTTAGAATTGAGTCAGAACCAAACCCTTTTGGACTTAGGAAGTTCTAGGGCTAGCACCCATGGGAGCACCGGAGTAATCGTGTTACCTCACCCAGGGATTCCGGGTGCATAGGTGTCTTTTGGTGTCGGGTTGCGTCGTCGATTTCAATGGGAGCTGGCGACGAAGTGCTGCTGCCGTGAAGAGGAGAAGTGACCGAAGCGATCCAAGCCTGGATCTAGGATGGAAGGAACCTGAAAGGAGAGGGGACAGAGTCTGGGTCACGTACCAGTGACCAAGGGCAGAATGGACCAATGCCCACGGATTTAGGGTGCTTCAGGTGAGTTGATGGGTGTCTTGACTTTTCAGCCACGAGGTCCAGGAGGCGCCGATGATGACCAGGAGCTGGATTCGAGCTGTCCCACAAAGTTTGTCGAGTGCTGCGGTGCCAGCGACCAGATTGGACCCAACAAGCCTCGGCAACGGCAAGTTACTGGAAATCAGAGAAAGGACTGCGGTGCAGACCAGCAAGGTCTGGGGGACCTACCCAGTGAGGGTAAGTTGGGGCACGTCAAAATGGCACCACAGGTCTGCTTCTGCAGCCTGGGTAAGGGTGTGCTTGCTCCCCTTACAGTGGTATAGGCTACCTATATCACTATCATTGCACCCACATATGAAACCTATAAATCACTCCTATGGCAGGCCTTAAGAATCCTGAAGGCAGAGTGCTTGGTTTTTATGTGAGAGGGTGCCCCTGCATGAGCAGAGCTTCTCTGCAGTGTTCGGAGTGCCTCCTCTGATGCTATTTGTGGTGCAGTGAGTGGCAAGCACCTGATGGTGCCTGCCACTCTGTGCAGTGATTAACCCAGGTCTCCAACCGGAGGCCGCTGTGGCAAGGGGGCCCTGCAAGCAGCTCCCAAAGTCGCTTTCTGACAGGCTTTTCATGTCATTATGCCCTGCATTAAAAGCATATCGGAAACCGACATCATAATCGCACGGTGTATGTAAAGTATGTTTGAGTAGATGTGTAAATCTCAATAAAATTTGTTAACATAAATAAATAAATAATCCCCACAGTGTAAACGGCGTATATGGAGGATCATGAGCAGACTCCGACTGGCCGATCGGCTTCTTGAGCCCATCCGAAGCCAGTTGGTCCGACTGTCCGGTTTCAATTCTGACAGCCTTCATCGTAATAAGCCTGTCAGATTTGAAGCCTACGATCGGAGGCTTTCCGACTTACATCGTGATCGGGCCCTCTGTCTAGTCAAGTCAAAAATATCGTGCAACAGTAGATACAAGGTAAAAATATTGCTTTATGTAAAAATATATATTTTTTTAAATATTGAGGCACAGTAATATTATTTACTTTAATACAGTTGTATTAAATATAATTTTAATTAAGTATATATTAGTTAATATATACTTTTTAGGTTACAACAGTATTAGAATAATTGTTTTATCTTTTTTTAGTATAGTTTGCAAGGTTTAATGTGTAATTGTATATTTACATGTAATTAATAATTTAAAATTTTGCAGCGTGTTGTTGGGTTTGTAGGGGAATAGGTGAGAATTTTGTTTTAAGGAAAATTATGACAATTAAATATTTAATTCGAAATTATATAAATTATTTCAATGATTGCTATTAAATTGATTTTATTTGAATTCTTTACCAGTATTTTATGATTTTTTATGTGTAATTTAATTTTTCTATAGTTGAATTACTAATTCATAATTTAGGAGCGGGTTGTTTGGTATTGTAAGATAATAAAATTGGAGTTATTTCAAATATAACTTATTTAGTTTTAATAAATGTTTATTAAATATTTAACCGGTACCCAATTATACAAATTAAATAATTCATTATTTTAATTGATTGTATGTTATTTAACTGTTAATTCATTGCTAAGTGTATTTCATAAACATTTTTTAAGTAATTTTGTATCTATTATTTGTTTTGTTCTTGTTTTATTTCTTTAATAACTTAAAGTTATTGATGTTGTCAATGCTTTATCTATAATTGGTTTTTTGGGTGCTAGGAAAAGCTATGCATTTACTTTAAATGTATTTACTTTGTTATATATTTGTTGAATTGTTGTATAGTAAAAAAATCTGTAACTTTTTTTAAAATGCATATATGTTTTATTTTAATATTTTATGTTTTATGTATTTTGTTTTTATGATTAGGAACTGAAATGGTATATCTAACCCTCACAAAGTCCAACCTTTTCCCTATTGTTGCTTAGATTGGAGTGGGAATAGTAAATCTAATCCCACCAAAATCCAACACCTTCCCAGATTTTTCTTATTATGAAGTGTAAATAGTAAATTTAACCCCTCAAAATTCTAATACTTTCTCTATCTACGATTAAATTGGAGTTAGAATTTCAAATCTGACACCTATGAAGTTCTATGCTAGTGTTGTTTATTATCAATTGTGGTTACTTTTGATTTTTTCTTTAATGTTTATATCATTTATAAAAATGAAATTGTAATTTGAATTCAAGTTTTACTTATTTTTCAATTCAGTGTGATATATGTTTTTGTTAATATATGTTTGTTAATTGTGATTTGTTGGCGATATTTGTAACGTAATTAATATAAACAAAATTGATTGAATATTCTTTTTTATTTTCTTAAACTGTGTATACAGTTATATATATATGTAGTTTACATTTTTAATTACAACTATTTTTATAAGAATTTTAATTCTTGAACTGAGTTACATATCTGTTTTCTTTTTTACATTTAAGTTACTGTTAATATTTTTAAGTAATATATATAAATTGTTTAATTATTGTTCTTATATTTTTAGAGAATATCTATATACGTACATAAATAGGGGTATATTTATGTCATTTGGATTACTAACCAAAACTATTTATTTCTAATTATATTATTATTTTGAATTTTAATATTTTTTTATATTTTAATATTTAAAATATATTATATATATATTTCAAGATATTCATCTTTTTTGGTCAATATTCCATTCCACAATATTGCTGACTCGGGGGGCGTGGCCAACCACCGAAGTACATGGCAGCTTTCTAAGGCGGCTCCGCCCGAGCGCGCCCGCTCCTAAGTCAATCCTCACACCTATCTGCACCGCTGTGCTCCGCAGACTCAACCGACACCAATAACGCCTGGCGTGGCAGCGGGCCATCGGTGAGCCTGGCGCACTCCGGAGCGCTGCTTGCGGTGGAGGAGGGGCGAACAGGCCCGCAGTGCGAGAGCCATGGCGTCATCTGGCCACGAGACACCCTGCTTTGTCGGAGAAGGCCCGAACAGAGCTGACGACTAGTGATCCCATCGGAGGATCACCCCGGGCGTCGGCTGCCCACTTGACTGAAGGCCCACAGCATGGCTGAAGCCCCGTGGCCTGGGTGATTCCCTAGGGGCGCCCCATCGCGAGTGACCCGCCGGCGATTGGTCCGAAGACATTGAGGCCATCGGAGGGCTCGTCTAGTGTCCAGGAGGCTCCTGTGCAGTGGTGAGGGTGAGAGCAGCCATACCTCCGAGACCGGTGAGTCCTGCGGGACACTAGGTGGCATGAGGCCGTGCAGCCTGGGTGGAGAGTGGATGCCCCCCTGCAGCCGCGAGATCCGGCAGTAACGGCAAGCATCTTGGGCCCAGCTTGGCTTTGCTCCCATCCTCAGTGCGACGGGCCCCTGGGGGCTAATTACTAGACTAGAGTGGGATGCTCCCCCTCACAGTGCCTGCCCATACTGTATCTGAACCCCTGGACTTGGAGCTGGTTGCTCGGCCTGCGGTGCTGTTGGGGTTAGTCTGCGAGACTGTGGGGATTGACAGCACCAGCCATTGTGGAATTGGACTTTGGCCCCCCTTGGGGGTTGCCGCAAGCATCTTCACACTGTGGGCTCTGGGAGTAGACTCTGACTGCGCTACGGGCCCAGTGGCTTGCTCTCTGAGACTGTTTGGCCTGTGATCGTGCCTCCATGGACCCCGGCACTGACTGTAGTGTGACTGCTGGGCACTGACCCTACTGAGAAAATGGATTATCGCAAGCTGAGTTGGGACAGTGGTACACCGTGAGGTAACCAGCGTAGCCCTATTCATTCTGTACTTACCATGTCGCAGGAGCCCAAGTCACGTCCGGCCGTCATACCAAGGCCGCGCAGGCCAAGCTGGAAAAATACGCCTGGGACAAAGGCCCCGGTGCTATGCAGAAAGGGGGTGAGGCCCCCTTGGAGACGCAAAAATCAGACGCGGAACCTAAGGTGCCGACGCTGCAGGACATTCTCACTGCAATCACGACGGTGCATACATCGTTGGACTCCATGTCCTCGGAGGTGTCCCTCATCAGAGCGGACATGCACTCCATGAACAACAGGCTACAAGAGGTGGAAGTTAAAGTTAAAGAGCTGGTAGTCGACACATCTGACCTGCAGAGAAAGGTGGAGGATCTACAATCCCAGACTGCGAGACTGGAGGCACAGCTTGATGACTATGAGGGGCGATCCCGACGTACCAACGCTCGCATACTGGGGGTCCCGGAGAGAGCCGAGGAGCCTGCGGCAGAGCTATTTGTCGAGGAGCTGGTGACAAATCATCTGAAACCCAAAAAACTCTCAAGCTTTTTCTCCGTCGAGAGAGCACACCGCGTGCCGGGCGGCAGACCGAAGCCAGAAGCCCCGCCACGCCCAATAGTCACCAGAATTTTCAATTACAGGGACAGAGACGCCATACTCCAGGCGTCCCGGATCTCACCCCCGTTGGAGTTTCAAAACAGCAAGATAACTCTCTTCCCGGATTTCACTCTCAAAGTACAGCGGCAACGGCGTAGCTTCTTGGATGTTAAAAAAGCACTTAGGGACAAGAACGTAAAGTATGCCATGCTCTTTCCGGCCAAGCTGCGAGTGGAGTCGGAGGGGAGAGCTTGGTTCTTCACCACCCCTGAGGAAGCCTGGGAATGGCTGGATGGATGGCGAGTGGTGGGCAAGGAAAGGCACAGCCGTAATCGAAAGCCCGCAATGGAGGGCGCTCGTGGCGGCGCCGAGGAAGGCGACCAGACAGACGATGGAGGACTCCATGGGGGCATTGAATAGTCTAGTCTGTATAATAATTCTCTTCAGGTGGGGGTGAGAAAGCCACAAGGATCGGTTTGGACTGGGCGGAGATTATGGCCACCAGCCGGCGGTTACAGATGTTTGAGTAATGTATGGGTGAGGGTAGTACTCAGAATGATTGCTTAGCTGCCTCAGGCAGTTTACTCTACTGTTGGGATTACAGTGATTTAAGCTAAACATCTATTGACAGACTTTTGGCACTGGAGCGGGTGCCCGGTTGGTTACACGCACCTATTAGTTTAAGGGGTGGGCGAAAGGCGCTCTGCATGTTTGGAGTGACGGGAGGTTTTATGTCCGCCATGCAGGGAGGCAGGGAGGGCGGTAGAGTTTGGTAAATTGGGGGGGGAGGGTTATATGTGCACAACGTATCTTCGCCTATAATCTCATTCATGCTGCCCCTGTTGGGCGCCTGCCCAAAAAAAAAAATATTGCTGACTTAATATTTTGGTAGTTTTAAATATTTTTGTAGACAATATTTCGAAACAATATTCTAGTGTCTCAATATTGTTGTACTGTCATACTACTGATGCATTTAAGTACCGCATGGTGTAGTGCAGTGATAACAATGCTTTAGTGTCACAAGCAAGTTATTCATTGATGATACTGCATATGTTTTATTCTTGGATTAGTATGGAGCCAAACTACAAGACAATCATGCAAATGACATTCTAGAACTGAACAGCTTGTATGAAACAACAATTCTGATCTATTTACAGGGCTTCATGTGTATAACATTTATCAATTCAACATAGTCTGTTAGAGTATATAAAAGTCTTAGAAAAAGGTCAGTAAGGATGTCTTTGGAGAGTATTCCTGTAAATACCAAGCATAAAGAGTGATAGGTGGAGCACTGACTCGGAATTCAATTAAGCAGGTGGAACTGAAACAAACACTGGGGTTATATAGAAAACAGTGAATTCCATTCATCTAGTGCATTTAATCCATGACTGATTTTGAAACACGGTGGGTCAATCTGCATGCTTGTGGGCTTACAGAATGATCACCCCTTCCCATAAGGACAAAGATGGTTTTGATAACTTGAACAGATGTTTTTCTCTACAAAGTTCTACTCTTCTTGAGTAATACCAGAGATGTAAAGTTTTACTCTCATTGGTTTTGTCTAAATATATCAAATTCTATTGGCACCATATTACTTATATAACTCTGCTAGTCTTTCAATCGGTGAGTGGGTCTTTAGTTTTGTTTAAAGATGTTAGTGTTAAGAGAGGATTCACAAGGGCACAATTCCTGCAAGTTGCTATTATGATTTTCAAGGGCTGGTGGAAACCCTTCCCTTAGTAGTTAATGGTGGGATCTTGCAAGGATCAAGGGCATGCTCGTACCAGGTGGCTAGGTGGCTTCCCAAAATTATGGATTCTTGAAATGCAACATACATCCATCAAAACTCCCATCTCCAGAGGAAGAGGAAGACTTGCCAATGCTTTTGATGCGTTTATTATTCATGTTTCCTTGAGGGCTGTATTCAGAAACACAGATGATCCTGTGGATTTTATTGGAGTTCGGAGACGGTGTTAATGTATCACAGGAAAGAACAAAGCCCTTTTAATGGCAGATTTCACTAACCACTTGTGGAATGTTTTTTCCTGAGTTTCAAACTAGGTATTTCAGGTTCTTTGTACCTATAATTTCTTCAAATGCAAAGAAATTGATGAAATGGACTAATTAACAAAGTTGGGACCACTCCTGCCTTGGGAAAGAAGGCTAGAGAAAGGGAAAGTGGTTTCATTACCTCTATACCTTGCCCCCTGCTCCAACCCCAAGGTGTGCCTTAAGACACCTATCAGCCATCTCCCTTTAACAAATATGACTGTATTAATTAATTAGTCTGGGTACAAGCACTAAGGCACCATGTAATTAAAAGACACCGCTTATATATAACAATCCTGCAAAATAACTTTATATAGGTAATACATAGAATCACTGACACAATATCAAAATCAACAATATTGTGATACAAATATGTTGTGTCAAAAATATTGATAAGAAAAATATTGTGACCCTATACTTATAAGGATAAGTACAAAAATATTGGAAAAATTACTGATTCACATATCATTAAAAGACATACAGAAATGTAGTTTTTTAATATATATATAGTTTAAAATAATAAATCCTAAATATTTTAACACATAACATTATTATAATGTAAATTAGATAAATCTAAATATTTAAATCTATATTTAAATATATACTTATATGAACACATCCACATGTATATTTGTGTATGTTTATACATATACATATATATATAATGTACTTGAACTTCAAAACAGCCGCAAGAAGTTGTGCAGCCACTGTGGGAGTGGTACGTGGTGTCGGGTGTGGCCCCCAGCATGCAAGTGAACAATCTCCACCAAGGAAATCACTCGCACCCAAAATAAGGTTGCAAAGAGTGTTTAATCCAAGAACTCCAACCCCTGCTACGCGTTTTAGCTTTTCAGCCTTGCTCACGCACAAGGTGGCTGTGAAACAGACACCATTAATACAAAATTGTATAAACATGGAAAAGCGACTTGCAGGACGCGGCACAGAAAGTTACACAATAAAATACTGTCATCTTGGACTCATAGCTAGTATGGAAAAAGCAAATAGCCAAATTACAAAGCTGAGTCACCAAAGGAACATAGATGAGTAACAAATCAAAATTCATATGTTCAAGGTAAGAGTACACATTAATAATAAGAAGACAAAGTAAACGGCATGAACATTCACGTCCACGATGTTCAAATGGTAGCCTCTGTGCTCGGTGTGGGGACAGGTAACTCTGTTGTTTACTATGGCTACCTCGACATCAAGGAAGATCATATTTTCCTTGTAGGTATTGGATGTAAATTCCAGGTTAAGGTTGTTGCTGTTTAAGTGACCTACAAATGCCTGAGACTATGATGCGCTGCCATGTCACATCAGAAAGAGATAGTCAATAAATCTCACGCAGAGTATGATCCTGTCCATATCCTCTTTGTATTCAGGTTTAGTGGACACCTGCTCCTCCTTCCAGTGCATGGGAAAGTTTGCATAGCTGGAAGCGAAGCAAGTGCCCATCGCGGTCCCCTGCAGTTTTCTGCACAGAGTGCAGAGCATTGTTGAATGTGAAGATGTTGTTGGTTAAACAGAATGATATCATTTCTAAGAGTGTTAGTGTGTGAATAGCAGAGTGGTCTTGCTCTTCTGAAGTATTTACAGGCTTTTAAGCCATCTTCATGTTGAATGCTCATATACAGTGCTTTTACATCAAGGGTCATCAGGAGAAAATGAGACACCCACTCAATGCCCTAAATACGTCTGAGGATGTGCCTGGTATAAAAAATGTGTGAAGGCAATGCTCCTATGAGAAGTGATCAATGTAATTTGAAGTGTTTTCCAACAAGCTACCGATGGAAGACACAGTTGGTCTGCCCAGAGGATTGGTGGCGGACTTTTGTACTTTCAGTAGAAGGTACACTGCTGGTGTCTTTAGATGGAGGTTTTTGAAGAATTGGTACTTCTCGGTTTCTAATAAGCCCTTGTTCTTCTACTCACTAAGCTTGTCTCAGAATTGTACAATGGCTTCTTTGTATTTTGACATAGTGATGCTAGTGTAACAATCCCTATTGTTGAGCTGTCTCAATGCCTCTAAAATGTACGTCTCGGTAGGCATGACCACTATGTTCCTACCCTTATCAGCAGACCTGATCACAATGCTCCTATCATTAGACAGGGTCTCAATGGTATTTCTCTGTGAATATGTAATATTTCTCTCGGTTCTGCATCTTCTCAATTGCAGTTCTCAATACAGAGATACATTTTTCATGAAATGCATTGAACATATCAAAGCCCATCATGGGAGTAAATTTGGACTTGGGCTTGAACTTGCTGGGGGCATTGTGGTCATATGCTATGTCTTGTTCCACTAACGTTTGCTCGATGTCATTAGTATTAGCACCACAGTCTTGCATTTAGATCAGTGCAGTTAGAAAATCAATGTCCCCAATCTTGAGTTCATCAATAGCAGGGGGCCCCACCTTGGGCTTCACTCCTCTCTGGGGTGCAGTATTAATCTTTAAAAAACATGAGTTTCAAATGCCTAATAAACTCAAAACATCAAGTCAAAGTTGCCCACTGGGCAGGAGGAAGGACCACAACTCAGAAATCTCAAATCTGTTTCTGTGAGATTCCTGCTTGACAAGATGATGATGGTGTTATTACCTGCCATTAACGTCCCATTTGCTGATCCCCTCAGCATGTTCCCATGGGGTGTTGTCTGTTTCTTTTCTTTTCTGTCTCTGTTTCCTCTTCTTTTGCCGCTACCACCTCCATCTCATCCATTATAATATAACGGGGTAACCCACAATAGTCCACGGACCTGGGTAACAATCGATATAAACAGCAATGGTCCTAGACTCAATTATAATCTAGTTAGGAAAACATTCATTATTTGAAAGCATCTACGGTATAGCCATTAGTGCGCACACATTTTCAGAGAAAGGGGGGAAAAACACCTCTCAAATACCACAACAGAACCCAAAATGACTACAGAGGCGATTGTATTTATTTCTCAAAATCCTTTGGTAACAAATCACCATATTTACATGTTTCACATAAGAAAGAAGAAGGTTGCTTTAAAAGGAGTGAGAGGGGGAATTGTGCTTGTGAGTGGGACAGATGTAGAAGGGGAATAAGATATGGAACACATTTTTTTTCAACAAAAGGTTCAGTCAATACATGTTAATCCTGGGTGAACCGGCTACAGTTTTACAGTGGCACCAGTTCACAACTGGGCCCGTCCTTCACAGGTAGTTTCAGATTTCCTTTTAGATTTCTTTTAAGATGAACAGAGAGATTTCATCTGTGAGATGGGCAGGGTTGGGGTCATATCAGGTACAGGCCCACTGGGGGGGGGGGATTGTCGACGTTTTGACCCTAGTGCATAGAGGGTAAATTACATCTTCAGCTGGCGGGTCTTCCTCTGGACAGGAGCAGTGAAGCAACCTGTTGTGATATAAAGTCAGGATACAGCCCCGCGAAAGAAGGTCCGCACAATGTTTGCGGCGTAACTAGGATTTAATCCAAATGGTAGTGGCTGCAGTTTCAGTTAGAAATTAGTCCAAGGTGAATAAATCGCCCAAAAGGATCTGATTCATAAAGTTCAGGCGCAACCCGGGGGATCCATGCTGATCTGCCTCATCCTCTTGAGCCTCTTCCTCGGGTTGGCGTTAGGTTTTCCATCCGCCCCTTTTTTAGAAGGTGAAACTGCTGTAAAAAACCAAATTCCTGTTTTCTCCTTCTGAGGCACTCGCATCCTCAATTCCGGAAGTAATGGATGAGTCTGTGTCAAAGCGGTGTCTGGTTCCCTGTTGGACATAGCGGTGAAGATGGCAGCAGTATCACCTTTGTTATTCTTGCAGGAATTGTAGATGTGATCAAACTTCTTATTAAATGTAAGAATGTGCCGTGGCTGGTAGCCTGCCGTGTAATGTGCTTATTTGCTTTGCTTATGAAATTTGATGTAATTTTCAAATTTCGCCAGTCGCTGCTGCATTTCAGTTATACATTTCTTAATTTGATCCTCCTCTTTCTGTGTTGCGAGCCAGGTCTCTAAGTTAGCTTTAATGCAAGCTTTCTCACGGTCAGACAATGCATATTAATGAGGATGGTTAGCATTGTTATTGAGCAACTCGTGAGGATTTGAACTCATTCGTCAATCATGCGAAGATCTAGTTCCTCATACTTCAGTACAGTGAAAATTCTAAGCCCTCTAGGGACCATATCCATGTCCAAGTAGTTCTGAAGCAAGGTTGCTTCACGCCATTTACTAAGTTCCAGTTTACAAAGTTTTTCCAGTCTGCCCAATTGCCTGGTGGTGCTTAGGGTAGGCAGGGTGGTGGTGGGTATGGTGGTAATAGTGGTAGTTAGGGCATTTGTGGTGGTTAGGGTGGTGGTTTGAGTCGTGGTTAGGCGTTAGTGGTGGTGGTGGTTAGAGTGGTGGTGATTAGGTTATTGTGGTGGTTTAGGGTGAAGGTGTAGATGGAGATGGTTAGGCTGATGGTATGGTGGTGGTGGTATGGTGGAGGTAAGTGTAGTGGTTAAGGTGGTGGTGACAGGGTGTTGGTGGTAGGGAGGTGGGTAGGGTGGTGGTGGTGGCATGGTGATAGTGTTAAGGATAGGGAGCTAGGGCAGGGTGGTGAATGTGGTGGTGGTTAGGAGGATGGTGGTGGGATAGGTAAGGTGGTAGTTGTTAGGGCTGTGTGTGGTCATTATGGTGGTGGTAGGGCTGGTTACAGTAGGGTGGTGTTGATGGTAGGATGTGGTGTGATGGTGTTGTGGTTAGGGTATGGTGGTGGTGGGTAGTGTGGGTAGGGTGGTTAGGGTGATGGTGGCTGGGGTTAGGGTAGCAGTGATAGTTAGGGTGGTGGGTAGGTTGGGGTAGGGTGATAGTAGGCTGTATAGGGTGGAGGTGGTTAGGGTGGTGGTAGTTACGGTGGTGGTGGGTAAGGTAGGGTGGGTAGGGTGGTTAGGGTGATGGTGGCTGGGGTTAGGGTAGCAGTGATAGTTAGGGTGGTGGGTAGATTTGTGGAAGGGTGATAGTAGGCTGTATAGGGTGGAGGTGGTTAGGGTGGTGGTAGTTACGGTGGTGGTGGGTAAGGTGGTAGTGATATTTAGGGTGGCGGTAGCATGGTTAGGTTGGGTGTGGGTGACGGTGGTGGTAATTTGGGTTGTGGTGATGGTTAGGGTGCTAGTGGTGGTTAGGGCAGTGGTGGTTAGAATGCTGTGGTGGTGGTTAGGGTGATGGTTCGGTTAGTGGTTTGGGTGGTGGTTAGGGTAGAGGTGTTTAGGGTTGGGTGGTCTTGGTACCTGGGGTGGTGGAGGTTAGGGTAAAGTAATGATGGTTAAGGTATGGTAGTGGTTAGGGTATGGGGTATTGGTAGGGTGGTGGGAGGTAAGGGGAGTGGTGGTGGCTAGAAGGGTGGTAGTGGTATGAGTGAGATGGTGGTGGGTAGGGTAGTGTGGCGGTGGTGTTAAGGGTGGTGGTAGGGAGATGGTTGCAGTGTTGATGTTATGGTGGCAGCAGGGTCTTGGAAGTTAGGGTAGGGTGGTGGTAGTAATTGGTTGGTTGTTTGGGTGATGGTGGTGGGGTTTTGGGTTGTGGTGGTGGCTAGGAGGGTTTTGGTAGTAGTGGTTAGCATAGGGTGGTAGTGATTAGGGTAGTGATGGTAGGAAGTGGTTGCAGTAGGGTGGTGTTGAAGATATGGTGGTGGTGTGGTGGTTGTAGGATGGTGGTGGTTAGGGTAGAGTGGTAGAAGGGTGGAAGTGGTTAGGGTGGTGGTGGTTAGGGTGATGATGTTTAGAGTGGTGGTAGGGTGATAGTGGTAGAGAGGTTAATGTGCCGGTTTGTGTGGTGGTGATGGTGGTTTGGGTTGTGGTGGTGGTTAGGGTGTTGGTGGTGATTAAGGTGAGGGAGGTTAGGGCGGGGTGGTGGTGATGGTTAGATTGGTGATTAGGGTGGTCATAGTTAGGGTAGAGGTGGTTAGGGTTGGGTGGTGGTTGCCTAGGGTGGTGTTGGTTGGGGTAAGGTGGTAGTGGTTAGGGTATGGTGGTGATGATATGGTGGTAGTTAGGGTTGAGGTTAGGGTAGAGTGGTGTTGGCTATGGTAGGGTGCTTGTGGTTGGAGGGTGGTATGGGTACAGAGGTGGTAGTTATGGTGGTGGTGTTATGGGTATGGTGGTGTTATCATGGTGGTAGGGACATGGTAGGGGTGGTTACGGTAAGGTGGTGTTGATGTTATGGTGGTGGTCATAGGATGATGGTGGTTAGGCTAGGGTGGTGGTGGTTGTGTTTACAGTAGAGGTGGCAGTTATGGTGATGGATAGGGTGGTGGTGTTTGGGGTAGGGTTGTGGAAGGCTAGTAGTAGACTATTTAGGGTGACGGTGGTTAGAGTGGTGGTAGTGAGGGTGGTGGTAGTTAGGGTGGTGGTGGTGTTTTGGGTGGTGGTAATAAGGTGGTTAGAGTGGGTGTTTGGGTGATGGTGGTGGTTTGCGTTGTTGTGGTGACTAAGTATGTGGTATGGGTAAGGTTTTGGTAGTAAGGGAAAAGGGTTGTTATTAGTTTGGTGATAGGGGACGGTTGAAGTAGGGTGGTGTTGATGATATGGTGGTAGTTAAGGTGGTGGTGATGTTTAGGGTGGTTAAGGTGTGAATTTGTGTGATGGTGTGGTTTGGGTTGTGGTGGCAGTTAGGGTGGTGGTGATGTTTAGGGTGGTGGTAGGGTCGTTAGGGTACGAATCTGGGTGATGGTGGTGTGGTTTGGTTTATGGTGCATATTAGGGAGTTGGTGGTAATTAGGATGAAGGTGGTTAATGAGTGGGTGGTGGGGTTATATTGGTGGTTAGGGTGGTTAGGGTGGTGGTGTTTAGGGTGGAGGTGGTTAGGAGTTGGTGGTGGTGGTGCTTAGGATGATGATGATTAGGTAAGGTGGTAGTGGTTAGGGTATGGTGGTGGTAGTTTGCCAGTGATGTGGTGGTTAGGGTGGGGGTTAGGGTGGTGGTTAGGAAGATGGTTAGGGTAGAGTGGTGTTGGTTATGGTAGGGTGGTGGTTGGAGGGTGGTGGTATGGGTAAGGTAGTGGTGGTTAGGGTGGTGGTATTGAGGTGGTAGGGGATGGTTGCAGTAAGGTGGTGTTGATGTTATGGTGGTGGTAGTAGGGTAGGGTTGTGGTTAGGATAGCAGTGATAGTTAGGGAGATGGGTAGAGGGGTAGCAGTTGGGGTGAGGTTGTTGAAGGGTGGTGATAGACTGTTTAGGATGGTGGTGGTTAGGGTGGTGTAGTTAAGGTGGTAGTGATTAGGGCGGTTGTGATGTTTAGGGTGGTGTTAGGGCGGTAAGGGTGGGTGTTTGTGTTATGGTGGAGGTGGTTTAGGTTGGGGTGTTGGTTAGGGTGGTGGTGGTTGAGCGGGTGGTGGTGCTGAGAATAAGGGCTTAGAATAAGGTGATAGTGGTTAGGCTTTGTTGGTGTTAGGGGGTGGTATGGTGGTGATGGTGGTTATACTACAGCGGTGGTGGTTAGAGTGGTAATGCCGGCTAGGGTGTTGCTGGTGGTTAGGGTGTTAGTGAAGATTGGAGTGGTGGTTAAAGCGGTGATAGGGTGGTGGTGAGAATGGTGGTGCTGGTTAGGGTAGTGGTTTTGATGGTGTTAGGGTGGTGGCGGTGATAATTAGGGTGGTGGTGTTGATTAGGTTGTATTGGTGCTGGTGGTGTTATGGTGGTTGTGGTTATGATGGATGTGGTAGTGGTGGTGTTAGGGTGATGGTGGTGGTTAGGGTGCAGTGGTGGTTAGAGTAAGTGAGGGTGGTGTTGGTGGGTAGGGTGGTTGTAGGGGTGGTGGTGGTAGGGTGGTAGTGATTGTATGGTGGTGATAAAGTGGCAGTTGGGGGTGTTTAGAGTGGAGTTGGGAGGGTGGTGGTAGTGGTTTGGGTAGGGTGGTGGTTAGGATAGTGGTTATGGTAGGGTGGTGTAGATTAGGTTGGTGGAGGTGGCTACAGTGCTGGTTAGAGTGGGGATTGGGTTAGGGTGGTGGTATTATGCAGTTGGTAGGGTGGTTAGGGTGGTGGTTGTAGGGTAGTGGTAAGGTGAGAGTGGTGGCTAAGATAGGGTGTTGGTTAGGTTGGTGATGATTAGGGTGGTAATTTTGGTGATGTTCAGGTGGTGGTTGTTAGAGTGGTGGTGCTTATATTGTGGTAGTGGTGGTGGTGTTAGAGTGGTTAGGTTGGGTGTGGTAGTGGTGGTTAAGTTGATGGTGGTGGTTAAAGTGCTGGCGGTGTGTAGGGTGGTGGTAGGGAGGTGCTGGTAGAGTGGTAGTAGTGGCATGGTGGTGGTAGTAGGATGGTGGTGCTGAGGGTAGGGTGGTGGTGGTTGTGGTTAGGGTTGTGCTGGTGGTTAGGGTTCTGGCAGTTAAGGGTACAGGTGTTGTAGGCTGGTTAGGGTGGTGGTAAGTGGTGCTAGTTAGGTTGGTGGGCTGGTGGTTTGGGTCACGATAGTGGTTAGGGTGCTGTGGTGGTGGTTAAAGTGAGGTTGGTTAAAGTGAGGATGGTGTTGGTTAGGGTGGTGGTGGTTAGAGTCAAGTGGTTGGGGTGCCTAGGGAGGTGTTGACTAGGGTAAGATGGTGATGGTTTGGGTGGGGTAGTGGTGGTGTGGTGGTGGTGTGATGCTGGTGGTTAGCATGACGGTTAGGGGGGTGGTTGGAGTAATGAATAGGGTGTTGGTGTTTAGGGTAGATTGGTGGTGGTTATGGCATGGTGGTAGTTAGTGAAGTGATTGTGCGAGGGTGGTGGTTATGGTGGTAGGGTATTGGTGGTGGTGGTAGGGTGGTGGTCTGGTGGAAGAGTGGTGGTGGTAGGGGGTGTATGGTGTTTGTAGGGAGGTGTGTGGAGGTGGTAGGGTGGTAAAGTGTTTGTAGGGTGGTGTTGGTAGGGTGGTGGTAGAAGGATTCCCCTTTGTACACACTACAACTTTTACAGACCCAGGAGGTCGTTTTTTGTTGGTAACAGGAGTTCTGGCAGAACACAAGGCTCTGCTGGCCAATGTATACTCACCGAATACTGATTATCCAGCCTTTTATGAAAGCTCCAGACACAACTAGACACATTAGAGATCATTCACATCCTCCTGGGAGGAGACTTGAACATATTGCTAGAGCCCAGACTAGACAGCTCTGCTGAGTCCCCTGTGAACAAGCCCCAGTCGCGTTTGGTATTAACAGCTATGTAACAGTTGGGAATTAAAGGATGCATGGCAACACTTCATCCCTCAGAGCACAGCATGCACTCACTACGCACAGCAGTACAACACATGGATGAGACTAGACTACTGGCTGGTATCGCGATCGCTACTTCCCTGGGTTCAAACAGTAGTACAACTACCTCGCACCCTCTCTGACCACTCTCCAGCACTCCTGTCGTTACAGCTCCCGGCAGAGAGAGGGTACGAGAGGCAATGGAGGATCCCTACCATGGCAATGAGAGATGCGGTCTTTCAAGAGGAACTGCGCACAGCAATTATAGACTACTTTGCTCACAACACGGGGTCGGTCTCCGTGCAGAGTGTACTATGGGAGGCCTTTAAAGCATGCACCAGGGGAGTATATATTTCCACACACACAGGGGAGCTGAGAGATCTGAGGCGAAGGTTGGCAAGACTGGAAGGGGACCTAACCAAACTAGATGGAGAGAACATGAATGAACAGCCCAAAGATAATGCATCTTACATGAACCATAGGGCAGATTTACTGGCAGAATACACCACAGCAGCGGAACGGGAAGCGCATTACTTGGGTAAACATGCGAAAGCCCGCAGATACCGGGAGGGGGAGCGACCAGGTCGCACACTTGCACAGCTGCTCCGGCCACAGTATAAACATAATTACATTATCAAACTGCAAGAGCCAGATGGAAAGATGGCTGTGGGGGCCACCGCCATTGAGCAGACACTATTGCAATACTACATGGATTTGTACACTACCAGAGCAACAGCTTGTGTGGACGAGATTAAGAAACATTCAGGAGAGATAGCTATGGGGTTGCTTCCTGAGGCACACAGACAATTGCTCAGTGAACCATTCTCAACGGATGAGATAGAACAGGTAATAGAGTCCATGGATGGCTCTAAGACCTCGGGCCTAGATGGGTTTTCTGGGACCTTTTATAAAGCATACAAAAGTTTGTTAGTCCCACACTTGCTGGAGGTATATGCAGAAGCCTTGGAGGAAGGCATACTCCCCCCCTCGTTCAGAGAAGCAGTTCTGATATTGCAACCCAAGCCAGGCAAAGATCCTGAGAAATGTGTATCGTATCGGCATCTTTTTTTGCTTAATTTTGACTACGAGATTTTAGCAAAGATGTTGGTGACCAGACTGTCCCTCCTCATTGAGCAAATTATTGCACCTGCGCAAACTGGGTTCATACGCCATAGATCCACAGCCCTAAACCTAAGGACATTTTTCTCGGTAGTCAACAGGATAAATCCGGCCACCCCTGCGGTAGCAGCTATTTTAGACGCAGAAAAGGCATTCGACTCCATGGAGTGGCCCTGCTGTATTGGCTAAGATGGGTGTCCCGAAGGGCTTTGCAGATTTGATTAAATTACTGTACACTGCGCTGACTGCCCGCATTCAATTTAATGGTACGATAATAGATCCTTTTCCCGTATCTATAGGCACCAGGTATTGATGCCCACTATCGCCATTACTATTCATAATTGCGATGGACCCGCCTATTCGTTATTTCCAGAATGACCATTTACACAGAGGGCTCCAGTTCAAGCATGGACCCTTTATGCTGATGAAAGAGTTCTGTTTATTTGCACACCGGAGGCCAGTCTTCCACCATTGCTGGGGGAAATAGAGAGATTTGGAACCCTATCTGGCCTCCACAGCACCTAGGGCAAATCTGAAGTATTTTCACTGACAGTCGTGAAAGACCTAGCATGTGGGAAATTCCCCCTACACTGGTGTGAAGCTGAGACTAAATATTTAGGATTCACCATCATTGGGACAAAGAGCGAATAATACGACTTAACTATGGCCCAATGCTGGACCTGTTGCAAATGCAAGTGGAACGTTGCATTAAACTGCCACTGTCGATGGCTGGGCGGATAGCCTTCATTAAAATGGTGGTCCTGCCCCGGTTTCTTTATCTATTCTTAAACATACCCATTCCACTTACCAATGCCTTTTTCAAATAGATCCATACGCATTTAATAAAACTGGTGTGGGGACGAAAGCAACCGAGGGTGGGATGGGACACGCTCACCCTCCCTTACGACAGAGGGGATTTGGAGTACCAGATATGCAGTTATATTTTCTTGCGGCGCAGTGCAGATACACCAGACACTGGTATCACCCTGATGCGCGAATACCTTATGCAAAGCCTGAAAGGGACCTAGCCAACCCTACCCCATTGAATGCAGTCCTACCCGCGGGATTCTCACGGGATCCGCATGACATACAAACAATTTCTAATGCTAGCTGGGCATGACAGAAGCTCCTCAGGCGGACTGGAAGGGAGACATTATACTCACCGGCGCTACCAATATCAGCTAATCCATGGCTACCCCCGACGCTCGAAGTTCTGACTAGACGTACATTGGCTCGCTTGGGGATAGATACAATAGGCGACACGTTCCCGGGAGGGCACGTGCTTTCTAGGACAGAGGACCTTCTCTTCTCATTGGCTACATTCATGGAGCAGTTTGTACAAACCCATATGCAGCGCAAACTTAGGGACGTTATCACAAACTACCCTATACAGCCTGACGAGTTTGAACCATTCACATTCGTTTTCAAAGACACTAGCGGGGAACACATTACTTCTCACATGTACAAGGTATGCCTTGCCCTGATGCCACAGCATGACACTAAAATTAGAGCCGCTTGGTCAACTGACATAGGACAGCCGCTCACTGACGAAATATGGAAAGGCTGTTGCAGGCAAACTAAACTAGTCTTGTGCAATCTTAGGCACAAACTCATTCATTTCAAGATGCTTAGGCGGGCTTACGTAACACCGCAGCAGATGGCCCGGATACATGGCGCTAAATTCACGCACTGTCCTAAGTGCAACCTTTTGGCAGCCTCTTTCATACACATGACTTGGACATGTAAGATACTATCTGGCACATGCATCAAAAGAAAAACCGGTCGCAAACGGGCAGATTCTCAGAATCTGCCCCTTTGCGACCGGTATTTTTGCATTTGGGATGCAACATCCCAAATGCAAAAATCGCAATTTAAGTAATCTCTAAATTGAGATTACTTAAATTGCGATTGCATTTAGGAATCCCAAATTGAGATTCCTTAAATGCAATGCATTAAAGTAAAAAAAATTGCGATTTCGCTAATAGGGTGCGCAAACTACCATGAAGTTGAACTTCATGGTAATTTGCAAAACCTTTGAAAAAAGCACTTTTGTGCATTTTTCAAAATTTCATGCTGCGCACACACATGCCCTTAGGGCATGTGTGTGCGCAACATATGTGCACAGGTCAATTCCAGGTGTGCAACAGGGTGTCCTTTTGACACCCTTGC
The DNA here is from genome assembly GCF_964204655.1 of Triturus cristatus. NCBI lineage: Eukaryota > Metazoa > Chordata > Amphibia > Caudata > Salamandridae > Triturus > Triturus cristatus. The sequence goes on along the minus strand of NC_140589.1, from coordinate 295,341,715 downwards.
ACCCTGAAATTGCATGCGCAATTTGCGAATACCTATTGGTACTCATAAATTGCGCTTGCAATTTCCCATTCATTCCTATGGGCCTGTAGGCCCATAGGAATGAATGGGAAGCTATTCCTTATTTGCGACTCGCAATTTGCGAGTCGCAAATAAGGAATGTGTAGGAATCGCTAGTATCATAGCAATTCCTACATGCATAGGATTTTGCGAGTCCTTAATTGCGAATCCTTAATATTCGCAATTAAGGACTCGCAAAATCCTAGCTTGATGCATGTGCCAGTATGTGCCGATTGGAAAGCTATATTCGATACACTACAGCAGATGACTGGACTACAGCTGCCCTTCTCCCCACTACTGGCGCTGTTAGGGTATGTAGACAAACTACCTAAAAGTGGTCGCAGATTCTTTGCAGTGGCACTCCTCCTGACAAAGCGGGAAATAGTCATACGCTGGGGTACTGTTGTAAATTGAAACAGCAATGTGATTAAGCATTTACTAAAGACATTAATGCTTTCCCTTTAGATCACGTTTTCTCCGTTATGTTGACCGAAGTTCGGAATCCATTTTGTATTATCATGTGCCACGTGTTCACCACGAGGAGAGTCCGACCTTTGTGTTAGTTGCTCTTGTAAATCTGCCTAGTAACAGTTTATAAATAGCTCTCTCTCGTCCATCTGGCGCATGTCCAGACTTGACCACATCTGTTATAATTAGCCTTGCTTGACCATGTGTTTCGCGGGCTCAAGGAGTGTGTTGGCTCCGCCCATGTATTGATTCAGTATCGAGAATGACCATAAATGGTAATGTTCTTCGGCCTCATGTTGTATCCACCCACTTATGAGCCCCTCTGTTGTGTATAAAATGGGACTGTGTACGCAAATTCTGTGTGCTACTCCATGCAATACTGAAGGGTGTTGTGTGGATTGTAGGACCACCCTTAAGGGTTAATAAATGCTGTTTTTGTACTTTGCAGTTTCCGTGCCAACTTCCTTATAGATTCCGTTACAGGAGAGCGAACCCTTGTGCCTTGCGGGCCTAGCTGGGGCCTGTATTCATCAATTGGCGCCCGTCACGTGGGGCTCATCGGCGACTCGGATGCTCGAAGGACTGGTCGCGACGAAGGTGAGGAGTTTGGCCGGGGACGTGATCACTGCCAGCGGCGTCTTAGCCCTGGCATCCCGAGGTTTTTCTTCCTTCCCTTCCGAGCTGACCGTCTGGGTGGCGCCGGTCATCGACTGAGACCTCTTCTGTCGGTCCTGCCGTGAGAGCCGTTTGGGCGATTGTGGAGCTTGGCAGTTGGAATCTGGACTCTTGATTGGTAAGAACCGTTGTACGGTACTTGCTCCGAGTTTTTGAAGCCTGGGTTGGCCATTTGAGTTTGATTGATGATGACTAGTCATATTTTGTATTTGTCTTTGTGAAAATATATGCGTTGCAACACATATAGGCAGGTAATGTGGAGAGATTTCTCCAGAGCTGTGTAACTTTGAACGGCGCAACGATTAAGTGCCATTTTTTTTATAATATTGCATATTTTGCATTATTTCTGAGCATGCCTGCTTTCAGCGCACTCCGTAAGTGGTGCTGCTGTTTTGGAAACCGGTTGAACCTCGAGGAATCTGCTCCAGCTCCCCCAGAGGGGACGCCTAATAGGGATATGTATGTGAAGCATGGTCTTTCTTCCATAATGTACAGCACAGTATGGAGGAAATACACGAAGAAGGATCCTGAGTTGCGATGGCCTTTGTATGGATCGTTTGATATACGTAAGATTGAGTATGTGGAACAGTGTATGTGTAAGCGACGTGCTCGTCAGGATATGTTTGAGTGTGTGCGATTATGGGTGAAGGAAGTGCGTGAGCGAGAGAAGCGTGAGAAAGCGCTGTATGATAAAGACCAACGGAAGAATGATCATGTGCGAGCACAGGAAGCGAAGCGTCGGGAGGACAAAGAGCAGGCGGACAGACAAGAGAAAGAGCGTAGGCTCCAAGTTTCGGGTCAATATGTTGTTCGCCAGCCACTTTATCCTGTCCTTAATAATCCTGATGATGATTTTTATTTGCTAGATCGCTCTCCGCCCCCTTATGTTGGCGCATCTGCTCCGCGGCCGCAAGATTCTGGCCCGGCTTCGGGTAAGGTAGACACACGGTCCATGTTATCGGCCGAGCATATGGCTGAGCTTCGGAAACTTTCCCTCCGTGCACTTAAGGGCAAGATGTCTAAGGAGGAGTTGTTCCATACTTGGGGGTCGTGGCAAGATAGAGAGAGGGTGTATTTTCTGTCTCATTTCGCGGATGAAGTAATTACTGCTTTCCGAAAATATTCTAGTGTCCTTGAGCCTGACGAAGTGTCTTCGGATGCCGGAGCATTACGTAATGGTGTTTTTTCTCCCCCTAAGGCTCCTGAGGCGGCTCGGCGGTTGTTCGCTTTGCGGGACGAGGTGCTGGCCCTTAGAGAGAAAGCACGCCAACAAACGGAGGAGGAGAAGCAGTCGGATTCGTTTGCAGCAGGGGGCCACTCGTCCACCTCCCAGTCAGATAAGGATGACGTAGTGCATGCTAAACCAATGCGAGAGGCGGCGCCTTTGTATGTTCCTCCTAAAGGAGCGGGGACTAGCTCGGACATTAACTCCGCCGATGCTAGGGGATATTTTGTGTATAATTGGGTTTATACTCCATGGCATAGGGCCGATGTTATGGCGTTAAAGAATGCATTGCCTGACCCCCGCAAGAATCCAGCGGCCTTCTATGAAGAAGTCGAGGGGGCCTTGAATTCTTGCATTATGACCTTAGCGGATATAGACCTGTTCTTTGGTCTCATTCTACCACCGGACACGTGGCGGTCTGTCCGAAAGGTAGATGATGTGGTTGCCTTCAAGGCCCGGTGGTCTGAGCTTGAGGATGAAGACAGGGAGAGGAAGCCCGCACAGAAACCACCCCAGAATATTTTAGATCTCCCTGCTGCTATTGTGGCTAAGTTGAAAACAATTATTCCCCCTAAAAAGATTGACTGGAATATGTTAGCTGCATGTAAACAGAAAGTTGACGAGTCAGTTGCAGATTTCTTCACGCGCTTTGAGGAAACGTTTCATGATTTTAGTGGCCAGTCGCTTACTGACGATACGGGACGCCACCTTTTCGCGGACAAATATGTAGCTAATCTGCTACCGGCAGTTGCGGCCCGTTTAAAAGCGAGCGAGAGTTCCTGGTCCTCCGCGACGCCGACGGCCCTTCTGACTATCGCTCAGTATTATGAGCGTCAGGAGCACGAGGCGAAGGGCCAGGAGGAAAAGAAATCGAAAGATCTTAAGACTAAGGTAATGTTGGCACAAGTATATGGCCCGCCCCGACGGGGTAATAATAGAGGAAGGGGAGGATCTTATGGTCCCCCTTCGGGCCGATCTGATTTGAATAGGAACCAGTGTGCGTATTGTAAGCAATTGGGCCATTGGGCCAGGGATTGCCCAGTGTTGCGTGCTTCGCGTCAGGGGCATACTCCGGGTGGCCCGAGAGGTAGAGGGGGTTCCTCGAACTTTAGAGGGAATTCTAACGATCATGTTCGTTTCGATACCGCTGGGCAGCACCGAGATAGCTCAAATGTTTTCGATCGCCAGCATCAGTATCACGTATCGGAGATTGATCGATCAGGATATCATGATTCTCAGCATGCATAGGAATGCGTTGGATGGGGGTCTGAATCAGTTGAGGTGCCGGTCGATCAGACGGGTCCTTATGTATCGGCTGAGGTTTTAGGTTCTACTGATCAGTTCCTAGTAGATACAGGAGCGACACGTAGTGCATTGTCTAGGTACTTGGTTCCGGGGGCTCCCCCATCCGGCTCAGTGGTTACATCGGTAGGGTTTGACGGTACACTCTCCCGAAGCCCTCTTTCACAGCCCCTTACATTTAAGGTTGATTCTTTTTCTGCGCCCTGCCCGTTTCTGCTTGCTCCGTATACACCGGATAACATTATGGGCCTTGATATGTTAAAGCACTTTAGGGCTACGATCCGCTGCTCCCCTGAGGGTGTGAGGGTGATCTTAAATGACAACTACCCCCGGTCAGGGCGGATGTGTACGATATCAGAGGATGCGTTGTTGGCCACCCTCCCTCGAGCTTTATGGGCGACTTCGGACACAGATGTGGGACAAATGGTGATTCCTCCGGTCCACATTAGTGTCCAGGAGGGGGCGGTGTTACCGCGCCTCCCGCAGTATCGCATTTCCCAGGAGGGCGAGGAGGCTCTCATACAGATTGTGCAAGATTTGATCACAGTGGGAGTAGTGGAAGAAGTTCCCTATAATATCTGTAACAGTCCGATTCTCCCTATTCTGAAAAAGGACACGGATGCAAAGGTCTATCGGTTCATAATTGATTTGAGGGAGGTAAACAAGATCGTGATACCTCAGTACCCGGTGGTTTCCGATATCACGACGTTGCTTACCTTGGTCCCGCCTACGGCGACCATGTTCTCAGTGATTGATTTGAAAAATGCCTTCTTTTCTATTCCCATTCACCCCGATAGCCGATTTCTTTTTGGGTTCACATTAAACAATAGATCTTATCGTTTTTGTAGAATTCCCCAGGGCTACACAGAAAGCCCTAGTATTTACAGTCAGGCTTTGAAACGACAGTTGGATTCCTTTGTTTTACTCGAGGGGGTCGCCCTCATTCAATATGTCGATGACATCTTGTTGGCGGCTGACACCCTGGAATTGTGTGAGACAAGCACGCTATCCTTACTTTCCTTTTTAGCATCTCACAATCATAAGGTATCTAGGAAGAAATTGCAATTCTGTAGACCAAAGGTGACTTATTTGGGTCACCTTTTGTCTAAGGAGGGACGTGCACTCACACCAGATCGTATCCAAGTAATTTTGGATACACCGAGACCATCCACACAGAAGGATGTCCGTGCATTTTTGGGCCTCGTTTCTTTTTGTAGACAGTGGATATTGGGGTTTTCACACATAGCTAAGCCATTGTTAGCCCTTTTGACAAAGGATACGCCTATCCCAATCCCTTGGTCAGATGAGTGTGATGCTGCTTTTCAGCAACTGCGACAGGCCCTTTGTTCAGCACCAGTGTTAGGGACCCCTGATTATGCAAAACCCTTTTCGTTGTATGTGCATGAGAAAGATGGATGTGCATTGTCAGTTTTAGTGCAGATGCACAGCGACAAGCAGCGCCCTTGTGCATATTTTTCGGCTGTACTTGATCCTGTCGCCCGAGCATTACCAGGGTGTTTTCGCTCGGTAGCGGCGACAGCTGTGTCAATACGCCAAAGTGAAGGAATTGTGTTGTCCCATAAATTGTTGGTGTTAGTTCCCCATGCTGTGGATGCCCTGCTTAATCAAACAAAGACGCAGCATTTGACCAGTGCCCGCTTAACGGGATATGAGTTGACGCTTTTGGCTCCTCATATTACGTTGAAAAGGTGCGTAACGTTAAACCCGGCCACATTGTTGCCATATCCCGAGACCCAGCCTGAGGCGCAGAAAGCGCATGATTGTATTCTTGTGACTGAGGAACAAACAAAGGGTCGTATTGATCTCCAGGATACGCCCTTTCCAGATGTAGATGGAGAACTGTGGGTGGACGGATCATGCCTGAAGCTACCAGATGGTACGACTTCAGCAGCGTATGCAATTACCACATTACACACGATAGTGGAGACAGCACGCATACCACAGAAATCAGCTCAAGCAGCGGAACTGATAGCATTAACACGAGCATGTGAGCTCAGTACAGGATTGTGTGTGAATGTTTATACAGATAGCCGCTATGCCTTCGGAGTAGCGCACGACTTCGGCCTACTCTGGAAGGAGAGAGGGTTTCTAACGTCACATGGGGTGCAGATAATGCATGGAGAGTTAGTTCACAATCTTCTAACCGCATTGACATACCCAAAGAAAATTGCCATTGTTAAGTGTAGCGCCCATAGGAAAGTGGTTGATAAAGTTGGAGAAGGGAATGCGTTAGCGGATCGAGTAGCACGGGAGACTGCGATGCAGCCCGGTACTACTGCCATGTATGTAGTAAAGTCACAGGTGGAAAGATGGCATGATGCGAAGGAGGAAGTGCGAGAAATGCAAAGGACCGCTTCTGACAAAGAGCGGGAGCAATGGGCTAGCGAGGGAGAGTTGGATGATGAGGGTTGTTGGAGAAATAAGCAGATGGATAGCTGGAAGTTACCCACGGCTTTTGTACAACCTATGGTTCAGATGGCACATGGGCTAGCACATGTTGGAGCTTCCGCAATTGTGAAATTGCTTACCCAAGTCTGGGAGCATCCAGAGATTGCTAGCACGGCAAAGAGGGTGGTGCAGACCTGTATGATCTGTCTGAAGTATAACCCAGGAAAGGGTACTCGAACTCCAGCAGGAGGATTTGCGACGCCCACTGCACCCTTTGAGGTTCTGCAGATGGACTATATCCAGCTTGAGCGCTGTAACAATTTGAAGTATGTTCTAGTAGTGGTTTGCGCCTTCAGTAAATGGGTTGAAGCGTACCCTACGAAAGACAATACTGCAATGACTACTGCGAAGCTGCTGCTGAAAGAGTTCTTCCCTCGATATGGCGTCTGTAGACTTCTGTGGAGTGATAATGGCCCTCACTTTGTAGCGGATGTTATAAAGTACGTCTTGAAGGGTCTAGGCATCACTCAGAAGTTCCACGCCGTGTTCCACCCTCAGTCTGCAGGACTAGTCGAGAAGTATAATGGTACACTGAAGCTTAAGATAGCCAAAATCCAAGCTTCAACGTCTTTGACTTGGCCAGACGCCCTGCCACTGGCGTTATTGTCAATTAGATCAGTGCCACACTCTCGAACCGGCCTTACGCCGTCTGAAATAGTATTTGGACGCCCAATGAACATTTGGGGTCCACCAAGGCCTAAGGCTGTGTATGATGTACCTTGTGTAATGATGAGCGATTATCTGGCACAGTTAACGGATAACTTGGTTTCTATTCATCAACAGGTCCGAGAGGCGCTCCCTGATCGGTCTACCGGTGAAGGACATGGTCTCCGGCCTGGTGACCATGTCATGGTGAAAGTCTTCGACAGAACGAACAGTTTGGAGCCGAGATGGGTGGGCCCTGAGCAAGTCCTCCTTGCAACGAGGACGGCTGTGCGAGTCTCGAACAGGAAGAATTGGATCCATTCCTTGCACTGTCGAAAGGTACCGCCCGGATTGGTGGAGTCTGCCGTGCTGACCGATCAACGAGAAATCCTGGCAGCAGAGACAGGCCGTGCTGCGGAGCCGGGTGACACTGAGGAGCTCTTTCCGGACCACGCGACTTCTGGAGGAAGGCGATATCATCTTCGACCGAGGAAGTGAGGTTTCCAGTACCGGGACATACTGTCAGAACGGCCCTTGGGTTAGTGAAACGGAGAGCCGATGAGGCAAGGGGGGGGGATCAGCCCTGCATTAGTGTAGTGACACCCGTCTTGGCCCGCTGGTGAAGAAATCAACCGCTGCCCAAGGGGAAGAGTTCTGACAGACTTTTTAGTTTCAGGAAGATATCAGGGTATTGTCTCCTTTGACATGGAGAAGAAGAAAATCCTTTGTGCGTTGGGGTTCATGCTAACAGTAGCTATTGTTGGAATAACAACATGGTTTGTAGAGGAGGTAACTCCTGCTCGGAAAACACTTGTGTTGACGACTCCGGTGCCTGCGGAGCACTACTTCTATACATTGCCGTATCAAGAGTTGAAGCATCGACAGTCTTATTTGAATAACACTTTCATTCAGATGCTGCATCATACCCACGTTGCTACGAACGCTACGAACTGTTGGATATGTGGGATGATGCCAGCTCATCAGAAGAAAGGAGGAACGCCATTTATACCACTTCCTTTCTCTCATAATGGCTCTTGTAGAGCATGGTACACCTTACTGTTTGCCACTCGGAAACCGACAGTGGGACGATTGCTTTTCAGACTTAATAAAGAATGTCATCAGGATAAAAATGGATATCCGCAAGCGAATGGGACAATTTGGGAATGGGAAGAGTACCGACCAGACAATGAATCCATTCCCTATATCTTTACGAACACAAGAGACACTGTGGGAAGAGATAAATTTGTAATTCAAGTAGCACAAGCTCAAGCGGACTTGTGTGTCCAGAGTGTGGGTTTCATCCCTGTTGGTGTCAGTGATTGCCTTACTGTTCTAAACATTGATGGGTTGAACAACAGTACCTTTTTAGCCTCCCATAATACGTACTTTGTGTGTGGAAATAAAGGTTATTACCGTCTGCCGGCTGGGTGGTCTGGGGTATGTTATGTATCCTTCCTATTACCTCCTGTATTCCTAGCACCAGCATCTTACCATAAGCATTTGAAATTGTTGAATAATGTGACTGTAAATAGGTATAAACGTACTCTATCGATTGATGATGTGGATCAAACTGATACCAGCTTGCAGCAGTATATTGATTTTAACTTAGGACTGTTTTTCTTTGTTGGAGCCGCTTTGAATAGTAGGAAGATCCGAAGATTAACAAGAGTGGTAGAAGCTGTGACAAATCAGACTGCTGCTGCTCTTGGGAATCTTACGGAAGAGTTACAAATAACTAGGATTGTTGCATTGCAGAACCGTATGGTATTAGATGTAATGCTAGCTGATCGAGGTGGAGCCTGTAAAATTATTGGAAGTAGTTGCTGTGTGTTTATCCCTGATCATACGCCATCCGTTTATAACGCCATTAACAAGCTGCATAAAATAGCAGCTGAAATTCACACAGAAAACGGCACTTGGTCCTTTTCTGGATGGTTTTGGGCATTGGTTACTGCCTGGGGATGGAAGGTCTTAACTGGTCTCTGTATTATTATAGTAATTCTGTTCTTTCTCTGTATGTGTGTTCAATGTGGACCATTGTTCTGTTCCGTATGCATTTCATTCTGCATCCCGGATAAGAAAGCTATTGCCGATGTTGCTCATCAGAAGCGTCTAGCTAAAGAGGTTAAAGGAATGATGACAATTGACATATATGACGATTATTCTTGTAAACCGGATGTCTTCAGTAAATGCTGAAAGGGTCGTCTGTTGTAAATTGAAACAGCAATGTGATTAAGCATTTACTAAAGACATTAATGCTTTCCCTTTAGATCACGTTTTCTCCGTTATGTTGACCGAAGTTCGGAATCCATTTTGTATTATCATGTGCCACGTGTTCACAACGAGGAGAGTCCGACCTTTGTGTTAGTTGCTCTTGTAAATCTGCCTAGTAACAGTTTATAAATAGCTCTCTCTCGTCCATCTGGCGCATGTCCAGACTTGACCACATCTGTTATAATTAGCCTTGCTTGACCATGTGTTTCGCGGGCTCAAGGAGTGTGTTGGCTCCGCCCATGTATTGATTCAGTATCGAGAATGACCATAAATGGTAATGTTCTTCGGCCTCATGTTGTATCCACCCACTTATGAGCCCCTCTGTTGTGTATAAAAGGGGACTGTGTACGCAAATTCTGTGTGCTACTCCATGAAATACTGAAGGGTGTTGTGTGGATTGTAGGACCACCCTTAAGGGTTAATAAATGCTGTTTTTGTACTTTGCAGTTTCCGTGCCAACTTCCTTATAGATTCCGTTACAGGAGAGCGAACCCTTGTGCCTTGCGGGCCTAGCTGGGGCCTGTATTCATCAGTACCAGACAGAATCCATCAGTTAAAGGGTGGCTTAAGACCATGTCCGACTGTGACACAACAAGTGAAATCTATGCCGAGCTACAACCACCCACATGCCGCCCAAAGGACATATGGTAGCCCTTACGGGAATATCTCCGGCGACAAGAGGAAGGAGAGACGCAGACTAGCCAAGGGGGACACACTCTAGAACAAGAAACATAACAAATGAGATACATACACAGGTACTCTACGTAGAAATAAACATTAATTGACAGGGTCAGTGTTCACGGCCAGCAGTAAGGCTTATAGGACAAAGGAAGAAATGGCTAATGTAAAGTTTATTTGTTTCAAATTGTAATGGTGCTACAAGTTTTGTATATATGTGTTAAGCAAATAACGATTGTAGATTGATGTAATGACGCAACTGCAAATCCATATACCCGATGTTTATTGTGAATTGTCAAAATGATAAATAAAGTTATTTAAAAAAAAGACATCTTTTATAACTTCAGAGGGGTAGAGAATCATGCACTGTGAATGAAGTTAAGGGGAACCATGGGCTGTATTAATAAAGGCTCGTTGACAGAAACCAATGACCATTGCAGAAATGGTGTTACTTAAAACAGGCCTACTCCAAAGACCGCCTTAATATTAATATGCAGTTGTCTTTTTTAACCTGCATACATGGGAATAGAACATTGCGGGCCCGATTCACAGAACTAACTTAAGACAAAATCCTAAACTTACTACCATTTTGGTATTCACAGAAGGCACTTACTCATTTTGGTATTCACAGAAGACACTTACTCATTTCGGTATTCACAGAAGTTAGGAGTCCTAACTTTAGGACTCCTAAATGCCTTCTGTGAATACCGAAAGTCTTAAAATTAGGATTTTTCTCAGTTTAGTAGTAGTATAGTTAGGACTCCTAACTTTAGGACCCCTAAATGCCTTCTGTGAATACCGAAAGTCTTAAAATAAGGATTTTTCTCAATTTAGTAGTAGTAAAGTTAGGACTCCTAACTTTAGGACTCCTAAATGCCTTCTGTGAATGCCGAAAGCCTTAAAATTAGGATTTTTCTCAGTTTAGTAGTAGTAAAGTTAGGAGTCCTAACATTAGGACTCCTAAACTGAGAAAAATCCTAATTTTAAGACTTTCGGTATTCACAGAAGGCATTTAGGAGTCCTAAAGTTAGGACTCCTAACTTCTGTGAATACCGAAGTGAGTAAGTGTCTTCTGTGAATACCAAAATGAGTAAGTGCCTTCTGTGAATACGAAAATGGTAGTAAGTTTAGGATTTTGTCTTAAGTTACTTCTGTGAATCGGGCCCTGCATGTCTAAACCTTAAACCATCTAAAAATGAATAGGAGCACAGTTGAACCAGGCAGCATCATCCTTGAACGCTTGTAACATGTCCCCAGCAGGCTTCCTTCTAAGCACATTAGTAGATACAACAGAAATAAGCAACACCATGGAATAGATCTCATTTTCATCTATTTAATAAAAAAGTAAAAACACGGGATGAGAGAGAGAAAACATACACACAGTGTAACTTTATATAGCTGCCAAGTTTTCAGATTTCTTATGTGCGACAATTCTATGATCTGATTCGATTTTTGGTTTTGTATAGCGCTCGAATGCCCTGAGGCGTCTCTATGGTTTCTGTGAACTTATGAGTGGCTTTCAGATATTGTGCCCTTTTAAGCAATAAGCAGCTTGGGTGAAATGCTGCAAAACCCCTGAAAGGGAAGTTCACTAACCTAACACCCCTTCCTAAGAACATCTACTGAAATGGAGCTGGAAATGACCACTGAGACGATCATTGTTCGCAATTTAGACATACTGGGCCCGATTCACAGAACTAATTTAAGACAAAATCCTAAACTTACTACTTTTGGTATTCACAGAAGTTAGGATTTTGTCTTAAGTTTGTCTTAAGTCTGTCTTGAGTCTGTCTTAAGTTTGTCTTAAGTTTGTCTTAAGTCTGTCTCAAGTCTGTCTTAAGTTTGTCTTAAGACAAATTTAAGACAAAATCCTAACTTCTGTGAATACCAAAAGTAGTAAGCTTAGGACTTTGTCTTAAGTTATTTCTGTGAATCGGCCCCACTATTACAATCATTGTTTTTATTTCTGGCATTATGAAAACAGAGGCTTTCTATTTCAAAAGAAAAACAGACTGCTTGGTTATATTAGGCTATGATCAGAAGATGTGTGCTCTCATTCCGAGGAAGGGGGCCTGTGGAGCTTTGCTTAGTTTGAAAAGACACCAGAGGGGGGGGGTCCTAAACACGTCACACATAGCAATCCCTCATTCACTTCAGCGCACATAATCATTTGAATACATCTCTGCAGAGGTATTAATAAAAATATATGTCTAAACATATTCGTTTTCAACATATCATGTCACACAAGATACCTAAGTAATTACTAAAGAGAGACACGCTACACACAAATTGCAAATAAACACTACACACACCAAGCAAATAACATTGAAAAGTAACTGCTGGGCTTATTAATACATTCCCTATTGGGATATTTGTACAGTATCACGTCAAATTCATAGTTCAGTCTGTCGTGTATGCAGTAGATGTTTTGGTCATTTTATCATTCCCCAGAATCATCTCTGGACTTGTGTGTCAGTCTGAACACACTTCTTTTCTCACTGCTTAAGTTAAATGCATACATTTCTTGTATGAATCATTACATATTGTTTCATAATATTATATATACCGATAAATTCACAAATACAATGGTCTACATATCTTATTTCTGACACCTTCATTGTCTTTGTGCACCCTATCAAAGATATCATTTCATGAATATGATTTTTAATACTTGATCTAATACGTGATCATTTTGCATGAGCTTTGGTTAATCTTATCTGCAGAATACTCTATGGGCCACATGCATCAACGAGAAAACTGGACGCAAACGGGCAGATTAGCAGAATCTGCATTTTGCGACCGGTATTTTTGCATTTGGGATGCATCATCCCAAATGCAAAAATCGCAATTCAAGGAATCTCTAAATAGCGATTCCTTAAATTGCGATTGCATTTAAGGAATCCCAAATTGAGATTCCTTAAATGCAATGCATTACAGTTAAAAAATTAGCGATTTCGCTAATAGGGGGAGCAAATTACCATGAAGTTGAACTTCATGGTAATTTGCAAAAACTTTGAAAAATGCACTTTTGTGCATTTTTCAAAGTTTCATGTTGCGCACACACATGCCCTTAGAGCATGTGTGTGTGCAACATATGTGCACAGATCAATTTCAGGGGTGCAATAGGGTGTCATTTTGACACCCTTGCACCCTTGAAATTGCATGAGCAATTTGCGAGTACCTACTGGTACTCGCAATTTGCTCATGCAATCTCCAATTCATTCCTATGGGCCCAGAGGCCCATAGGAATGAATGGGACGGCATTCCTTAATTGTGACTCGCAATTTGCGACTCACAATTAAGGAATTTGTAGGAATCGCTATTTTTATAGCGATTCCTACATGCATAGGCTTTTGCAATTTCTTAATTGCGATTCCTTAAAAATCGCAATTAAGGAATCGCAAAAGTCTTTGTTGATGCATGTGCCAGTTAGTTTGCTAATACATAAATGCAAGTAGCTAATAGCCTGACCCAGGAGGCACACTCAAACACTTTTGAAACAGTAAAAAAAAATCATGCCGTATTTCATTTTTAAAGAACCATATCTATTATAAATCATTATCATTAACATTAGTATTCTCTAACGCTTTCATCAGTTTGGAATATGAATTGCATCTTTTTTTATATGCCATTTTAAAAAGAGTTATTCAAAATATTGTTTCTGTACAAGTATTTATTATTATATAATTGAGACCACAACATCAATAAACTATAAAAGACATGAATACCTGCTGCAAAATACGTGCAATATCGGCGATACTTGAGTTTATGCATCTGAAAGCTATATTCAGGGCTACTGGAATTATGCGATTGTGTGGTCACAGCGTTTTTCCGCATAGTTATATATTTGCCACATTTGCCACATACTCCACTATCTACTACCTAATCTGCAGATTTTCACCAAATACATTTTGGTTCTAGCTCAAATGGATCAAAAGTTGTGGCATGACTTGAAGCGCAATGGTGGCGGTTGCCTTCCCTTGAGCTGTAGGTCCCGCTGATACTGTAGCGGCCAGATGGAATTCCGCTCCCCAGGTATCCTACATTAGTGGGAGAGCTGCAGGCAGTATATTGGGGGTAGCACGTGCTCCCCGACAGTCCCCCTGCTTCCCGTTTGCCGAGGAACAGCGCGCCAGCACCACAAGGCTGGAGAGTAGATGGCCAGGAGCTGCAGAGGTGAAGAGTGGCCCGCCTGAAAATCAGAGCCGGAAGAGGGCGGCTATCGGCTGGGGGCAGCGGAAGGGGCTCCCATTGGGACCAGCGTCGGAGTTAAGACTTATCTCGTGGAGTGGTGGCAAGCAAAGTTAGTTGCCTCTGTGAGGCTTGCTGCCTGTTCTGCATGCCAGTCCTGAGTGTGAGGGGACCAGGCAGGGGCACGGTGACCTCCTAGAAACCCTGGATACAAAATCTTGGTAGCCAGCACCGTGTGAGGTGGAGGCATGGAGGAGACCCCCCCCCCCAGAACCTACAGGATGTGCATAACAGAGAGTGACTGCTCTTGGGACCTGTTGCATGGGCAAGAGCTAAGTTGATGCGGGGTGACCTCTACAGGACATTGGCTGGGAGATTCAGTGCCCTTACATGCCGGTACCAGATGGAACATTGTGGAGATAATAATAAGGTTCACTGTTTGGCCCCTCACCCCACCTTGGGCGGGACGCTGGAGTGAAGCAGTGTGGGGCAGAGACAGGAGGCCCCCTGAAAGCGACTACCTGAGATTCAGTCTGGACTCAGGAAGATGTTGCTGGTGGTCCGGTCCCCCAGAGTGCAAGGCGAGTTGGTGGTGGACCTCCGTCCATTGGTCCTAATCACCCCAGTGAGGGCAGAAGAGAAACATTGACTACATGTAGGAGGGGCAAGGAGGAGCATCAGTGCCCCGTGTGCTGGAGGGGCCCACCTGGGAAGAGAGACTACTCACTGACCGAGCATAATGGTATGGCCAATGCAAGCCAAGTGAGCAGGAGACCGAGAGTCTGGGTGTGAAGATGGACGATGGTGCAAAAGCGGTGGGGCCACCACTTGAGGCACACACCGGCAGAATCCTAGTGACCATCCGTGACATGAAGGTAGCACTGGAACTGAAAATTGAGACTGTGCCACAGGATATGGGCCTCCTAAGGTCAGAGCCCCATGGTTCTGGTGGCGAAGTTAGGGGAGGTGGAAAAATCGATCATTGACCTGACCCCTTTAGTCAAGGACCATGATACACAGATTTTACAGCTGCAGTCGAACGTCAGGCCGAGACAGATGATGCAGTGGACCGTTCCAGACATACTAACGTTTGCATCATTGGGTCCCGGATCATGTCGAAGTCCCCAGTATGAATCTATTGTGGGGCCGTGTCTACTTAAGGAGGTGTTTGGAGGCAAGGCCCCTACCTTGTACTCCGCGGAGAGGGCCCACAGGGTCCCAGGCATGCCACCCATCCCAGGGCTCCCCCAGACCCATCATAGCACAACTGCTAAATTTCAGGGACCAGGATCACATTCTGCAGGAGGGACATGCCAGAGGACCCAGACAGGTTGCGGGCAACCCAGTGAATAGTTATACTGCATCAGCACTGCATCAGTACAAAGTACATCAGTACAAAGACGATTGTAGGGCGATGGCTTCCAGAACATGGAATGGGCTCTCACTGACGCTGGTCCTGGTACCTCCCACTAGGTCTGCAGTCGGAAGGACTGGCACACATGGGGAAATGATGAACTAAGTCAACAGATACTCATAAAATCCTTGGGGGTGACCTCAACCTGATTGTACATGGGAAGCAGGACAGGGTGATGCAGTCCCAGATCCCCTTGAGGGCAGACTCATGCCTGGCGATGTTTCAAAGTTCTATGGGGTTGGTTGACCTGTGACAAGAATAACACCCTGACTTTAGGCAATTTTCTTATGCGGCCAATGCCCAGAAATCCCTCTGCAGATTTGACTATCTACAGACCCCCAAGCACTATTCTGGATGGTGGGGGGAAGTGAGCAATTTGCCACAGGGAATCTCAGACCATTCACTGATAGTGACGTGCTATCAGGGACTGGACGGAGGGTCTCAGTGGGGGGGAAGTGGAGACTAGATCCCTGGGAGCTAAATGACTGGGATACCAGGAAGCAGCTGGCACAGAGACCATGAGATAGTTTGAGGAAAACCAGGGCACAGTGTCCTCTGGTGTGGTGTTATGAGAGGCCTATAAGACAGTGATTAAGGGCCAGTTGATTGCCCGCAGGGACAGCAAGAAGAGAGAGAGGGAGAAGGAGAGTGAGGCCCTTGAGACCAAGTCGGTAGATCTAGAGGCAGCACTCATTTCTAACCAGTGCCAGAAATGGCTGCTGAGATTGAGAATACCCCCAAAGACTATTGGGTGCTGGCCCACCAGCAGCTAGCACAGAGACCATGAGATATTTTAAGGAACACCAGGGCACACTGTACTCTGATGTGGTGTTATGTGAGGCCTATAAGACAGTGATTAAGGGCCAGTTGATTGCCTGCAGGGACAGCAAGAGGAGAGAAAGGGGGAAGGAGTGTGTGGCCCTTGTTGGTAGATCTAGAGTCCCCGTTCATTGCTAACCAGTGCCGGAACTGGCTGCTCAGATTGAGAACATCCATAAAGGCTAACGGGCGTTGGCCCACCAGGAAGCCAGAACCTGTTTCCAAGCTAGGCAGGGGTGCTTTTTGGAGCTAGGAGATAAGGCTGGGAAGTTACTGGCCTGGCTGACAAAGCGGGAGAAGGGGCAAAGGTAAATCAGGGGTCTGAAGTGTAAAGATGGGTCTCTGATGAGACTCCAGGGGAAACCTCTGGAGTTATGGTGGCCCATATGAGTGAGGTGTATAGTTCACAGGCCCCCGGGGATATGGATGATCTACTGGCATTCGTCCACGACCTCCCGACACCAATGTATGCAGTGGAGAATCGGGCAGCCCTAGAAGCAGATATCTCAGACTCTAAGATAGCTGAAGCCCTTACTCGTATGAAGAAGGGCCGAGCCCAAGGCCTCAATGGCTTCCCCATGGAGTTTTTAAAATGCCTTAGGTCGCAGATGAAACCCCAATTGGGGGAACTACATAAGGGCGCTAAGAAGGAGGAATTGTTCTTGCAAGATCTACGGTGAGCACTGATAGTTACCATCTATAAGGAAGGGAAACGGAGGGAGGACTGTGCATCCTACAGTCTGATATCTGTGATCAATGTGGAAGCAAAGGTTTTGGTGAAGGTGCTTGTGTATTGGTGTCAGCGGGTAGTAGACACCCTGGTGCAGGCAGATCATGCCCCACAGGGTGCAGCAGCATAACCTCTGGAGGGTATTCGAATGTCTGGTGCGGTGATGGCCAGATCAGGGAGCCAGCGGTAATCTTGTCTCTAGACGCCAAAAAGGCATTTGTTTACCTTAAATGGTCATACCTGTGAGTGGTTCTAGAGAAGATGGGATTCAGGGGTTCCTTCTTAGGGTGGGTCAAACTGTTATAACAAGACCCCGTTGCCCTTGTGAGAGTAAATGGTGTGCTGTCTGGAGACATAAAGATCATAAAGGGCTCTAGAAAGGGATGGCCACTGTCCCCAATACTGTCCGCGGTGGCTCTTGAGCCGCTGGGGAGTTGGATCCAGATGGATCTTTGTCACTTCAAACTGGGAGTGTTTTTTCTGGCCAATCTGGGCAGGGTTCTATAGGAGTATAAACAGGACGTTGGCCACTGGAGACACCTCCTGCTGTCCCTCCTGGGTCGGGCCGCTCCGAAGTACTTTTTATGTTCTTCAAAACCCTTCATATGCTGTACCAGATGGATTCTTCACACAGGTGGATGGGATTAAAAGAACTCTGCTCTGGGATAAGGGAACACTGAGTAGAAAGACCTGGGATGGGGGCATTTGCCTTGCCTGATTTAAGATTATACTTCTGGACAGCACAATTAGTAGTGACAAATGACTGGATGTTTTCACAACAGGTAGAGCCCTTCCTAATAGCGGATAGGAGAGCAATGGAGCCCTTTGCTCACTTGTTTTACATATATGGGGAAAAGGGGCTGTGGGGACTACCAGTGGCACAGGAACTTGGAATTTGGCAGAGGACTGAGAGGCTCCTGGGTTGGTTGGAGGGGACGGATCACAGACATCCTCTCTGTGGGAGGCGGAGGCACTGAAGGAACTTGGGAATTTTGAGGGTTATAAAAAATGGGACATCTTAATGGTTAGGGATGTGTGGTGAGAGGGCAGGCTGGTCACTTTCCAGGAACTACAAACAGAATATGAGATGCTAGGCAGCCAATCCCTTCAGATGTAACACACATTCAGGAGATACGGCCCCTATTGGGCGACCTAGCGGAGTAATCCCTACTAGAATATATGGGTGGTATTGGCGCCCTTGCATACGCATGCTACTTCCTTGGTCTATACTACTTTATTGGCGCACCGTCTCCCAGACCTGACCCCTCTTAGAAGATGCTGGGAATGAGATCTGGGGAGCCTGGAGGATAATGCCTGGGTCAAAGCCGATCGATATCCACGCAAGATGACGATAAGAGTTGGGTTTTGTTTGGTCCAAATAAAGTTCCTCCACAAGGTGTACCTTACAAGAGAACTCCTATACAATATATGATGATGGGAATCAGACCGATGTCTTCGGGGGTGCGGGCGACGAGGGACTCTGCTCAACACACTGTGGGAATGCCTGCTTGTACAGACATTCTGGCGCTAGGTGGATTCAACATTGTCAGAAGTTACAGAGACCAGTGTTCAGTTAGTGACGTTGGGGATCTGGGGGGAGCCGATCCTAGAGAAAAATACCCTACTGTTTTGTAATGTGGCCTTGACTGTGGCAAGGAGAGACCTGGCCTGGGGATGGGGAAGTCTGATCCTGCAGATGCTGTGAGAGTGGAAATCAAATCTTAACTAGTGTATGAGAGCAGAGGAGCTGGTTTATAGGTCTAGAGGATTCCCCCGGAAGTTTTAACACATTTGGAATTCGTGGCAAAACATGAGAGATGGTGGAAGGGGGATCGAGGGCATCTAGCTAAGGAGTTTCTGGGCCAACAAGAGATTGGATGGCTGTCCTAGTATGTGTGTGCGCCATACCCCAGGAGATGCTGAGAAACCCTTAGTTTGGGTAGCTATTCTGGTGAAATAGGGATCTGATGGACAGTTAAAGTGTGTTGCATAATGCTTTGTACTAATGCAGTCTCTCACGTTTTGTTGGGGAGTGGTTACTGTTAGGCTATGGAAAAGATTAGATGTCTGTGGATCATCTGTAGACAATGACATGCTCCTATCTTACTAAATGTTTCCTATTGTGAAAATGGCAATAAAAAGAAAAATGTTAAAAAGTTAGTAAAAACGCCAGAACACGTGCTGCAGGAAGGCTTTTTGCGAAGGCTGACTGGTCATCTTTCTGTAACTTATTGCTAGATTTGAGTGTTAAACTGGTGCTAATAATATGCAACCAATATCCAGAATGTGTAAAAATGACAAAATAATGAAGTAATACTATCAAAAAATGTGCCGCATTATGCAACGTAATTTTCCTTTTCCTACTACATAATTTACTGAACCCTGCCACATAACTGTCCCATCCCCTACCACATAATTCCAGTGGCTCTGGCTATATTGACTCAATCAAATGTTCATCTACCGTCAGCGATTGCTTCTTGATGAGTTCACTACTAGAATTTAAGAGAGCAGAAACTATTTTAAAAAACACAAGCTCACTGATTCAAGTATTTTTGAGTGCCAATACTATCTTAAAAATACCATTACACTACCACAGAGCAAAAGCACACTCCTTGTTAACCTGAAACACGTAGCCTACGTGTCTATGAACAGCATTTTATCTAGACAAACATCACTCCGAGTTCAAGCCTCCTTTGTAATAGAAGAGCAAAAAAATGTAAAACTGGAGGAAAGACTCCAGCTCACTGTCACAGAAACACCAGTTCAATCCGATAGATCCATTTACTAGAACTCGGTTAATTCCGCCACAGCCTGCTCTTTCTTGCATGTAGTTAGCAAGTATCATTTGTTTTGATATGTTTTTTATTTTAAAAAACAAATCTAAACATCTTAAACTAGTTTCTGCTTCTTTATGCTCTAGAAGTGAATCATTCAAAAGCAACAGCTGATGAACAGGCAATCCAGAGACTAAGAAAATTAATTTCCTGGGAAGGCAGTGGCAGAGCAAGCATCTGAACACCGTGCCCATCAACACCTGCAATAGTGACTCATAATCGCACATTTACAGATGAGCTGTAGTGCATGACTAATGCGTTTTAGAGCGGTGATGCAGACACTGGCACTAAAGTGATTTAGTCTAACCTCTGATGTGTGGTACTTGGCGGGGCTGCTTTTAAAGCTGCATATCTTTAGCTGTCAGTGCAACCAGGCCAAAGGTCCAATAAATTCGTTTTACAGTCTACTTGTGCTATCTTAAACACACAAAAATGAAGATGAATCATTATTAATAAACACACCCACTATGAGTAGCATGTAACCTTTCTCGTTACTCCCCCTCCCCAGAATTACCAGTATCAGGTGCCCTGTTTATTCCGGGGTTGGAGAAATAGCGTGAGTTATGAGTTTTGGGGGAAGAGCAGGATGAAACTGCACTGCCTTGCCAATTTATGAGTGCTTTATGAATGCTTTTCCCTGGTTTTCCACCCGTGGATTTCTCCAGGCTGGAGCATGTGAAATCTCTGGGTGGAATATCAGTCATCAGCGGAGCTTCCACTAAACTCATAATTCCAAGGGGACCAGTGAGTGGTGTTACAGGCTCATCACAAGACTCTCAATGAGGGCCCAAGCATTTTCTCAAGGAGAGACTGCTAGAGGCTCCTTGGTTCACTCACTACAGCAGTACTTCATAATATTGTCCCCAGAAAGTAGTGGTACTAATATATTCTTGGAAAAACACCAATAACCATAGTATTGACTTTTTTGAACCTCAAAATGTCAGAAATATTGACAATATCCAGATAAAAAACATGGAGCTTCAAACATTCAAGATAAATAAATAAAAATGTTTAAAAAAAACAGAATATAATGTACTGAACCACACAATAAATAATGGCTCTGCAACTAATATACTTTAAATAAACATGCAAACATAAAAACATAAGTAATAGTTTAATTACCATATTCCATACAAGTTAACGCCAAAAAGAATTCCTAAGTAAAATTTTAACCAATAACATTTTTAATCAGAGCAGTTGACAAATAACAAAACAGAAGTGATGTTCCACAAACTAATTATAACTTACTCCTGGAATTACCATTCTAACAAACCAGTTAAGGAAAAATTACTCCATTATTTGATAATATTAATTGGGTTGGTTGCTTGCACTGTTCAGAGCACGTGCACCAAATCAAGCTCCACAAACTATCCTGGAATGTATAATGGTGTACTCCAAACCAAAAAGTTACAAATAATAGAGCAGTGGATGGGTGGCATGACTCATTCCAAGGCACACTCAGAAGATATCACCCTAACCATATCATTTTTTTGTAAAAGATCACAACTATCAGGACCTATGTAAAAAGAAATCCTTATTAAAAAAATTACACTGTAAGCCAGTCAGAGAATTCCCACAAATACACAAAATGTTAACTGCATATGTCTCTGCTCTGTAAATGATGTGCTGGGTATATATATATATACGCCACTCCCATGCACTGACACCAGGTGCCGCCAGACGCAGAGCCTCTGACTTGGGCTCTTGTTAATGGATGGAATCCAATCACAGAATGGGGAGGAAGAGAGGTTTGGGGAGGAATCTACAGCTAGACAGTCTCTACCAGACTATCTTCTGATAGAGATGTCTAGCCCCAAATTTCTCACCTTTTTGAATAGATACCAAAGCAATACTTATTCGGAGGTGAATCTGTTAATGGAATAAAACCAGAAAGTCCTTCAGGACCGAAAGGGCAAAACGCCCCTCTCAGTAAAACCCGCCTATCCAGGCAATAATGCTTCAAAAACATATAGAGGGATGCCCACTTAGCAACCTGGAAAATGTCTACGACATGGATTACCTGTGCCAACGCAGTGGTTGCATATTTTGCCCTGGTAGACTGAGCATGCAATCCTTCTAGAGTCTGCTTCTTTGCGAATGAGTGCAGAGCAAGATCGTGCAGTAGAGGGTTCTCTTTTGCACTGCCTTGCCAATTTTAGCTCCAGCAAACTCCACAAAGAGCTGATCATCTAACCGGTGTTCTTTGGTATGATCTATGTAGAAGGTCAGTGCTCTTTTGGGGTCCAAGCGATGAAGTCTCTCCTGCTCCTCAGAGCATAGAACACCCACAGGGTGATTGATGATTTGACTGACATGGAAAAGCGTCACAACGTTCTCCAGGAAGCATGCCCATGTCTGCAGAACCGATTTGTCTGGGATGAAGAAAGTGTATGGCAGATTGACACAAAGAGTGAGGAACAGACTAAGGTCCCATTAGGGCATGACAAAAGGAGAAGGTGGAAACGTGTTTCACCCCTTTCAAAAATTGTATCACAGCCAGTGACTTAAACAACGAGGGCTGATCTAGCAATCGTGAGGCTGAAAGGGCCAAACGATAGCCCTTAACTGTGCCCACTTGCCAGGCAAGACACAGAACAAATAAGAGAGCATACAACTTGGCCTGGAGTGGGTCAATCTGGCTGTGACGCTCCGAGCCACAAATTTGTTTCAACAACAGGAGTATACAGTTTTAGTTGCAGGACAACTGGCTGCAAAGATGACATCAACCACACCTGGAAGAAGGTTGAAGGTGTTCAGCTGTCGCTGCTCAATCTCCATGCATAAAGGTGGAGGTTGTGAAGGTCAGGTGCAGAACCCTGCCTTGTTGCTGCAACAGTATGTCCTCCCTGAGGGGCAACATGATGATCGTAGGACAGTTGCTCATGCCCAGGAGTTCTGAATAAGATATTCTCCATGCCCAATCTGGATCCACTAGGATGACTTCGGCCTGGTCTGTCCTGATCTTCTTGAGAACTATGGGCAGGAGTGGTATCGGCAGAAAGGTATACAGGAGTCCTGCGTTCCATTCAAGGCTGAGTGCGTCTCCGAGTGAGACACGCCTGGGAAACTCCAACGCACAAGAAGTGCTGACATTGTGCGTTCCCAGCGGTGGTGAACCTCTCCTTGATGGACGGCAGGAAGGCTTTCAACACAAAGCAGATGGCACTCAGCTCCAGAAGGTTGATATGGAGCCAGGAGTCTGCCAGAGACCAAAGGCCTCTGATCTCCACCTCCACCAGATGGCTGCCCAAACCCAGAAGCGATGCATTGGTCACCACTGAAAGCTCTAGACAGGAACGGCAGAGGGTCTGCTTCTGACCCAATCACAGTCCAGTAATCACCACTGAAGATCTTGCACAGTCTCCTTCAAAATCTGAACATGGTTGGAGAAATCCTCTTATTGTTAAGCCCAATAGGACTTCATATACCACTTCAGTGACTGCATATGCCATCTGGCATTCTCGAACCAGAAGGATGCAGGAAGCCATCAGTCCCAGTAGCCTGAAAGATCGGGATCATACCCTGAATGACCTGAGCTCTCTTTACAGGGGGAAAGGCACGAAACTGAACTATGTCCACAATGGCTCAGAAGAAGGGGACCATCTGATAATGAGTCATGTGTGACTTTGGCACGTTGATAGTAAACCCTCAAGATGACAGGAGGTTTGC
The DNA here is from genome assembly GCF_964204655.1 of Triturus cristatus. Lineage (NCBI taxonomy): Eukaryota > Metazoa > Chordata > Amphibia > Caudata > Salamandridae > Triturus > Triturus cristatus. Next base: position 295,318,265 of record NC_140589.1, on the reverse strand, counting down.
CATAGTCTGTAGGTGGTTGATGATTGCCTGGAGCGGTTCTGCCTCCAATAGTCAATTGTCAAAATAAGGGAAGATTGGACATCCCGGTCTCCAAAGGTGTGTGCCACCACCGCCATCACTTTTGTGAGCTCTGGTGAGACCAAAAGGGGAGCACAGAAAACTAAATATGCTGCTTGTTCACCACAAATTGCAGGTAGCGTCGATGGGCTGGCAAGATGGGAACATGAAGATAGGCGTGCTGCAGGCCCAACACCACTTTCCAGTCCACAGGGTTTAGGGCAGATAAGACCTATGCCAGGGTTAGCATTTGAACTTCTCCTTCCTGAGGAAGGCATTCAGAGAGCTCGGATATAGAATAGGCTGAAGACCTTCATCCTTCTTGGGCAGCAGAAAGTAGACATAATAACACCCATGTCCTACTTCTGGCACTGGCACCCTCTCCATATCCCCTTTGGCCAAAAGGGCTTGCGATTCCTGACGCAAAATGAAAAGGTGATCCTCCATCAGTCGCTGAGGGAACGTTGGAAGGTGCGGCAGAGCAAACAATCTGTAGGACCCACCTGTCTGAAGTGATCACTTGTCAGCCAGGTAAGAATCATGGATTCTGCCTACCACAGGGTAGCTGGATCCCTGTAAGGGCATGCTAAAGAGGTTTGGCAGATGGAACTGCAGAGGGGGCATTCAGCTGGGCGGGCTCTGACACTGGCCCGTAGGGGTAGTGAGCATCATAGCCTCTACTATGAAACTGCTGGATTCCCTGTGAGTGTTTGGTGGGTTGGTGGTAAGGGATGCCTCAACCAAAGACACAAAAGGAGTGTTAGAACTTTTGCTGTTGGTAAGGTGGGGTGGAAACGCCCAGAGGGCAAGTGGTAGCCCTGCCATCCTTAAAATGCTCAAGAGAAGAATTAGTTTGGCTTTGTGTTCCCTGGTGACTTTCGGTTCATCGATGTGCTGTCGCCACAGGTTTTGAGTCTCCACGCACCACAGGCACACTTGATGGGAATTTGTCAGAAACGTTTGTGTGCAACAGTCCCTACAGGGTTTGAAACCTGTCATGTTAGAGGGTGACATCCCTTGCACACTGTAAGAAATTTTAGGTAAAATATCAAGATAAGTATCTCAGATGAGAGGCAGCTCTGGGTCCACATCTGGTGGCACAAAAAGAAAGGAACTGACATCAGTGCACTGGAGTGGTGCCTATAAAGGCCCCAAAAGTTTATGAACCACTGGACAATAAAGGTCACAAATTGATGGAGCGTCCAAAAAACGGAAAACATAATAACATTGTTTTAATTACAGAACAATTGCATTTACTTGTAGCACATCTCAATACAATATTAATGTCATTAGTTCATAATTTTTATTTTGTACATTTGTAGCTTCACTTAGTACGTAACATTTCTTCCACAATTCAGTTTGGAAATTTCATGAAAATTTGGTTCTAGGGTTATTTTTCCAGGGCGATGGAAACCCGGTGGGTTGAGTCCAGCTGGGCTGTTATTACCTAAAAATACCCACGTTTAGGCAATTTTTACTAGCCTATATAGGCCCTGCATTTAATGCCCGAAGGGGAATGGCATCAGTGCGGGGAGCCGCAGACACCATCTTCTGTTAGCAGGGGTACTGCTGAAAACTTTCCGGATCCAGTCTGGTCCCTGGAGATTCTGAAAAGATTAGGAATCGCGGCTAAACGTCTCTATCAGAACATGGCTGCAATACACTATCAAAAAACACTGTTTGCTAGGCTGTAACTAGACCCTGGTGTAATTTTAATTACGCTGGAGTAATCTGCATAATTTCAGTTATTCCGCGTTACTCCTTGATGCAGATTTACTGATAATAACAAGAGTACTCCTACTCAAGTAATTAAGAGTAATTTGGGGGGGGATCAATCCTACAGCGAGTGCATATTTAACAGCGTGAGTTCTCTCTTGCTCGCACACTATTCGCGTTCTGCTGTATTTAGCTCTATCACTTAGCACAAAATGCAACCTCAGGTCCATTTTGGAAATGAGGGTGCATTTTGTGCTAATAAGCTTGAGCTAAATGCCAGGACTAAGTTGGGGGGAAAATCCTACCCCAAGAGCACATTTAGTGTTATTTCCTAGTTCAAAATGCATTATTGAACCCATTTTGGATGTAAGGGGGTATTTTTGCAAAACAAAATAGCGCTAAAGGAAGAATTACTCGTCTCACGTAATCAAGCAGAATTTTTAGGTATCTCCATATGATTACCCAAACACTGAATTATGCGAGTTACACCCACCCCTAGCCGTAACGTGAATGCAATACTTAATCTAACATAATACTAAACTGTACTAACCAAAAAGGTAACTCTGAACCTACTAAAATTAATTAACCTCACTAAATAAAGATCCACTCAAACTACTAGTAACATTAAATTTAGAAAAGTATATTTACTTACCTGTAAAGCAGAATTACATCCTGAGAACCACTGTCCTTGTTGACAACTGCTGCTTAGTGAAGATGGAAAAAGACTACAAAATGCACCTACCATTAACAAAAAAATGACGCTTAAATGGAAATAAAAAAAGAATTAACTTACATTGACATCAATAAAGAAAGTGAATAGATGACAAAATAATCTCATTATTTGAATTTATTGCAGTATTTATTAATGTATTATTATTATTTTTGTAAAATGTATGTTTAACATCCAAAAATACTTGAACTTGTAATAAATATTATTTTATTTTACATATACATTATACCTTGTTTTTCAAAAAGGTTTTCTAAAGTTGCAAATGTTTCCAATTGCTTACACGTTAACATATAACATATTATGTTTTAAACATAAAGGGGTCGATATCGATCTCGCTCGGACAGCCCTTCGAGAGCTGTCTGTAGCCTTACCTTGCGACCGACTCGTACCGGGAGCCGGTCCGTCCGGGAGCTGAAGTACGGTGAGCAAAAGTGCCACACTCCCTACCAACACATAGGCTGCGATTCCAGCAGCATTTCCCATACGAGCCGGATCTCTAAACACCTATTCGAGTCGCCCGGAAGCAGTTTCCACAGCAGTTTCCGGCCGGACAAGTACGATGCGCACTTCCTACGCGCCGAACGGGTCGCCACTAGCAGCACGTCACAGCATCCGGTAGAGCTGTATAGCAGGTCCGATTCGTGCCACAGCGCGATCCACGGCTACGAGACGGACCAACTCCCAACGTGTACGAGACGGAGCAACAATCAGCAAGTACGAGACGAACCAATGATGAATCCCATCACACAGGTCATCCCAGTACTGTATATCTATGACTGGATCATGAACAGACACATACATCGCAGACGGCAAGTCAGACACCCACACAAACAAACGTCACGAACACAAGAAACGCTACACACACATAGGGGAGGACATCCCTTCCACCAGCAACAGCAAAACCACAGGGGTTGCATGGTCCTTACTACCAGCAGTCCCCACACCTAGGGGGGTGCCCATCACCACTACCATACCCACAGATAGGGAGCTGGATGCCCATCACCACCAGAACCCCCTACTCATAGGGTGCTGGATGCCCAGCACCATCAGTACCCCCTACACATAGTGGGCTGGATGCCCAGCACTACTACCATCCCCACTCAGGGGGGTTTGGATGCCCATCAATACCAGTACCCCCTACTCATAGGGGGCTGGATGCCCATCACTACCAGTACCCCCTACTCATAGGGGGCTAGATGCCCATCACTACCGGTATCCCCACTCATAGGGGGCTGGATGCCCAGTACTACCAGTACCCCCTACTCATAGGGGGCTGGATGCCCATCACTACCAGGACCTCCACTCATAGGGGGCTGGATGCCCAGCACTACTACCATCCCCACTCATAGAGGGCTGGATGCCCATCACTACCAGTACCCCCACTCATAGGGGGCTGGATGCCAAGCACTACTACCATCCACGCTCATAGGGGGCTGGATTCCCATCACTACCAGTACCCCCTACTCATAGGGGGATGGATGCCCATCACTACCAGCACCCCCACTCATAGGGGGCTAGATGCCCAGCACTACTACCATCCCCACTCATAGAGGGCTGGATGCCCATCACTACCAGTACCCCCACTCATAGTGGGCTGGATGCCCAGCACTACTACCATCCCCACTCATAGGGGGTTGGATGTCCATCACTACCAGTACCCCTACTCATAGGGGGCTGGATGCCCATCACTACCAGTACCCCCACTCATTGGGGGGCTGGATGCCCAGCACTACTAACATCCCCACTCATAGGGGGCTGGATACCCATCACTACCAGTACCACCTACTCATAGGGGGCTGGATGCCCATCACTACCAGTACCCCCACTCATAGTGGGCTGGATGCCCAGCACTACTAGCATCCCCACTCATAGGGGGCTGGATGCCCATCACAACCAGTACCCCCTACTCATAGAGGGCTGGATGCCCATCACTACCAGTACCCACACTCATAGGGGGCTGGATACCCAGCACTACCTGTAGCCCCCACTCATAGGGGGCTGGATGCCCATCACTACCAGTACCCCCACCCATCGGGGGCTGGTTGCCCAGCACTACTACCATCCCCACTCATAGGGGGCTGGATGCCCAGCACTACTACCAACCCCACTCATAGGGGGCTGGATGCCTAGCACCACCAGCATTCACACAAATAGGGTGACTAAGCAAACCCCTCTACCATCTTGGCAAGATTGTATGTTTGTGTGTGCAAAATGCCCACAACACAGATTCTGACAGTGAACATACAATGTGACTCCCATCACATGTTCCCAAAAGGTGATTGTGGTGTCCAAAAATCCAGCATTTTAAGGATCATTGTGGTAATGGGGTCTAAACCCCCATGACTGCAGTGACCAAAAGGTGATTGTGGGGTTCAAAACACCAGCATATCAGGAACATTGTGGTAATGGGGTCTAAACCCCACATCACGACAGTGACCAGAAGGTGGGTGTGGACATAATAATAGCAGCATCACCATACCAGGATGTGTGATTACTGGTCCCAACACCACAAGCAATGTAGTGGCAATGTGGTGGTTGTGTCACATACAAACATAGACTTGGGAGGCAAAGATTGCTGTGCATCCCAAGACCTCCCTCTGCCATGTGTAGATAAGCATTGGCCATGAGCCCTGACAATGCCTCCAGTGTCCAATTAGACTATGTGAAAAGTGAGCATCATGATGCATACACACATATCTTTACAAACAGACACACAAACTAAGGAATCCTGTGGAGACTGTTGATGTTAGGTGACCAAGTCCCATATCATGGCAGCAATGGGACATACCAAACATGACCAATGTGCAGGATGATGAGCTAGGAGATGCAGGGACACTAGGGAAAAACCTCCAAACAACATCCAGCCAATGGAACGCAACAGCCATACAAATGCAGAGGCGCAGATGCACAAACACAGATATGCAGCCCCACACTGCATATCATACACAACACGTGTGTGTGTCTCAGTGTCTCCAGGCTAGTACACAACAAATGACAGTGGGATGAACTCCAATGACACAGATGTGTACATAGTGCCATACAAAAGTAACTCATGAAATGTGCACCCCTTTGTGGGCAAGCAGGCATTGACAGATGAGTGGGACCCCAACGGATTCATGTGACACATGCTGGGTGGAACAGCAACCAACACAGCAAGAGACAGGCCCACTACAGCACTACCCTCTGGGACCCTAATTTGGGGTGTCAGTAGCCTGTACGCCAATCCCACTGTGATGACAAAGGTAGGTTTTGCCCATACTGTGGAGCACAGTCAGCTGTGCGTACTGGGTTACGTGAACACAGGACAACTTAGCAAGTGCACCAAACAGGAACATCTATAAGGAACACAGGCTGTGTCGAAAAAGGGAAGGGAACACACACAGACATGCTCACACAACACACAACATGTGCCCAGGCAATGTCACGGAATGACACAATGCCATGAGGGGTCTCCACCCCTGGGGAAGGTCAGCTGTGCAAAACGTTGTCTGTGCAGGGTTCTGTCATGCCAGCACAACACTTGCCCAGTGAGCCAACATTTACAACACAATGAAAGCTCTGGTCACAGCAGCCTGTGTACGGGAGTGTCCCTTCAGTCATCTGCACATACGCAATACACATGTAGAGCTAGTTGCACTGATGACACAGATGACTTGTGTACCATAGATGCACAAACCTGCCTGTCCAGTGGAGATGGGCCCAGTCAGGGAATCTTACTATGTGCCCAAATGTAAGCACAACAAAGATGTGAAGTAGCAAACCCAACACGAAAATTCTGGTCCCAACATTTTGCTATCATTACACCCTGAAATTGCAGCAAAGGATGTCATGGATACATAGCAGAAAAGTACACTTATCCAATAGACCACATGGAGTCCATCACATCAACAAATCATTCTGTTGTACCTTTAAAACACCAGTACAACAGCAAGTCCATGACACTCACCATCAACATCATGTACATTAGATGCAACAACACTGGATGAAAACAAGTGGCTTTATTAAACACATTAAATCCATGTAACTGGTAAGTTAAGTCCACAATGTCAAAAGGCCAATGAAGAAAGAAGGAAGAGGCCTGTAGAAGTGTATCTCGCAAAGACTTGGTCACAACGTATTATGAGTGTAATTTGTCTGCTTCCCTATCGAGTGATAAAATGGGGATAATGTCTAGTACATTCCTAACAGTGAAGGACTATTACAAGTTGGAGACAGTCCTGGATGATATTAACCCCATTGGCCTTAGGAAATTATTTCTCCAACGGAGATATAATGCTTTACCAATTAGAGCCCTTACCAGTAGATGGCACCCACCAACTACCAAAAACTGCCCAGCCTGTACTGAGGAGCTGGAGAATGACATTCATGTTATGTTTTTTTTGTCCTTCCTATATGAAATCTAGGAAAAAGTGGATTATTCCCATTTGCAGAAATTGGGGGTTTAGGCATCATTTGCATGCCTATCGACTATTGAAATCCGACTTATCCCCTCTAACTGTTTTTGCTGTCAGCAAATATTTAGCTGCTGAGTGGAATATTAGAAGAACTTTTGTGACAAAATGAGACTTTGCTCAGCATACATGAGTTTTCCATTGATGAGCAAGATTCCCTCTTGATGTATCTTATTGCCAATGAAGAGGTTTCTTTATTTCTTTTGGAAGATGTATTTTGCTTAGATTTTTTAGAAAGCTATATTGCAGTGTGTAAAGATTTGTTTTAATTATATTGTGATCTCTTTTATGACTTTACAAGGTCGAAATAAAGATAACAAATGAAATGAATGAAAGGAACCAGAGTACCACGAATTAAATCGCTGACAAAAACAAAACAAAAAAAAGGCCAATGGCCAGTCCATTTCAACATTCAACCAGGGTGACGTGTGACAAGCTGTCACCCATTTTTTGCCTGCACTGCTGCGGCCAGGGGACATCTCCCCTTGGAGGGGCATACATAGGGGCAGGCCAGGCTCCGCAGGTACAGGATAAGGGGACAGCAGAATGGGGCAGGGGAGGGGTGGTTGGTGCAGGAGTGTCACTGGCAACTGCAGTGGCGGTGTCTGACACAGTGGGCGCCATCACCACTGCAGGGCTCAAGTTAGATGTGGTGGGTGCCGTCACCACTACAGGGCTCAAGTCAGATGGGGCTGTTGCCGGCACCAGTGCAGTGGGCAGGTCAGATGGTATGGACGAGGTCTCCACTGCAGTGCCCAAGTGAGACGGGGGATGTACTCTCTACTACAGTGCCAATCACCAAAGGAGTGTAATGGGGTTCAGGTGAGGTAGGCAGGACAGAGGGGGGGACACGGTCTCCACACCAGTGGCAGGAACAGGCTGAGTGTGTGAGGTGGGGTGGAAGTGCATGTGGCAGGGGGAGGGCCTAAGCATTTTGGGGATGTGGTATCGGTGTGTGGGGGAACCAGGGGCAGGGTGTGGCGGGGGGACCTTTGGAGTGGTGGCCTGGGGGCTGCAGGGCAGAGACTGTGTGCTGGAGCTGGATCTGCGGGATTGTGGTGGGGTCTTGCTCTTCCTGGTCCGGGGGGACTTGCGGATGGGGGCTTCAGTGTCCTTGCACCTGGGGGAGGGTGTTCGTGTGGCAGGGAAACTCCCCCCTGTGCGTGGTGACTTCCTCTTCCCCTTGTGAGTTGGAGCAGATGGATCGGTGGGGAAGAGGCCAGAGTCACAGAGGAGGAGCTGCTGGGAACGGGGGGGTTGCAGGTGAGGCAAGGGAAGGGGTTTTGGAGGGAGAGGCATCTGAGGACTGCGGAGTGCTCGTGGATGTCTGTTTGTGCATCTGTGACCCATCCCCTGTGTGTGCCATCAGTCCCCGGAGTGTCTGTGGCTCTGGATTTTGTCTTGCGTGGCTGTGTGCTGCTTGTGTCTGTTGTGGTGCGTGCCGGTGTGTGTGTGCGTTGGACAGGTAGGGCAGTGGGGATTGTGGATGTGGCAGAGGTAGGAGGGGTGAGGGACTGTTGGAGGAGGGACACTGCTGACGTCTGTGTGGAGGCCATGGCCTGAATGGTCAGATGTAGGGCAGACATATTTGATGAGATGCCCTCCATGAAGGACACCAGTTGTGTCAACAGAGTGGTGTGGGAATGGAGGACACTCAGCATCGCTGTCTGCCCTACATGGAGCTGCTTCACTAAGTCCACAGACTCCACACTCAGGGCAGCAGGGAAGACAGGGGCTGGGGGTGCGGTGCCTGGCACGAAGGAGACATGCTCCCTTACACGGGGGCCTCCATGGACATCTGGGATGGGAGCAGATGGGAGGTTGGAGATGGTGTTGGAGGCGGGGACAGACTTGCTAGGTGTTCTCAGGGGTCTGCTGACACCCACCTCCACAAGGGAGTCCTCACTCGAGAAGCTGTGTTCCTCAGACGAGGTGGTCGTAGCTGAGGTCTCCTCAGTGTGGCTCCCCTCACCCTCTGTGCCACTGGGTCCCTCCAACTCCTTTGCAGTGGACCCAGTCTGGCTCTGCGGCTCATCTTGGTCCATGGAGCTGTCTCCTCCAGTAGCCGTAGATGTATCTGCAAACAATCAGGATAAACAGATCCACATCAGTCACTTGTTTCACCTGACACAGCACATTACAGAGCACGCCTTTGCATCATTTGCAAAATATTGCAAAAAGTGCTGACACCTGTCAGTCTACCAGTCAACCATGCCCCTCATATCCTTCCCCTCCATGGACCCATCTGTCTGGTGCATGTAGTATGCCACTACTTATATGTGCACACATGCACCACATAGACATATCTCAGAACTGCAGGAATTGTGATTGAAATGTGTCTGTACACACATATCCTATCTCCTGCCAAATGGCCCAGTACATGTGTCAGGATAAGGGATGGCCAAAGTCATTGTCAATAAAATTGATATGCTCCCTTCACCAGACACCATGAGGTGCCCATGTATTGATGGTCAATGCCACAATTGAGTGTATGCTGGACAACTGACATTACTGCAGGATACACATTGGCAAGTGGTATACCATGCTACAGGCCAGTCTGGCTAATCAGTCATCACTGGCTTCAGTCACAGGGGCAGTGCATCCAAAACCAAACAGTCTGCACTGTGTCACAAACATTTTTTTTGGGGGGGGGGGGGGATGTAAGCCCTGCAGCAGTCAAGTGCACATGTCCTCCCACTGCTAGCCACATCTTAAGGCATCTGATGATCCCACGTAATACAAATGCGACAGTTGGGTGACTGCAAGCACCAATCTGTAAACATGATCACATCACAGTGTTATGCAAACTAATTGAGGCTGCTTGCACTTTAATGTAGAATACACCATTAGGCACCGTCAAGTGATTACACGCCTATGTTTTACCCCATTGTGATGATCCAACAGCCACATCTCAGCTAGCTGCCCAAACCCAAAATGCTCAACACCCCAGGAGTCTAAAAAGCTAGGCCACTCCACAATGATACCGAGGCAGACCCCAGATTACATATTTCACAATGCACTAAATGTAGGCTGACACACAGGAGTAGAAGAACAGAGTGTACTTCATGTCCAGGGTAGGCATACCTGTCCAGGTCCTTGTGCAACATGGGATTACCCTGAACACTAGGCATGTGTTCATGCATGTGTGACACACATGATGTCCATTCTTCTGAGGACCCAACATTGTCTCACCTGCTGCATGGCTGTGTTGTAAATTTCCCAGACACATATGGTGAGCCAAAGCATCAATTGGAACACATATCAATTGCCCACACAGATTACATGTCTGATTTCTGGCAATGTGCAGACACATGGTAATCAATTGCCTCCCTCATGAAGACAAAACAATGCACCGTTAGCAGATGCTATTTACAACCTTAAGCTTGGACAACAGCAGGGTCACACAACCCAAGTGACACAAGTCACAGACTGAAAGGGCCACACCTGTGTATCAGATGAGGATGGGCCATGACCTAATTTAGGCACATGACTCTTGTTCAAGCAGACGGGAGATCTGTGGGAGTGTAACCAGGATGAAGGAGTGCAAACAGCATGTGAGACATAGTTCACAGAAAAGGCATGCACTGCTGTCTAGCCTTTAACTGCCCATCCAGGTCAGGGAAGACCACCGTCAGAATCCGGAGCATGTGGGGGTCAGTGTCCATCGTCCGCCCCTTCTGCGAGGAGGCAACAGCTTCAGCTGGACACTTGCGATCCTCTGGGTCCAGCCACGAAGGTCCTGCCACCTCTTCTGGCAGTTGCGGATGCGGCGTCTGTAGAACCCCACAGATCGAAGAGCCTGGGCAATGGTCAGCCAGATCTCCTGTTTCTGATGGGCATCAACCTGTGAGGATGACAAGGATAAAAGTCCATTACCGCACATGCAACATGTTTGTGCATCACACAGTTGCATATACATGTCGTTATCACAAGGGCATATGATGTACACAGGTAGTGCAACTATGGTGATTGTCAGTTGTCCTGCATTAACAACATGGAAACATTGCCTGAGTATTATAACCATGTAAAAATGCACTTTTCCTGCACAGTACCTGTCCACTACAGGTACCTACACACTTTGGGGGTAACAACTACTCAGTGAGCATGCTAATCACTGGTGTACACAATGCCATTAGTGCCAGTCAGACAACATGCACAATGAAAAAGGATGTGGACTGCACACTCACCTGCTCCCCTGGTTTCCCATATAGCTTGCTGTACTGTGGAAGGAGGCTGTCCAACAGGGCCTTGTTCTCCTCCTCTGTGAAGGCTGGGGCCCTCTACACAGTACGTGCCATTCTTGGAGCCAGAGGATGCAGAGACAGCAGCAGTGGTAGCAGTGAATGCAATCTGGGGCATGTAGTGCAGGCAAGTGAGCTCTCAGGCGAACAGACAGCTTTATATCTGTGCTGCAGAGGCAGATTCTGTCCCATGCGTCCAAAGCGATAGGTCCAACACGTTTGCATACTACGAATCTGGCCAATCCATTGCATTACACGCCTCGTACACGCCTTCCGCATCGTTAAAAAAATTCAAATCCATGACACCAAAGAGTTTGATACATTGTTGTAGGGAGACAACGGATTTTTCAGCACACGAATCGTACAAGGGTCAAATCCGCGTCAGTCCCCATTGCAGTCAATGGGCAAGTCGTGTGCATGCCTCGTTCCCTAGGTGTGCGACATGTCTTTTGAATTTGTCACCCACGTTAGTCACCATTGCAGTCAATGTGCAAGGCGTGCGCACGCCTCGTTCCCTAGGTGTGCGACGCGTCTTTTTGAATTTGTCACCCGCGTCGGTCCCCCTTGCAGTCAATGTGCAAGCCGTGCGCACCCCTCGTTCCCTAGGTGTGCGACGCGCCTTTTGAATTTGTCACCCACGTCAGTCCCCATTGCAGTCAATGTGCAAGCCGTGCGCATGCCTTGTTACCTAGGTGTGCGACGCGCCTTTTGAATTTGTCACCCGCGGCAGTCCCCATTGCAGTCAATGTGCAAGGTGTGCACATGCCTCGTTCCCTAGGTGCGCAACGCGCCTTTTGAATTTGACACCCGCGTCAGCCCCCATTGCAGTCAATGTGCAAAGGATACCACCAACCATAAATTGCCAGGGACCCATGGGCACACCAACAACAATACAGCCTGTGACACAGTATATCAAAGGGCATGTCAGGCTGCATTACCTGTGTGTGTATGTGTGTCAACATGTGATTTGGTATGTGGCACTTAGTGGCACCCACTCCCAGGCAGGGCAAGGCGTCATGGGGACAGATACCTTTGTGTGTTTTACACATAACCACTGTGATTGACAACTGTACAGTTCAGAGCATGAGGCATGTACACAGTTACCAGGGTACATTGTGTATGACATGTGACATACATCCTGACTCTTAGGTGGAATGGTATGTGTGTCACAGGGTGTCCCAGTACAACAAATGTGATCTTCATCCACAGTATGTGTGCATTTTGCTACGCAGATTACTCTGATTTCATGTGCTCAATGTCAAACGGTCACCACATCCATGTGTATTGTCAATGTGAGTTGATGTTGCATCTGTGTATCACAGACATCCATGTATGAGCTGCAAACAAATCAGGTGGCACTTCATGTGTGTGTCATGTGTGCGTTGTGGTGTGTACATGAGACGCTACATCATGGTGGTGTCCTTGTGGTGACACAAGGTCCCTGTGTGTGTCTGTCAAAAACCTGTGATGTGGGGTAGACATCTGTCCTCACTAGTCACTGTGGTGTGTGTCTGGTATGTGACACTCGTACTGATGTACTGTGACAGAGACCATAGATTTGACACAGCACAACATGGACCTTGTTGTGTGGACCTGTAGAGCTGAGATGTCAGATGATTGGCATGTATCTGACATGTGTGCCCATACCCAACAGCACACACATCATGCCCTTGTGTCCTGTCATGTTGTTTCATGTGCTGTTTAGCGTGGACACTGGCACATAGATAGGGGACCTGACAAACTGTCTTTGCTCAACTCTGTACTGCAGGAGACCAGCTGTCCACAGACCGTTCCCTGACCTTGCAACCATGGTTGAACGTGAGTGCATGCGATGGTACCGCTTCACTGGGCCACTGATTGAGGAATTGGCGGAGCAGTTGGCCCCACACTTGCAACCTGGCCGGACATACCCTACAGCGCTGACCCCCAAGGTGAAGGTGATGGCAACCGTACACTTCTTTGCCACCGGTACTTTCCAACACACTAACGCTACTGCTGGTGGGATGTCACAGATCATGTTCAGCCGTGTGCTTCGAGAAGTGTTGGAGGCGATGTTGCATTTCCTCAACCACTACATCCATTTCCCAACACCACAACAACTCGCTGGCATCAAGGGTGACGTCTATGCACTGGGAAGGATGCCACATGTCATTGGCTCCATTGATGGGACACATGTGGCTTTGCTACCACCATAAGCATATGAGCAGATATACAGAAACAGGAAGCATTTCCTCTCAATCAATGCTCTGGTGGTATGTCTGGCGGACATGACCATTTCACATGTGTGTTCACGTTTCCCAGGCTCAGCACACAACGCTTACATCATGAGGAGTAGTCGCATCCCAACGATGATGTCACAGATGCAGTACCAGCGTGCCTTGCTTGTCGGTGTGTACTGACTGTTTACCATTGAGTGCTGAAGTTGATTTACACCCTCTTTTCAGACTCATCCAATGTGCAATTGTCTTTATGTAGGTGACTCCGGATACCCCAACATGCTGTGGTTACTGACACCCATCAGGAACCCTGTGACACCGGCGGAGATGCGCTACAATGAGGCACATGGTTGGACCAGGAGAGTGATCGAGCGGACATTTGGACTCCTGAAAAGCAGATTCCGCTGCCTGGACAAGACAGGAGGGGTCCTCCCATATGCACCTGATAGGCTGTGCAGAATCATCATAGTGTGCTGCATGCTACACAGCCTGGCAGTGAGGAAGAAGTTGCCTCTCATCCAAGATGACGATGACCAACCTCCGCCAGCCATGGAGGATCCTGCCCTGGGGCATGATGCCAGTGATGATGAGGGTGAGGGTGATGTTCGGAGCCAGCTGATCCACAACTTCTTCACATGAATGTCAGTATACAGTGATGTGTTGTCAAGGTATTGTGTTTGCCTGATATATGTTGGTGGTGCACTGGTGCTGCTTGAGTGTGGCTGTGTGCTACTTGTTAGGATGCTTGCTGTGATGTGTCCTTTCAGGTAGTCTGTACTGCCAAACAGTGTTTACCTGATTGATAGGTTGTGTGTACGTAGTTTGGGTTTTGTTTTGGGCATGTATATTGTAGTTGTATGCTGTAAATCTGTGTTTTTGATTGTGTTTTCTGTCTGTCCTTCACAGGGTACTCTGGCTGCTGTATGGTGAGGTCTGAATCCCAACACCCAGATCCTTGTTCCAGAGTGCAAGTAGTCATTGTCCCAATCAATGATGTGCCACACACCCCTGGACTTTCATTGTTTACCACTTGGTTAATTTTTGATCACTGTCACATGAGGTTACCTTGCATCAGTTGTGGAATTCTCACGTTGTCAATCTTTAATAAACATGTGCTCCATCTGTATCCACACATCCAACAGTCACTAGTATCCTGTACCTGTGGGCTGCTTGCCACTGACCCAGGATGGGTGTGGTGCGGTGCATGTGCATTCCAATGTATGTGTTGTGTTGCCCTAATGGTGTGTCTCCCTCATATGTGTCACATTACCATGACTCACATAACGGTGTTCACATTGCTGTAGTAGTTTGCATGCACAGTGTTCTTTAGCAGATCATCATTGCCATGACACAATCCAAGTATAAATCACGAAAGAGGCAAGTATTGTGTGATTGTGATTTTATTTACAGACGTGTAAGGATAGTGAACGGAATTGGAAGTGCTGTACAGTGTGATGGTAATCCAAAGTTCACAGGTGAGTTGGTAGTGTTGCAAGATGAAATGTCCAGAGTAGAATCTACAGTAATTTGAGGCATTGTCACAACTTTGACCCTCCATGTCAAGTGGGTGATTTGGGTGTCAGTTGACAAGGTTAAATGGTTTGCACACGAAGGACGATCAATCAATCAATCAATCATGAACATTTATAGAGCGCGCTACTCACCCGTGAGGGTCTCAAGGCCCTGGGGGGAGGGGGGGAGCTGCTACTGCTCGAAGAGCTAGGTCTTGAGGTGCTTCCTGAAAGAGAGATGGTCCTTGGTAAGTCGTAGGTGGGTGGGGAGGGAGTTCCACGTCTTGGCAGCCAGGTAGGAGAACGATCTTCCTCCGATGGTGGTTCTCCAAATCCGAGGGACGGTGGCGAGGGCGAGGCTGGCAGAGCGGAGCTGGCGGGTAGGTGTGTAGAACGTGAGGCGGTTGTTGAGGTTTTCGGGGCCCATGTTGTGGAGAGCTTTGTGTGCGAGGGTGAGGAGCCTGAACGTGATCCTCTTGCTGACAGGTAGCCAGTGCAGGTCTCTCAGGTGGGCAGAGATGTGGCTGTGTCGAGGTATGTCCAGGATGAGTCGTGCGGATGCGTTCTGTATGCGCTGGAGTCTTTTCTGTAGTTTGGCTGTGGTTCCAGTATAGAGGGCGTTCCTGTAGTCTAGTCGGCTGGTGACGAGGGCCTGGGTGACCGCCTTTCTGGTTCCAGTGGGGATCCACCGAAAGATCTTACGGAGCATGCGAAGGGTGTTGAAGCAGGAAGATGATACGGCGTTGACTTGCTTGGTCCTCGTGAGGGAGGAGTCCAGGATGAAGCCCAGGTTGCGTGCGTGGTCCGTGGGTTCGGGGGCGGTGCCCAGTGCAGAGGGCCACCAGGAGTCGTCCCAGGCAGAGGGAGATGGTCCGAGGATGAGGACCTCCGTCGTGTCTGAGTTCAGTTTCAGACGGCTGAGCTTCATCCATTCTGCGACGTCTTTCATTCCTTCCTGGAGGCTGGTTTTGGCGGTGGCGGGGTCTTTGGTGAGGGAGAGGATCAGCTGGGTGTCGTCCACGTAGGAGATGATGTTTAGGTCGTGGTTGCGTGCGATGGCTGCGAGGGGGCTCATGTAGACGTTGAAGAGGGTTGGGCTGAGTGAGGAACCTTGGGGTATGCCGCAGATGATCTTGGTGGCTGCGGCGCGGAAGGGCGGGAGATGGACTCTCTGGGTTCTGTTGGAGAGGTAGGAGGTGATCCAATCCAGGGCCTTTCCTTGGATCCCGGCGTCGTGGAGGCGGGTCATTAGGGTGCGGTGGCAGACTGTGTCGAATGTGGCCGATAGGTCGAGTAGGATGAGGGCGGTAGTTTACCCGTAGTCAAGCAGGGTTCTGATGTCGTCGGTGGCTGCGATGAGGGCGGTCTCGGTGCTGTGGTTGGCTCGGAATCCGGACTGCGATGGGTCGAGGGAGCTGTTTGTCTCAAGGAATGCGGTCAGTTGTTTGTTGACGGTCTTCTCGATGACTTTAGCGGGGAAGGGGAGGAGCGAGATGGGGCGGAAGTACTTGAGGTCCGTGAGATCCGCGGTGGGTTTCTTCAGGAGGGCGCTGATCTCTGCGTGCTTCCAGCTCTCAGGGAAGGTGGCGGACGCGAAGGAGTTGTTGATGATGTTCCGGAGATGGGGTGCGATGATGGAGTCGGCTTTGTTGAAGATGTGGTGGGGGCAGGGGTCGGCTGGGGAGCCGGAGTGGATGATGTTCATCACGTGGGTGGTGTCTTCCATGCTGACGGGGGTCCAGGCGCGAAGGGTGGTGGTGGGGGGCGTTGGTTCGGTGGTTGGGTGCGTGGTCTGGGCGCCGAAGCTGTTGTGTATATCGGCGATCTTGCGGTGGAAGAACGTGGTGAGTGAGTTGCAGAGGTCTTGCGATGGCGTGATGTCGTTGTTGCTGGCGCTGTGGTTGGAAAGCTCTTTAACGATGCTGAAGAGTTCCTTGCTGTTGTGGGAGTTGTTGTCCAATCGTTCTCTGAATGATGTCCTTTTTGTGGTGCAGATCAGCTGGTGGTGTTTGCGGGTGGCGTTCTTGAGGGCTGTCAGGTAATCTGTCGTCTGTTCGTGGCGCCAGGCTTTCTAGAGGGTGCGGCAGGATTTCTTCGAGTCTTTGAGGTTGTCGGTGAACCATGAGGCTTTCTTGCTGCCGGGTTTGCTTGGAGGGTTCTTCAGTGGCGCAAGGGCGTCAACGCAGTTGGTAATCCACTGAGTGAGGTTGCGGGCTGTGTCGTTGGTGTCCGTAGTGTTGGAGGGTGGGTTTTGGCTCAGGGAAGTTGTTAGCTGGTCGGTGGTGAGCTTGCTCCAGCATCTTCGGGGCACCTGTTGCGGGTGGTGGTGAGTCGTGGTTTTCCTGAAGTTGAAGTGGACGCAGCTGTGATCGGTCCAGTGTAGTCTGGTGGAGTGGCTGAATGTGAGGTGGTTGCTGGAGGAGAAGACGGGGTCAAGCGTGTGTCCGGCATAGTGGGTGGGGGTGTTCACCAGTTGCTTTAGTCCGAGGTTGGCGAGGTTGTCTAGTAGGGTGGTGGTGTTGTTGTTGTTGCTGTTTTCCAGGTGGAAGTTCAGGTCCCCTAGGAGGATGTAGTCAGAGGAGGCGAGGGCATGCGGGCTGATGAAGTCGACGATGGCTTCGCTGAATTATGTGCGTGGTCCCGGGGGTCTGTAGATGAGGGTACCTCTGAGGGTGGTCTTGGGGTCGGTGTGTATCTGGAAGTGAAGGTGTTCGGCGGTGGTGAGGGTGTCGTCTAAGTTGGACGTGATGCGGATGGTGTTCCTGTAGACAATGGCGATGCCTCCTCCGGTTTGGTTGACTCGGTCCCTCCGGGTGATCTTGTAGCCGTCCGGGATGGCTATGACGATGTCGGGGGCAGAGGAGGCGTTCATCCAGGTTTCCGTGAGGAAGGCGACGTCTGGCGCTGTTGTGTCGAGGAGGTCCCAGAGTTCGATGGCGTGTTTGTGGATGGAGCGGGTGTTGAGCAGGATACACTTGAAGTGGTTGTTGTTGGCGCCTGGTCTGGCGGGTGCGCTGCAGGTCCGGAGGCAGGTGAATTTGCATGCTTTGCAGGTGAAGGGTCCGTGCGTGCGCTTCGGGGGGGCTTGGTAGCAGGCGGGTGGCCGTCCAGTGTTGAATGCGTTGACGGCGACGGCGTTGTAACTCAGTCGGGTGGGCAGGCTTCGTCGAGGGCCAGGGGTCCTGGCGCTGGGCGTGGTCCAGGCGCGGACGGGCGCAGACGTGCTTACCTTTGGCGCGCCAGCGGCGCGGCCGCTGCGCATATCTGCTGCGTGGCCGCTGCGCGGCCTCCATATGAGGGGGAGAGGGAGGGAGGAGCAGCTGGGAGGCAGGAGCGGGCGGCCAATGGGTGACGAGGGGGCGGGGCCGCAGGTGGCACGAGCGGCGAGAAAAAGTGGCACAGAAGGCAAAAGGGGGCACAGGGGGAGAGCCGGGCACACAGAGATAGGAGAAAAATAACAAGGGCACAACGGGCACAAGGGGCACAACGGGCACAGAAGAAAAAAACGAGGGGCACAAGTAGAGCAGGAGGGCAACCAGTCAGCAGCAAGCAGGCAACGGAGCTGGGAGCAGGCAGCAGCGGCACACAGGGGGTCTGCACGGTGGCAGAGGGGACGACCTACCTGGTCACAGGTGTGGAGTTCCTGGGGGATATGCATGGCCATCAACGTCTCACTTGCCCTTCTTTGGACGACCCCTCTTCTTTCTCGGGAGACCCTCATGTGCAGGCTGCTGCGGTCCCAAGGACTCTCCGCCAGAGTCCTCCTCCCTCCCTGTGGCAGTTGCAGATGTTGTGGCAACAGATGTCATGGGCGCACAGGGAGGTGTGGTCATGTTGGCACTGATCTGGCAGAGGCATGTCAGTATGTCCCTATGCACCGCTGTTAGATCATCCAATTTGTCCCACTTGGACTCCATGCAGGACATGTGTGTCTCCACCTGGGTCATATGGGAGTCCAAGCGGGCATGATCGGCAGCTTGCTGTTCTTTGAGGTCCTTGAGGATCCCCACTACCTTGCCAAAACCTCCGGTGCTTTCATGGTACGCCTCAATGATGCGTCCCAGTTGTGTATCATCATGTAGTCCAGTCCCCTCTGCAGGCCGTGTCCTCAGCCTGCAACCCCTCCCACCTCCCCAACCCGCACGGGCAGGACCTGCCGTGGCAGGCACAGGCGACACTGGGCCCCCTTGAGTATTGGCACTGGTGGTGTTGTCCGTTGCTTCCAGGGTGCCCTGTGTACCTGTTACGTTGTTGGTCTGTAGCCTCGGCCTGTCCGTGTTGGCAGGGGTACTCTGTCTGTTGTCAGATGTCCCAGGAGTGGTTGCAGGGGGTGCTGATGTTCCTACTACTGGGGCTGCACGATGACTCACACCAGAGGTGCCAGGTCGTTCGTGGCTGTCGTCCAAAGAGGACAGAGACTGATCCACACCACCAGAGTCTGGGACTGGGACTCTTCTTCAGGTCCTGCTGTGTCCCCAGCATCCCCTATGGTTGGAGGAGACACACAATGTATGTTATGGTTCTACCAACATCAACGTTTCACACACATGACAGTTACCACTGGACATCATTATGAGAGTCTGTACATTGCATTGTCCTAAGTTGTGATAGACAGAGGTTGATATTGTTGAAGCACTTTGTCATGGCAATCTGAAGCATTTCGATGTGCACGTCAAGCTGTGTGCAGGCCCAGCTCATGTATTGATCAATTGTCTGTACATGGCCATTGCTACTCAAGTTCCATCACATGCCTGACACAGCTGTATCATCCCTGTCCACATTTGTGCTTTAACGATGACATACGCACAATTACACTTAGGGTATGTAGCAAGCTTGGGACATGTGTGGTGGCAGTTTTTGCTTCACTCTGTGCGTCACATTGGTGTGTCTGTGCAACATGGTCACAGTCCGGTATGCCTGAGATCTAATGTGAGATACTTTTTGGTTGTCTGTGTTCCTAGTTCACAGCTCATTTCATACAAATCATGGTGTTATTGTAGCTAATGATGTTGGTGCTGAGTTTTGTCAGTGCTAACATCTTTTATCTTGTCTATTTCCTCCATGGTGAGAGGGATTGGGCACAGCAGCTCTTTTGCTTTTCCATGCTCATGACAGTGATGGCCAGAGGTGTGTGTGTTGCAGTTCTGCTGCTGTGAGTTGCATGCCTCCTCCAATGCAGTCCAGGTTAGTCATTGTGTTTGGAGTGTCGATGACAGAGAGTGTTGTGTTGTGTGAATGATGCGTACAACGCAGAAAAATGTGGGATTGAAATGCAGCTCACAACTGCACCTTTTGGGAATGACACCATGCTACAGTGTCATTTATATGGGTGTGTCCATTCTAGTCGCTGTCAGGTGTCCACTGTCAATATTGTATAGGTGACATTGTGTGTGCTTGGTGCTATGTACTATGTCTGCATCTCCCCAATTGTCATCTACGAGACACACCTTCACAGCCAGGTCAGGGGACACCCCAGGGACACTGCATCTCCAGACAGTGGGAGGATACCTACAGTTCCAATGGCTGTGAGTGTAAATGTGTTTGAGTTGGCCAGTGCGTAGGTGTGACTTGCAGCCAATTCATACATCAGGACCATGTGTCAGCCATCTTGACAAGGCATTTACTTTCGGAGTGACTGGTACCAAGGGTGCTATTTGTTCTGGTTGAGAAGGTGTGTTTTGAGGCGGCCTTGATGATATTTTGAGTCATTGCAGGACCTCCTTTACCCACAGAGGCCAAGTAATCCCCATGTGGCATGCTTCCAATGCAGGGAGTCACAATTTAAGTTCAGGCTGTCAGGCAGTAGTGTCCTTTTGTTAGTTTGAGCCCAAGTTCCAGCAGGGCCATGTGCTCACCACAGCAGGGCCTAGTGTCAGCCATCTTGGCAGTACTTTTCCACTCCCTGTGAGCTGAGCATGGTACATGGAGGTATTCCTGGGCCATGTGGGATGAGGGCTGTTGGCTGTGACTACGAGTCCCATCATGCTTTTGGCTACACCCACCTTCCTAGCATACCCAACCTTCCTTCCAGGGACTCTGCTTCCCTGTGAGTGATTGAGACAGCAATGGCAAGATGACTGACAGTGGTATCCTGTTGTTTGTTTGAGCACAATTCCCAGCAGGGCCTTGTGCTCCCCACAGCAGAGCCCATTGTCAGCGATCTAAGAAGTGACTTTTCACTCACTCTCTTGTGGAGCATAATCCCAGGTGTGTATTTTGGTGTTGGTGGGAGGGGTATGTGTGACAGGGGCTGCTGGTAGATGTAGTCAGAGCTGGCGGTCCTCCTCCCCCAAGTCTAGATATCCCACCATGCAGCATGCTTCCATTGCAGGGAGTGGAAGTTACCTTTTCAGGCTGTCAGGCCTTGGTGCCCTGTTGTTTGATTGAGCCTAAGTCCCAGCAGGACCTTGAGCTCCCCACAGCAATGCCTAGTGTTAGCCATCTTGGCAGTACTTTTGCACTCCCTGTGAGGTGAGCATGGTTTGGTGTGTGCTTGCTGGGACATGTGGGTGGGGACTGTTGGCTGTGACTACAACTCCTATCATGCTTTTGGCTACACCCACCTTCCCACAATACCTGACCTTCACCTTCCTTCCTGTGATTCATTTTCCCTATGTGGTGGTGTGCCTGTGCTGACAGGTTGGCAGACAGTGGTGTCCTGGCGTTTGTTTGCACACAAGTCACAACAAGCCCATGTGCTTCACACAGCAGAACCCAGTGTGGTAAATCTTTGTGAGATAATTTAATTAAGTCTGAGAGAATGCATTATACCAGGTGGGTTGTGTGGAGTTTGTGTTAAGGGGTGTGTGTGTGCAAGTACCTGCTGGTAGATGTAGTCAGAACTGGCAGTCCTCCTTCCCCAGTCCAGATATCCCACCATGCAGCATGCTTCCATTGCCGGGAGTGGAAGTTACCTTTCAGGCTGTCAGGCATTGGTGTCCTGTTGTTTGTTTGAGCCAAAGTCCCAGCAGGGCCTTGTGCTCCCCACAGCAGGGCCTAGTGTCAGCCATCTTGGCAGTATTTTGCACTGCCTGTGAGGTGAGCATGGTTCAGTGTGAGCTTGCTGGGACATGTGGGTGGGGGACTGTTGGCTGTGACTGCGACTCCCATCATGCTTTTGGCTACACCCACCTTCCCACGATACCTGACCTAGCTTCCTTTTGCTTCTGCTTCCCTGTGAGTGGGTGAGGCAGCAATGGCAAGATGACTGACAGTGGTGTCCTCTTGTTTGTTTGGGCCCAAGTCCCAGCAGGGCCTTTTACTCCCCACAGCAGAGCCCATTCTCAGCCATCTTGTCATTTTTTTTCAACTCTCTGTGGGATGTGCATGGTTTGGGGTGGAGCTTGTGGGACCATGTGTGAGGGGGGCTGTTGGCTGTGACTGCAACTCCCTTCATGCTTTCTGCTACATGCACATTCCCAGCAGCCCAACCTTCCTTCATTTTGACTCAGCTTTCCTGTGAGGTAGTGTGACAGTGGTGGCAAAATGGATGACAGTGTTTGTTGGTGCTTTATGGTAATGCCTTGCAGTATTTGTTGTTAGGTTTGTACATGTTATGACGTAGTTCCACATTACTGTGGGATGGCAGGTATTGTGTTTGTGTAAATGGCCTACACATCACAGGATACTTGCCTTTCTGTTGCTATGGCTTTGCTGACAGTACTTGGTTTCACAGTCCCCTTGACAGTGATATATGTGTATTGCCGCACAATATTGGGTATATTGGTTGTGTACTCACCAGGCTCTGGTATTCCTGTTAATCCATGGATGCTCTCTGGTGGTAGGATGGCCCACACCTTCTCCTCCCAGGATCTGAAATGTGTTGGTTTGGCAGGAGGGCCACCGCCAGTCTGCTTGCTCAATGTGTGCTCCCTGTCAATGAGCTTCTTGACCCTCCTGCGCACATCATAGTACCTGTTCTGTATATCATCCTTTGTGCGCAGACAAGGTGCTTGTGCATTAACCTTGTTGACAATCCTCTCCCACATCTTTGTTTTCTGTGACATGGGGGTCTGTTGGACCAATGTGCCAAACAAGTGTGGCTCTACTCTGAGTATTTTGTCAATCATGACTTCCAACTCACTATCTGTGAACTTTGGATTCTTCTTGGTGTGGAAAAGTAGGTCTGTTATCTTGCCATTCACTCCGACATTTTGTGCTATACCCTTCATGACTGACCTTCTCTCTCTTTCACGATCACTCTGGAGCTCCACTTTTGACCTCCCACCTTCCTGCATGGACGCTCACACCCTGTTCGTGCTTTGACCTGCCACAAACTGACCAGCCGATGCTCAACCAGTCGGACAGGGAGTTTCCCAGGTGTTTATCGTCCTCACCCTGCCCACTATCCCCTGCAGGCGTCCAACAGCTACCATCTGCAGGCCTATCAGATTGACCTCTGCTTGCTGTGTAATCATTCCTCTCACCTGTGCCCTGCAGGGGTCCAACAACTACCATCTGCAGACTTATCCGATCAAACTTTACTTGTCGTATAAACATACTTTTCACCTACACCCTGCAGGGACCTCTCCACTACCATCTGTGGACTTATCAGATTAACCTTTGTTTGAAATATAATCATGCCTTTTTCACCTATGCCCTGCATGGGTCAAACAGCCACCACCTGCTGATTGTATCATAACTGACCATTGCTTGTCTGTAAATTATTGGTGTTTGTTATTGTTCACCTAGCACGCACAGGGTGGGGATGAAGGGTATATAATAGGGGTGGGCGGAATTTGCGGAATTAACCTTCGCAAATTATCGCGAGAATGATTAAAATTATCGCAAACAAGCAGAAATATCGCGAAGATGCGGAAGTTTTTTTCCGGCATGTTCGCGAGATTTTCTGCATGGTTGCGGGTCGCCAACTTACCCATGTGGTTGCTTGCGGGCGCGGCCATCTTGTTTTGAGTTGTTCTCGCGGTGCATGATCGCGAGAAGAAAGACGTGATCGCGCGACGCATGACGTCACTGCGGGCGCGAACTGTCGCGAGACAGCGCAAATGGCTAAAAACAATACAACATCTCATGGAGAACGCGACCAGATCAAGAAAACTTGTCGGCGAACGCAGGGATTCAGGTAAGGCGATCGCGCGCGCGCGAGAATGTATCATTTTACAGCGCGAGCAAGAAACAAATTATCGCCAAGCTGCGGAAACCGGAATTTTTGACATTTTCGCGCTCTCCGCGGAACGCAAAAATGTCAAATTATCGCAATTTCCGCGAACAGAACGAAATTTTTGCCCAGGCCTAGTATATAAGGTGCAGAAGCAAAGCACTCAGCAGTTTGCCTCCTCAGACAAGCTGCGGGTGTCTGTTGCCGATGCTCTCTCTCCATCTCATGAGATTCTAATAAATATCCTTTCTCTCGGCGCTCCAGTGTTGGTCTCAGTTTGTATCCCGGACCCGTGGACGAAGGGTGGACCCTGCACCTTTGGGTGGTCCCCCAAAAGACCCCCAAATCCACAATTGCCACCCAAACGTGAGGCCCGATCAGCGACGCGGCTGCCCGGTCGAGGGGTCCCGACGAGGAAGTTGAACGGACGGTGGTGGGGCATGCCTATACGAAAAAGACCCTCATCCTTGTAGCCACCACCGTACCTTCACTACATCCAAAAAGACCCCCGCAAGTGGCTCCGGTCCTGACTCGGGCCCCCGATAGACTTGGACGATCTTTGCAGTAAAGAGACCGCCTGGCGAACGAGACAAAGGATTCTGGTAGGGTCGCTGGTTTGCGACACCTTTTTGTTATTTGTTTGGTTAGCTAGTTTTCTTCGGTAAGAAGTCACTCTTTGCAAAGAGTGATACTGGACGGGTAATGTGGACTTTTTGTCCGAACTAGAAATTTGTAGAGACGTTTTTTAACATAGAAAAACATGCCTGTGTTTAGTAAATTTGCACAATGGTTTGGTTGTTGTATATCTCGATCAAGGGTGTTGGTAGATAGTCAACCGGCTCCCCCGGAAGGTACCTCAAGTAAGGATATGTACATAAAATACGGTATTTCTCCCATAATGTATTATTCATTATGGCATAAATGCACGTCCAAGGATGAAAGAGACGCAGTGGCCCATATATGGTTCTTTTGAATCTCACAAAATTGAGGCTGTAGAAATACAGCTCTTTAGACGAAGGTCGCGACAAGCTATGTTTAACGCGCTAGGCCAATGGAAAAAGGAGGAAGGTGAAAGAGAGAGAAGGGCTCAGAAAGAGGCTCGAAAGAGCGATAAACAGACATTAATAGAATTACAGAAGGAAAAAGTTGCATCCAACCTTGTGCGCACAGACAGAGAACACAGGTTGAACGTATCTGGTCAGTATCCTGAGCAGACCCCCATGAAGAGGAGCTTCTCCTCCATCCATTGCCACCACCATACCATGTCCCTCCCCATCCTATCACACGGCCGGCCGATGGAAATGTACCCTCCGAAAATGCCCAACCCCTGCCTCCCGATCCCACTGCCCCTCCCGCTCAATCTGACCACGAGACCACATCTTCTGCTCGATCCCACACACCCCACATTACATCTGCACAGAAACAGGCCTTGGATGGCCTAGTTCGCACCTGCCTGGAGGATCTTTTCACCTCTAGCCAGATCTGTGCTATCTATGAGGCCTATGCACCACCTCAAAAGGGCTACTTCCTACAATAATTTGATTATGAAGTATTCTCTCTATGTGAGAAAGGCCACGAAGTGACACCAGCAGACCATGTTAGAGGATTGTATCGTAAGTTGACAGAGAGGGGAGGAAGTGCTGAGGAAGGCAACAGTTTGTTAGCACTCACGCTACAAGTGATGGAGGGTCTAAGGAGAGACCAGGAGGATGAGGAAAAGCCACTAGTAATGGAGGGTGCGACTGGAGGTCGTATGGCACCAATAAGGGAAGCAGCTCCAGTCTTTGTCCCCGCTCGAGGGGCAGGTACTGCTGAGGGACTGGATAGTCCTGATGCCAAAAGTAGGACGTTATGTAATTGGGTGTACACTCCGTGGCTTCGAGCTGACATCTTAGCTTTCAAAAAGGACTTGCCTGACCCCCGGAAGAATCCTATGGGATTCTACGAAGGGCTGGACACGGTTATTACCACTTATACGATGACACTGACTGACATAGATCAGTTCTTTGGGTTAATTCTGCCCCCAGATATTTGGAGACCCATAAGGAAAGTTGACGATGAGGCCTTGTTCAAACATAAGTGGGAGGATTTGATGACAATGGATAGGGGCAGAAAACCAAGTGAAAGGCCTGAAGAAGCTATTTTAGAGCTGCCAGGTAACATAGTAAAAAAAATTGAAGGCCACAATTCCAGCTAGGAAAGTAGATTGGACAGCCATCTCTGCTTGTAAACAAAAATCTGAGGAAACTACATCTGACTACTTCTCCCACCTCAGCCAAGTGTTT
This sequence comes from Triturus cristatus, assembly GCF_964204655.1. Classification (NCBI taxonomy): domain Eukaryota; kingdom Metazoa; phylum Chordata; class Amphibia; order Caudata; family Salamandridae; genus Triturus; species Triturus cristatus. The sequence goes on along the minus strand of NC_140589.1, from coordinate 295,291,940 downwards.
ATTGACTATAGTGGACAGGACTCGACGACTGAGACAGGTCGACACTTACTAGTTCAGACTTTTGTTAAAGGATTGTCGCCACCCATCGCCACAAAGTTACAGAGTAGCGAAAGCACGTGGCCTGCTGCAACACCCACACAGATCTTGACTATGGCCCAATATTATGAACATCTGCAGAATAAGATAGAGGAGGAAAAAGATAAGAAAAGAAAAGAAAAGAACTCAAAGAAAAAGTAATGCTTTCCCAAAAAAGGCATCAGAGGGGGAGGAAACGGTAAAGGTCCACAGTATAATTATGTGCCCGCAACTGCTGGAACACCCCCACGTCAACTGTCCCAGGACCAATGCGCATATTGTAAGGAAACAGGCCACTGGCGCGCAGATTGTCCTCTTTTACAGCGAAATACAATGGGTCGGGAAGGGGACTGAGTAGAGATAGAGGATAGTCCCACCCTCCTATGGACAACGCCCCAATGTCTTCGATAACAATAGACAGGCTTTTGCACACAATTTTTCTGGTGACCACTTCCCCGACAATGAATTTGCATGAGACAGCCAGGGACAGGGAAAGGAACCAGCGGAATTTCCAGTTGATCAGTCAGGGCCCTATGTCACAGCTTCAGTGGTTGGAACTAAGGGCAAATTCTTGGTCGACACATGGGCCTCTAGAAGTGCCCTCTCACATAAGCTGATTCCTAGGGCGCCCCTGTCTGGCTTATCGGTCACATCTGTAGGATTTGACGGCACGCCCTCCACCAACCCCCTTTCTACTGAGGTGCCCCTGGACATCCAGGGGAACGCAGTGTTGGCCTCTTTTCTGCTCTCCCCGAACTGCCCAGACAATTTGATGGGCATTGATCTCTTAAAGCATTTTAGAGCCACCATTCGCTGTTCTTCTCAGAATGTCAGAGTCATACTGTTTGATAAATATTGCCCCCATGGTTATGAATCCCGCCTTTATTGTCTCACTGATTCCGAACAGTAGGATTTGTTCCAGTTACCGGACACCCTGTGGGCCATCACGGACACCGACGTGGGGGAGATTGTGAAGGATCCTGTCCACATAACAGTAAAACAGAATGCACCTCTTCCTCGCCTCCCTCTGTATAAAATTTCTGCAGACGGCGAAAAGGCTCTCATGACTATAGTACAGGATATGATTGCAGCTGGGGTAGTTGAGGAAGTAGTTCAGTCTAACATTTGCAATAGCCCCATCCTTCCAGTTTTGAAACGTACATCCACTTCTGAGAAAATATACCGTTTTGTCATTGAACTCCGCGCAATTAACAAAATAGTGGTCCCACAATATCCTGTGGTCTCTGACATAACAACTATATTGACAATGATCCCCTCAACTGCTACCACCTTCACACTAATAGATCTAAAAAATGGCTTTTTCTCCATACCAATACATCCTGAGCACGCTATCTTTTTGGTTTCACCATAAAAAACAGATCGTACACATTCTGTCGGGCTCCTCAAGGGTATACCGAAAGCCCAAGCATCTACAGCCAGGCCCTTAAACAATAGCTCGACCAGATACAATTACCACCCGGCGCTGTTCTCATCCAATATGTAGATGACATTCTGTTGGCTGCAGACACTCCGGCCCTGGCTCGCACTGCCTCTCTTACTACACTGCGCTTTTTGGCATCACAGGGCCATAAGGTATCCAAGAATAAGCTACAGTATTGTAAACAGCAGGTGACCTACCTCGACCATCTGCTGTCTAAGGAGGGACGTACTCTCACACCTGACCGCATCCAAACAATACTACACCTTTCCTCTCCCACCACCCAAAGAGATGTTCGTGCACTAATTGGTCTCACTTCCTTTTGTCGCCAATGGATACCAAATTTTTCCCTCATAGTTAAGCCACTCCTTGCTTTGCTTACAAAAGACACACCCACACCTCTTCCTTGGACACATGAACACGACCAAGCCTTTCAAGACTTACGCCACGCTCTTTGCTCTGCACCAGTATTGGGCACACCTGATTACTCTAAACCCTTCTGCCTCTACACCCATGAGTGCTCAGGATGTGCTCTCTTAGTCCTGACCCAAATTCACGGCTCCAAAAAACGCCCATGCGCTTACTTTTCAGCCACCCTAGACCCTGTGGCCCGAGGTCTGCCATCTTACCTTAGAGCGGTTGCAGCAGCGTCCGTTTCTATCCGACAAAGTGAAGGGATTGTGTTGGGATCTAGATTGATGGTATTAGTTCCACACGCAGTCGACATATTACTGAATCAGACAAAGACACAACACCTCACTAGTGCACGACTTACAGGATACGAACTTACACTGTTAGCACCCCATATCACGCTAAAGAGATGTGCGACCTTGAATCCTGCCACACTCCTGCCCACACCAGATACTGACATCCCAGACACTCCACATAACTGACTCTTTCGAACAGAAGAACAGACTAAGGGACGGGTAGACTTAAAAGACATAAATCTCACGGAACAGGATGGGCAATTGTGGGTGGACGGGTCTTGTATTAAACTATCAAACGGTACCACATCTCCTGTCTATGCCGTCACCACTACCATTACCATTGTTGAGACTGCATGCATACCTCAGAAATCGGCACTGGCCGCAGAACTTATAGCTCTCACCCGCGCTTGTATCCTTAGCCAGGATCTCGCTGTCACCATCTATACCGACAGCCAGTACGCCTTTGGAGTAGCCCACAGTTTTGGTATCCTTTGGAAGGAGAGAGGGTTCTTAACGTCACATGGTATGCCCATTCAGCATGGTGACTTAGTCACTGCATTGCTCCAAGCCTTGACACTACCCAGAACATTAGCTATTGTTAAATGCAACGCACACAAGAAGGTCACAGACAAAATAGGATTAGGAAATGCCTTTGCTGATGAGACAGCCCGGGCTACTGCACAGGAAAGAATACATACCCCTATGTACATAGTAAAATCCCAAGCAGAGAAGTGGCATGATGTTAGACAACAGATCCGGGACATCCAGTCCACTGCCACCTCTGAAGAACTTCAAAATTGGGAGAAGGAGGGCATGCTTGATGAAGAAAATTGTTGGCGATCCAAAGATGCAAAACTTTGGAAATTACCAAATGCTTATCTCCTCCCATTGTTGAACATGACTCATTTGCCAGCACACACCAATGCTGCCACCATGACTAAAATATTACAGGAAGTGTGGGATAACAAACAACTTCGGTCTACCGCCTCCAGGCTGGTCCAACAGTGTTTGGTTTGTCTCCGCTACAATGTAGGTAAAGGGATACGGGTACCTCGGGCAGGATATGCTATTCCCACAACACCTTTTGAAGTGCTGCTAATGGATTATATCCAAATGGAACGATGCAACAACCTTAAATATATTTTGGTGGTTGTTTGCGCGTTCAGCAAATGGGTGGAGGCTTACCCGGTTAGAGACAACACTGCCCTAACCACCGCCAAGATATTGCTGAAGGAATTCTTTCCCCGCTACGGCCTTTGCCGAGTCCTATGGAGTGACAGTGGGAGTCACTTCATTGGAGAAAGAGTCAAGCATATACTATCAGGATTAGGGGGTTCAACAAAACTTTCATGCCGTCTCCACCCCCAATCAGCAGGCCTAGTGGAAAGATACAATGCCACTATCAAAGCCAAACTAGCCAAAATAGTAGAAACAACGGGGCTAAAATGGCCATATGCGCTACCACTGGCCCTTCTATCAATAAGATCTGTCCCGCATTCCCGCACCTCATTGACTCCATATGAGGTGGTCTTTGGACACCCAATGAACATCTGGGGTGCACCCCCCGCTACCACATTGTCTAATTCCCCTTGTGAATTGTAGAGTGATTATTTGTCCGTACTTACACGAACTTTGTCTTCCATTCATCAGCAGGTCCAGGAAGCATTGCCTGATCGATCCACCGGGCCGGGACATGCCATCCTACCGGGGCATTTTGTTATGGTGAAAAATTTGCTCGAAAGAAGATGCTGGAACCCCGGTGGAAAGGGCCCCTGCTATTCCTTCTGACCACTAGAATGGCCCTGAGAGTGGAAGGCAAGAAATCCTGGATCCATGCTGTACACTGCCGGAAGATCCCCAGCATCACTCAAACTGATCCTACCTTGTCCACCTACAAGGAAGTTTTAACGTGCGACCCCCCTGTGTGTGATCTCCCAGAACCAGAACTAGAATTATTCAAAGATAACACCGTGCCAACTAAAGATAGATACAACCTCCACCCATGCAAAGCCTCTGGAGCTCCAGCGACCTGACAGGGGAGGTGAGCCAAAAGTCGCAGGGCGGTAGTATTATCTGGAATGGTGGATTGGTGCTCCAGGTAGCGGGGTACTGAGAAGCCTAGCCAGGAGAAGCAACCACCAGCAGCCGGCGACACATAGGGTACACCTTTTCTCTCCAACAGCTGTACAGCCCAAAAGAAGACTGATTATGACAAACAACGAAAACATGGAACTTTCCAAGAAGAAGATAGCACTATGTAACAAACTGCATAATAACAGGTCAATAGCTTTGACGACAGTTCTACTCCTCACTATTATATTTGGCATCCTCTTCTGGATCCTAGAGGAAGGGGCACCAGCCAAGGATACCATATTGCCCACTGATGCCACGCCTCCTCAACACTCCCATGTCTCCTTGTCCCCTTATCTCCAAAATAGGCGACAAGAGTTTTGGAACAACACCTGCATCCAAATGTTGAATCAACATAATGAGGTATTGAATAAAACAAACTGTTGGGTCTGTGGTCTCCTGCCTCACTCCACGGAGAATAACATACCCTTCCTCCCTTACTCTTACTCTATACAAGCCTCTTGTGCTGCCTGGATGTCGCTCATCATGGGCGCCCATCGGTCCAGCGGCCTTGCCGACATCACTCTCCAACAATTGCAAGATGAGTTCTGGCAGAAAAAAACGGGCAATGCTGTTTGTCCAAAGAACAATTCTACATGCATGTCTGAGGATGAGAAGGAGGAAATGCTGGTATTCGACTCTGCCAGTAGAATACACTTCTCCAGCTTCAAAGCAAGGACACCCGCCAAGCGGACCCCACCGCTAGCTGTTGTTCGCATTCCTGGACTAATGTGTATCAGAGGCTTAGGTATTGAGTACGTTGGGGACAGCTCTTGTGCCATGACAACAACTCTGAATACGACATCTCCACCGCCCCTTGTTGCCTCCCCAAACACCTACTTCATGTGTGGAACAAAGGCATACACTTGGCTTCACGAGAACTGGGGAGGCACATGTTACATAGCTTTCCTCCTTCCCCCTGTCTACATTGCTTCTCCTCTTCATCATCACACCCGCCGCAGCAACGTTGTGGGTGAACAAACAGACACAACCTCTCAACAATTCCTGGATGCCATGAAGGGCATCCTTTCCTTCTGGGGACCAATGGCAAACAGCGGAGCCATTTGTCACCTCACCAGAGTCATGGAAACCACCGTCAACATCACAGCTGGTATTTTGGCCAACAACACTGCGGAGCTCCAAGCGGTACGCCTCGTCACTCTACAAAATCGCATGGTCCTTGATGTCATCCTAGCTGACCGCGGAGGAGCATGTCGCATCATCGGCACCAGCTGTTGCGTGTATGTTCCGGATCATTCATCATCTGTCTACAAGACTATTTCTGCACTCCATCGAATAGCCTCTGACCTCCATCAAGATACAGACTCATGGTCCCTTTGTTCTTGGATATGGCAACTTCTGCTGACATGGGGATGGAAGGTTCTAATGATCATCCTGATACCTCTTGCCCTGGCGCTCTTTTGTTGTCTTTGCCTTCAATGTGGTTCCCCACTCTGTGGCCTCTGCGCAAATGCTATCAAGTCAGTCCCCATAAATGCACAGGTCAAAAACGATAAAATAAGGAGTGAACGTGAGACACAGCTATTGATGAACATTGTAATTGACTAAAAAAAGAAATGGTTTTGCTTATGGCAAAAGGAGGGACTGTGGAAAAGTAGGTCTGTTATCTTGCCATTCACTCCGCCATTTTGTGCTATACCCTTCATGACTGACCTTCTCTCTCTTTCATGATCACTCTGGAGCTCCACTTTTGACCTCCCACATTCCTGCACGGACACTCACACCCTGTTTGTGCTTTGACCTGCCACAAACTGACCAGCCCGTGCTCAACCAGTCGGACAGGGAGTTTCCCAGATGTTTATCGTCCTCACCCTGCACACTATGCCCTGCAGGCGTCCAACAGCTACCATCTGCAGGCCTATCAGATTGACCTCTGCTTGCTGTGTAATCATTCCTCTCGCCTGTGCCCTGCAGAGGTCCAACAACTACCATCTGCGGACTTATCTGATCGAACCTTTGTTTGACATATAATCATGCCTTTTTCACCTATGCCCTGCAGGGGCCAAACAGCCACCACCTGCTGATAGTATCATAACTGACCATTGCTTGTCTGTAAATTATTGGTGTTTGTTATTGGTCACCTAGCACGCACAGGGTGGGGATGAAGGGTATATAAGGTGCAGAAGCAAAGCACTCAGCAGATTGCTTCCTCAGACAAGCTGCGGGTGTCTGTTGCCGATGCTCTCTCTCCATCTCATGAGATTGTAATAAATATCCCTTCTCTCGGCGCTCCAGTGTTGGTCTCAGTTTGTATCCCGGACCCGTGGACGAAGGGTGGACCCTGCACCTTTGGGTGGTCCCCCAAAAGACCCCCAAATCCACATTGGGGGGCATGGTGCTGGGTGGTTGTGGGGATTGATGTGTGTGTGAGGGTGTAAGTGAGTGTGGTGGGTGTGAGTTTGTCAGTGAATATGTGATTTAGTTTTTGAGCGGTGCAAATCGTGTGGTTGTTGTGTGGTGTGTGAGTTGTGGTGTGTCTCTGCAGTGTGGTGGTGTTGTCTGCTGTCCTATGTCTAGTTTGCAAAGGATCATGGTAGGGATTTCTGGCCTTTATGTAGGTGGAGTTGTGGGTGTCTTTGTTCCTTTATTTTATTTATTTTATTTATTGGCTTTGTCATTGCTTTTTTGGTCCTTTTTATATTTTATTTCCTTTGGTTTTGTTGGGAATGATGGATATGTTCGTATGACCGGGTCAGACGCTGCCAGTGGCTCCCCCGGGGTAACCCGAGTCTGTCACACTGACGTTCTGCTGTGTTTCTACGTTGGCGTACGCGTCCGACGCAAAGGGGTCTATTGTTTGGTAATCATTGTTTTCTGTACGTCTCGGTCTTCCGGATCGTGCTCCGTGCGAGTCAGTCTCATTTCACACATATTGCATCGTACTATGCGGGTCGTGCAGCGTGAGTACGTTTCGGTCGGGTTCATTCCTGATGCGTGTTGGTCGGTACGATTCCCGGTCAGTTTACGGGCGAATCAATGATCTCCGAACGGTTCGGTCTTGCGGCTTATGTTCCGTACGGGTGGGTTGTAATTCACACACGTTGCATCGTACTGCGCGGGTCGTACTGCGCCGGTCCGTGTCGGTCGGTTTCCATTCACGGTCCATGTCGGTCGGTACGTTTTGCGACGGGAATCGGAATTAGCCCCCAAATAGTTATAAAATGAGAATATAAATTACACTTTAATAAAGACATTTTTTTTTTTGTTTTTGTTTGTAAAACCTTTATTGCACACAAGAATCAATACAAACATGGGCCTACAACCACCAGGGCCGGCCGCTAATATGTACATGTTTAACAACATCAAGAAAGCGATGGGCCCCCTGGGGCTCAGCTGAGTTGACAGAATACTGAGTGCACCTCAGAAGGTATCCGGAGACATAAATTTTGAGAAATACAAACAAAAGAAAAGTAAAATAACACCAAAAGACAAGGCGGAAATCATCGAGAAAGAGGCGTCTAACCACGGCTGGGGGTCCACACAGTACCAAATCCACCCTCGGGTGGTCAATGATTAATAATAAAGACATATTTAAATTATTTTTTCCTTGTGATATCTTACATTTTTATAATTTATATTATTATGTTTACTGGCATGTTTATTGCATGTTGTTCATTTTTAAACAAGTACACATATAACAATAAAAACTTCTTAATTTATTTTAAGCAATATAAATTATAGTAGTAATATATGACATAATTTTATTGAAAAACATTTGAGGGGCCGTTTCCGAGTGTGGCGAGGGGACTGCCAGCCTTTCAGCGATGGTGGTCAATGAGCCGCTGCCAAGCCGGCAGCATCTCAACCGCCACACCACGAAGTCACCACGGGGCTGCTGGTGTATGACCGGCAGAGGCATGGCTGGGGCATGCCTTGGCTCTGCTACAGAGCCTGAAGCCGTTGCCAGTCATGCAGCACTGCCCCTGCAAGTCGTACACTATTTCTTGTAGCGTATTCTGCCAGAAAAACAGTGCACACAAAAGACCCGACATCATAGAGGCAAACAGTGCTGACACCGCCAACTTATCTCAAGGGCGAACTCGCCCTGTAGACAGTTGTGCCCCCCAAAACCTGCCTTTCCGCCGACCTTTTGAAGGTGGTGTCACCGCCATGAATAGGTCTGCGGAAAGGCAGGTCATAATGGCCACGGCGGTGCCGGCACCACCTCCACTGACCGCCTGAGTCTACACCGCCGCCACCACGATAGCTATGATCTTGGGGGTGGCGGCAGCCTGGAGGTGGTCGTACTGTGTTCCAACCGCACACCTCGTAATCCAGCAGTCGGAACGCCGAGGAGGTGGTGGTCAGACAGCCAACTACGGTACGGCAGTCCTAGGGCTGCCATACTCTTAATCAGGCCCTAAGTCTACTCTAGCATTCAATATATAAATGGTTTATACTTGTGATTATCACATTTACTATTCTAACTCTATTCCAACAATCATGACACCAATTGTATCTATTGGAGATAAGCAGTTTTACTATTCTAATTCAAGACAACATTTTTAGGAGAAAGGGCATATGTTTGGAGTGGAGGTCAGATTTATGATTCGAGCTCTAATCCCATTTACATTGGGAATAGGACATATAACGGAGGAGGCCAGATTTACTATTTCAACTCCAATCACACTCTCAATGAGGGGGGGCATCTATTTTTGAGGGGTGGGTTGGGATCAGATTTACTATTCTTACTCCAATACCACAATAATATAGGAAAGAGCATGTTTTTGAGAGTGGTCAGATTTACTATATTAGCTCTAATGTCATTCTCCTTGGGGAATGGACATATGTATGTATTGCTGGGGGAGTCAGATTTACCATTTTAAAATTAAGCCCACTCTCATTGAGGAACAAATATATAACCGGGGAGGTCAATTTACTATCGTAACTCTCCAACTTATTGTTCTAACTTTACTCTCACTTTCATTTGGGAAAGGGCATATGTTTGGGGAGGCAGATTTACTTTTGTAACTCTAATACTACTATAATTGCTGAATGAACATATATTTGAGAGAGGGTGTTCAGATTAATTTTTATTACCACAATTTACTTTCATTTGTGAAAGGGCATATATTAGGCTAAAGGGCCAGATTCACTATCACAGCCCAAATCAACTTTAAATTTTTGAAAGAGAATATATTATGGGTTGTCCGAATATTAGATTTACTATTCCAACTCCAATCCCACTTTAATTTTGGAAAGATTTAAATGTTTGTGTAGAGGACAGATGTATTATTGTAACTTTAATTTGTGAAAAAACTGTATATTTGGGGAGCCATATGAACTATTCTAACTTCAATCTTTTAGCTGATCTTCACTCAATGACCTCAGCCTCGGTGTGCTTTTCTCAAGGTGCTAAGTGCACTCGATCATTTTGAAAGAGTTGTGGGGTTCGGCAAGGGTGCTTACTGGCCCCTTTTCTGTTTACCTTGTATGTTAATGGATTGGAGTATGCGCTTTTATCAGTTTCAGCCTACTGTCCCCAGATTGGTTACAGATCTCCCCCTGTCCTATTTTATGCAGATGATGCGGTCCTGATGGCTTGGACTGCACAGGGGTTGGACCTGCTGTTGGCCAAGTACGTGTCTCCTATGGGGCTCCTAGATTTGTTGGTTAACGTTTCGAAGTCCTACATAATGGTATTGGGCCCCAAAGCAACAAGGTGTTAGACCTTAAAGGTATCTAATTTTACCCTGAGATAAGTCAAGGCCTTCCCCTACTTGGGGGTTTTATTTGATGTCAATAACTGATGGAAACCTCTGATTGCAGCCAAAAGATCAGAGTCTGTAAAAACTATGGGAGCGGTTTTTAGTTTTGAACATAGGCTTGGGTCTCGGGTACTGAGGGATCTCCTAAAAATGTATCAGACCAAGTGTATTGCACAGCTGCATTATGGAAGTGAGGTCTGGGGGCATGTTAAGTTGGATCAGATTCAAACAATGGAGAATAATTTCTTGCGTAAGTTGATCCAGGTCCCCCACTCAACCCTAGCATTTTCTGTACATGAGGAACTGCGTCTTGATTATGTTTCTGATCTGATAGCTCTAAGCCTGCTCATGTGCTGGATCAAGATATGGAGCAGGGCGGAGCGGACATTAAGCCATTTAATTCTTGAGGAGTGCCTGGTGTTGGACCAGCTATCTTGCTTACCTTGGGTGGTGCATTTCAAGGTGGCCTTGTTTTCTATAGGTAGGCCAAACATTTTTACCAACCCTACCTCACTCTCCATCCAGGAATTGGGAGTGTCAAAAGGTTGTTCTAGGAACATTCCCATTTGGAGAGAGAAGGTTTAGAACTCCAGAAGCCATCTGTTAAGGGTAACATGCTTTTAGAAACTGTGCAGGGGATGGGACCATATTTGGGTTTGGTTTGCTCACAGCATGACAAGTTTTTATTGGCCAGGTTTAGGTTTACTCAATTGCATTACATGCTGACATTGCCATGTGGGTGGGTTCAGGTGGAGGGAAGGGCACCCTGCAGCTGTGACAATTTGTCTCTGCAGGCTATGCTCCATTTTATAATGTTTTTCCCTTACATCAGCTAGCCTGGAAGCGTTTTTTAATCCCATTGCTGAAATCATTGACTTTTAAACAAGTTAGGTATGCCTTGATGTACCTTCAAATGCTTCCCTCTGACCGGGTGACTTTTTTGGTTTTATCTTTTTACAAGCTGCCTGGGTGTCCAAGAAGTCGAGGCCAGATTAACTGTATTAACTGTTTTAATGTTCCTGTTTTTAAGAGTATTTTTATTGTTTATCTTTATGTATGAAAATAATATTACTGACCTTTGACTTTGTTTCTTTTATGGTTATTTTGTTTACCAAATAAAGATGTATTGACTTGAATTTAACTTCAATCTCACTTTTATTGGGGAAAGGGAATATAGATGTTGTTGGGAGTAGATATACTGTTCTAACTTCAATCCTTCTGCTGTTGTAGAATAGAAATATACTGGGGATATGGGGTTACACTTTATTATTGTAATTCCTTTCCCAAAGTCACTGGGGATTTTTTAAATTTTGTGGAAATCAAAATTAATGCTGTAAATCCAATCCTAAACACCCTAATGAAAGTGTTTGATTTTTGGAAGTTCGATTAAATAACCTAGCACCAAACCTACACTAATTTGACAAAATGTATGTTTTTTGTGCAGGGTCACAATTATTAACCTAAGTCCTAGTTTGTGCTAGGTATTTTTTAGTTTGATCTAAAAAGATTAAATATCCAAAAATCCAAATCTACACTCAACATAGAAAGTATGCATTTAATAATATTGGTTATATAAATGATGTATTGCATTGTTTTGTTTGGTAATTTAATGAATTAGTAAATGTATCAATTACCAAATATGTATTTACAAATATTTTTCATTTAAATATCATCCCACCATATTCACCCACCACAAACCCAGCAAGCCACTATATTTATCTTATGTTTGATTTATACATTAACTAATTAATGACAATTGAAACCTCAAATAATTGTTAATTTTAAACATGTACAGTTAAAACATTTTTAATAGGTCCTCCCACCCTATGCCCCTACAGACATTATAACCTATTATTTATTTTAAAAACAACAAAGTAAATACATTCACCACATGGCCAATATGTTGTCACTTCTCATGGTTACATCATTGACATTTATGGCAAATCTTATAGCATAGCTGTATAATGTAGCCATCCTGTTGTTCCTTTATTGGTCAATCTCCTCATGTATTTCCTTCCGCCTCATCTGGGCTGTTGGGGCAGTACATAGGTTGCCTCTGTACTCATTCCACTTGCTCCACACCTTCCCCCTTTTCTGGGGACATCCTCTTTTAGTATACAGTTTTTTCCGCCACCATACAACAGTCCATGTCCCTCTTCCAGTCATTCAGGGACGGAATCATGTCGGAGCCGCACGCTTTATTTCTTTTTGCAATCATTTGTGCTAGAGTCACACAAGTTTGTTCCCCTCTCTCCAGGTCCGTCGCCTCCCACACATTGAGCAGACACCACTTTGCCAACATGAGCAGCCCACTCTCATATACTTCATTCAAACACTGGATTATTGATGCACAATACGCTTGGAATTGGGGCAGGATCATATTATATGAAAGAATGTGCCTTCCAGTCTGCAGCCCCTGCTACAGAAAGCTTCTGTTTTCTTCCCCATCTTTACTAACGGAGCGCATGAGATGTAGGCCCTATGGAGGATCTTTAGTTGCACTAGGCAGAAGCGGGCTCTAAGCAACCTCTGGGGGAGACGCAAGTGCTTCAAGCCAATCCTCTTCCTGCATATCTGAGATGTCTTTCTCCCATTTGTCCCGTAAGTGGATTAACATGTCCAGTACATGGTTTTATTTATTTCTTATATGTCAGTGAGATCGCCTTTTGTGTGGTATGTTCCTCAAGTAATCTGTTTTCAAGGGGGGAGGATTCTGGGAGGCCCCCCTTTCGGTAGGACTGCCTGTGGGGTGTGACAGAGTTGTAGGTAGCAAAACGCCTCGGTGGGGGTTCGATAAGTGGGGGCTAGATTGTAGGATTTCTGTAGGTCTGCAAATGGTCTTGCGCCCCCCTGCCAACCATACATCTCTCACTGCCAAGATGCCCAACAGCTCCCACTTATCGAACCCCTGTCTTTCACCCAGGTTGCCAAGGAGGTCAGACTCCCACAAGGGTGTTGCCTGTGTGATTCTATTCTTCCATCCCATCTCACCTAGTGTTGAGTGCCATATCTAAGTTGTAAGAGCCGTCGGACCTGCCAGAGGGTATTTCTTTGGCAGGGTATAGAGGGCGCGAATATAGCCTCTGTGCCGTAGAGTCAGACGGTCCATCTGATATGCCAGTTCTGTCATAGGTGGGTGAGCGCACTGGTTGACTAATGTCAGTTTTGCTGCTCAATAGTATCTCTGAATAACCGGGAGAGCGATTCTCCCTTCATACTATCCCCTAGTTAGTTTATTCAAAGCTATTCTCGGAGTCCCACCATCCCACAGCAGCTTTCTAATCTCGCCCTGTATGGTTTTAAAGTAGGTGTCCAGCAATGGGAAGGGAGTATTTTGGAGGACGTACTGAAAGAGTGGCAGTGCCATCATTTTGAAAAGGGTTGCCCTACCTAACAGGGAGAGAGGGAGCGATCTCCAATGCCGAACATTCTCCTTCAATCGGGTCAACGGGGATGTAGGTTTTAGAAGAAAAAAGTTCTAGATGTGACGGAGATTCCCAGATATCAGAACCCGTCCGTCACCACCAGTGCCTCGCATTCTTTTGGCATTCGGGGTGCCTGCCCATGTAGAATAAGGAATACTGATTTTGTCCAGTTAATCGTATATCCGGAGTACCTTTGGAAGGTGGTGAATACATTTAGGATTCTAACAATGGAAGATCTGGGTGCTGCTACATATAGGAAGATGTTGTTGGCATATAATGATATTTTATCTTCCCAGTCAACAGTCCAGCGAGGATCATGTATGATTAGGCCCCCCCGGATCCAGAAAGATAGCGGCTCAAGAGCAAAAGCAAATAGTAGAGGCAAAAGGGGGCAACCCTGTCTGGTCCCACGGTGAAGCTGAAAGATTCGTAAAAAACACTCATATTCGCCTTCACTGGATATCACATTCTTGATAGATATTATGTCACAAATTTAGCACTGGAATGGTGGATTGGTGCTCCAGGTAGCGGGGTACTGAGAAGCCTAGCCAGGAGAAGCAACCACCAGCAGCCGGCGACACATAGGGTACACCTTTTCTCTCCAACAGCTGTACAGCCCAAAAGAAGACTGATTATGACAAACAACGAAAACATGGAACTTTCCAAGAAGAAGATAGCACTATGTAACAAACTGCATAATAACAGGTCAATAGCTTTGACGACAGTTCTACTCCTCACTATTATATTTGGCATCCTCTTCTGGATCCTAGAGGAAGGGGCACCAGCCAAGGATACCATATTGCCCACTGATGCCACGCCTCCTCAACACTCCCATGTCTCCTTGTCCCCTTATCTCCAAAATAGGCGACAAGAGTTTTGGAACAACACCTGCATCCAAATGTTGAATCAACATAATGAGGTATTGAATAAAACAAACTGTTGGGTCTGTGGTCTCCTGCCTCACTCCACGGAGAATAACATACCCTTCCTCCCTTACTCTTACTCTATACAAGCCTCTTGTGCTGCCTGGATGTCGCTCATCATGGGCGCCCATCGGTCCAGCGACCTTGCCGACATCACTCTCCAACAATTGCAAGATGAGTTCTGGCAGAAAAAAACGGGCAATGCTGTTTGTCCAAAGAACAATTCTACATGCATGTCTGAGGATGAGAAGGAGGAAATGCTGGTATTCGACTCTGCCAGTAGAATACACTTCTCCAGCTTCAAAGCAAGGACACCCGCCAAGCGGACCCCACCGCTAGCTGTTGTTCGCATTCCTGGACTAATGTGTATCAGAGGCTTAGGTATTGAGTACGTTGGGGACAGCTCTTGTGCCATGACAACAACTCTGAATACGACATCTCCACCGCCCCTTGTTGCCTCCCCAAACACCTACTTCATGTGTGGAACAAAGGCATACACTTGGCTTCACGAGAACTGGGGAGGCACATGTTACATAGCTTTCCTCCTTCCCCCTGTCTACATTGCTTCTCCTCTTCATCATCACACCCGCCGCAGCAACGTTGTGGGTGAACAAACAGACACAACCTCTCAACAATTCCTGGATGCCATGAAGGGCATCCTTTCCTTCTGGGGACCAATGGCAAACAGCGGAGCCATTTGCCACCTCACCAGAGTCATGGAAACCACCGTCAACATCACAGCTGGTATTTTGGCCAACAACACTGCGGAGCTCCAAGCGGTACGCCTCGTCACTCTACAAAATCGCATGGTCCTTGATGTCATCCTAGCTGACCGCGGAGGAGCATGTCGCATCATCGGCACCAGCTGTTGCGTGTATGTTCCGGATCATTCATCATCTGTCTACAAGACTATTTCTGCACTCCATCGAATAGCCTCTGACCTCCATCAAGATACAGACTCATGGTCCCTTTGTTCTTGGATATGGCAACTTCTGCTGACATGGGGATGGAAGGTTCTAATGATCATCCTGATACCTCTTGCCCTGGCGCACTTTTGTTGTCTTTGCCTTCAATGTGGTTCCCCACTCTGTGGCCTCTGCGCAAATGCTATCAAGTCAGTCCCCATAAATGCACAGGTCAAAAACGATAAAATAAGGAGTGAACGTGAGACACAGCTATTGATGAACATTGTAATTGACTAAAAAAAGAAATGGTTTTGCTTATGGCAAAAGGAGGGACTGTGGAAAAGTAGGTCTGTTATCTTGCCATTCACTCCGCCATTTTGTGCTATACCCTTCATGACTGACCTTCTCTCTCTTTCATGATCACTCTGGAGCTCCACTTTTGACCTCCCACATTCCTGCACGGACACTCACACCCTGTTTGTGCTTTGACCTGCCACAAACTGACCAGCCCGTGCTCAACCAGTCGGACAGGGAGTTTCCCAGATGTTTATCGTCCTCACCCTGCACACTATGCCCTGCAGGCGTCCAACAGCTACCATCTGCAGGCCTATCAGATTGACCTCTGCTTGCTGTGTAATCATTCCTCTCGCCTGTGCCCTGCAGAGGTCCAACAACTACCATCTGCGGACTTATCTGATCGAACCTTTGTTTGACATATAATCATGCCTTTTTCACCTATGCCCTGCAGGGGCCAAACAGCCACCACCTGCTGATAGTATCATAACTGACCATTGCTTGTCTGTAAATTATTGGTGTTTGTTATTGGTCACCTAGCACGCACAGGGTGGGGATGAAGGGTATATAAGGTGCAGAAGCAAAGCACTCAGCAGATTGCCTCCTCAGACAAGCTGCGGGTGTCTGTTGCCGATGCTCTCTCTCCATCTCATGAGATTGTAATAAATATCCCTTCTCTCGGCGCTCCAGTGTTGGTCTCAGTTTGTATCCCGGACCCGTGGACGAAGGGTGGACCCTGCACCTTTGGGTGGTCCCCCAAAAGACCCCCAAATCCACATTGGGGGGCATGGTGCTGGGTGGTTGTGGGGATTGATGTGTGTGTGAGGGTGTAAGTGAGTGTGGTGGGTGTGAGTTTGTCAGTGAATATGTGATTTAGTTTTTGAGCGGTGCAAATCGTGTGGTTGTTGTGTGGTGTGTGAGTTGTGGTGTGTCTCTGCAGTGTGGTGGTGTTGTCTGCTGTCCTATGTCTAGTTTGCAAAGGATCATGGTAGGGATTTCTGGCCTTTATGTAGGTGGAGTTGTGGGTGTCTTTGTTCCTTTATTTTATTTATTTTATTTATTGGCTTTGTCATTGCTTTTTTGGTCCTTTTTATATTTTATTTCCTTTGGTTTTGTTGGGAATGATGGATATGTTCGTTTGACCGGGTCAGACGCTGCCAGTGGCTCCCCCGGGGTAACCCGAGTCTGTCACACTGACGTTCTGCTGTGTTTCTACGTTGGCGTACGCGTCAGACGCAAAGGGGTCTATTGTTTGCTAATCATTGTTTTCTGTACGTCTCGGTCTTCCGGATCGTGCTCCGTGCGAGTCAGTCTCATTTCACACATATTGCATCGTACTATGCGGGTCGTGCAGCGTGAGTACGTTTCGGTCGGGTTCATTCCTGATGCGTGTTGGTCGGTACGATTCCCGGTCAGTTTACGGGCGAATCAATGATTTCCGAACGGTTCGGTCTTGCGGCTTATGTTCCGTACGGGTGGGTTGTAATTCACACACGTTGCATCGTACTGCGCGGGTCGTACTGCGCCGGTCCGTGTCGGTCGGTTTCCATTCACGGTCCATGTCGGTCGGTACGTTTTGCGACGGGAATCGGAATTAGCCCCCAAATAGTTATAAAATGAGAATATAAATTACACTTTAATTAAGACATTTTTTTTTTTTTTTTTGTTTGTAAAACCTTTATTGCACACAAGAATCAATACAAACATGGGCCTACAACCACCAGGGCCGGCCGCTAATATGTACATGTTTAACAACATCAAGAAAGCGATGGGCCCCCTGGGGCTCAGCTGAGTTGACAGAATACTGAGTGCACCTCAGAAGGTATCCGGAGACATAAATTTTGAGAAATACAAACAAAAGAAAAGTAAAATAACACCAAAAGACAAGGCGGAAATCATCGAGAAAGAGGCGTCTAACCACGGCTGGGGGTCCACACAGTACCAAATCCACCCTCGGGTGGTCAATGATTAATAATAAAGACATATTTAAATTATTTTTTCCTTGTGATATCTTACATTTTTATAATTTATATTATTATGTTTACAGGCATGTTTATTGCATGTTGTTCATTTTTAAACAAGTACACATATAACAATAAAAACTTCTTAATTTATTTTAAGCAATATAAATTATAGTAGTAATATATGACATAATTTTATTGAAAAACATTTGAGGGGCCGTTTCCGAGTGTGGCGAGGGGACTGCCAGCCTTTCAGCGATGGTGGTCAATGAGCCGCTGCCAAGCCGGCAGCATCTCAACCGCCACACCACGAAGTCACCACGGGGCTGCTGGTGTATGACCGGCAGAGGCATGGCTGGGGCATGCCTTGGCTCTGCTACAGAGCCTGAAGCCGTTGCCAGTCATGCAGCACTGCCCCTGCAAGTCGTACACTATTTCTTGTAGCGTATTCTGCCAGAAAAACAGTGCACACAAAAGACCCGACATCATAGAGGCAAACAGTGCTGACACCGCCAACTTATCTCAAGGGCGAACTCGCCCTGTAGACAGTTGTGCCCCCCAAAACCTGCCTTTCCGCCGACCTTTTGAAGGTGGTGTCACCGCCATGAATAGGTCTGCGGAAAGGCAGGTCATAATGGCCACGGCGGTGCCGGCACCACCTCCACTGACCGCCTGAGTCTACACCGCCGCCACCACGATAGCTATGATCTTGGGGGTGGCGGCAGCCTGGAGGTGGTCGTACTGTGTTCCAACCGCACACCTCGTAATCCAGCAGTCGGAACGCCGAGGAGGTGGTGGTCAGACAGCCAACTACGGTACGGCAGTCCTAGGGCTGCCATACTCTTAATCAGGCCCTAAGTCTACTCTAGCATTCAATATATAAATGGTTTATACTTGTGATTATCACATTTACTATTCTAACTCTATTCCAACAATCATGACACCAATTGTATCTATTGGAGATAAGCAGTTTTACTATTCTAATTCAAGACAACATTTTTAGGAGAAAGGGCATATGTTTGGAGTGGAGGTCAGATTTATGATTCGAGCTCTAATCCCATTTACATTGGGAATAGGACATATAACGGAGGAGGCCAGATTTACTATTTCAACTCCAATCACACTCTCAATGAGGGGGGGCATCTATTTTTGAGGGGTGGGTTGGGATCAGATTTACTATTCTTACTCCAATACCACAATAATATAGGAAAGAGCATGTTTTTGAGAGTGGTCAGATTTACTATATTAGCTCTAATGTCATTCTCCTTGGGGAATGGACATATGTATGTATTGCTGGGGGAGTCAGATTTACCATTTTAAAATTAAGCCCACTCTCATTGAGGAACAAATATATAACCGGGGAGGTCAATTTACTATCGTAACTCTCCAACTTATTGTTCTAACTTTACTCTCACTTTCATTTGGGAAAGGGCATATGTTTGGGGAGGCAGATTTACTTTTGTAACTCTAATACTACTATAATTGCTGAATGAACATATATTTGAGAGAGGGTGTTCAGATTAATTTTTATTACCACAATTTACTTTCATTTGTGAAAGGGCATATATTAGGCTAAAGGGCCAGATTCACTATCACAGCCCAAATCAACTTTAAATTTTTGAAAGAGAATATATTATGGGTTGTCCGAATATTAGATTTACTATTCCAACTCCAATCCCACTTTAATTTTGGAAAGATTTAAATGTTTGTGTAGAGGACAGATGTATTATTGTAACTTTAATTTGTGAAAAAACTGTATATTTGGGGAGCCATATGAACTATTCTAACTTCAATCTTTTAGCTGATCTTCACTCAATGACCTCAGCCTCGGTGTGCTTTTCTCAAGGTGCTAAGTGCACTCGATCATTTTGAAAGAGTTGTGGGGTTCGGCAAGGGTGCTTACTGGCCCCTTTTCTGTTTACCTTGTATGTTAATGGATTGGAGTATGCGCTTTTATCAGTTTCAGCCTACTGTCCCCAGATTGGTTACAGATCTCCCCCTGTCCTATTTTATGCAGATGATGCGGTCCTGATGGCTTGGACTGCACAGGGGTTGGACCTGCTGTTGGCCAAGTACGTGTCTCCTATGGGGCTCCTAGATTTGTTGGTTAACGTTTCGAAGTCCTACATAATGGTATTGGGCCCCAAAGCAACAAGGTGTTAGACCTTAAAGGTATCTAATTTTACCCTGAGATAAGTCAAGGCCTTCCCCTACTTGGGGGTTTTATTTGATGTCAATAACTGATGGAAACCTCTGATTGCAGCCAAAAGATCAGAGTCTGTAAAAACTATGGGAGCGGTTTTTAGTTTTGAACATAGGCTTGGGTCTCGGGTACTGAGGGATCTCCTAAAAATGTATCAGACCAAGTGTATTGCACAGCTGCATTATGGAAGTGAGGTCAGGGGGCATGTTAAGTTGGATCAGATTCAAACAATGGAGAATAATTTCTTGCGTAAGTTGATCCAGGTCCCCCACTCAACCCTAGCATTTTCTGTACATGAGGAACTGCGTCTTGATTATGTTTCTGATCTGATAGCTCTAAGCCTGCTCATGTGCTGGATCAAGATATGGAGCAGGGCGGAGCGGACATTAAGCCATTTAATTCTTGAGGAGTGCCTGGTGTTGGACCAGCTATCTTGCTTACCTTGGGTGGTGCATTTCAAGGTGGCCTTGTTTTCTATAGGTAGGCCAAACATTTTTACCAACCCTACCTCACTCTCCATCCAGGAATTGGGAGTGTCAAAAGGTTGTTCTAGGAACATTCCCATTTGGAGAGAGAAGGTTTAGAACTCCAGAAGCCATCTGTTAAGGGTAACATGCTTTTAGAAACTGTGCAGGGGATGGGACCATATTTGGGTTTGGTTTGCTCACAGCATGACAAGTTTTTATTGGCCAGGTTTAGGTTTACTCAATTGCATCACATGCTGACATTGCCATGTGGGTGGGTTCAGGTGGAGGGAAGGGCACCCTGCAGCTGTGACAATTTGTCTCTGCAGGCTATGCTCCATTTTATAATGTTTTTCCCTTACATCAGCTAGCCTGGAAGCGTTTTTTAATCCCATTGCTGAAATCATTGACTTTTAAACAAGTTAGGTATGCCTTGATGTACCTTCAAATGCTTCCCTCTGACCGGGTGACTTTTTTGGTTTTATCTTTTTACAAGCTGCCTGGGTGTCCAAGAAGTCGAGGCCAGATTAACTGTATTAACTGTTTTAATGTTCCTGTTTTTAAGAGTATTTTTATTGTTTATCTTTATGTATGAAAATAATATTACTGACCTTTGACTTTGTTTCTTTTATGGTTATTTTGTTTACCAAATAAAGATGTATTGACTTGAATTTAACTTCAATCTCACTTTTATTGGGGAAAGGGAATATAGATGTTGTTGGGAGTAGATATACTGTTCTAACTTCAATCCTTCTGCTGTTGTAGAATAGAAATATACTGGGGATATGGGGTTACACTTTATTATTGTAATTCCTTTCCCAAAGTCACTGGGGATTTTTTAAATTTTGTGGAAATCAAAATTAATGCTGTAAATCCAATCCTAAACACCCTAATGAAAGTGTTTGATTTTTGGAAGTTCGATTAAATAACCTAGCACCAAACCTACACTAATTTGACAAAATGTATGTTTTTTGTGCAGGGTCACAATTATTAACCTAAGTCCTAGTTTGTGCTAGGTATTTTTTAGTTTGATCTAAAAAGATTAAATATCCAAAAATCCAAATCTACACTCAACATAGAAAGTATGCATTTAATAATATTGGTTATATAAATGATGTATTGCATTGTTTTGTTTGGTAATTTAATGAATTAGTAAATGTATCAATTACCAAATATGTATTTACAAATATTTTTCATTTAAATATCATCCCACCATATTCACCCACCACAAACCCAGCAAGCCACTATATTTATCTTATGTTTGATTTATACATTAACTAATTAATGACAATTGAAACCTCAAATAATTGTTAATTTTAAACATGTACAGTTAAAACATTTTTAATAGGTCCTCCCACCCTATGCCCCTACAGACATTATAACCTATTATTTATTTTAAAAACAACAAAGTAAATACATTCACCACATGGCCAATATGTTGTCACTTCTCATGGTTACATCATTGACATTTATGGCAAATCTTATAGCATAGCTGTATAATGTAGCCATCCTGTTGTTCCTTTATTGGTCAATCTCCTCATGTATTTCCTTCCGCCTCATCTGGGCTGTTGGGGCAGTACATAGGTTGCCTCTGTACTCATTCCACTTGCTCCACACCTTCCCCCATTTCTGGGGACATCCTCTTTTAGTATACAGTTTTTTCCGCCACCATACAACAGTCCATGTCCCTCTTCCAGTCATTCAGGGACGGAATCATGTCGGAGCCGCACGCTTTATTTCTTTTTGCAATCATTTGTGCTAGAGTCACACAAGTTTGTTCCCCTCTCTCCAGGTCCGTCGCCTCCCACACATTGAGCAGACACCACTTTGCCAACATGAGCAGCCCACTCTCATATACTTCATTCAAACACTGGATTATTGATGCACAATACGCTTGGAATTGGGGCAGGATCATATTATATGAAAGAATGTGCCTTCCAGTCTGCAGCCCCTGCTACAGAAAGCTTCTGTTTTCTTCCCCATCTTTACTAACGGAGCGCATGAGATGTAGGCCCTATGGAGGATCTTTAGTTGCACTAGGCAGAAGCGGGCTCTAAGCAACCTCTGGGGGAGACGCAAGTGCTTCAAGCCAATCCTCTTCCTGCATATCTGAGATGTCTTTCTCCCATTTGTCCCGTAAGTGGATTAACATGTCCAGTACATGGTTTTATTTATTTCTTATATGTCAGTGAGATCGCCTTTTGTGTGGTATGTTCCTCAAGTAATCTGTTTTCAAGGGGGGAGGATTCTGGGAGGCCCCCCTTTCGGTAGGACTGCCTGTGGGGTGTGACAGAGTTGTAGGTAGCAAAACGCCTCGGTGGGGGTTCGATAAGTGGGGGCTAGATTGTAGGATTTCTGTAGGTCTGCAAATGGTCTTGCGCCCCCCTGCCAACCATACATCTCTCACTGCCAAGATGCCCAACAGCTCCCACTTATCGAACCCCTGTCTTTCACCCAGGTTGCCAAGGAGGTCAGACTCCCACAAGGGTGTTGCCTGTGTGATTCTATTCTTCCATCCCATCTCACCTAGTGTTGAGTGCCATATCTAAGTTGTAAGAGCCGTCGGACCTGCCAGAGGGTATTTCTTTGGCAGGGTATAGAGGGCGCGAATATAGCCTCTGTGCCGTAGAGTCAGACGGTCCATCTGATATGCCAGTTCTGTCATAGGTGGGTGAGCGCACTGGTTGACTAATGTCAGTTTTGCTGCTCAATAGTATCTCTGAATAACCGGGAGAGCGATTCTCCCTTCATACTATCCCCTAGTTAGTTTATTCAAAGCTATTCTCGGAGTCCCACCATCCCACAGCAGCTTTCTAATCTCGCCCTGTATGGTTTTAAAGTAGGTGTCCAGCATTGGGAAGGGAGTATTTTGGAGGACGTACTGAAAGAGTGGCAGTGCCATCATTTTGAAAAGGGTTGCCCTACCTAACAGGGAGAGAGGGAGCGATCTCCAATGCCGAACATTCTCCTTCAATCGGGTCAACGGGGATGTAGGTTTTAGAAGAAAAAAGTTCTAGATGTGACGGAGATTCCCAGATATCAGAACCCGTCCGTCACCACCAGTGCCTCGCATTCTTTTGGCATTCGGGGTGCCTGCCCATGTAGAATAAGGAATACTGATTTTGTCCAGTTAATCGTATATCCGGAGTACCTTTGGAAGGTGGTGAATACATTTAGGATTCTAACAATGGAAGATCTGGGTGCTGCTACATATAGGAAGATGTTGTTGGCATATAATGATATTTTATCTTCCCAGTCAACAGTCCAGCGAGGATCATGTATGATTAGGCCCCCCCGGATCCAGACAGATAGCGGCTCAAGAGCAAAAGCAAATAGTAGAGGCAAAAGGGGGCAACCCTGTCTGGTCCCACGGTGAAGCTGAAAGATTCGTAAAAAACACTCATATTCGCCTTCACTGGATATCACATTCTTGATAGATATTATGTCACAAATTTAGCACTGGAATGGTGGATTGGTGCTCCAGGTAGCGGGGTACTGAGAAGCCTAGCCAGGAGAAGCAACCACCAGCAGCCGGCGACACATAGGGTACACCTTTTCTCTCCAACAGCTGTACAGCCCAAAAGAAGACTGATTATGACAAACAACGAAAACATGGAACTTTCCAAGAAGAAGATAGCACTATGTAACAAACTGCATAATAACAGGTCAATAGCTTTGACGACAGTTCTACTCCTCACTATTATATTTGGCATCCTCTTCTGGATCCTAGAGGAAGGGGCACCAGCCAAGGATACCATATTGCCCACTGATGCCACGCCTCCTCAACACTCCCATGTCTCCTTGTCCCCTTATCTCCAAAATAGGCGACAAGAGTTTTGGAACAACACCTGCATCCAAATGTTGAATCAACATAATGAGGTATTGAATAAAACAAACTGTTGGGTCTGTGGTCTCCTGCCTCACTCCACGGAGAATAACATACCCTTCCTCCCTTACTCTTACTCTATACAAGCCTCTTGTGCTGCCTGGATGTCGCTCATCATGGGCGCCCATCGGTCCAGCGACCTTGCCGACATCACTCTCCAACAATTGCAAGATGAGTTCTGGCAGAAAAAAACGGGCAATGCTGTTTGTCCAAAGAACAATTCTACATGCATGTCTGAGGATGAGAAGGAGGAAATGCTGGTATTCGACTCTGCCAGTAGAATACACTTCTCCAGCTTCAAAGCAAGGACACCCGCCAAGCGGACCCCACCGCTAGCTGTTGTTCGCATTCCTGGACTAATGTGTATCAGAGGCTTAGGTATTGAGTACGTTGGGGACAGCTCTTGTGCCATGACAACAACTCTGAATACGACATCTCCACCGCCCCTTGTTGCCTCCCCAAACACCTACTTCATGTGTGGAACAAAGGCATACACTTGGCTTCACGAGAACTGGGGAGGCACATGTTACATAGCTTTCCTCCTTCCCCCTGTCTACATTGCTTCTCCTCTTCATCATCACACCCGCCGCAGCAACGTTGTGGGTGAACAAACAGACACAACCTCTCAACAATTCCTGGATGCCATGAAGGGCATCCTTTCCTTCTGGGGACCAATGGCAAACAGCGGAGCCATTTGCCACCTCACCAGAGTCATGGAAACCACCGTCAACATCACAGCTGGTATTTTGGCCAACAACACTGCGGAGCTCCAAGCGGTACGCCTCGTCACTCTACAAAATCGCATGGTCCTTGATGTCATCCTAGCTGACCGCGGAGGAGCATGTCGCATCATCGGCACCAGCTGTTGCGTGTATGTTCCGGATCATTCATCATCTGTCTACAAGACTATTTCTGCACTCCATCGAATAGCCTCTGACCTCCATCAAGATACAGACTCATGGTCCCTTTGTTCTTGGATATGGCAACTTCTGCTGACATGGGGATGGAAGGTTCTAATGATCATCCTGATACCTCTTGCCCTGGCGCACTTTTGTTGTCTTTGCCTTCAATGTGGTTCCCCACTCTGTGGCCTCTGCGCAAATGCTATCAAGTCAGTCCCCATAAATGCACAGGTCAAAAACGATAAAATAAGGAGTGAACGTGAGACACAGCTATTGATGAACATTGTAATTGACTAAAAAAAGAAATGGTTTTGCTTATGGCAAAAGGAGGGACTGTGGAAAAGTAGGTCTGTTATCTTGCCATTCACTCCGCCATTTTGTGCTATACCCTTCATGACTGACCTTCTCTCTCTTTCATGATCACTCTGGAGCTCCACTTTTGACCTCCCACATTCCTGCACGGACACTCACACCCTGTTTGTGCTTTGACCTGCCACAAACTGACCAGCCCGTGCTCAACCAGTCGGACAGGGAGTTTCCCAGATGTTTATCGTCCTCACCCTGCACACTATGCCCTGCAGGCGTCCAACAGCTACCATCTGCAGGCCTATCAGATTGACCTCTGCTTGCTGTGTAATCATTCCTCTCGCCTGTGCCCTGCAGAGGTCCAACAACTACCATCTGCGGACTTATCTGATCGAACCTTTGTTTGACATATAATCATGCCTTTTTCACCTATGCCCTGCAGGGGCCAAACAGCCACCACCTGCTGATAGTATCATAACTGACCATTGCTTGTCTGTAAATTATTGGTGTTTGTTATTGGTCACCTAGCACGCACAGGGTGGGGATGAAGGGTATATAAGGTGCAGAAGCAAAGCACTCAGCAGATTGCCTCCTCAGACAAGCTGCGGGTGTCTGTTGCCGATGCTCTCTCTCCATCTCATGAGATTGTAATAAATATCCCTTCTCTCGGCGCTCCAGTGTTGGTCTCAGTTTGTATCCCGGACCCGTGGACGAAGGGTGGACCCTGCACCTTTGGGTGGTCCCCCAAAAGACCCCCAAATCCACATTGGGGGGCATGGTGCTGGGTCGTTGTGGGGATTGATGTGTGTGTGAGGGTGTAAGTGAGTGTGGTGGGTGTGAGTTTGTCAGTGAATATGTGATTTAGTTTTTGAGCGGTGCAAATCGTGTGGTTGTTGTGTGGTGTGTGAGTTGTGGTGTGTCTCTGCAGTGTGGTGGTGTTGTCTGCTGTCCTATGTCTAGTTTGCAAAGGATCATGGTAGGGATTTCTGGCCTTTATGTAGGTGGAGTTGTGGGTGTCTTTGTTCCTTTATTTTATTTATTTTATTTATTGGCTTTGTCATTGCTTTTTTGGTCCTTTTTATATTTTATTTCCTTTGGTTTTGTTGGGAATGATGGATATGTTCGTTTGACCGGGTCAGACGCTGCCAGTGGCTCCCCCGGGGTAACCCGAGTCTGTCACACTGACGTTCTGCTGTGTTTCTACGTTGGCGTACGCGTCAGACGCAAAGGGGTCTATTGTTTGCTAATCATTGTTTTCTGTACGTCTCGGTCTTCCGGATCGTGCTCCGTGCGAGTCAGTCTCATTTCACACATATTGCATCGTACTATGCGGGTCGTGCAGCGTGAGTACGTTTCGGTCGGGTTCATTCCTGATGCGTGTTGGTCGGTACGATTCCCGGTCAGTTTACGGGCGAATCAATGATTTCCGAACGGTTCGGTCTTGCGGCTTATGTTCCGTACGGGTGGGTTGTAATTCACACACGTTGCATCGTACTGCGCGGGTCGTACTGCGCCGGTCCGTGTCGGTCGGTTTCCATTCACGGTCCATGTCGGTCAGTACGTTTTGCGACGGGAATCGGAATTAGCCCCCAAATAGTTATAAAATGAGAATATAAATTACACTTTAATAAAGACATTTTTTTTTTTTTTTTTGTTTGTAAAACCTTTATTGCACACAAGAATCAATACAAACATGGGCCTACAACCACCAGGGCCGGCCGCTAATATGTACATGTTTAACAACATCAAGAAAGCGATGGGCCCCCTGGGGCTCAGCTGAGTTGACAGAATACTGAGTGCACCTCAGAAGGTATCCGGAGACATAAATTTTGAGAAATACAAACAAAAGAAAAGTAAAATAACACCAAAAGACAAGGCGGAAATCATCGAGAAAGAGGCGTCTAACCACGGCTGGGGGTCCACACAGTACCAAATCCACCCTCGGGTGGTCAATGATTAATAATAAAGACATATTTAAATTATTTTTTCCTTGTGATATCTTACATTTTTATAATTTATATTATTATGTTTACAGGCATGTTTATTGCATGTTGTTCATTTTTAAACAAGTACACATATAACAATAAAAACTTCTTAATTTATTTTAAGCAATATAAATTATAGTAGTAATATATGACATAATTTTATTGAAAAACATTTGAGGGGCCGTTTCCGAGTGTGGCGAGGGGACTGCCAGCCTTTCAGCGATGGTGGTCAATGAGCCGCTGCCAAGCCGGCAGCATCTCAACCGCCACACCACGAAGTCACCACGGGGCTGCTGGTGTATGACCGGCAGAGGCATGGCTGGGGCATGCCTTGGCTCTGCTACAGAGCCTGAAGCCGTTGCCAGTCATGCAGCACTGCCCCTGCAAGTCGTACACTATTTCTTGTAGCGTATTCTGCCAGAAAAACAGTGCACACAAAAGACCCGACATCATAGAGGCAAACAGTGCTGACACCGCCAACTTATCTCAAGGGCGAACTCGCCCTGTAGACAGTTGTGCCCCCCAAAACCTGCCTTTCCGCCGACCTTTTGAAGGTGGTGTCACCGCCATGAATAGGTCTGCGGAAAGGCAGGTCATAATGGCCACGGCGGTGCCGGCACCACCTCCACTGACCGCCTGAGTCTACACCGCCGCCACCACGATAGCTATGATCTTGGGGGTGGCGGCAGCCTGGAGGTGGTCGTACTGTGTTCCAACCGCACACCTCGTAATCCAGCAGTCGGAACGCCGAGGAGGTGGTGGTCAGACAGCCAACTACGGTACGGCAGTCCTAGGGCTGCCATACTCTTAATCAGGCCCTAAGTCTACTCTAGCATTCAATATATAAATGGTTTATACTTGTGATTATCACATTTACTATTCTAACTCTATTCCAACAATCATGACACCAATTGTATCTATTGGAGATAAGCAGTTTTACTATTCTAATTCAAGACAACATTTTTAGGAGAAAGGGCATATGTTTGGAGTGGAGGTCAGATTTATGATTCGAGCTCTAATCCCATTTACATTGGGAATAGGACATATAACGGAGGAGGCCAGATTTACTATTTCAACTCCAATCACACTCTCAATGAGGGGGGGCATCTATTTTTGAGGGGTGGGTTGGGATCAGATTTACTATTCTTACTCCAATACCACAATAATATAGGAAAGAGCATGTTTTTGAGAGTGGTCAGATTTACTATATTAGCTCTAATGTCATTCTCCTTGGGGAATGGACATATGTATGTATTGCTGGGGGAGTCAGATTTACCATTTTAAAATTAAGCCCACTCTCATTGAGGAACAAATATATAACCGGGGAGGTCAATTTACTATCGTAACTCTCCAACTTATTGTTCTAACTTTACTCTCACTTTCATTTGGGAAAGGGCATATGTTTGGGGAGGCAGATTTACTTTTGTAACTCTAATACTACTATAATTGCTGAATGAACATATATTTGAGAGAGGGTGTTCAGATTAATTTTTATTACCACAATTTACTTTCATTTGTGAAAGGGCATATATTAGGCTAAAGGGCCAGATTCACTATCACAGCCCAAATCAACTTTAAATTTTTGAAAGAGAATATATTATGGGTTGTCCGAATATTAGATTTACTATTCCAACTCCAATCCCACTTTAATTTTGGAAAGATTTAAATGTTTGTGTAGAGGACAGATGTATTATTGTAACTTTAATTTGTGAAAAAACTGTATATTTGGGGAGCCATATGAACTATTCTAACTTCAATCTTTTAGCTGATCTTCACTCAATGACCTCAGCCTCGGTGTGCTTTTCTCAAGGTGCTAAGTGCACTCGATCATTTTGAAAGAGTTGTGGGGTTCGGCAAGGGTGCTTACTGGCCCCTTTTCTGTTTACCTTGTATGTTAATGGATTGGAGTATGCGCTTTTATCAGTTTCAGCCTACTGTCCCCAGATTGGTTACAGATCTCCCCCTGTCCTATTTTATGCAGATGATGCGGTCCTGATGGCTTGGACTGCACAGGGGTTGGACCTGCTGTTGGCCAAGTACGTGTCTCCTATGGGGCTCCTAGATTTGTTGGTTAACGTTTCGAAGTCCTACATAATGGTATTGGGCCCCAAAGCAACAAGGTGTTAGACCTTAAAGGTATCTAATTTTACCCTGAGATAAGTCAAGGCCTTCCCCTACTTGGGGGTTTTATTTGATGTCAATAACTGATGGAAACCTCTGATTGCAGCCAAAAGATCAGAGTCTGTAAAAACTATGGGAGCGGTTTTTAGTTTTGAACATAGGCTTGGGTCTCGGGTACTGAGGGATCTCCTAAAAATGTATCAGACCAAGTGTATTGCACAGCTGCATTATGGAAGTGAGGTCTGGGGGCATGTTAAGTTGGATCAGATTCAAACAATGGAGAATAATTTCTTGCGTAAGTTGATCCAGGTCCCCCACTCAACCCTAGCATTTTCTGTACATGAGGAACTGCGTCTTGATTATGTTTCTGATCTGATAGCTCTAAGCCTGCTCATGTGCTGGATCAAGATATGGAGCAGGGCGGAGCGGACATTAAGCCATTTAATTCTTGAGGAGTGCCTGGTGTTGGACCAGCTATCTTGCTTACCTTGGGTGGTGCATTTCAAGGTGGCCTTGTTTTCTATAGGTAGGCCAAACATTTTTACCAACCCTACCTCACTCTCCATCCAGGAATTGGGAGTGTCAAAAGGTTGTTCTAGGAACATTCCCATTTGGAGAGAGAAGGTTTAGAACTCCAGAAGCCATCTGTTAAGGGTAACATGCTTTTAGAAACTGTGCAGGGGATGGGACCATATTTGGGTTTGGTTTGCTCACAGCATGACAAGTTTTTATTGGCCAGGTTTAGGTTTACTCAATTGCATCACATGCTGACATTGCCATGTGGGTGGGTTCAGGTGGAGGGAAGGGCACCCTGCAGCTGTGACAATTTGTCTCTGCAGGCTATGCTCCATTTTATAATGTTTTTCCCTTACATCAGCTAGCCTGGAAGCGTTTTTTAATCCCATTGCTGAAATCATTGACTTTTAAACAAGTTAGGTATGCCTTGATGTACCTTCAAATGCTTCCCTCTGACCGGGTGACTTTTTTGGTTTTATCTTTTTACAAGCTGCCTGGGTGTCCAAGAAGTCGAGGCCAGATTAACTGTATTAACTGTTTTAATGTTCCTGTTTTTAAGAGTATTTTTATTGTTTATCTTTATGTATGAAAATAATATTACTGACCTTTGACTTTGTTTCTTTTATGGTTATTTTGTTTACCAAATAAAGATGTATTGACTTGAATTTAACTTCAATCTCACTTTTATTGGGGAAAGGGAATATAGATGTTGTTGGGAGTAGATATACTGTTCTAACTTCAATCCTTCTGCTGTTGTAGAATAGAAATATACTGGGGATATGGGGTTACACTTTATTATTGTAATTCCTTTCCCAAAGTCACTGGGGATTTTTTAAATTTTGTGGAAATCAAAATTAATGCTGTAAATCCAATCCTAAACACCCTAATGAAAGTGTTTGATTTTTGGAAGTTCGATTAAATAACCTAGCACCAAACCTACACTAATTTGACAAAATGTATGTTTTTTGTGCAGGGTCACAATTATTAACCTAAGTCCTAGTTTGTGCTAGGTATTTTTTAGTTTGATCTAAAAAGATTAAATATCCAAAAATCCAAATCTACACTCAACATAGAAAGTATGCATTTAATAATATTGGTTATATAAATGATGTATTGCATTGTTTTGTTTGGTAATTTAATGAATTAGTAAATGTATCAATTACCAAATATGTATTTACAAATATTTTTCATTTAAATATCATCCCACCATATTCACCCACCACAAACCCAGCAAGCCACTATATTTATCTTATGTTTGATTTATACATTAACTAATTAATGACAATTGAAACCTCAAATAATTGTTAATTTTAAACATGTACAGTTAAAACATTTTTAATAGGTCCTCCCACCCTATGCCCCTACAGACATTATAACCTATTATTTATTTTAAAAACAACAAAGTAAATACATTCACCACATGGCCAATATGTTGTCACTTCTCATGGTTACATCATTGACATTTATGGCAAATCTTATAGCATAGCTGTATAATGTAGCCATCCTGTTGTTCCTTTATTGGTCAATCTCCTCATGTATTTCCTTCCGCCTCATCTGGGCTGTTGGGGCAGTACATAGGTTGCCTCTGTACTCATTCCACTTGCTCCACACCTTCCCCCATTTCTGGGGACATCCTCTTTTAGTATACAGTTTTTTCCGCCACCATACAACAGTCCATGTCCCTCTTCCAGTCATTCAGGGACGGAATCATGTCGGAGCCGCACGCTTTATTTCTTTTTGCAATCATTTGTGCTAGAGTCACACAAGTTTGTTCCCCTCTCTCCAGGTCCGTCGCCTCCCACACATTGAGCAGACACCACTTTGCCAACATGAGCAGCCCACTCTCATATACTTCATTCAAACACTGGATTATTGATGCACAATACGCTTGGAATTGGGGCAGGATCATATTATATGAAAGAATGTGCCTTCCAGTCTGCAGCCCCTGCTACAGAAAGCTTCTGTTTTCTTCCCCATCTTTACTAACGGAGCGCATGAGATGTAGGCCCTATGGAGGATCTTTAGTTGCACTAGGCAGAAGCGGGCTCTAAGCAACCTCTGGGGGAGACGCAAGTGCTTCAAGCCAATCCTCTTCCTGCATATCTGAGATGTCTTTCTCCCATTTGTCCCGTAAGTGGATTAACATGTCCAGTACATGGTTTTATTTATTTCTTATATGTCAGTGAGATCGCCTTTTGTGTGGTATGTTCCTCAAGTAATCTGTTTTCAAGGGGGGAGGATTCTGGGAGGCCCCCCTTTCGGTAGGACTGCCTGTGGGGTGTGACAGAGTTGTAGGTAGCAAAACGCCTCGGTGGGGGTTCGATAAGTGGGGGCTAGATTGTAGGATTTCTGTAGGTCTGCAAATGGTCTTGCGCCCCCCTGCCAACCATACATCTCTCACTGCCAAGATGCCCAACAGCTCCCACTTATCGAACCCCTGTCTTTCACCCAGGTTGCCAAGGAGGTCAGACTCCCACAAGGGTGTTGCCTGTGTGATTCTATTCTTCCATCCCATCTCACCTAGTGTTGAGTGCCATATCTAAGTTGTAAGAGCCGTCGGACCTGCCAGAGGGTATTTCTTTGGCAGGGTATAGAGGGCGCGAATATAGCCTCTGTGCCGTAGAGTCAGACGGTCCATCTGATATGCCAGTTCTGTCATAGGTGGGTGAGCGCACTGGTTGACTAATGTCAGTTTTGCTGCTCAATAGTATCTCTGAATAACCGGGAGAGCGATTCTCCCTTCATACTATCCCCTAGTTAGTTTATTCAAAGCTATTCTCGGAGTCCCACCATCCCACAGCAGCTTTCTAATCTCGCCCTGTATGGTTTTAAAGTAGGTGTCCAGCATTGGGAAGGGAGTATTTTGGAGGACGTACTGAAAGAGTGGCAGTGCCATCATTTTGAAAAGGGTTGCCCTACCTAACAGGGAGAGAGGGAGCGATCTCCAATGCCGAACATTCTCCTTCAATCGGGTCAACGGGGATGTAGGTTTTAGAAGAAAAAAGTTCTAGATGTGACGGAGATTCCCAGATATCAGAACCCGTCCGTCACCACCAGTGCCTCGCATTCTTTTGGCATTCGGGGTGCCTGCCCATGTAGAATAAGGAATACTGATTTTGTCCAGTTAATCGTATATCCGGAGTACCTTTGGAAGGTGGTGAATACATTTAGGATTCTAACAATGGAAGATCTGGGTGCTGCTACATATAGGAAGATGTTGTTGGCATATAATGATATTTTATCTTCCCAGTCAACAGTCCAGCGAGGATCATGTATGATTAGGCCCCCCCGGATCCAGACAGATAGCGGCTCAAGAGCAAAAGCAAATAGTAGAGGCAAAAGGGGGCAACCCTGTCTGGTCCCACGGTGAAGCTGAAAGATTCGTAAAAAACACTCATATTCGCCTTCACTGGATATCACATTCTTGATAGATATTATGTCACAAATTTTTTCTTGTTTCAATGTTAAGGTCACACACTGTGATTATAGTTTTATTATGGATCTTTAGTTTTTTTAATTGTATGCTTTTCTACCTTTCTCTCTTACTTTCCTCTTCCAACCTACTACTGTGCCCTAAGATGGGCTGCTGTGATACGTGGGATGAGATATTTGCTGTGTAGATTTTTCAAATAAGTGATTGTTTTAGTATCCATGGTGCTTGAACTGAATTGGTTGTTCTATGTTATACTCCACCATGTTTTCTCCTTAATAAATAGCCTTAAAAAAGAAATATCCCCACAGCATGTTCAAGGGATCGTCTATGACTGCCTCCACATTGTTTCAACCTCCTGCTGCTCCTGGGCACTTTATCTGAAGTTGGGCCAGACCAACATTTGTGTAAATCCCTGCAATTTTACACACTGATATGTCTTTTTTACCATTCTGATAGAAGTGCTTTCTTATGAAATCTTCCACTCCCCTTTATGTAAATAATCTGGACGACTGACTACCGGGACAACCATAAAGTCAGTGCCAGCTTGTGGACAGGTTCCTGTTCCAGCTGCCAGGCACTGTGTTCAGAGGCTGCCCGCCATCCTCTGCTTCCTTGGTTATTCTCTGCCTGGTCTTTGCTTTGTCTATGTGCCTGTTACTTCTTGCCTACTGCCTATTGTATTCCTTACCTGTTACCTCTTGTTATTTTTTTTGCCTGTGCCTGTTATCTCTTTTGCTCTTGTTTATTGTTGCCTTTCATTATGCAGTTTGCTTATTTTGCCTTTTGCTTTCATTTTCTATCTGTACCTGTTATTTCTTACACTCTTGTTAGTTTTGCCTTTTGTTTCGCTGTCTATCATTGCCTTTTGCCTGCCATTCTGTTATTGTGCTCAGCAATGCCCACCACTCGCTTTCCCTGCCCTTCTGCCACTTCCCACTCCCACTGCCTCTCCCAGGACCTACTTAATGGAGGGCGCAGTACGGCTGCCCACCAAAGGCAAGCCTGCCTGCCGACCAAAGGGGAGCCTCTTTGCTCCCATCTGTGCCTGGACTGCACCCAGCGCCAGGAACTCTAGATCTCCCGTCACTCGCAGCTACATTGGTGCGGAGTACAGAGCCCTGGACCCCAGTCTCCGCAACAACAGCAGTTACCCCAACTCTCCACACTCAACAATGGGACTTTTCAGATGCCACTACTGCCACTTCTTTTGCAACACCGGAGCACCCGCACAAACAGCCGCCTCCGGTGAGCCGACCATGACTGCACTTGAACATCTCCATGGCTGCCTGCTTAATGCACGAGCTCTCTGTAAACACACCACTGAGAACTGGGACATCTTCACCTCCCGCACTCCGGCGTAGTTTTCCTCACTGAGTACAGGCTCAACCCTGCATCCACACCAGATATCGCCCCGGCCACACCCAACGGCTACATGATTGCACACTGAGACCACATCAACAAACTCAGAGGTGGGATTGCCATCATCTACAAAGATTCCATCCACTGCAACACTGCCATGGATGACAACGTCCAATCATGAAACACCTCAACTTCAAACTCAGAACAGACGGCAAAACCATAATCAGGGGCACCCTTGTCTAAAGACCCCATGGACCAATCTCCGGCTTCTGCAACGCCATCCTCGAATACATTGCTCCTTAAGCGATCGACTCCGAACACTACATCTTCCTCGGAGACCTCAACAACCCCAATGACGCCCACACAGCCAACCTCCTCGAAAGCATGAACAGCAGCAGCCTCACCCAGTGAGTCACTGGCCTCACACACATCGCAGGGCACACGCTGGACCCTATCTTTACAGCCAGCGACAGAGTAAAGTACAGTCATGTCAACGAGCTCACCTGGACAGACCACTCAATCATCCACGTCATCTTCACAGCAGCCCGCCAGCGCCACCACCAGCCCGCCAGCTCCACCACCACCACCAGACCGCCAAGCACCTCGCACTGCAGCTGGAACAAAGTATCCAAAAGTCAATGGACCAATGCCCTCAACACCTCCCACCCTGACATCACTACTACCAACCCTGAAGAGGCTCTGAAGAACTTCACAGCCTGGATCTCTGCCTGCGCCAACAGAGTAGCTCCTATCAAACCCACCAAATCCAAACACAGTGAATCCACCTTCCACCATTTACCACGCAGCCCAAGAACATAATCTGTAGCGTCCCTCAAGGTTCAGCCCCCAGCCCTACTCTGTTCAACGCTTAAATTACTCTCCTGGCTAGCATCGCCAGAAACCATAGACTGAACATCAATTCCTATTCAGATGACACCCAGCTCATCCTCTCTCTATCCGAAGACCGGTCCACCGCGTGGGCCAGCTTCCACCTGTGCATGACCACCATCGCCGACTAGATGCAAAACAACTGCTTCAAGCTCAACTCAAAGAAGACAGAAGTACTGATCTTGGGAAACAACACCTCCCTGTGAAACGTCTCCTGGTGGCTTGCTGAACTGGGACCCTCTATCACATGCCCAGTACCTCGGCATCATATTGGACAGCAACCTCACCATGAAGTCTCCTCCGCCTGCTTCATCATGCTGCACATGCTCTGAAAGATCTTCAGCTGGCTTCCATTCTCCACCAGTTGCGCCGTCACTCAAGCCCTTGTCACTAGCTATTTGGACTACGACAAAGCACTCTAGATAGGTATTACCATACACCTCCTGAAGAGACTACAGACCATTCAGAACTTAGTGTAAAGACTCATCCTCAATCTCCCTAGAATGACCCATATCACTCCTCACCTGAAGAAACTCCACTGGTTCCCTGTCCACAAGAGATGCCAATTCAGGATGCTGACCCACGCCTACAAATCCCTGAACAATCTAGGATCAGCTTACATCAACCACTGCCTGAGCTTCCACCAATCCTCCAGACTCCTGTGCTCCACCTCCCTTTCCCCCGTGCACACCCTACACATCCGCTACAGCTACCGTGCCGTGAAGTCCTGGAACAGCCTCCCGCTCCATCAATTCCTCTTGAGGAATTAAGAAGGGGACTCGAGACCTGGCTTTTCAACTGATGTTACCTGAGCGGCTTGGCTCTCAGCACCTGGATATCCTCTTGGGTGATTAGCTGTGCTCTACAAATCTTGATTGATTGACAGATGTACATGCAAGTCTAAGTAAGTCATCTCTCCTCAAATATATTGTTCACTTGTTCTTTTCAATCTTAATATGTGGTCAGTTGTAGTACATATTAAAACAAAAAACTGAAGTATCTTCATTGCTTTTGGGGGGGCGCTAGGTGGCGCATGAGCGGAAGGGCCGCACTTGAGTGAGGCTCCCGCAGGCTGGTCTGACAATCCAGCATTTATCCTGCTCCACTCAGTGTAAAAAGTTTGCAAATGAGTGTGAAATGTCCCCGCTGTATTGATGACTTTAGCGGTGTGCGGAGCCAGCTGCGGTGCGGGATTACCTGCCAGTACACGGACGCTGATCGAACCGACCAGAGATTGCCTCTTCTGCTGTGGAGCGGTGGAGCGGCGTACGTGAGCAGCGGGGTTCCCACGAGGCAAGAAGGCCGGAAAGCGCGAGCGGCGCTGCCAGTGGAGAGCGGAACACTTCCCTGACTACCCTGGGAGCTCTCAGAGAGTGCTAAGGTATTACAGAGCACAGAAGACGAAGGCAAGCGGTCTGAAAGCGGCGGCTGCAGAAGCGAGACTCAAAGACATAGTAACGAGACACTGGGAGACCGCAACGGTCACTGGAGATAGTTGAGGCATGGGCAATCTCGGGCCTGCTGCATTGCGCTATAAAGAAGCACACGTAGGGACAGAGACAGGAATACGAGTGATGCCTGTATATCAAGACGCAGTGGCACCTGTCGGAGCAGCTGAAGGGCAAGTACCACCGGCTGGCTGATCACGGATGAGAAAGACATAATA
Source organism: Triturus cristatus (assembly GCF_964204655.1). NCBI lineage: Eukaryota > Metazoa > Chordata > Amphibia > Caudata > Salamandridae > Triturus > Triturus cristatus. The sequence continues at coordinate 295,254,624 of NC_140589.1, read as the reverse complement.
GAGGCGCGGGGCCTAAATCAATGCTCCAAAAAAAAGCGACGGAGGTCTGCAGGCATGGATCTCTAGGTGCTCCCGGATTGGATTGCAAAGCACCTAAGCAGCAGATTTCCCCAGATCAAAAGCAGCGAGCGCGAGAGGGCCCTATTGCACAGAACGGTGACCGGTAAATGCTGAGGTGAGCGCAGACGAGGTGTCGTCTTCATATACGAGCCTGGAGGAGAAGAGCAGAAGGTCTCCACACTTGTAGGAGTCTTTGGGTGAAAGAAGATGGTGTGTGCGTGCGCTCATAACCTAAACACCGGACACACAAGGGGATAGCTGGTAATAGCAGGCTACACTGTGCAGGGGAACTACTAGGAAGCTTGCCGCCGATTGCCATCGTGAGATAGTGCTCACAAACAGTGCCTGTAACATAACTACTGACCATTGTGCATAAGACGCGCTGGCATAGAGAGCTGATTCGCTAAGTCGCCACATGCTTTTACGCTGCCCGACTAGAGACTGGTAATACAGCTAAAGAATAATACTGGTGCGCGCATTCAGACTACTAGGCAGAGGCGGCTGACGTTTGATGCCAAGAAACCAGCACGGCAACACCAAGCAGAGCTAGACTTGGGAGCAGAGTCGGCACAGGCAACACTGGAATCTACGACGGGGAAGATCTGAAAGCACTCCTGTTGGAGATGAGACAGGGGTTTGCGGACATCGGAGGCAAAATGGACACGATGACGACACGGATGGATGCAATAGCCTGTACTCTGGAAGGTCACGAGACACGATTAAAAGCCGCTGAGCAACGTATTTCTAATGTTGAAGACACCACGGAGCATGTTCAAAATCACCCACCTGTGGAATTACAGGGATAGAGACGTTGTGTTATGAGTTGCCAGAGAGAAAAGAGACTTGAATTATGAGGGAATACCTTTTGCAATGTTTCCAGATTTCACATTACATGTGCAGGAGGAACGTTGTAAATTTCTGGTAGTGAAACAAAAACTAAGACAGGCGGGGATAGACTATGCCCTTTTATACCCGGCTCGTCTTCTTGTTACACATCAGGGAACACAAACGTTTTATACCAAGCCACAGCAGGTGGAAGAGTTCCTAAAGAAACTGCACAGACAGACAAGACCGACATCACGGCAGGAGGATTCACGGCGATCTCCCTCACCAGATATGGACTGAAAGCAGCGCAATGGCCGGCAATGGGCAGGAGCACTGTTATACACGGGAGCGTGTGACCTTGCCCGCTTTCACTGTGGGGATCATGAAAGCGGGGATGAACATTACTGTAACAATGGAGTGAGATATGATCAGGGTAAAAATGCAGAGTGAGGAGTATTAAGTACTGATGCAGACGGCCACCCTCGAACACTGTCCAGGAACTAGAGAGAAAGGAGGGTGTACATGGATAGACTGGAGGAATTCATGAGCCACCCAGAGGCATTACCCCATCAGGAATACCCCATCACAGTTTTTCGCTCCATAGACTTCACTATAACTGCTACTCGAGTTTGATAAGGGGAGAAGCTGGACTAGCACTTAAAACAGGGAAGGCTAATGGGCGTTGGGGAGGGGGGTCATTTAATTCTGGCATGATTGGGATGCTTCAGTGGGTGGGGGAGGGAGAGGGGTGGGAGTTTCAAAGGTATTACAAAGTGTGGGCACAGGTTGTTTCATGCAAAGCAAGAGGTTTCCAAGGAACGCACAGCTGAGAAAGTACAAGATTGCAGAACACGACTCAATTTGGATTGATCGGCGGTAATGGCGCAGGGGAATAGCACTACATTAAGAGTACTGACTTGGAATGTCAGGGGACTGGGGGATGCAAGTAAACAGAGACAGGTGTTAGCTTATTTGGATAGGCAACAAGTACATGTGGCGATGTTGCAAGAAACCCATCTAGATCCGAGGGCCAGTAGTCGCTTTGCGAGCAGGTGGGCAGTATGTCGTCTCTTCTCGTCATATTCCTCGTATGCTCAGGGTTTAGCGATACTATTTAAAAGACATGTTCAATTTGACCAAGCGGGAGTGATAGAGGATCCACAGGGCAGGTACATTATTGTATGGGGAAGACTGGAAAAGGATTCTAGCACGTTTATAAACTGCTATGGCCCCAATACAGATAGCCCAATGTTCTTTAACGAACTGTGGAGCAAAATACTGACAATTGGCACGCCTCACATAATATGGGGGGGATTTTAATGTTGCACTACAGCCCCACCAGGATAGATCGAACTTGACACCTCACCACTATACCAAGGCACAGGACGCGCTGCAAGGCATCATTGAGGAAGGTAGTCTGATAGACAGCTGGAGGCACATGCACCCACAGGCGTGGGAGGGCACGCACTTTACTTCACATAGGGGGACCTGGGCAAGGTTTATTATTGCTTGATGTTGAGAGGGCTTGGGTCTGCCATGCGCAGTGTAATACATCTGGCTAGAACCTTCTCGGACCATTGTCCAGTAAAGATAACACTATCCATGCCTGGATATGACAGTCCTAGGCCGAGTTGGAGGCTACAACACACGGCCTTATTGGACATGGTCTTCCACGCTGAGCTGGGGGAGGAGATCCAAGATTTCTTCATTAGGAACAAGGGATCAGTTGACAGTGTAGAAGTGATATGGGAGGCTTTTAAAGTGACTATTGAGGCTTCTGCCTCTCATAGAGTTTGGTGTGCTACGGGACTTGCAGCGAACACTGCAAAGCCTGGAGCAGGAATTGAGGGGTTTAGATAGCCAGATGGGGAGGGGAGAGACTGGGCAAATACATAAAGCCTTTCGTGAGAAATTAACAGAATATGAAGAAGCGGCGCAACGAGAAGCAAAACATAGAGGGCGCTATTGGGTAGCTCGTAAATATGGAGAAGGGGAGAGACCAGGGAAGGCGTTGGCAGACATAACAAGACGTTCTCGCTTTGCCACACACATATTGGAAATACAGGGCCCTAGCGAAACACCACAGCGAGACTCATTAGATATATTGGATACATTTTGTGCCCACTACAGAGAGCTTTACACATCTCAGAGACATGGATCACTCGATCTAGATGACTTGTTGGGGGAGGTGGCACTCGGATGGCTCAGTGATACGCAGCGGGAATTTCTGTGCCTTCCGTTCGAGCTCGACGAAATAAGGGAAGCAATAATGCAGTTAAAAAACTGTAAAACGCCGGGGTAGGACGGGTTGCTGGCTGAATTTTATAAAAGTTATATAGATATCATGGCACCAGTGCTAAAAGAGGTCTATGAGGAATCCCTGGAGGTAGGGATACTGCCCCCCTCGATGAGAGAAGCTATAGTCACTTCTCTGCTGAAACCAGGGAAGCCCCCTGAATCGTGTGACTCATATCGACCGTTGTCGCTGATAAACTGTGATACAAAGATATTGGCAAAAGTGTTGGCAAATCGCTTGTCCCTTCTTATGGATAAGCTAATACTCCCAGACCAGTCAGGATTTGTGCCGGGCAGAGCGACATCCCATAACCTCCGGACCCTGTTCTCGCTGATCCAGACGGTGGCACCTGAGTTTCCATTTGCCGCGGTGTTTTTAGATGCCACCAAGGCATTTAACTCAGTGGAATGAGATTATTTATTTGGGGTGCTATGGAGGATGGGGTTCCCACAATTGTACTTATCGTGGCTCCAATTGCTATGCCACCAACCCACGGCTAGAATATTGGTTAACGGGCACTTATCCCAACAGCTCCTAATATCCAGAGGTACCCGTCAGGGGTGTCCACTATCCCCGCTTTTATTTGCCACTGCGGTGGATCCATTGGCTTCCAGGCTGCGGCAGGTTCACCATGAAAAAGCGCACCGCTGCTGCCTCAGGCAACTATTAATATCACTCTATGCGGATGACATCACGCTATATGTAAGAGATCCGCAGGACAACATAAATCCCCTATTGCGAGAATTTATACGATTTGGCAGACTATCAGGTGTAGGTATTAACTGGGGGAAATCTCAGGTGTTTCCTTTTACGGAAGCAGTAACTCCGTTCCCTCTTGATTTTCCGTTGGAGTGGTGTCATGACGATTTAAGGTATCTAGGGGTGCAGATAAGCAGAGACAGGGAGGAGACCATAAGAGCGAATTATGGCACAGCTATGGCGCGCTTAACTACAAACGTCACACGTTGGATATCACTACCCCTTTCGTTGGCAGGGCGGGCGTCCATCATAAAAATGATAATACTCCCGCAATTCCTTTACTTGTTTCTTAATATTCCCTACCATCCTGGAAAATATTTCTTCAATACCTTACGCTCTGAACTTATCAGACTGCTTTGGGAAGGGATGCAACCGCGACTGAGATGGTCAATATTAACCAGGCCATATGATCAAGGAGGACTAGATATTCCTGACTTTGAGATATATTTTTTAAGCGCCCAGGCACATTATGCCTTCTACTGGGTATACCCCCCTCGTTATATGCCCCAAGTGGCGGTGGAGGACTGGCTTGCAGAGACAATACCGCTTAATGGCCTTATACATGGGCCGGCGCGTGCGTGTGCGGAGTCACCTACCACAATTACTGGCACAGTCGATGCCTGGCGCTAGATAACGATACTCCTAGGCATGCCTTTCCTTTATTCCCCTAGATTACCACTGACTTATCACCCCAGCTTTTCCCTTTTGCAGGAAAAGGGATTCCTTGATCTATGCAAAAGTGCTCATATCAGTACATGGGGAGACTTATTTCATGATGGAAAACTTTGCACGCTCGAACACTTTCTGCAGGATATGAGATTTAGATATGTTTCTATATGTGCGGCTGCGGCAAGGAATGCGGTCGCTCCTCCCCGACTTTCCGCAGGAACCGGAATGTCTGAAACCGTTACATCAGATGTTGGGGTCCAAAGATGGAAAGCATCTTGCGTCTGGTTTGTACAATGCAATACATACGCATGGATGGGGACTTGTTTGTCCAGCCAGACAGCACTGGGAAGAGGATATGGGACGAGACATTTCGGATAAGCAGTGGCATTACTGTTGCCTCCAGACAGCGCAGATTTCAGCTACCTGCAAATTGCGGGTGATCCACTATAAATATCTGCATCGGTTATACTATACACCAGTGAAGAAACTCAGATTTAAATTAACTGATAACGACAGATGCGAAAGATGTAGGCAACCGGGGGCGGGATTTATGCATTTAGCATGGGACTGTATGAGAATACAGGAGTACTGGGAACAGGTGTTTACAGCGATAGAGAAAATGGTTGATAGTGTGCTGGTCAGAGATCCTCTCCTTGCGTTAGTAGGATACACAGAACAGATGCCTAAAAAGTATAGGAAATTTGTAGCCATATTGTTTTTATTAGCAAAACGGAGGGTGGCCTGTAGGTGGGGAAGGGGCCGAGCTCCGAAGTTTAAGGAGTGGCTTGCAGATTTGATGTATTGTCAAGAACAGACCACCACATATACTGAACTACTACCTCCTGCCTCTAAACCCAAGGACATCTGGGGACCGTTGCAAAGATATCTCCTAACCCATGGTACTGAGAATGCTCCTACTCCACAGAAAGTGCCATAAAGAGGGTGGTGAAAAGTCATTAAGTGTATGCGATACTCCAAGCTGGTACAAATGTGAGATTGAGGCAATATCACTAATAATCTTGTGTCATTGCTATTCATTAAATTATGTTCATTCGAATAAGTTATTGGATGTAATAAGGTGCATTGGAAACTGAATAACAATGTAAGATACCAACTTGCTGTATCTGGTAAGATGTTGCTTTGCTATGTATTGATCTAAAATCACAAATAAAGTTAAAAAAAAAGTATCTTCATTGCTTTGAGTTCAATATATTTGTTTCTACAGGTTACCTGGTGTGCATGAATTAAGATGTCCTATTGTGCACCTGACTCGACAGACCCTGAAGGTGGCATATGAAAGGGGATGACGAGGGTCTTCCAGTCTAATGTAATACCAGTGCCCTCTTTCCATTAATGTCTGGCTCTCTCTCTCCTGCACTGTAATCGTGTATTTTTAAGCAACACCTTGTCACTCTGAAATCTCCAGAACCTGGACAACATCTCAAATGGTTACATTCCCACATTCCTGTTTCAAAAGCTCTTTCACCTGCATATCTGTCATTCCACCCAACTGCTCCAACTCTCTTTATTAACCTCTCCTCAGCACCCTTTCCCTTCTCACTGGAAGCCCTTGTTGATGATTCTGTATCTCGTTCCCATACTCCGCTTTCCTGGATATTCTGCAATATGCATAGAAAGTCAAAATATTTACAGGACTTGATTGCTTTGTATTTCATTTCGTACTATCTAGGTCACATTTCACCAGATTTTCCCTTTCTATACCGAAATACCATTCCTTATTACTAACGAAAGTGGAAATTGTCGGGTATGAAATTCTAGAAGGGCATCACCATGTTTCCTCATGTAAACTAGATAAAACAAGGGTCTCTGGGAACTAAGAAAAAATATTTGCCTTCCCTGGAGAGGTGAGGACAGAATGGTTAATTCCTTTTGGTGCTGAAAGGGCAGCAACCTACCAAGTGCTCTTTCTCCCACCCCTGCATGTGCGGAGTGCTGCTTTTGCTAGGATTTGAGCTATGACTGGACTAGGCCTTGCCTGACTGGGGTCCATCTGCCTCTGGGAGCCTTCAGCAAATTAAGAGGGTCTTGGGGCACAAAATCCCTGCTCAAAACATAGTCCTCCTTCTTCCTAGCAGAGGTAAGTGGAATAGGACCCCTTTAAAAATGGTGTTGGTTCTTCTCGGGTTGTTAACTTTAGTTTCCTCACCCATAAGGTGGTCTGTCATTTTACTAATTTGACAGCATCTCTGCTTTGTGCATTTTTCAAAAGGCATTACTGGGCCTCCTCTGATTACCAATTTTTTAAGTGTACATACAGCACCCCAGAGTGTGTTTGGCTACGTTGTTGCTGTGTACCTGCTTATATATTTTAGTTCCTTGGGTGCCCCCGCAACTGGACTACCTATAGAAGTGAACACCCATGCAGATTCCTGCCCCTTCTCCCTATCATAAGAGAAACTATGAAATATTATATGCAAGCTGCAGAGTAAATCCTAAACTAACGGTTAATTGCAATTATATTTTGTTTGCCTATCTGTACCATCCCCTCCTCCATCACACTGTGAGGCGCTGCACCCCTAGACAAGATTGTATCACTTCTCTGGTAATTCACCCTACACCAAAACGTTTCCCTCATAAGAACAAGGCTGTGACAAAGACCATCAGGTCGAAATGTGTTGCCTTTTGCAATAAAAACATCAATACATATCCTGGGGCCTTATTATGTACAAGGTGCACTTTCCTGGTTTCCACCTCTCCCGCCTTAAAACAGGTGCACGGAGTGCAAACAGGGAACGTGTGCCCTATTACATGGAATGCGCTGCCCCACCGCCAATTTGTGATTCAGTGTGCAGGCAGCAACCCACCTGCTGTTTTAAGGGGGATTAGAGATCTCCTTGCAGGCGGGTGCAGTGCAAGGGGGATGTCTGGGGGGTCCACAGGTCCTCCTCTCCTGGCTCCAGAGGGCTGCTATCAGTGGGGCGCACTGTCCCTGACAGCTGCTTTGCCTCTCCGCCCTCATCTATAATAAGGTGCAAGAACATCAGCAAAGGGATGATTATTTGTATGGGGCCACGCCCCCCTGCAAATGAGAGAACTCCCTCTTGAGATAGCGCTGGAGCTGTATGTGCACCAGCTCTTTCAGTATTACAGAAGGCGCCGCACAAGCAACTGTGGCTCCTTCTGTAAATACCAAAGTGTTCTGGGTGAGCGCATAGCATGCGCAAATGCCAGTTGCGCCCCCAGGGCTCTTTGTGCAATATGGTCCCAGAAGTTCATCCGAGTGGTTCCTTGATTTGGAGACCTGTACACGTTTAAAATTGGTAACAGGACTTGCACCCGTTGGATGCACCGACTCCGTGGGTGGAAGCACCGACTCCGTGGGTGGAAGTGACCCGTGGTTTTTCAAGAACAGAGATAATTGATTCCTACTAAAAACAAATAGAACACTTGGCTAAAAACACGGACTCCTCCACTGTGGAGCGTGCTATCCGTCCAAAATTGCGCTTCAGCACCGTACAACCGAGTGAGAAACTCTCTATAGATGCTACAAAAAATACAATAACTTTCCCACTTGCTCAAGAGATGCAGCTTCGTGTTCAAGCACTATGAGCATAAGACCTTTGCCTCGTAGTTAAAAAAATGTATAATTGATCACAACATATGACTGAAGGCTAGCTTCAGATATGGTCTCCAAAAGCAAGCACCCACCGGGCCCAGTACATGTCACCTTTGCTATGCACCTTCTACGTTGTAAAAAAAAAAGACAGAAAGTTGAGTTTTCCGGAAGACGACAATGCAGCTAAATTCCTTCCTTGCTCGGCTAAAGGAAGATGGGGAGGATTAACATGAAAAATACAGCAGCACGTAGTAATTATGTCATGTCGAAAATGGCAGATCAATTCACTTAAACAAAGACGAAATTCCTTTACACCTGACTTTAGCATTTTTCCGAATGAAATATGTTCAAGCTTCGAAGTTTATCTTGGCAGAGCATCACACCGTTTAACAAGATTAAATGTATCCTGTCCAAATCTCTAGCTTCTTGTACTGATGCCTAAGGCTACACACAGTCCTCCAGATGTCGGGGCTGCCAGCATACCAGACGCTAACATCTTGGGAAGAAATGCATCACATAACAGACAATTAAAGCACAATCTCACCTTCCTGTATAAATTAAATATTTTTAAAATAAACATTAGTTGTAAAACAAAGTGAAATAATAAGCATACCGAAAAGAGATAAGAGTTTTTGAAAGACTCAGCCACCTGCTGCCATTCAAACACAGTAAACAAAAAAAACAAAAAGGAAATGCGGTTAATTATTTACAGAACGTTTTGGGGTTTAAGGCACCGATTCGATTAGATAAAGGTGCCATTTTCCTACAGTTCTTTTGAATAATAGAGTACAGCGGCTGCAATGACACAGAAACATTTTGTCTAATAATATACCGTTGGTGAACACATCTGATGCACCTACGTTTTGTTATCGTAACATGCTGAATTATTAAGTGCACGTAAGCCATATCTTACTAACCAAGTTAGGTCGAAAGGATATTTAATGGTGAAATGTGAATATAAGAGCAGATAAAACAAGGACCCACAAAAAGACAATGTGCCAGGAAGTAAGAACTTCTAAAAAAATGAACGTTTATTTGTAAACCTTTCCAACATTACTGTTGCAGCAATGATAAATCTTCAGAATGCCCTCCACACAGAAGGAAAAGTTACTTGTATTCTAAGGACCACATGTACATAGCTTTTTTGTTGTTGAAAACGACCCGATTCACAAAATCTGGCCTTTGCGACCACAAAAAGGCCTTTTTGGATATACAGAAACCTATTTTGTGATTTTAACGAATCACAAAATGGGTTAGCAGGTCGCTATTAGGAAGAGGCGTACTAAGGGTGTCCCTTTCTCGCAGTGCTATGTTCGAATGTTTTGTGACTGAAATGCAGTCGCATAACATTAGCATTTTATAGCCTACTTCAAGTAGGTGGCAACCCAGTCGCAAACGGGAAGTGGTCGCCAGGGGACACCTTCCCCTTTGTGAATGGTTGCAAAAAAGTTTTTTAAGAGCAGGCAGTGGTCCCATGGACTACTACCTACTCTTAACAAGCATTGGCATAACCAATAGGTCTCGCTTTTGGGACCTTATAAGTATTTAGTTATGCAGCACAATATCCTTGGTGCAACAACATCAACTGTTGCATGGCTAAACACTTATAAGGTCCCAAAGTCGAGACCTATTGGCTATGCCAATGCTTGTTTTTTTTGTTACACTTGTTCGTCTCTAGTCTGATGGTTTCCTTTCTGCGGGTGTGAGCCACCGGAAGTCATATAGGAGGGGTACCAGTCGTGATAGCTTGAGCATCACAGCACTGTCTGAAGCCTCCGCAGACCTAGTCATACGTGTGCAACTTATGCAGCTGTCCCCCTTGTTGCACTCTATCCATAATCCCCATGCACACGCCCAGTAAATGTGTGATTGTCACAGACTGCCTGTTAGATGCACATAGTCCACAACACTGCTAGGGTGAAACATCATCAAGGAAAATCTATGGTGTAGCCTTAAGTTAAATCCCGTTTTTTCCTTAAATAGAACATAATTTACATGGTAAGACTTATTTTTCTCAGACCCACTAACAATAGGTGTGGCGGGTGGCCCGCACTCGCAAAAGAAAGTTCACGTCATCACACAAACAGAAGCACAAGAATGCACACACACACAGAAACTGGCCCACACAGAAACAAGGAAGCAAGCAGGGGGGTAAAGGAACGTATAAATAAGCATACACAATGACAGACACACTGGAACGGACACAAGAACACATGTAGACACAAACGGGGAACGAACACAGGAAAATAATCTTACATTCATAAACAGGGACACATCCAGACACAATCAGGAACAAAGTCATAGATGTAAACGCACAAACACAAACAAGCAAGGACACTTACACAGGGGCAAACAACACTGCAGAGACGCTCGCAAGCACAAAAACATGAGACAATAATGGGGACATCAGTACATACACAAACACACGGCAGGCAAATAGGGATGGACAAAAAAAGAAACAGCCGCACACAGGATGGACACGGACAAATAAGGGTACCAGCAAACAGGAAATCAGACAATGGCACATACCTACAGACACAGACAGGTGCATCGAAGGAGACACGCAATGAATGCACGCAGAGACAAGAACACACACAATAAGAGCGACACAGAGGGATGCACACATGCACACACAGGGACAGGCTCGTGCACAGAAAGAAATTACATAAAGATCAATACATATAGAAACGCACGCATGGACATGCAAACAGGAAAAAAACTGCACACAGGGACAAGAACACACACAGTAAAAGACGCACAGTAGGATGCACTCATTAACCTTCAATTGCAGGAAACACACACCCTTTCAGAGAAGAATGTTTGAGGCTTAAAAAAGTAAACAAGTGGGAGGTGTAGGGGGAGTGCACGCGCGCACGCTAAAAGTTAAATAAGACACGCGGCCGCGAGACGTGCTCTGTGGTGGGGGAGGGGTGGCCGCAGTGTACCCGGCAGAAGCATTAGTGGCAGCATTTTACCAGCGGTGTTTAAGCCGGAAGCACTAGGGCTGTGCAGACACCTCGCCCGCGGACGGCGGCCTGCAAGTTGCCGCTAGTGGGCGCTGTTGCCACGCACAAATACAGTAGAACCAAGTCGCAGCGGCGAGGATAAGTGGTGTTTGACCTCAGTGGCTGCCACTTGGCTGTGACTCAGGTTCTGGGGAAGGTGGGGATCCCGATCTCATAGAGCACCACCCCACGGTGGTAAGGTCTCCGCTGCAAGAGATGGTCAGAGACCCCGGTAGGCAAGGAATCGCAGGCGCACACTGCGTCTCTTCACAATTATAGTCCGACACTAAAAGGATTGGTGAAGTGTGGGGTGCAGGGGGTGATAAAGCACCACGCAGAAGCTTCACAGAGCTCATCATTCTGTGCAGGCAGCCAGAACACGTCCAATGTAGGTGTGTACACTATAAGCAGAGCACTCGTCTAGCTCCAAGTTAACCAGGCATGTCCAGTGTACAGTTGCAAAACAGACACAAGCTTAAGTCAAAGCAAGCAAGACAGGCGGCCGCGAGACGCGCTCTGTGGTGGGGGAGGGGGCGGAGCCTTGAAGAGCACGCTTGGGAGAGCAATCGAGAGGGAAGCCAGTTGGTGCTTTATCGAGCAATGCGAGGAATGCACGTTACTGTGCGTGTAACCACATGCTCTAGGCCAGCAAAAGCTTGTGGTGGCATTTCTTAAGCCCACTCACTAAATGTCTCACCTGAGGCAGCGCATGCGCTGGCTCAGGCGAGACCTAAAAATGAAAATGAAACGTTTAATTTTTGTTTTTGAAACACATCCTGTTTTCCTTTAAGGAAAACAGGCTGCATTTATAAAAGAAACGTTGCTTTATTTAAAATCAAACAAAGACATGGTGGTCTGCTTTCCCTACCAGGCCACCATCCCTGTGTTTTTAGAGATTCTCAATGGGTCGCAAATTGCGACCTACCTCATGAATACTGGGCTTCCTAATTACAAATCGCAAAGATTCGCAATTAACAAGCCACAAACAGAATTCTTTGTACATGTGGCCCCTAGTTCTGCATCGTAGGCATCCTCACTGAAGACATCAACATAGAATATTCCTGTGCATTTGCAGGGATCCAGGAACACCTATTCTTCAAATATAGCAAATTATGATCAGTTAGAGAACCACCTCTAAGCCCACAGATTTAGAGTTACCTCCATTGAAGAATATGGCAGGCCTGCTTTTTATTCGATTTTTCTGAACATAAAAGGCATTTAATCAATCAATGTATTGTGACTACATTGCAGCATCTGACAAAAAGGCAACCCTAAGTTTAATTGTAAAAACCTGTATCAAACACATACAGAGGAAGAAGAATGAAGTAAAAAATGAACCTGTCAGGTCAAGAGGTCAAGGAGTGCAAAGAAAATACATTGATACTTTAAGGAGCCAGCAGCTTTCCTTCCCAGCATGCACTGCACTGGCAGTTTGCCTCACAGCCTCAGTTCTTTTTGAATTACAGTAAGGATTTACAAAGGAAAATATGGCAAATGTATTGACAATCATCTGTTTTCCTTCTGCATTGTAGGATCCTCATTGATAGTCAGAGACATAGAATTGAGTAGCAAGCATATCCCTAACTCGTAAATGTCCATATACAGCTATAATTAATAAAATATTTTAAGGTGTACACTAAGCAGGTGTGTGGCAACAGAGTTACTCTAATTAAATAGTTTTATTTAAGTTACCTTGCCCAAAAAAGAATAAGCTCTTGAATCTTCATCTAAACAGTAATGTTTAACGAAAGTATGAATGCATTTCCATGTAGCTGCTATACAAATTTCTGTAACGTTTTTAATCCAGGTGACAGATGTATCCTTACTACATGTAGAATGGGATTTAGGTTTCCCTGGTAGAGGTTTGTTAGCTAAATGGTAACAAAGGGTAATACAAGAAACTAACCATTTCGCTATAGTTTGCTTAGATGAAGCCATACCAGTTATTAGAGGTCCATAATTGATGAACAACCGGTTTGTTTTGCGAATGTCTTTAGTTCCATCTAAATAGAACTTAAGAACTCTTCAAACATCTAAAGAGAGAATAGTCCTTGCTGCTGGGGAAGAAGGGCTATGAAAAATATCAGAAGTGAAATTGTTTGATGAAATCAAACCTCCTCTAGCGAGGAAACTGTACCTACAGTTTAGGTATGGTTGTCTACGACTTAATCACTTCAGACGAAATTGGTGTAAAGTAGGGGAGAGTGTTGAAGAATGTTGCCGCTGTTGTCAAGGGATCACTGAGTCACCTGAACATGTTCTATTCTTCTGCCCCTATACTCCTGATCCCGACTTAAATGGATTGTCCCCTCTGTAGAAATCTGTGAGTAAGGAGACACAAGGAGGCATATAGAATAATGAAGACAAACACAATGGGTATGATTGTATTTTATATAGCAAAGTTTTTAATGGCTGCATGGATTAGGCGTACTAAGAATTCCTCTGAAAGTTTTAAGGGTGTAGCTCCTATGATTTGGCGCACAGATTTTTAAATTTGTAATACTTTTACAAATGTAGTTTTAGCATAAACAACCGTTTCTCCTAGGCAAACCTATGAGGTTTGTAACTGTAAATGATGTAATCCTTACAATTATGCTGCTACTATATGGAACTTTTTCCCTTTTGCACAAACACCAATGCACTTTGACTGAACTGTCTTGCTGTGATTGCAAATAGGCTGTGACTGTTTATTTATATTGAATTGTCTCATTTGTATTATGTGTTTGTAATTGTCTTGTTTTATATTGTACTTTTATGATCCGCAAAGATCAAAATAAAGTCTTTTGATTGATTACGGTGAAAGTCTGGCACAACCTTTGACAAAAAGAAGGATATATTCTTAATACTACTCTTTTCCTGTCCAAAATAGTAGATGGTTGTACAGAAGATAGAGCTGGCTAACTCTTCTTGCTGACGAAATGTCCACTAGAAAGGCTACCTTCCAAGTGAGGTGCTGCATTGAGGCTAAAGTATGGGCCTTAAAGAAGGAGCCATTAATTTGGATAGATATAAATTTAACTCACAAGGAAGAGCAGGCTATCTAGGAGAAGGAAACATATGTTTTCCAGTCCTTCTAAAAAGTCTTTAGCAACTGTTATAGTAAAAAAGGATCTGAAATTGACCCTTTCCTATATGCTGTAATGGCAGCTAACTGTACTTTTATTAAGTTGAATTGCAATTTTGATAGTTCCAAATGTAGATATGGTGAAATAAAATCTTATTGGCATTTAATTGGATCATTGCTATTTTAAAGACACCAGATAACAAATCTTTTCCATTTAAAAGAGTAAGATGCTCTTGTGTTTGAACGTTTCACTTCCTTGAGAATAGTCATACTGTTAATAGAAAGATTTAAGTGCCTGTAGTGAATGATTTCAGGAGCCATGCCCCCAAATTCAAGGAGTGTATGTTGGGATGAAGAATCTTTCCCTGCATCTTCGGCAGGAGATCGTGTTTGCAGGGCAACCTCTTGTGGGGTCTGATGGCGAGGAAGTACCTCTAGATACCACTACCGTATGGGCCAATAGGGTGCTATTAGAATCATTAAGGCATCTTATGTTTTGAGCTTGAGTAGTACTGCTGGGATTAATGGAATCAAAGGAAAGCATCAAGAAAACGTTTTGACCAATCAATTAAAAAGGAAATTGCCCGAGTTTGGTTCCCGCATTCTTGATGCGCAGTTTGGGCATTTTGCGATTTCTCTTGTGGCGAATAAGTCTATGTGAGGAAACTGCCAGTCATGCAAAACACCTAATACATTTGATCGGTCTGATTCCCATTTATGGTGGTCTATGAAGTATCTGCTCAGTAGATTTGCTTGACAATTTTGTATGCATGGCAAATGGATTGATGGATTCTTTGCCAGTAACCAATGCCAGATCATTTGAGCTTCTAGAGAGAGAATTCTTGATCTGGTACCCCCTTGCTTGTTTAGATAGCACATTGTTGTGGTATTTTCTGTTTGAATAAGAATCCTGCTGGTCTTTAGAAATGGAGCAAAAGCCTTTACGGTGAGATGGACGGCTTTCAATTCCAAAACATTTATGTGGTACAATTGCTATTTTTGCGGCCATTGATGTTGTACTTTGAGATTTTGTAAATGCACTCCCCATCCTGTCAGCGAAGCATCTGTGACAATTGTCTGTTTTGTAAGATCCTGGAAAAAGGGATTCCATTCACGGATTGCTTCTTTTGCACCACCACATCAGAGATTGCTTGGCTTGTGTGGAGAAAGAGCTTGTCTTCCCAGTTGTCCTTCCAATGAGACCATTGGTCTTCAAGACACTGTTGTAAGGGTCTCATTTTGAGACGTGCATTCGGAACTAGATAAATGCAAGACACCATGGACCTTAGTAGAGATGAAATCTGTCGAGCTGTTTGATACGAAATTTGAAACAGTTGGTGACATTTCCGAAAAATGGTAGACAGTCGCTCCTCTGAAGGATACATTTCTCCTTTTATAGTATCCGTAGGGGCTCCTAGGTAATCGAGAAGTTTTCAAGGTGAAGAGATCGACTTCTTGTGATTGATATGTAAGTCCAGCCCTGTCAAGAGTTTGGGCATTTTGTTGAAATCCAAATGTGCTTGCCGATAAGAATGTGCGTTTATCAGTCAATCTAGATAATGGTAAATGTAAATCTCCTTTCTCCGTAGGTGACTGCAACCACCGCCATGCACTTGGAGAATATTCTGGGTGCAGACTTTAGACTGAATAGAAGGACTGTGTACTGATAATTGGCTTTTCCCACTGCAAAACGTAAGACTCTCCTGTGTTTTTTCACTACGGGTGTGTGAAAATATGCATCTTGGAGATCAACAGAACACATCTAGTCACCTTTAATTTATTGTGGATAGATCTGATGCAGGGCTAGCCTTCTGAAGTTTGTTAATTGATATATTTGGTTGTATGTCATAGGTCATAGTTCGTGCATCCGGTTTTAAGGAAATCAGTCTAAGCTAAGACAACCAGCAAATATATACACATTGCAGAATTGTGTTATGGCCAGATCTGCTTCATCTATTGACAGTTTGTCATTCTTGAACAATCTCCATGAAATCTTGTCTCCTGTCATTAGGAAGATCATCTGTGAATGCAGCAAGAGAGTCCCATAGCGCTCAATCATATAGGGCTAAAATGGCAGATGCACTAAAGTTCCTAAACGTTACAAAAGCAGCATTGTATATTTTCCTTACTATTGCATCCAAGCTCTTACATTCTTTTTCAGGAGGGACTGAAGTTTCTGGAGTTGAAGGATGTTTATTTCAGCAAAAACTATTATCGAGTCTGGTTTGGGATCTTGCCTTAGGTAGATAGGATCTTACTGTGACGCTTTGAATTTTTTGAGAAGCTGAGGAGATGGTTTAAGGAATTTTTCTTTTGCAAGATCTGCAAATCCGGGAACCAGAGGTAAGGTAGGTCTTGGTGAACATCTTGGTTGCAAAGTCTATTTCCTGTTGTACTTGCAGTTGAATTTTTCATTTATTGGCACCTCTGACTAGGACATCTTGAAAGGTAAGTATGTCATCTACAGCAGATGACCTAAGAGTCTGCCGGAGGAGTGGGAGCATATGCAGAGTAAGAATTGTTGGAATAAGACTTAGTTGGTGAAGGAGGCTGAGAAGGTGTTTTTCTTCTTTTTTGTCTTTTGGGGTCAAATGACTTGGAGGAGATGACTGTGGAGGACCTTTAGTCTGTGGTAAAAAAGTTGGTTGAACTATAGGACATACCGGAGGAGTAATTCTAGGAAGTAAATCTAGATGAGTATGATGTTATTGAACAAGATCATTCTGTGGGATTATTAAAGTTGGTCTAGTCTGGTTTCCATCTTCTTGTTGATGGGTATCAGAAACCAAACTTTTGAGATTTCTGACTGTCTCAATGTCGATCTCCTTGATGGTGAGTGTCTTGACAGCGATCTTGATGTCGACAAAAATAAAGCCGATCTCCTCAACATCGACCGACGATGTGTCGGAGTCGAATTTTCTGCCGTCGACATTCTTGCAGCCAATGGTTACAGTGTCGGAACTGGAATCAATATCCAAGGAAGACTTAACGGTACCTGAAGCATTGTCGTCAGCATCGCTGTAGTCGTGATCCTCGACAGCGAGCAAGTCGGTGCCAACGCCTGCCTCAAAGCCGACCAGTGCTCGCAAAGGCTCTGTGAATGTCCAGAATGATAGTGACAATATTTTTTATGTTTCCTTATGTTTCCTTTCTGTAGATCTTCCTCTATGGGATCTTTATGCTATGCTATGACCATTTGAAGCAGGATGGGGAATATAATTACAGATCCAAGAGCAAGAATCATCGGAGGTGCCAGGTCAAGAGGGGATCCTGATTTAATTTTGTTGAAAATTTCAGCAAAGGTATCCAAGGAGAGGGGCGGGAATTCCAACAAGTTAGCTGGATTGGATTCAGTGATGTGACTTGTGGCTTGGCATGTGGTCTTGGGACATCTCTCCTCCCTTTGAAAGGAGAGGTAGACAACCACAATTTTAGTGTTAAAATAGGAGGCCAGAGCATTACATTTATCATTGGAGGGTTCGGAAGGTGGTTCAATGGGATTAGTTTCTAGCAGGGCTTTACCGATTTTATACATCTCTCTAGGTGAGTAAGCAGCTCAGCTTTAGAGCGAGAGGTTCTGGATTCACAAGAAGGAGCCCCTTCTCTGTTTGATTTTCTCTGTTTCTCAGGGGAATGCCCTTACGGTCTTTTAGGGCCCTCTTGGACATTTTTTGACAGAATTCACACACTTTAACAGAGAGAGAGGCAGGTAGACAGACAACACACAAAATGTGGGTCTGAGGAAGCCTTTTTTCGCCCACATGAAGGGCATTTCACAAAAAGTGAAGCCATATTGAGAAATATTCACCACTTTTTCAATGGAAAATTGGGGAAAAATGGAAAATAGCCCCAAAAATGTCAAATAAAGTCAAAAGAATTCACTTTTTTGACAAAAGATAAGAACGTTCTGGGTAAAGAAACCCAGAGAATGTTCAGAGATTTTCTCACCATAAGCCGGAAAAAAGAACTGAGCCTGTGAGGCAAACTGTCAGTACAATGCATGCTGGTAAGGAAAGCTGCTGGCTCCTTAAAATAACAGTGTATTTACTTTGCACTCCTTGAACTCTTGACCGGAGAGGGTCACTTTTTACTTAATTTTCCTTCCTCTGTCTGAGCTCAATAGATGTTTTTACAATTAAACTCAGGGTTGCCTTTTTGTCAGATGCTGCAATGTGATCACATTACATTGATTAGATGTCTTTTATGGTCCATAAAAATTCAGCAAAAAGCAGGCCTGTCATATTCTTTAATGGAAGTAACTCAAATTCCATTGACATTGAGGTGGTTACCTCCAACTAATAATGATTTTCTATATTTGAAGAAAAAGAGTTCTGGGATCCCTGCATATGCACCGGAATATTTTGTATTTATGACTATCAGTGAGGATCATACAATGCTGAAGCAATTGTTATTCTGTTTCAGATTTCAGAATCAACACATGTTAGAATGGTCACACAAGATCTCTGCTTAGCCTTTCAACACAAGGTGACAGTCCACTCACATTTTATACATCTGTTCATATTTTCCCTACATTTGATGTACCAGTGTTGGACGTGAAAGGAACTAACAAGAGCCATATGGCTATGTTGGGGAGTTAGGTTCCATCTCCTTCCCCTTCAAGATCTGAATCTGCAGCAGAGAGGGTAGTGTAGTCTAGTCCACCTTCAGTGCCCAGGTAAAATTCCAACAGTTCTGTTTAGGGTGGTTATGCTGAAGGGGGAACTTGATGGGAATGACTGCTCATCTTTTTCTTGTGCCTCCTTGTTTGAGTTAGGGACTGATGGCTGGCTATGTAGCACACTCCTTCTCAATCATCATTGCCCAATTTAAAAGCTGGGCTGAGGAGGCCTCACAAGATAGGCCCCTCTGGTGAGACAGGCTGTTCCAACAATATAGGAGTGGGGATCGACTCCCTGGTGCAAGTCTCCAGAGTCAAGAGTGCAAATTGAGAAGTAATCCCCTGATCTGTGTCCATGGAGGAGACTGGCTCAGCTTCTCAGTATAAAGCCCAAATAGAGAAACTGGCTGCACCCTACAGTGGATCCTTTGTGCCTAAACAAGCAGCTCGTATTGGATCTATGCTACGAAGGAGTCCCTAGAGCAAATGAAAATTTGGTCCCTGAAGGGCCTACAACTCCAAGCACTTAACACCTCTTCCCAGGGTATAGTTGGAAATCTTGTTGGGTACGTACAAATCTCATCACTATCTTCATCAATGGGGATACTGGGCTAATTGCATATCCATAACATCACTGATCTAGGCGTACTTCGCAAGGCTGCGTTCTATTATAAAATATGGTCATCCCGATAGATTAGTAGAGGATGGACTTCCGCTGAAACAGAGGGTCCTTGCATGCTGAGAAATCACCACGCAGCGGTCTGACATTCGTGAGGGGTGTCCAGTTCATGACCAAGATGGGGTCCATCACTCTATCCCATCAGGTAAGGGATTTGGATCGTCCCTTGGGGGGAGATTCTTAGCTTTACACCTACACACACTCTAGGTACACTTAGAGTAGGGCCAGCATTGTAGGAGAGTGTCTGATTACTGCTTGTGTTATATGCTTGCATATGTATATCGTTTTAGTACCATGGTGGGACTACATCTACTATTTACTCTTTTGGTGCTTATAATCACATTTATCTGTTTCTACCTACTAATCATGAAGCACACGTATTTTATGCAAGAATAATGTTTGTTCAATAAATTTATTTAAAACGTCCCACTGTGTATTCTCTGTATATTTCTGTGAGAATAATTAAGCATTAAGTGACTGAGCGAAAGGTTCTGTACTGTTTCCACGATCCCTGAGGGGTCAGGATTGTCATGTTCAGTGGTAGCCAGGTCTGGTGGCTCAGTGGACTAATGCATCCATTGCAGGGGCCTGTGTTCGACCTCATGGTCACCGGTTCAAATCCTGGCAGGTCCACTCAGCCTTTCATCCATCTGAGGTTGATAAAATGAGTACTGTTGTGGAACAATAAACATTTGTTATTCAGCACCGAGGTACCTCTGGGTGAACGTGTGCTTTACACATGTTATGTTGACAGAAACTGTTCGCTCCCTGGTAGGTTATGGAGGCTTACAGTACCACTGTGAGCTAGGTGGTCTAGAGGCCAACATATCCTGTGGGGGTGTCAGGAATCAGTCTTGACACCCAGCCCTTAGATGATGTTGTCCAAATAATGCACAGGTTCTACAGATTGGTAGGAGCTACTTGACATTTTCCAACTTAAAAGCACAGCTTAGAAGCTCTAACAAGATAGGTCTGTCTGGTGAGACTGGATGCTGCAACACCAGTCAACACTGTAGGAGTGGGGATCAACTCCCTGGTACAAGTCTCCAGAGTCACCAGTGCAAATTGAGAGGTAACCCCCTGATCTTCGCCCAGGGAGGGAGACAGCCTCAGCTTCTCAGTATAATGCCAAATAGAGAAAATGGCTGCACCCTACAGTGGATCCTTAGTGCCTAAACAAGCAGCTGGGATTGAATCTATGGTACTAAGGAGTCCCCAGAGTGAATGAGGATTTGGTCTCGGAAAAGCCTTCAGCTTCAAGCACTTAATACCTCTTCCCAGGGTGTAGTTGAAAATCTTGTCTGGTGTCAAAGGGAAAATGATCTTGCGACCAGATGCTTTTACCACCCAAGGCTCCTCAAATCACTTGCGTACAAGGTCCAACAGGAAACAGCTAGGACAAGAGGACAGTAATGGCCAATAGAAGTTTGGGGTAGCCCCTAGATATGATTGCCACCTGTCCAGTATTTTAGTAGCCTGATCAGTATTTTCCTGTAATGCTTATAAATCATTGGGAAGAAAAGCAAAAGCCTGCTTTTTCCCCCCATTCAAATATGAACTATGAACAGCAAATGCATAGAGAAGTCATTTAACTATACATTTTAGAATTACCTAAAGCATACCTTACTTATTAATAAATCTAATCGAGACTAAATTATCACATACAAGTGTCTGGGTTTTCTGAATATACACGCATGAAGAAATAACCGGTATTTTTCTCAGAGAAAGGGGGCAACCATACCCCTAGAATAAAGGGAAACTCACCAAAACCATTTTAACCATCATTTACCAAAGATATACAATAGTCACCCATGGCGGCCAGTGGTAGCCAGAAGTTGCCTCCAGAATCTAAGGGATGTATTTAGGTGCCAATGGAAGTCATTGGATGTCATCGGTGCCCAGAAGTTAGGAGCGCCCACCAAAATCGAGGCAAGCCCATCGGAAGACTTGCCCCTTTTTAGTTACCAAATAAACCCCAGGGGTGGTCCCTATATGGCAAGCATGCCAACCCTCTGCCAGAGTAATAGTTCCCTTCAGATTAGGAGTAGATTCCGTCATAAGTAGAGAGGAACCGAGTTTATTATTAGGTGCAAAAGTTCAATGCACCATGGGTCACGGGAGGGGGGTGGTGACGAAATGGCACACCGCCTTCAGCGCCAGGCACCCGTTATGGACCTATGCACACCCTCTAAGGGTCTACTCCGAATGTTTTCTTATATTTTTAATACTTGTAAACCCTTGGTTAGGGTGGGTCTTAGCGCGCCCACACCGCCGGGTTTTCACTATCACTCTCCTGGTCCTGATGAAAGCCTGACTAACACTCATTAAGGCAGAAACATGTTGACCTCACCTTCAGGGATAAAAATGAACTTTTAATTCTAGTTCTTTATCCCACACAATAATTGTTATCCATGTCTGATTGGCAAAACCGATAAAGTATTCTTTTGACACAATTCGGACATTTTTAAATTTCACTATATTCACCCTTCACAAAACCTTTTTTTACCAGCTCCGCTGTAATCTGGAGTCGTAGCACACTAGGGTGGCATTCGGCCACTCCTGGTGGGACCCAATGATGAAGCATGTCACCAGGTTGGTGAGTGAGGGCTTTTTTAAAAAAAAACGAGTGGGTTTTTCAAACAGTAAAAATTTACTGCGATTGTTTACATGCTTGCTCTTCTCTCTTTCTGCTATTTTGATGCAGTCCTCTGTTGATTATTTGATTTAGTTTGAGGGGAGTAGGAGTGGTCCTATTTTGTTCCCTTCCTCTCTTGTTGTTTTCCGTCCAATAAATATGTATACATCATCTCTAGGACACTCGCCCTTGTAACTCAAACATGCTTCCTTGCTTGGAGAAGGCGCGCCGCCTATGCTTGTGTCAGATTTTAAAGAGCAACTAGAGACGCCTGGAACCGCGTGACGTCCCGTACGGTGCAGCCGCTAAATGCCGGTTAGAACGCGTATGAGGAGAAGAAAGACTACAAATCGTCTACGTTCAGGGGCAAAAGTGTTGGCGTAATGGCCACAATTGTTTGTTAACTGTTACCTTAAATCATAAACATATAGGTATGTACAAGAGGCCTACATGTGCACATTAGGACAGATGGGTGTGCCTCCTTAAGTATAAACAAAATACTCATCATAACATGGTAAATGCATTCAAGACATACAGGTATCAAAATCATCATATATACGAAGTCTAGTTGTGTGTATTACAACAGATGAATATTCCATCCTTGGATGTGAACACGATATTTATTAACACATAGGCAATGCAATGACAGACTAAGTATTAAACAAATGAGATTAGTCAAATGTACACTTATATAAATCCACACATTGAACAATATCGGGTGAAACATGGGTGATTCAGTGTTATGAGTCGATTGTCTATAAAACAATACAAATATTAAACAATCCTACAGACTCATATACGACAATTCTATTTAAAGAAGAGGCCATTCTCTCAACTACATGTGAGCACACAACCACATTCTAACCAAAAAGGTGAGTCTAGGATATGTGCAGTAATTGGCCCTCATATTACTGATAGGAACAGTTAAGTATTGAGACAAGCCAGTTGGGCATTGCTAGGGTCCAGTTCGTTCAGCCCGTTAGCAATGGTGTCAAGACGTACCATCCATTTTAATTCTCGGATATTCAGAATTGAGGCGATGTTACCTCCTCTCGGTCCCAGTTCAGGTTTCTCTATCACCAACCACTGCAATTGGTCCGGGTTAAGTCCCATCTGTGTAAAGTGTTCGACTAGAGGCACCCCTACCACGGAGAACCGGATCCTTCTCTGATGTTGCAGTAGCCTTGCCTTAATCTTCTGTTGCGTCTGACCCACATAGAGTGAACCACATGGACAAATTATACCATAGATCTCATTTGTAGAGTTGCAAATGGTAAAAGAATGCAGGGTAGTCGTGTATTGTTTGTACGTAAAGTTCTTTGTAGGAATTGTGGTTAGGCAAGCTTTACAATTTCCACATTTGTAGTGTCCTTTTACCAGAGGTAAATTCCAGATTGATTGGATCGTTGGTTCTGTCACGTTCTCCAGGAAGGAATGGACCACATGATCTTTAACACTCATTGCTTTCTTGAAAGAGTGCATGGGTAGGTTTGGTTGGTCTAAGTCATTTGCCACTAGGTTCCAATGTTTATTAATTACCTTTTTATGGCATTGCTTCTGGTAGAGAATGTTGTGACACAGATTAGTCTTTGTGGAGATGTGTCATTCCTCTCTTTGGGGGTCAGTAAACTTTCACGTGGGTTGTGCCAGGCCGTCTTCTGTGCTCTCTTTACAAGTCTTCTTGGATATCCTCTGCTCATCAAACGGATGCTCAAGTCTTCAGATTCTGACATATAGTCTGCCTTCTTCGAGCAATTCCTGCAAATCCGTAGAAACTGGCCCACCGGATGGTTATCTCTCAAGCCACGTGGGTGGTGACTATTATACCTCAGGAGGGAGTTGCGTTCCGCAGGTTTCCGGTATAGCGTTGTGTACAGCTTGTTGTCTTCACAGCAAATTTTAATATCAAGGAAAGCTATGTCATTGGTATCAGATTGTATAGTGAATTTTATGTCCTGATCACATTGATTCAGCTACTCATGGAGTTTATATTGGGTGCTACTTTTTGGGAAAATGTGTGGCTTTGAAGCATGTTAAAGCTTGTGGGGCAAGTAATGATAACTAAGACTGCAAACACTGCAAACACTACGCACCACTTTCTGGGGTGTAGACCGTTTAAGGGTGTTGGTTTATGACTTAGCCACACA
Source organism: Triturus cristatus (assembly GCF_964204655.1). Lineage (NCBI taxonomy): Eukaryota > Metazoa > Chordata > Amphibia > Caudata > Salamandridae > Triturus > Triturus cristatus. The sequence continues at coordinate 295,230,290 of NC_140589.1, read as the reverse complement.
CTTGCATCCTGCAGTAACGAGGCATTGGTAGTCTGTTATCTTACCTGACAGCTCCCACACCACCCTAACGGCCAGCCCAGTGAGTCTGTGGCGTCTTGTGGAAAGGGTGGGCGGAGGACTCGGTCCTAAGCATCTCAAGGGTTATGTGTTGTTTTTCAAAGTAAAGGTGGGAAACATCTGCTGGTTCTACCTCCACTGAAGTGGCAATAATTTTCCATGTTATCGCACTGCATCTTTTTAATATAAGTTCTAAAGCAGATGACCCTTCGAAACTAAGGTGTGTTAAATAATGTTTCTTCTAAAAGCTCAAAAGTATCGGATAAATTAGGTGAGTTGGATGCATGCATGGAACTTGGGATTGATGAGTGTAGGGCTTAACAACGGTTAGCCCTTTCTTTGCCCGATTCCACCAGTGCCTTGGAGTTACTGTAGTCGATTGGTATTTATGTAGTGTTTACTTATACCTTGCAAGGCCCAAAGTTTTTCAGGGTGGACAAGTAAGCAATTTATTTGTTGTGTATGGTTGGGGGTGTTGGTTGTGCTGTTGCTTATCAAAGAACATGTCTTGGTGTATTGCATAAGGAATGAGAATGTGCGCCATTCTTTTTGCAGTGGCATGCCACTGCGCAGCAATGCAGGAGGATGCTATTAAAAACAAGCATTAAAAATGCAATAGGTCTTGCCTTTGATTAAGTTAAAGCCATTTGCTTTGCTAATAGTATCGCATAGCAAAGCAAATGGCTTTAACTTAATAAAAGGCGAGACCTATTGCATTTTTAATGCTTGTTTAATTTATGCAACTAACATCCATTGACAAAGCCAATAGTCATGGCTTGTTGTAGGTCTAATGTTACTGGATGCAAGGATAGAAACAGCAAAATACCAGTCGTGCGGCACATTATGCTCAGCACATATTTTTACCTTAGGTGTTTTAAGCCACGCCCTTTATTACATCAGACACAACCCTTGGAGAGACCCCCAGTTTTTTCATGCCACTTAAAGCCCTGGAAACAACACCATGTCACAGTCATCTCACGTCCTGGCACTGTGCATCATGCATGACTTCCAGGTTTTCAGATTGCCTATGTGCAAGGGCATAGTGAACCCTCCCCCACCCCACCACACCCAACCCCTTGCTTTAGGAACTACAGCAGGGGTGAAGTTCTTTATGGGTCTCTTCTAACTGCAACTCAGTAGACAAAGGCTCTGCTCAAAATTAATGCGAAAAGGTGAAAGGGTGAATGGATGGATAATGAGAGAAAGGATGGATGGATGGATGCGCGAGTGGAAGGATGGATGAGGGTAAATAGATGGATGTATGGATGGAAGGGTGTATGGATCAGTAAAAGGATGGAGGGCTGGGTGAAAGGGTAGATGATGGGCCAGTGAATGGGTGGATGGATGAAAGAAATGATGGATGGATTGAAGAATTGATGAGTGAAAGGGTGAATAAATGGAAGGATCGATGGATGGATGAGTAAAAGGGTGGATGTAAGGATGGACTTGTGAGTGGAAGGGAGGGTAGATGGACAAAAGGATGGATAGATGAGTGAAAGGGTAGAGGGATGAGAGAAATGATGGATAGATGAGTGAAAAGATGGATGAGAGATAGGGTCAATGGATGGATTCATGAGTGGATGAGTGGGTGGATGGGTGAAGGGTGTATAGAAGGATGGGTGGCTAAGTGAAAGGGGAATGGAGAGATAAAAGGATGGATGGATGAGTGAAAGCATGGATGAATGATTGGCAGAATGGATGGACAAATGGTTGCATGGATGAGTGAAAAGAAGAATGTAAAGATGGATGAGTGAAAGAATGCATACATGAGTGAAAGGGAGGGTGGAGAGCTGGAAGAAAGGATGGATGGATGAGTGAAAGGTTGATTTGGTGGATGGATGAGCGACTCGGTGATGGATGAATAAGTGAAAGATGGCTGGATTGGTAAAAAGGGTAAATGGTTGGAAGGATGAGTGAATGGATGGATGGGTGGAAGAGTGGATGGATGAGTGAAAGGATGGCTTGGGTGAAAGGGTACATGGTTGGATGGATGAGTGAATTGATGGATGGATGGAAGAGTGGATGGCTGAGTGAAAGGATGGATTGGGTGAAAGGGTGGATGGATGATGGATGGATAAGTGGTAGGGTGGATAGAGGGATAGATGAGTGAAATGATGGATGGAAAGATAGATGATGGATAGGTTTGTAGATGGCTGAAAAGGTTTGGATATGGATGGGCACACAGATGGAAGGAAAGAATGAATGGTGAAAGACTGAATGACGGATGAAATAATTAATAGATGACAGAATGCACATTTGAAATGGTGGATATCAAGGGTTTGTTGGAAGAATGAATGGCTAGATCCCTGGACAAGAGAGCTCTTCTGTGGAGGGTTGTGATGACTTACTTTGCTTTTTTGGTGCCATAAGAGCTTTAGTTCAAAGTGGGAGGTATTTACATTTTCTGGCTACTCCCTTGCCTATGTGTTACTTTATGTATGGGATCAATACATCATGCATATGACATTTTGAGTGACACCCAACTGCTACTTGAATGTTACACTATTAATTGTAAATGTCTGCATGTTTTGTTTTAGGTGTAAGGTTTTAGGGAGAGCCTCATAGTGCCATGAGCTGTGCTTGATATGTATATTGCGTTTGTAGCAATAGGCAAGGCGTCAAAAATAAACAATGCAATAGTGTATCAACAGTGCTTCTTTAAGAAAGCTGCATGGAAAAGCAACTGTATGACTTCCGTCAGCTAATGCAACTCTCTACAAAGCTCCCATATGGAAAGTCAGATTCCATATTTTAAGTTCCACTTGCTGAATCGCCCATAATGCGTTCATTATAGTGGGCTCATCACAGCAATCCTCCGTTTAGTTTACCTATGCGTGCCGCTTTACATCTCACAATGGCACTCTGATATGAGATGCTAGTAACAAAGTCTATCTGAGCAGATCTTCCTGACCACTTCTCTCACCAAACATGCCTGCTCAGGACCATGAGTTGTAAACAAAATATCAGACAGGACAAACCAGTTCAGTGACCATATAAATAGATTATTATCATATGAAATACCACAAAAAGACCTGCACATTTGCTCAAAGCTGCGTGCATACCGAAACAAGCCTTGGCATAGCCAATAGGTCTCGCTTTTGGGACTTTATAAGTATTTAGTTATGCAGCACAATATCCTTGGAGCAATAACATCAACTGTTGCATGGCTAAAAACTTATAAGGTCCCAAAGGCGAGACCTATTGGCTATGCCAATGCTTGTTAAATATTCTTCCAGGAACTCATCGAATGGAAATAGGTAATTTCTCCACAGTCTACACTAGATATCGCACCACAAGAGCAAGTCCAAGTACAATTTACAGATAACAGGCGTCATTTATTTACATTTTTGCCTCCTTAGGAAGACTGTTTTGGCAGATGGATAAAAACCCAAGCGCAAAGCACCAAAGGGACACTGTGACCTTCTAATGTCTTTGTCACCCACAATGCCAACAGCCTTTGCACGTCACAAGGTATAAGAGGCATTAAGGGGGTTTACCCTGCTGGCAACAAGCATTGGAAAGTTACTGATCGCCTTTATTTGAGAACCAGCTTGGTGGCCTCAGGACCACAACCCTTGACCATTGCCCGCATTCAAACTGCAGGTATCAGAGGACACACTCAAACATTCTTCAATTCTGTTCACTGGATTCAATCATCACCCTTTGACAACTCTTAAAGGTATCATTTTTATTGATATTTGCACTTTTTAGAAGGGGTGAGGGGAAGACCTGGACAATACCCGAGGAGAGGAACAGGCAGACACAGAGTAAAAATAATGTAATAGGTACAACGAAAGGCAGAGCAAGTAAGCTGTGACAATGAGCATTGTTATGAAAATATTTATTTTCAACTAATACTGAGAAAAATCCACATTCTAAGATTCATATGTAGAAAGGTCCCTGCCTCCCCAGCAGCACCAGGAGCAGAATCCTGTGAACAGAACACTTATGACGTGATAAGCAACCCTGTGTGACGTCAGGAGGCCCAGGGTATGTGCAGAGGGGAGGCCTCCGCCGCAGCTGAGGGAAAAGGGGAGACCACTGTTGGGAAAGTATGTCGGGTAGGATGGAATCTTCTTTCAGGTTGATCGCAGGATCATTTCTGTGAATAAATAGTTTAATTGTCTTAAGAAATTGGATAATACCTGTGCAATGCCTGCTCACCCTGTTAAAATGAAACACGTGGCTTCCCCCGCAAAGTGCTGATGTATGATGACACGTTGAAAGTCTCCATTGTGACGTGTCCTGGGTATAGAAGGATGGTAACCAGGCAGCTGCAGTGTTGCACTCAGGGACACCGCACGGAGAGGAGCTGGAGATGGGGTCAGTCAGAGGCTAAAGCTGCAAGGGCTGAGCAGGCTCCAAAATGGAAAGGGGCTGGGGTGGGTCTAAGGGAGCAAGGTAAGTGAATGAACCAACCGAAAACTGAACTGAACACTGAACTTAGAGCGGACTTGAAATTCTTAACTTCATCCTTCATTTCTTCTCCCAGAGAAACAGAGAAAGAAAGAGAGAGAGAGAGAGGGGAGGAGAGAGAGAAAGAGAGAGAGAGGAGAGAGAGACAGGGGAGGAGAGAGAAAGAGATAGAGATGAGGAGAGAGTGAGGGGGAAGGAGAGAGAGAAAGAAAGAGCGACAGGGAGGGAGGGAGGAGAGAAAGAAAGAGAAAGAAAGAAAGAGAGAGAGAGGAGAGAGAGAGATAGAGAGAGAAAGAGAGAAATAGAAAGAGAGAACGAAAGCAAGAGAAAGAGAGAGAAAATGTGAGAGAGAGGGAGAGAGAGAGAGAGAGAGAGAGAGAGAGAGAGAGAGAAAGAGAGAGAGAGAAGTTTGAACGTATTTGCCAGGGATGCTTTGGTTCCTAATCAATCCCTGAGCAGCTGCAATGGCACTGGGGCCCCGCAAAGTGTGGGCCCTCTGCACCAAATTACGGAAGTATTTTACTGCTGAAAAGGACCACTATACTTAAATTCAGATAAAGGAGGATATGGCGCTGTGTCTGGGTGCAAGCTGCTCCGTTCACTTTCTACATCTTGAACTACAAGAAAAAATAGGAGATGGCCGACCCGGGGGCAACACGATCCCAGTTGTTTCACCTTCTGTTCAGTCCTCCTTCTGTTAAAGTAACACCGTTATCAGCTTCCGGAGAGGTATTTTGTTAGATGAAAAGCCTGCATTTAGAGCAGCAAAATATGCAAGGCTTTCATCTCATAATACAACTAAAGAGTGACAACTCTAGTTCCTTTGAAGAGAGGCTTCTGTAGCCTCATACTTATGTTAAAATGCTGACAAACACGATGTTATGCAAAACAAAAAAAGAGCGTAGTGTGCTGCAAAAGTGACGCGTCTTTAACAGACAACAACCTTTGCAATGAAACTCTCACCTCCTGGCTCAGTCTGGCCGGATTGAGTCTGGGACATTGGCAGTCTAATAATATCTCGGCGGAATCCCACAGATTACTTTTTTTAATGCTGGAAGAGAAACATTCACGTTACTTTTTTGGTAAAATAACCCGTCAATATGATTAGTTTGTACTATACGAGTTTCTTCAAAAACATAAACCTCTTCCATTTTTGAGTTAAAATAGAAGATCAGCAGTCAGGGCATCAATCTACGAGCATGTCACAACCAAATATTGCACGAGACACAGAGCACCCCCTGGTGGTCAGGGTCAGTTTTAAATACCCACACCAACAAAGCGCTGACATGGAAACAAACAAAAACAAGCATTGGCCGCGCGGCCGTAAAAGTAACGGTCGCGCGGTTGTGAAAGCGAAAGTAATCGCGAGGACGGGACGCGCTGTGTGGTTAGCACGCGAGTGGTGCGCGCGCAGCGGTGATTGGCGGCTGCGCGCGTGCACGCTCGTGTGAACCCAAGCGTTAGGCCAGCGAGGTCTGGTAGCACTTTGGGAGCCCGCTTACTAAAGGTCTCGCCTGAGCTACCGCATGCGCTAGCGCTCAGGCGAGACCTAAAAACGTGAAGTGCACGATTGTCTCAACCTAATATAAACGTATTTTGACTTGTACTTAAGTGGTTGTCTATTTACTTACTTTTATACTATCGCGCAACTTCCTATGATGTGTTTGTAAAACTTACCTTTTGTCCTGAATTTTGACCTTCTGTCTTCCATTTCTGTTCTGAATTTTAACCCTTTGTCCAGAATTTTTACACTTACCTTCCTGAATGTGCACTCATGCCAGTTGGTCATCACTGCTCACGGGTACACACAGTCTGGCCCGTGGTCACAGATCATTCAGTGAGTTTTATGTGTGGAAGATACTTTCCACCATTATTACATACCTACTATTAGGTACAATACCCTAGGGCTGTTCAGATGCATGCACTTTGCAGGTTTACGTTCTAGATATTATCGCCGACATACAAATCACAACAGCAGGTATAAAGGGTGCATTCTCTTCTGGATTTTGAAGGCAGTTACGGACAGATTTTTCAAACACCAACTACCAATCAATCAGTGCTTAATTTGAGCCGGTGGTTTGCGGAGGTCGGCACCAGCACTTCATTTGCAGCACTGGCACTTATAACAGTCTGCCACATGGTGGGCAGTTTGTCTGATTTAGAGTGAGTACAACAACAGTCGTTTACTTATTCAATATAGGTTCAAAATGACTTTTACCTACCGCCCATGCTAACCTTATAGCTTTGGGGCCGTGGAGCAGTCTGAGCTGTCACACTTGTAGGAGTGTGCTGGTTAGTAGCTGGTTAGGTACTTTCATTGGCAGCGCTGGCAAGGGGCAACAGGTGGTGCAAGATGCAGTGGTCTCCTGATAAGGTCACTGGCACTTGATTTTCTGTTTTTAGGTCTCGCCTGACCCGCCTGACCCAGAGCATGCGCTCATCTGGCGAGACTTATTGAGAGGGCTCCAAAAAGTGCTACCAGGCCAGCCTAGAACTACAGTGCATGTGCGCGGGCGCGCGCGCTGCGCTTTACCGCGATTACTTTCACTCTTGCGGCCGCACGGCCGCTTTGATGTTTGATCGCGATCGCATCACTTTAACTTTCGCGGGCGCACGGCCGCTTTGCATAGCCAATAGGTCTCGCTTTTGGGACCTTAAAAGTATTTAGTTATGCAACTGTTGCATAGCTAAACACTTATAAGGTCCCAAAGGTGAGACCTATTGGCTATGCCAATGCTTGTTTACAAATGAAGCACGGCAGCCAATGTATATCGCGCAGGATGTGAGCAACGCGATCAAAGTGTAGGTGTTAACCAGCATCGAGGTATTCATTAAAATGAATTGAACAGGAGGCCTGAACCACTGACCCGAGGCACACATAGTAGAAGATGATGAGATAACCTAACCTATATGTAATACAATAGATGAGTCCAGTTGGATAAGCTGCCTGCGCGTGGCTTTGCAGTGGGGTGAACGGTAGCTCCGTGCGATAAAACGCAGGCGGACCCATTGTACCCTAAGAACAACGATTTGATGGAATGAGGAAGCCCGGCCTTGCGCAAGGTGGGGTGAGGTGTTGAAAAACGGCTTAAAACGTTATTTAATGTCAGGAATTTGTAAAAGCTAACAAAAATCCCATTATAACACTATCTCTTGTCGCCAGTTGCTCACTTCCTTCCTTTTACTCATGCGTTGGCTGTCAAACTGGATATCCGGTTTCTCTAAAGAGTGCACCTGTGTACCTGCAACCCATAAATTATGAAGAGGTATGCATGCTGTCACGTAGGGGCATTCCAGAACTGTCAAAGACGCTTACCCGTGTCCGCTTATGGAACTTTCACACCACCCTAGTCAATGCTTTCAGCACCTTTCTTTTGATGACTTTGAAACAGGGAACCTCCGTAGCCCACCACTTGCAGCGACGACAGATAATGCATTAGGAAAAGTATACTGGCGTAAAAAACAAAACAAAAAAAATCTCACATTCTTGAGTATTTTATTTGAACGTTCATGTCTATCTGCACGGCCGGTCCGATTAGCATGGGCTAAATAAACAAGAGCAACGGCTGAGTTGTGCCTTCTGTGTAGCCTTTGTATTAATTATGTCAATTTAAATACTGTTCTTTGCATTAAAAATAGCATGTCTGGTGTAAAATTGTGTACTGATGTGGCAGTATATAAAGCTTTTTTGGACAATGCAGAGAATTATAACGCCGACATATCTACTTCTGTCGATAAGGCATAGAATTCGAGTTAAAATTTAAAGTTGCTGCACACTTTCTTAAGGCAGATGGCTGAAATTCTTAAATACATAACTCAGCTATGCCGCACACTATATAGTCCGTTATGGCAATGAACAATAATATAACCCCAGAGAAGATTGTTTAAAAAAGGGGTCAAATAGGGCTTTTTAAAGCACAGTTTTCACGTAAATTTGCTAAAACAGCATGGGCTCTGAAATGGTCAGTTATTAAATATTCAAGTACATTCATGATGTGCCAAGACAGAATCATAGGGCTCCCCATAGGTTGACCCTATATTTCCAAGAGGAACTATGGGTGACCCGATATGTTATTAATTACCACTGTTGTGCCAGGGACAGGAGGTGCACACCATATGTCATGCTTGCCCCTTAAAGCCAAGAATTATTTACAAAATGGCAGTGCCAGAATTTAGCTATTAATGCCATCCGTAGATCATGGGTTACCGTGTGCCAAAAATGACCACCAGTATGTCAGGGCCAGCATTTCATCTCGGCTACCCCCTCCATAAGCCACGGTTGTCCTTCCTTATGCTAATATTATCTCTTATATGCGTATGCCAGCATTGTTCCATAGGTGGCCGATATGCAAACAATTTCTTCCAGCATACCATTGCAATTATTTTGTCATGGATGTCATTATTTCAAGAATTGTATTCAAAATACTAGAACCAGCATTTTGCCCTGGGTGTCCTGTATGTCAAGTATTACCTATTAAGCTATGTCCTCCATTTTGACAAGAATAATGTCTGGTATGCCTGTGCACTTTATTTTTGCCACCAGTACCTGTTGTCCCCCGCATGACAGTACCAGCATTTTGGCCCGCCTCAACTTATTGGAGGCTGCAACGTGGACGGGCCGCTAGTGCCAGAGGCACATCAAATACAAGCCTGTCTATGCACATTTGCACCCTGCCCACGCCCTGTACCAGGACCTTGGTCCTCCTTGGACTCCTCCACCATGACCCTCTGCACCCTGAGCCCCTATCACATATCCCATGCCTGCTGCCATTCCTTGCTGCCCAACATGAAAAGTGCTTTCTGCTGAGCCACCTGCCATTTCAAATACACTCTCCCACACCCTCCTCACTTACCCCACACACCTGACACTCCACGCCCTCTCAACACACATGACCACACATACCCAAACCTCACTACACCACACCCCTCCCTGTCCTGCAGACTCCTCAACATTCGCTCCCTCAAGAAACACACCACCATATTGGGATTTGCTACACGACCACTCACTAACCTTGCTCTTCCTTACCGAAACCAGGTTTACTCTCTCATCTGCCCCCTTCATCACCACAACAATCCCCCCCCTACGAGACAAGAACTCACACATCCCACACACGCAGAACCAGATCCGGTGGTCGTGCCTTCTTCTACCTCGCACTTAAAGCCTGGAATGATATGCCTGTTCACATCAGAGCCTCCTCCTTGGTTCTTCAAGAAACTAAAGACCTGGCTCTTCGCCTAGCTCAAACTTTGGGTCGACCCCCCCCAGATCCTGTTACAGAGACACGGTACCCTCCAGGGTGAGTTGTGAGCTATACATCTACACATAATATCTATGCAAAGTATTACTCATACACACACATTCTCTTTCTAATGATCGCTTACATCAACTTCCTTTCTCAAACTCATTCTCTCTCTCACTCACACTCTTACTCATTTTAACTCGTTCATTGTCTCAAAGTCCTCACTTGCACTCCCATGTACATGCAGACACATGCTCCCACATATATATGTGCTCTCCCTCTCAAACAATGCACACACACACACACAAACACATACTCACATGCAGGCATGCACAAACAATACCTCAGTTACCTGCGCAGGTCCCTTTTTAGCTCCTGGTGCTGCATTTACCAGTGGAGTAGGTATACAGCTCCCTACCACCTCAAGTAGCACTGAAGTAGGAAACTGAAAGCTCAAACCTGAATAGTGCATGTTCCAGCTTTCAACTTCTTGTTTTTTTTACCGCACCCTTTTCTAACTCTTTAGCAAGTTGAGAAAGGGTGGAGTTGATTGGCTTATTGCCGTATAGTCTAGAGCATTGGAGAGTTTAGGCCTAGAGCACATGTGATTTACCAATGATCCTGCAGCACATCACATATGTGTGGGCACTGTGGCCACTGTGGCATGAAAGACTTCTAAGAGCAGTGCTGGGACTTCCCCAGCCCTGGAAAAACGGTGCAATGACTCCTGCTGACACCTTGCACCTGCAGCAGCCTTCATAGAAATGTCACTGCTTGCCTCAGGGGTCACTTTATATTTAGACGGAAAGGTATAAATACTCTGTCTTCGCCATGGTTACACACAAGTCAACCTCCGGCAGCCCTTACTCTATCAGGCCATAAGAGGTAGCCCTATATGTCCCCCCCTAATTTAGATGAGCTGACATAGAAGTCCGTTTTTACTGCCCATCACCGCCAGGAAAACCCTGGTTGTAAGGGCCAGTGAAAACTGCAAAATCCCTCCCTCGCCATGGGAGATCACTCCCATGGTGAGGGGGGCATGGTTTTCATTTTATTTTCTAAAACAAAATACTTCTTTGGGATTTTGTTTTGGAAAAGAAAAAAAATGTAAGTTTGCCTCGTGGCTCCATCATGTGCAACGGAGTCGTACGGCAAAGTTACAATACATTAGCAGGAACTACCTTAATGGAGGTTACTGTCAATACGTGAAATGTCAGTGACAGCGATAAGCCACAGAGAGCTGTTTTCACTGTGGAAGGCCTTTGCTGTTCCATAAGAAAACTAGAGTACACATTAAAATATTAATTTTGCATCTCGAGTATGGGAATAGCTAGACAAATGATTCAAACACTCTTTTTAATATAATATTTATCAAAAGCTCAATTCAGTGGTGAAGATGGGTTTTTAATAAATATTTTAGAAAATAAACTTTCTTTCTCCCTGCCTGATGCTCCTGGAGGGTATATTAAATTAGCCCTACAGCAGATGTCAATTAAGTGTTGATTTTAACGAGGTGTTCAAACTGCTCCCATGGACAATGGCCTGAGAGAGAGAAGGTGGTTTTCTTGCCCTGGAAAGAAGACCAGTTGGGAGGGCATGCTCTATTAGAAGTAAATGCCAGACTTTAGCTCCTTTGTCCTGGCACCAAACCCAGTGGGAGGAAAGCTTACCCCAGAACCAGCTTTGAGTGACCATAGAGGAGGAGACTGCTCTTTACACTGGCTAAGCATACCTTTGGGAGAGGGACATAGGCTCTACACAAAGGGTCACCCTTGCTAACCAACCTTTGAGCTAATGGGCAGATAAAAGGAATAGTGGTTGAGTCACAATGGCATAAATGAGTACATACATTAGTGCAACAGGAGCACTTCTTCAAACACTTATAATGGCCTTTACGTATCTTCCCCAAAATGTCCAATTTCCTATTAGATAAAGTGCAAAGACGGCACATTTACATTAATTGCATATGAGTTTTCCCGTTTTACTCCTATTCTAGACATTTTCGAGCCAATTTACGAAGGCATTTAAGAATACACAAAACAGTACTACGGGAGTACTACTTCACATACTCCTAAATGACTTTTCAAAGCAGCTCGATCGTTGTGGGGTGGAATCTCCCTTCAGTTGGAAAGATGCCCTCGCTTTTCCATTTATTTTACAGAGTTTTATATAGCGCGAACTTGACCCGAATCGGTTATCAGAGCGCTTTACATAGCACCAGTTGCATTACATGGGGACAGTTTCATTTTTTTTTTTTGTGAGGCACGGGGAGATTAAGTGATTTGCCCAGAATCACAGGATGTTCAGCGTCATTGCCAGGACTCGAACCCAGTTCCCCAGATTGGAGGTCGACAGCCCTAGCCGCTAGGCCAACTCCCCTCCCCTGTCAACAGAACACTGGCCTGTGGAGAGGCATAATTTGCCAAAATTACTGTTTTGTAGGCAGTTCACCTACCACATGTGCATCCATTTTCAGGTACAATCTAGTTCCAAAGTGACATAACTGTTGTACCACTTCTGAATCTATGGTGGAGGGAGATACTCCATTGTACGCACAGGATATATAAATTCATCACAGAAAGGCATCATCCAATCACATACTGTTGTTGTGGCTGCACTTCACATTCCAGTTATGTTATGGCAAGATTCATGTGTAGAGCACACATACACATATGCTCCTTGGCTCTTTAGGAAGACACAACCTAAAAGCCTAACATTCACAGGGGAAAATGGCAGAATATATTTAATTATTAAAAATCCAGATTTTCAGCTGGGGTGTAAAACACAGTAGATTTGTTTCGGTTTTGTCGTGGAAATAGCACAGTATCCATAAGTGGTTGTCATGGTCCTCGAAATGGCAAGCAAGTATTGGTTTGCCAATCTGACTGAGAATGAAGGTTGATGAAGGTTGATAGAAGGAAAATTGATTGGGTAGAAAGGTGGGAAGCCAGTTTAGCGAGATCACACTACTGGAAACATATGGATCTTCTGACAGGTTTTGCAACATCAGATTTTGTCTAGTGAATCAAGGTAGATTTAGCATAGTCAAGATGAGACCGAATAATGATGCTTAATATTGTCATATGCAAATAGGGACCAATAAAGGGGAGGTTCTTTTTCAGAAGGTGAAGGTGGGTGAAACAAGTGCGGATTACATTTATGGGTTGGGCACCTAGGCAAAGTGTGCTGTCCAAAAGAAATCTAAAAGTTCTGCATCTCTATCAAAGGATGTTGGTAGCTGGCCATAATATCTCGCCAAAAGCTTGTGTCCCATTCAGCTACCAATAACTTGGAAGTAGCTAAGATCTCGGTTTTGGTTGGTTCATCTTCAGGAAGTTATTGGCCATTCATATAATGACGATGGTGAGGACCTATTAAAGATCTCATCTCTTGCTTGAGAAAATCTTGTACACTAAATAAGTCAAAGATGAGCTGAATATCGTCAGCGTGCATGTAAAAGCATGCCCTGTTTGGTAAGTGGGCATGGGGCCGCATGTATATGTTAAACAGAAAGGGACCATGTAAGGGAGAAATGAGATGGGTTTAAGATTGTTTATGTCGTTGACTCTCAGGGTGGGCTCCTTTAGCAGAGGCCTAACTAAGGTTGCCTTCCAAAGGACTGGAAAAATGGCATCCTTTAAGGATGCTGATAAAAACAGTCAGGAGGATGTCACTTATGGTTAAAAAGGCAGTGCAGCAACATGATCATTAGGATAACCTGTTATACAAAATCTGGGAGTGCCAAGAGCCGCAGGAGTTGGATTTCTAACCCTCTGATGAAAGGACTTAGTTCATTCCACCAACAATGCATTAGAAAGGCAGTTAGGCCGCAGCCCAGACACTAGCCCACTGAACAGTCTTGTGCAGGCAGTGAATTCAAGGTAATATCACTCACTAAGTTCAGGGTCACAGTGGCAATCCAAATAATCTTTTGTTTATGAATAGCACACTTAAACATAACAATAATACATGGGGACATGTTGTTTAAAATGTTTATTATAAAATTCTCTGTCTATGACTACATGATATATGTACATCAACCACCCAGAATGTGAAAATAAAAGCAGTTAAGCATATATGGGTCGGCGAAAACAATATAAATGTTTCAAACATTGTTATTAGTTTCTGACAACCTAACACCATAATGCTATTTCCGAAACCTATGCTAAACCTAAGCTAAAGCATTAACTAGAAAAACATGCCTTGAAAGTTTCTAATGAGGAGTCTTTGAACAACTGGCTGCACCTATTCCTTTTCAGAGCTATGTTGCAAAAGCAGGAAATGTGCTCTAGGTGAAGGACAACCTCTGCATGGACCTCGGAATCATCTATCCCACTGACATCAGAGTACTCAGCAATATGGGTAACCTTTGGTGATAATTCTGGCACAAAGACCTCTCCTAAGCGGCCAAATGCTGGGGGCTTTATACCATTTGACCACTGACTTTATCTCATATTTACAAAATAAAACAGGCTTTGGAAACACCTAGTATCAGACTCAATTAACATGGTGCAAAATGTGTCAGCTTGATCAGCATGTTGACATTAAGCATTCAACTTAGTAAACAGTGTGGACAGCCAGACCTGTGTTGGTCCGGCGGTTGCGGACTAATTAGGACTTGGGTGGTTGGACTTTAACTCGACAGCCGGTCCCGCCAGGGGGTGGTGCGGCGGTCAGGGGCAAGGCAGCACCGCCATGCATATTACAAGTTTCAGGACAGCCAGCGGTTTCATGGAGGTCGTTCCTCCATGAAAAGTTTGGTGCTGCTGAAACAAAGGGTGCCCTACAAGGCCCCCTGTGACCCCTCAGCCTGGATATGCATGCAGGGGGGCATAACATGTGCCCCCCTGTGTGCATGCACCCAGGTTCCTGCAGGGCATGGACTTTCAAGTCCATGCCCTGCAGGAACCCAGTGTGGCATTCCCATTGCGGTACCTCTTCCAAAGGCACCGCCACCTTTGAAAGACACACAGCAGCAAGACCGCCACGCCGCCTGCCCGCCAGACCACAAAAGTGGTTGTAATCTGGAGAGCGGGCGGCAGCGACCTTCAGGGGAGACGTTGCCATGCCTCGGCTCCGCCAAAAGTCGTAATTAGGCCCTAAGCTTACACTGCAAGAGCCCACATTGCAATGGATGCTACCATTAACATAAACAAAAAGCATGTCAACCTAAAAAGTTGCCGTAATAATATCAGCATTTTTGTACGTGCTCTAAGATCTTCACACTTACTATAAAAGATGAAATAAAAGCTGACAGCAAGCACAGAATGAAAGCAGGCCAACAGAGTTAGCACTGTAACAGTGTTGACAACACCTGAAGAGCAGCTGTTATAGTCGGTATGAGTTCCTCTCGTGTAATTGTGTAACAAAGGATTTGGATGAATAGTGATGGAGCCCCAGATACCCCAAAAATAATTCTAAGAAAAAAGGGAAGTATTATCACAAAGGACGCATGATATTTTAAATATGAAGGCCATGAAGTGTTAGAAAGTATGGTGAACCTTAACTCTGTTCAGAGAAGAATGACATTTACTCAGCTTTAATTTTGGCTTTATCAGAGATCATTACAGAGTGGTACGTCTCTTTATTGGAGGAGTATTAGTTTTATCTCCATTTTATTTTGACCCTCCGTACTTCTAGTGTAAAGTTTTTTAGCACGTCTGAAAACCAAAAATTATTTATTAGCTGAATATATGGAACAGGAGAGGGGCACAGAACACAACTCATTGCCTGAGGTGAGAGGAAGGAACACTTTTTGCAGGCCTCAGAGAGACATGCTGGTTCTTTCTCTAACTGGATGGGTAAGCACAGTGGATAGCTCTATGGTCCGCTGCAATATGAACTGTGCTGCACTGTGCAGAGATGGTGCAGCGAGGTGCACTAACGAAACATGCAGGCCATAAACACACACATACATATGAATACATCTGATACTCTGAAGGAATATAGGGGTGGCAGTCATAAGTTGTAGATTTTACTAGGGAGACTCAGTAAACTACCAATACCACAGTGATACATGAAAAAGGTCCGTACCCCTAGATTCATGGGACCTAAATATTAAGGCGCACATATTGGTTGACAATCATATCTTTGTAATACCACCTATAGAAATATCCTGGTATTTAATATATTTAGTATTAATGTCATGTTTTGATATTTGTTGGTTTTTGGTACTTTATTTATTTAGTTGGGACGATATGAAGGTTTTGGGAGGGTAGTGTTTTTTTAAACAAATTTATTAAAAATGATTTAAAAATATTTTCTTATTTTTACAATTATGTGTTTTTGTAATTAAGACAATTTTTATAATTATTGAAATGGGGCTCATGTTTCTTGTGATGCATGCATTATTTATTTGATGTATTATTGGGTATCGGATTTATTGGGGGATTTGGTAGTTAGTGTTTTAATATTAGCTTAAGTTTAACGACTGATTTCTTGCAGCGCTCAATTTTATATAATGGATAAAATGTTAAAATGTAAAATATTTTAAATGTCCTACATGTTACATTACTTCCCAACTTTTGTGGTTCTCAATTTTTTGTGTACAAAAATGTAAATATAGATTTTTGCTTTTAGCTCTACATGAACCTCTGATGCATATACTAAATATGATGTTGCCTTCCCCTCAATTATACACTTACATTGTTATTGGACTGCCAGGAGTTCAAATAGTAAATCTAGCCTCCCCCTCCGCTACAAATGAAGCACTTCCTTCAATGTTTGGGGGTTTGGGTTTAAAATAGTGTTGTTGACTCAATTCCCCCCAAATATATGTTGTTTCCAATGTTTGTTGGATTGCAGTTTGAATAGTAAATTTAATCACTCCCACCTCCCAAATTATGGACTTTCTTTAAATACCGGGGGTTTGGACTTAGACTATTGCCTCCTCTCGACTTGAACCCTTTCACCTAATATTAGTGCATCATACCATCTCGAATTATGCACTTTTTAAATGTTTTTGGGTTTGAAGTTTGAATAGTATATTTGACTTGCCTTCACGTGCCTCCATTACACATTTTTCCCAATGTTTGCTGAACTGGTACTAGAATAGTACATTTTCTGCCACAAAAAATTATACACTTTCCTTAGAACAGTAACTCCAACCCCTTAAAATTGTGCTCGTTCGTCAGTGCTTTGTGGTTTAGAGTTAGAATAATATTTTTGACCGCCCTCCCACAAACACATATCAGCATTTTACCAAATGCTTGTTGGGTTGCAGTTTGTATTATAAATCTACCTCCTTCAAATATTGCACTTTATTAAATGTTTGTGAGTTAGGAGTTAGACTAGTACATTAGACCTCGCACTATTAAACACTTTGCCAAATATTTATTGCTAGGGGTTTGAGAAGTAAATCTACCCCCAACTCCTACCAACACCTCCAAATTATACATTTCACCATTGTTTTTTGGACAGGAGTGAAAATCATACATCTAAGAAGTTCAAATTAATCACTTTCTTGATTACTTGGAGTTTGGAATTAGAATAGTATGTTTTTCCCCAACTCCAAAATATACACTTTCCCCAATGCCCAATATTTGTTCGATAGGAGTTACAATAGTAAATCTTAGCCCTCAAAATTAAGCACTTCCCTTATTGTTTAGAGGTGTGGAGTTAGAACACGTTGGGCCTGATTCACAAAGGTAACTCACTTTTGAATAAGTTTATACTTTTGAGTAAGTTTACCACTTTTCAGTATTCACACACTGCATGTTTGTAGTAACTTACACTTTTGTAGTACGTCCAGCACTACACATGGTCAACCACTGGTACTGCAACACTCTCCCATACAAAATAATGGAGGTAGGGGCTTACTACAAAAATGTAAGTAACTACAAATGTGTAAGTTACAATAAAAGTACAGTTTTTGAATACGGGAAACTAGTCAAAATACGCATAAAAGTATAAGTTACTACGAAAGTGCAGTTTGTGAATAGCACTTTATGGTAAATCTTCCAGTACTACTATAGTACTACAAACCATACTACAAAGTGTAGTTTAAGAATCAGGCCCTAAATTTTCTTAATCTCCAAAATAAGCATTGTGCTCATTGCTTGTTGAATTTGTGTTAAAATAGTTAATCTAATCTCTTCAAATGATGTATTATATTGAATGTTTGGGGTGTTGGAGAATGAATAGTATTTTGTGACTCCGTCTCCTTTATACACCTTTCCCAAAGTTCGTTGGACTAGAGTTAGAAAAGTAAATCTGAATCCCCTAAATAAAGCACTTAATTTACTTTTTGGGGATAGTAGAAAAGTTTAATTATACCACCACATCCCTAATTATACACTTTCTACAATGTTTGTCCTCGTGTAATGAAATTAATTAATAGAATACTTGTTTGTTAGATTTAAAAAATCAACAATGATATTTTTATTTTTATATCATAATAAAAACAATAAACATAAAATGAGTGAACCCATTAATTATATTTGTACATTATTAAGAAGCACAATAAACACAATAATAATTATAAATCATACATAATTCATTTTCGACACATAAAAGTGACAATAATAAATTAATTCTTTCTACTAAATCAAACATATAAGTCACATGTATACAAACGTATTAAATAAAGTTCCAGGTCATGTTAATGTGTAAAATATAAAAATAGGATTAGTCAATTTGTTTTCTCACAGCAAATACAAAAATAAAACTGTTCTGTCGTAGTCATTGCTAGTAAATATGCATTCATTGTATATACATTTTTAACATTCTATAATGAAACAACATATATAAAAGGTAACCGTTACATGTTTTAATATAAATGTTTGTATTTTGTACATACAACCTTATTTAGAGTACATCAGCATTCATGTTTTTAACATTTTTCAACAAAAAACAGTAACAATTATATTTTTACATTGGTGCAATGTATTTGTAATCTTGTTTTCCTTTTTATTGTACCACTATTCTTTCCACCAATAAATCCACTGTAGAGTCTTTTTCATCCAATTGCAGAGCAGACGTAGAGGACAAGGTAGCAGATTCCTGTTAAATTGTATCAGGTAAGACAATTACTATCTTATGTATTTGGATTAAGAAGCCTGAAAAAGTACAATTTAGGTTAATTTAAGTTAATTTACTATTAATGTGAAAATGTATCTGTTAATGATAACATTTCTATGTACTTGGATAATGTTTGCAGTTTTAGTTTCAAAAGTATTTGGGGGTTAACATTTACTAATTAATGGGTGCACAGGGGTTAGTAGTAAGATGGAGGTGTAAAGGTACTGTGTTTTTTTTTTCTCTTTTTTGTCCTCATATCACCATAGCGTTTGCAAATCTTGGACCATCTTAACACACTCTATCCGCCTCGCGGCCCATTGCAATCACTTGCTTTGAGCCTCCACCGCTCTAATCACACCTCATGGGCCAACCCCAAGTAGGGTGACCTGGTGTAATCATAGGAAAGTGATGTTTTGTTCGTGGCACGCCCCTCAGTGCCAACCGGTACCTAGCCACCTATTAGATCCATCTAATCAAATCATCCCATATTTCCGTCAATTTTCCTGGTTTACATTCTACCTCCATATGACTCGTCAACTTAGTTGCATTTAGCCACTCCATAGCGTGGGGGGGTGATCATGCACCATTTGCAGATCTCCCGCCTGGCTAAAAGCAACAGATAGAAGACCAGGCCCCTTTGCTTACTACTGAATCAGGGAATTGTGAAGGCCACTACTCACCCGTGAGGGCCTCAAGGCGCTGGTGGAGGGTGCAGCTCCGGGTCAGAAGAGCCAGGGTTTTTTTTTTTTTTTACTTCTTCTTTTGATTTTAATATAGTCTGGGTTTTTTTTAAACAATTTTTATTTTCATTGAAGTACGTCTTACCATTTAAAACATTAACAACCGAACATTTCCATGAGACATTCTTGTTCAGCACATGATAGTGATTACATAGAATGTTAACATTTCTAATGTACAATAGAGGCTTATCACTGAACAGGCATATGTTATTAGTCATCATCATTTGATGTAGAATTTATTTGCGGGGGAGTGCAGATATTTCCCCTGAAAATGTTCCATTTACCCCACATTCGCTCCCATTGTTTGGGGCAACCCCTGTGGACATACGTGGCTTTTTCAGCCATAGAAGAGCCAGGTTTTGAGGTTCTTCCTGAAGGTGTGCAGAGTGGGGGAGCGGCTGATGTTGACCAGTGTGTCGTTCCAGGTCTTTGCCGTGATGTAGGAGAAGGCTCTTCTACCGGCTCTGGCTTTGCAGACGTGTAGGGTTTCGGCGAGGGCATACTCAGGGTACTACTTGTAGTTTTGTCCAGGCCAAAAAGGACTAAGACAGAGTTCAGAACAATAGATATCCCCATGATGTCCCTTATTGTACTTTCAACTACCTTCCAATATTCCTTGATCTCAGGACATGTAAAGAAAATATGTTCATCGTTGGCTTTTAGACAGTCGCATCTTTTACACCTAGGAATAGGCTGCCGCACAAACGTAGCCATTTTTTAGGCTTAACTGTATTTTATTGGCATTTGCAGCAACAACATACAGGCAGTGTGCAATGAAGGTATACGACTAGTACTTGCACATTACTTTATAGAGGTGGCCAGTCCAAATAGCAATGCTCTCCCGGGGCCATAACTGCGTCCCCGCCCCAACTAAGCCTTCGGTATGTTCACCTGCCAGGCAATCTGCCGGCGTAGAAGCGAGGATATAATGCCTTTTACTGAGCAAACAGAGAAGAGAACAAGAACCTGGGAACTCTCCCCCTCCCCCCTCCTTGACCTCCCAACTCCTCCCCTCTTCCCTCCCCTGAACTGGTGCGCTATGGTGATGTTTGAGAAAAGTGTCCTATAAAGGGAGAAATCATGAGCCCCCTACCATGGGTTGTGGTGGTGAGGCCAAACTAGTGAGACGGAGGAGGCGGAGGTATCTAGGACATGTAATCTCATTCATCTCTGTGGACAGAAGGGAAAGCAAGGGTTGCCAGGTGTCTATGAAACTGGCCATGGCATTAGTTAGGGAGGCGTGTATTCGTTCCATGCCTATAATATGCCACAGCTTATGCAGCCACCCTACCCGCGTCGGTCTCGTGGATGAGCCCCAGTGTGACAAGATGTGCCTAGTAGCTGCCCCCAAGGCTATCCCCATTAGTCTGCCCCGCCTGGATCTAAGTGGGTAGGTGATGGGATTGGGCAGCTCCAAGACCACATAAACAGGGAAGTGAGGTATCTCAGTGTCAAATTGGCGATCAATATCGTCTAGGACATCCTTCCAGTAAGCCTGCACCTCCCTACACTCCCACAATATATGGACCAGGGTGCCGTCTTACCCGCAGCCCCGCCAGCACAGCGGACTGCGTGCTGGATTCCCCTTATGTAAGCGGACCGGGGTCAGATGCCAGTACATGGCCACCTTGACCGCAGACTCTCTGCTGGCTGTGTTGCGCGCTGTATGATTTGCTCGGGAGTAAATATCTGACCATTCCTTATTAGTCAGGTCCCTCCCTATTTCTCGTTCCCACCTCCGCTGGCCTGCAGTGGGCACTGCTGGGGTCTCACGGCTGAGCGTGTCATAGATATCAGAAATCAGGGCTTTATCAGTGTTTTTGGTGTGGAGCCACTTCTCGAACTTAGTAAGTTTCCTCGCGACGCCCGGAAGTACCTCGGCGTGGAGGAGCCAGTGCTGGAGCTGGAGGTAACGGAAGCACTCAGTCTCTGGGAGCCCATAGTCTGCCTTGAGACCATGGAAGGGAAGGATGCCCTCCAAAGAGAAAAGGTGCCCTGCAGATCTCCAGTCGGCCGCTCGCCAGAACGAAAACGCCCTTGCATCTCTGCCCGGGGAGAACTCCGCATTGTGAAAGAGGGGAGTCATGGGGGAGGGAAACGTCATCTGGCCCCTGCTGACTGCCACCCCGTCCCATGCCTTGAGAAGCTTCCTAGTGATGGGGGAGCCCTGCAGGCCCGGGGGTCTATGCCTCCGTTTAAGGAAGGAAACCTTCACAAGTCCAACTGAGCCAGGGCCCTGTCCTGGAAGAGCCAGCGCTTCTCGGATTCAGAGCGCTTCCATTTGACAAGGTACCGAAGCGGGGCTGCGCGGAAATATTCCAGAACATTAGGAATACCCAATCCCCCGGCGTCCGGTCTCATATAACTCAGGTCCTTGCGTAGCCTGGGTCGCTTTCCACCCCATATAAAGTGGTGATGGCCTGCTGCAATGCCTGTAAGGTACCCGGGGGAGGCCAAACCGGGATGGTTTGGAAGAGGTACAGCGCTCAACGTAGGAGGGACATCTTGACAGCTGCCACCTTGCCCAGCAGGGACAACAAGTGCCTTTTCCAATCGCTGAAGGAATTTGGAGTAATTCAAATGGAGCGTTTGAGATACCGACGCCGCAAGCTCAATGCCCAAATAGGGAATAGAGGAGTATGTTGGGACTCCCTCAACGAGCGCACTATTGGAGGGGGCCATGGGGTCATCCCCAAGAAACCGAAGGATCGAGGATTTCCCCCTATTAATTCGCAACCCCGAGACCTGGCCAAAGTCTTCTAGTTCAATCAGAAAAGCCGGAACCGACGTGGTTAGGGACTCCAGAGAAGCAATGATGTCAATACGTATAGGCTGACCGTGTGACGATCGCCTCCGAAGGGAAAGCCCTTTATCTCTGGATTGTCCCGGATTCTCTGAGCCAATGGTTCGATATAAAGGGCGAAGAGGAGAGGCGATAGCGGGCCCGCCTGCCGGGTGCCCCGCTGTATCTCAAAGGGCGATGAGGACACCCCATTCACCCTGATTGTGGCCCTGGGGTTAGTGTAGCAACCCGAAACCCATGCTCTAAACCTGACCCCAAAACCAAAGTGCTCTAAAGTCTTGTCGAGAAAGCACCAGTCCACCCTGTCGAACGCTTTTTCTGCGTCGATGGACAGGAGGAGGGCATCCAACTTGGTGCTTTATCTATAAGATGGAAGATGCGTTTAGTGTGATCGCTACTTTGCCGGGACTGTATAAACCCGGACTGATCCGGATCAATGATGCCTGGCATAAGGGGACCCAAACGTGCCGCGAGAATACCCGTGAATATATTAAGATCGACATTAAGCAGCGATATTGGCCGGTACGAACCGCATTTGGAAGCGTCCTTGCCCGGTTTGGGTAGACCTACTATGGAAGCCGATAGCATCTCCTGAGGGATAGCGCCAGGACCAGAAAAGGAGTTGAACAGCCTAGTAAGGGTTGGCGCTATGATGGGGCAAAATGTCTTGTAGAACCCAGCGGAGAAGCCGTCCAGGCCCGGGGATTTCAGGAGCTTGAGGCGGGAGATAGCCCCCACCACCTCCTCAATGCGAGTAGGGCTATCGAGTGTTTCTCCATTGTGATGGTTCAGTGCTGTCGTGCATGCGCCTTCAAGGTAGGTATCTATGCGCGAGAGGGGGGGAATCACCCGTATAAAGAGCTGTGTAGAAGTCCCAAAAAGTCTGCACAATGGCTACATCATCGGTGAGCATAACACCCTCCGGGCTTGCAAGTTCTTTAACTTTACACTGCTGCGTCTTCGCCCTCAGTCTGCTAGCCAGCATCTGCCCCGTCTGTCCCCTCCCACATAATTTGAGTGCTTAAGGCTGAGAGCCGCGTATTCCGCCCTGTCGAGATCGAGCCCCGCCGGCAGGGCCCGTGCGTTCTTTAATTGCTGCCAGATACGAGGTGCCCCCGTCCGACCATGTACCCTCTCGAGCTCCAACACTTGGGCCGTAAGCTCCTCCCATTTCGCTTTACGCTCTCTGTTCTCTCTCGCTGATAGGGCTATAAGCTCTCCCCGCACCACCGCTTTAAGCGCCCCCCATAGCGTGGATATGGAAGTATCGGGAGTGTCGTTGATCTCAAGGTACTCAATGATACAACGTTGGAGCTGTTCCTGCGCTATTGGTTTCTGTAGCATGGCCTCCCGCAACCTCCAGCAACCCGTTGGCCGAAGTGTGTGTGGGACCTCCAGGGTGGCCACTACCGTGTCGTGGCCCGACAGGGCAGCCGCCGTAATAGATATGTCCTTGATGGCTGCCTGGACTTCCGTGGAGCCAAGAAAATGATCTAATCTAGCATAGGTGTGGTGTGCGTGGGAGTAGTAAGAAAACTGGGAAACCCGGGAATGAGCCGCCCTCCAGAGGTCCACAAGTCCCCTCTTTGCCAGCCACCATTTGCCCTCTACTGAGACCGCCCCTGCCTGGGAATATCTACTGCTAGACCTGTCGGTGTTCATGTCCATAACTAAATTCAGGTCTCCTCCCACCAATAGGAAACGGTTGTGGGAGTCTAGAACTTCAGATAGGGCAGTTTGAAGGAAGGACTCCTGGCTCGGAATCAGGCATGGTCAAGACTGATTTGCATATGGCCATGTCTGAACTGGGGTGGCGTGGTGAGCAAAATAACGATTGATTAAACCCAGATCTGTGACTGGGGGTGAATGTTTTGCCAATGTGCAACATTCCGTCCATCATCTTGTGTGTTTTGCTGTTCGCCCTATGTGGGAAGGGTATGCCCAGACGTGGGTCCTGTGCTCACTACGCCACTGGAGTCAAGCTATCCTGGCTGATGACGGCTGATAGCCAGAAACCGGTCATAGGATGCTTGATTCCGGTCCAGGGAAGACATGGCTAGGCAGTTCGGGCTGGACTATTCCCATGAGGCACAGGGTCAAGAATGATTTGCATATGGCCATGTCTGAACTGGGGTGGTTTGGTGAGCAAAATAACGATGGATTAAACCCAGATCTGTGACTGAAGGTGAATGTTTTGCCAATGTGCAACATTCCGTCCATCATCTTGTGTGTTTTGCTGTTCGCCCTATGTGGGAAGGGTATGCCCAGACGTGGGTCCCGTGCTCACTACGCCACTGGAGTCAAGCTATCCTGGCTGATGACGGCTGATAGCCAGAAACCGGTCCTAGGATGCTTGATTCCGGTCCAGGGAAGACATGGCTTGGCAGTTCGGGCTGGACTGTTCCCATGAAGCACAGGGTCAAGACTGATTGCATATGGCCATGTCTGAACTGGGGTGGCGAGCAAAATAACGATGGATGAAACCCAGATCTGTGACTGGGGGTGAATGTTTTGCCAATGTGCAAAATTCCGTCCATCGTCTTGTGTGTTTAGGGGGGTAAGCAACGCGTTCCCAATCTCGTGTGACTGGCACATAGAGTAGTCCCCCACCCCCGCTCATCTGGCAACACTTCCCAATAGCGTTACCTCATGAAATTACAGACCTCTTTTGAAGCACACCAGTTCTCACCCGCCCCTCCCTAACGCCAACTCCCAAACCCCCCCCCCCAATAGGTCCCGTGCACACTGATCCAAGCAGTGTACCCGTGGTAACAAAAGGCAGTCCAGGGCATCTTGTGGCAAAGGCAAGGTGGCAATACCTTCCGTCTTCCCCCGCCCGCCCCCCTGGACCCCAACATCTCACACAGCCACATAGTCCCCAGGAGCCCTCTCAGGATACATCCTGTGAGGACGTGTCATTGGTAACTGCATCAATCGCCGCTCTTCGCTCCTGCGCAGCGTCTCTGGGTCGGGCCCTCTAGTAAGTCCCCCCGGGCATTTGCCCCATACAGTTTGCCATCGTGTGGGGGATTGGCGTTGACTGGGTGGTCCTTCTGCCTCTGAGTGGCGATGCGTGAGGCCCAGGAGTTTGTTGGCTTCGGAAAGGGAGTGTATTTGGTGCAATCTGCTATGCCACTTAAATATAATCCGGAAGGGATGCCCCCAGGAGTATGCGATGCCAGCTTCCCGCAGGTGGGCCATAACATCTTTGAATTTTCGTCGTTTCTGGAGAGTGCTAGCTGCTAGGTCCTGGTAGAGAGTGACGTTCAAGCCTTAAAACTGAACCGGATGCTTCAATCTGGCTTCCCCGATGATGCTTTCCTTTAGCGGGTAATCCGGGAGGAAAGCCAATATGTCGGGCGGTGGGGCATTGGCCCCCCTCCATAGGCCCACCCGATGGGCCCTGTCGATGTGGATCTCCGTCTCCGGGGGACCAGCTAGAATGTCTCGGAATAGGCCCTGCAGAAAGGCGGTGATGTCAGCCCCCTCCGCGTCCGGTGGCACACCCCGGACCCGAATATTGTTCCGCCGAGAATGATTTTCCAAATCCTCGGCGTGGGCCTGCAGGTCAAGCTGTTGCTCCTTCAACCGGATCACCTCCTGCTGCAGCTGCATGACTTCCTCCTCCTTGGACCGCTCCTGATCCTCTATAGCCGCCACTCTATCGCCCAGAGTGTCCATCTCTCTCCGAAGCTCACGCACCTCCCCCGCCACCTCGCTTTTCAGAGTGTGGAAGTCCTCCCGAATGGTATTAAAAAGAAAAGTCTTAGTGATAGGAGAATCCTCGTCATCCTGGCCCAGCCTGGGGGGGTTTAGTCAGCATCTCCTTGAGTGTGCGCTCCTTCCGTCCTCTTTGACTAGACATGCTGCTACGAGTTCCCGTACCAGGGAAGATGAGGCCCTGAGGAAAGATCCCGGGGCTCCTGAAGTAGTGTCTCAGTTCGTAAGCGCAAGCAGGGCTGGTGATGCGCCGCGAGCTCTCCCAGTGGCGCCAGCAAGTGGAACGTGTCAAGGCCCTGTGCTCCGCGCCCTATGTCCTCTGGCACAGGCCTAGCAAATGTGCAGCTTCACCAAAGCGGAGCGGTGCCCCCGCGCGGCTTCTCAGGGCCCCGTTGGGCCTACAAACACCTCATCCACCACATGCGGCAAAGGAAGGGCACTAGGCGGTGGGCAATTCCTCTCCCCTCAAGCGCCAGCTGACCCTCCCTGGCCGATGCTCCGCGCACCCCTCGCCTGGCCCGCCTGCGCCCGCTCCGGGCCTCTACCTCGCTTGTGCCTGTAGGTGCTTGATGTGGCGGCACCCCCAGGGCCCAGCCCACCTTCACCAGCCGCAGCTCAGGTCTACACGGGCCCCCGGCAAGCCCGTGAGTTTGTGTGTTGGATCCCCCGCTGAGCGCCGGCCTCCGCTAACCGCTGTCACCTCAGTCACTGGGACAGCAGTTCTCTGCTAATCGATGGGGCGCCCTTCTCTCACTTGTCAGGAGTGGTCTCCAGGCAGTCCTGTAGCGTCCAACCACTATCCGCTGCACCCCCAACAGCGCACTCCTCTGCTCACCTCCAACTAGGAGCACCAGGTGGGCCCGTGCGGTACGGCCTCTTTCCGCCTGCATAGTGTCCCCCCGGCCTCCGCGTCACATCTCGGGCCCTGTCTGCCTCCAACCGTCTCCAATTCCCTCCTCGGCCCGCCTCTAATCTGTGCCACTCACCGGTGTCTTCCAGACTCCACGCAGTTCGCCGAGGCGCTGGCCAAGCTCCACCATGGCAGCCACACCCTGAGCTCCGGCACTGCTCAGACCCCGTCCGCCATCTTGGGGGTCAGCAGAGCCCGCCGTCTGCCGCCAGTCACAGTCGAAAAGCGGCCCCCAGCTGCCAAAGCGTCGCTGCAGGTCCGCTCCTCTTGCCAGACTCGCTGAAGGAACCGGTGTGGTGGCAGCCGAGCCAGGCACCACGGATCTGCACGCCGATCCCCGGCAGCGCTCAGCGGCTAGCCGCAATCTTAGGACCTGGCGGGCTTCACCGGCGGCTATCAAGCAGGATCGTAATATAGCCCCCAGCCACTAATTCTGCTCAACAAGGCGTCCCAATGGCTGGGGGGCTGCTCCACTACTTCTTGGCCGCTACTGGGGGAGTTATCTGCAGGTTTGGGTCCGAATCGGGCCGCGGTGGGCGGGGAGACGAAGCAACACAGGTCCTACTCGCTCGCCATCTTGGCCACGCCCCCCTTAGCCATTTTTTGAGGCGTCCAATACAACCTTTTGATTTCAAAGAAATGATGTTGTTTGAGATTTGCAGGGGTAACAACCAAATATAACAGATTCAAAGAGTCTTTCCATAGTAGTGGTATATTCTCTCCCTAGAATACGTCTGTCCAGACTGCATGGGGATCCACCAACTTCTTTTCCTCTGCCTCAAACAATTGCCAATACTAATTGGCTACCTCCTTGTTCTTTGGTAGAACATCCTGAAGAGAGGCCTCAAAATCCCACACCCCTCCAACCTCCAGGGTGGAAGTCGAAAACCAGGACATAAGCTGGATGTAGTTAAACCTTGATAACCTGTCACTGTTTCTTGCCCTCAACACCTCCCAAGGAAATAAGCCCTCAACCGACATCAAATCCCCTCACATCGATACCCCTGCCTGCCTTAATGGAATGCTCTGCCTATCCTTCATACACTCTGATGTGCCTGGGGAGTCCCAAATGTGTGCAAATTCTGAGTAATACCTGATGTTAACCATCTTTCTCACCTTTAAGACCTTCAGCTGTACTTTTGGGAAAAACTTTGGGGCCCCAAACTTATATAGAAAAGCTGTTGGTCGCACCTCATTAATCATCTCCCCCAAGAGTGATCCCCAAGTAGTGGAGTCCGGCTCTCCCAAAAGCCTTCAAAAGTTTTTAAACTGAAATGCCATACAATACAAACTTAAATCAGAGTGGGCCAGACCACCCTACTTCAAGCAGCGCCTAAGCTTTTTCTTTCCATGCCAGGCTTACACTGCGGGAAGCCTAGAAAAAGCTGGTTATTTTTCCCTGGATCTTATCAATAACAGCCCTTGGAAACTTAAGTGGGATGCTATTAAATAGGTACATCAGTTTGGGGAGGATCGGCATCTTGACTAGATTCACTTTCCCATAAATAGTCAGAGGTAAATTCTTCCATGTAGATAATGACCTATCCACATCTCTGGCGACCCCCTTCAAATTACACAGTGGGATCTTTTCGATCTGGTTGACTATGATGATTTCTAGATATTGTATCTCTTCACACACTCTCCCCTCCAATCCTCCATGTTCCAGCACAGAAATACGCACTAAGTATCCAGACATAGGCACATATTCTTTTGTCAGCTGCTCCACCCTAGGTATTGCTTGGGTGGGATCAGAGGTGTACATTATCATATTGTCAACTTATAATGCTATCTTGCTGCTAAAAGGAAGTGTATGAATAGGAACTATCTGGAAGTCTTTTCATAATAGATGTGCCAATGGTTCAATATAAAGATCAAACAGGAGGGGCGACAGAGGGCACCTCTGCCTTGTACCTTTTAGGATTTCAAAGCTCTTCATAAAATAATTTTGGCCGAGGGGTTTTCATAGATCTTTCGGAATGTCAAGATTGAGCCATTGCTAAAACCCATTGAGTCTAATACCGCCCACAGAAATGCCCAACAGACACTTTCGAATGTCTTGGCCGCATCAACTGTGACCACTGCCAGAGGGAACAAACGTAATGGTAAGATCGATAGTGTCAAATAATGACCGTGTTAGTTCTTGGATTTGTCTCTTTGGGACAAATCCTTTCTCATCTGTGTGTATCAACTGAGGTGCTAGCTTTGCCAATCTCCCTGCCAAGATGCCAGTGAAGATTTTATAGTCCTCATTTAGCAAGGATATTGGCCAATATAAATCCACCTTCCTCGGATCCTTTGCAGGTTTTAAGATCAGACAGTGCATGGATTTACTGGGGGGCACCCTACATATCCCCTCGGCCACCAACCGCCCTGCTAGGAGCTCCCAATCTCGCTTTCCGACCGCCTTTCCGTGTCAGACAGCCCGGCTTGGAAAGGCTGTGGTAATTTCACTTCATAATCCTGACGGCGGAAACGCCATCCTTAGGGGATTACAGTGCGGTTCCGATCAGTCAGAAGACACTGAGAGCCCGTCGAAACCACATATCAAAATGTCCAACCACTTCACACTCCGACCACCGACATCATAATTTGCCGGTCAGACCGCAAACCAACTGTGCCTGTCGGAAAGCCTCTTACCCTGTTCGGAAAGCTTCCAACTAGTAGTCGGGGGCTTTCCGACCAACATCGTAATCGGCCCCTAAATGCTGTAATCTGTGTGTTGTTGTTTCCTCATTGTCCATTCTCCACATTTATTTCAGCATCCTATCTCACGCATCAGCAACTGTCCGGTTGGAAGATCATTGTTTTGAACAAGTCAAGGAATTGCTTTTATCTTTCTAAATTCGTACAACTTGCCTGCTGAGTCTACCCCAGCCGCTGTCCATTTTTTATCTGGCAGGAGCAGTAATTTTCCCCAGTCCTAGAAAGTGTTGTAGCAGGAAGCTAGAGTTTATGGTACCTCCGAGTTGGTGTCTCTTAAATGTCTATTCAAGCCCTATTTAAGCTACAATATATCATTTAGAGACCTTTGCATGGTTATAGGCATGTATGCAATGTTTCCATCCTTGATTAGAGCCATTTAATGTTGAGAACCCATTGGTAATCCTTTGTAATTGGGCCATATTTAATCAAGTTTGCAATCGGGGATACTCAATCTCTTCTCTGTAGGTGGGATATGGAAGTTTTGAAATGCCACCCTGCATATGTCAGAGATCCAGATTAAAACAACAGAATCATGTCTAGCTCTTGAACAGCTGTGTGTTTAGAATCACATCCAAGTTATTAAAATAGTATAAAAAGGCATGAGAGCATCATTATCTTTGCCAATGAAATCCTGCCTATTACAGACAGAGGCGAGGATTTCCAGAACAATATGCAGCTGCTAAGATAAGCAAGTGCCATTTTAACATTATGTGCTATTATGTCAGAATTGGTCTAATACACTTCTACTCACAAGCACTGGAACATAGTTTGTTACCATCACAGTAGTTGTGTCAACTACATTGTGTCAATAGAGTGTCCCTTTGGGTTAATTGAGAAGCTACAAGGCGTCTCCCAGTTAAATTCCAGCCCCAACACTGTCCCAAATTTGGTCAAATCAGGTACAGCTGTGTCAAGTTCCCGAGGCTGCATATTATGAGATTATATGGGTTGCACTGCATCTCATATGCTGTCTTTCCTTTCTTTTGACCATGTTGTGTTGGTAAAGGGTCCCATTGGCAAAGTAAAAATGAAAGGCCACCACAGGCATTGATGGCATGCAACGACTCTATCTTATACCATGAAGATAAAACTCGTCCTGTGCACACTCTTGCTGTCTACTTTCTAGTCCCCCCCAAAAAGTCAATAAATGGCAAAAATACTTCCAAATGCCCCAGGGATGGTCATGCAAGCCTTATTTTAAGACTTATTTGACCTCCAGTAAACCCCGGTGGTGTTTGAGGTTGCATGCCGCTATTCAGTCCCTTCTAAAGAGCGCCCAGCGAGAGCTCCGCGTTTAACAATAAACACGAAAGGCGTGAAACTGACACACACAGTCCAGAACGTGCCAGTGGCCCCGAGAGAGAGGCACGACGCGAGGTCAAGCCTACACCAGAGCGCGCGGGCAGCAGCCCCTTCACGCCACTACAATAAACCGGACCGTGGTGGTGGCTGCCGACCCCGCCCAAACACCACGCAGACCCATCCCCACATAATAAAAAAAACACAACCCTATGGAACGCATCACCTTCAACAGTTGGTAAGGTTGGTAAAGAGTCCTTGTTTGAAATCTACTTAAAGGGGCTAACATGCTTACTCTGTGCAGCTGTCAAGACAACAAACTGCGCATCACATGAAACAGCAAAACGAAGCGCCCCAAAACTGCTGAAGACACGTGGGTGAAGCCCGCCCACCAGCAATCGGCGGGAGTAAAGCAAACAGCGACCACGCAGAAGTAAGCGAAGCAAAGCAACCCATAGCAAGGAGAACAGTTCATCAGCAAGCCACGTGCGGGCGAAACAGAGAGCAGCCTGGGCGTGCGGGAACACCGAGGTACACTGGGAGGCGAGGTACAGGATCGCACTGAAGCGCCTCGGGTACACAGCACGCGAGGGAAAGCAAACATGCAGCGCGTGAACCTGCACAGGAGGTTACGAGAAACGAACCCAAGTGCACGCGGAATGGTGACAGGCAGTGTAGTGGGGCTCTCAAGGCGTGACAGCAACTCACCCAGGCACCCGCAGCATGTTAAAATGCAGTAAGGGTCGTGATGTGGTGAGAAAGATCAATACAGTGAAGTGCGTGCAGCAAGAGTAAGGAGAACAGAGATCGTTACATGACGAGGTACAACAATGCACGCAAGTGGGTGCAGCTGATAAACAAGGAGTAAGGCTCATTAAAAAAGTGAGGTACAGCAGTGCACTTAAGTGCACAGCTCTAGTATACAAGGCATGAGGAGCAGGGAAGGGTGAGGTACAGCAGTGCACTCAAGTGCACAGATTTAGTATGCAAGGTGTGAGAAACACTTAAGGGTGAGTTACAGCAGTGCACTCAAGTGCACAGCGCTAGTATACAAGGAGTGAGGAACAGTGGAGGGTGAGGTACCGTTCAGCAGTGCACTCAAGTTCTCGCACACAGGGAATGAGCATCACGTACAGAAATGTACTGAAACCATACGTACAGGGGACACTATGGTATATGCTAGAATCGCACAGGGAGAGAAAGGATCGCGATCACATACATTGGCTTACAGCACAGTGTTCACGAAAGAACATGACTCAGAGAAGCACCGTGTGATGTATTGTTGTATTGTAACAGGTGGATGGCGCTGTACATAGCCATCCGGAGGGGGTGGCTTCAGCGGAAGGCACGCAGAGCCAGGCGGTTAGCAGCATGCCCGGGGAGGCTGGTGGCAGGCGGAAGACCAGGAGCCTCGACGACGATTCCTCCTTCCACCCCCACCACCCTGCAAACCTTCCCTTTTCCGAGCAAGGGCAGCAGTAAGTTACTGCATTGCCGCGGGGGGGGGGTGTTTGGGGGCAATAAAAAAACACACACG
Organism: Triturus cristatus; assembly: GCF_964204655.1. Classification (NCBI taxonomy): domain Eukaryota; kingdom Metazoa; phylum Chordata; class Amphibia; order Caudata; family Salamandridae; genus Triturus; species Triturus cristatus. Next base: position 295,197,847 of record NC_140589.1, on the reverse strand, counting down.
ACCGTATTACTTAATGCTACATATGAACGAGAATGGCAGAGAACAGCATGCAAGTTGGGGGAGTTGGGGGGGTCAGAGGACACACGAGGCGATGACGGAGCAGCAAGAGAGGATGGTGCGATGATAGCACGCAAGACGGTTTTCGCTATGTGGGTGCACTTAGTAAGAGATGGTGCCAAGCGGTGTCAAAACAGAAACGGAGCCGGTCTGGTGGCAGTGTAGAAGGGGTGATAACTCGAGCTAAGGGAGAAGCAGTGCAGGAGGTGCCGACGGGTACAAGACTGGCAGAGGCAGGCGATGTCACATTGGTCAGGGGTAGACAAGTACAAGGGGATGGCTTTGGAGACGTGATGTGACAAAAAGGCTGACTGATGGCTGTTGGCCGCTTGTGGCTCTGGAATTGTTTGTAAATGCAGTCAATGGCATAGTGGGGAGGGTGGATAGGTACAAGATGATGGCTTTGGAAAGCTGATGTCACAATAATTGATGGCACACTAAAGGAGGTGGCAGGTGGTGGCTTTGGGGTGTTGCTAAAGGCAGACAATGGCACATTGGCTGGGGGCAGCTAGGTACAAGCGGATGGCTTTGGAGAGCTGATGGCACACTAAAGAAGGTGGCAGGTGGTGGCTGTGGAGCTATGTGGTTGGAGATGCCACAGAAGAGTATGACACGTTGACAGACTGGATGTCAGGTGATGGCACAGGTGTATGCGATGGTGTTTAGTTACTGGCAGCAGACCGTAGCCCCAGGCAGGGGAGCCCCAGCAGCGGACGGGGGAGCCTGTGCTCCACACACTGCTACAGTGCTGCTGTCAATGGTCTCGGGCTCAAGGCCCGTAGAGCTCCCACGGCCCGGCCCCCCACTCCTCAGAACCTCTGGGGCCCTGCTTCTCCCCCTCACACTCAGCCCTCGCGCCTGCATGGCTCCGGCCCTGCCACCACCCGCAGTGCTCGGGGCAAGAGTACAGGCAGCGCAGCAACTTATCAACTACGCAGTGACAAATGCTCAGGGCGAGGACCCGCCAAAACATGTCTATCTCGGGGGCGTGGGCCGCCGGCCCTGGCATGAGGGGAGGCAAACTTGTGCTAGAACCTGGGGCAACCTCAGTCCAGGGATGGGGGCATCAACCTGCAGCCGAGACCTCTAAGCTGCCACCTCCAGGGGAGGGCAGCGGGCATCCTCCTGGGCAGCAGCCCTCAGCACTCCCCAAGGCCCCAGCAGAGGCCCTGCCTGATCGGAGGGGCAGCACCCGCCCCAGGGAAAGCACCCCAGAACCCGCGGCCCGCACAGCCCGTGCTCCAGCAGTTGCCCCCATCCTGCAGGAGCCTCTTGCCTACCCCTGTGCGGGATGGACTGGCTGAGGCGGCGGGCACTGCCTCCTCCGAGCACTCGGTGCCATCCTCACCCCGGCAGATGTCCCAGGCATAGGCGGCAGCGCTGAGCCCGTGCCCCATGAAGGGAGAGCCGGGAGGGGCGAGCCTCGCAGGCGCTGCACAGAGGGAGCCTCTCCTACCTTCGGCCGCCGATCCGGGCACACGGGGTCCCTCAGCTCGGGCACAGCGCCGATTCCAGGTGTCCCGCAGGCGCCATCTTTCCAGGTGTTTTTTTCAGCTCTCAAAGTCAATTTGCATTAACAAGCATGGTCGGCTTTCACTTTCGTCCATAGTGAAAACTTTCTTGTCTTTATGGGGCCATGTGTTTGAAACACATGGCCCCATAAAGATAAGAAAGCTTTCACGACGCACGGAAGTCACACTGCTTTTATGCAAGTTTATGCTACTGACATTGTAAAAGACAATGCCTATTTACAATGCCAATAGCTCAAACTCTATCATTGCGAGACCTATTGCATTGCAAATGCTTGTTTACTTTGTTTTTCATTTTGTCCTCTATTTGGACTCTACATACATATATACATATTGACCAGTTTACATCAGCAAAATATGTTTCGCCCAGATTACACAATGTCAGAGGCTCTTGTAATTCACATATTATCGAGTTTAAACATTGCCACAGTAAGAAGACAGGTAGATACTTAATTGTTTTAAATTATGACTGTGGTTTCCTTCTAAAAATAGGAAAAATAACTTCTGAACGAGACTGAAATGTATATACTGAGTCTGAGAACTTTCAGCAACACAGTAACTTATTGTAGATTTCATATACTTTATTCCCTAATGATTTTCCATTATTGCTTCAGCTACCAGTGAGTTTTATTTCACGGAGTTCCACTATTTAACTAGGTTGCACCCCAGTCCATTGTTTTTTGTCCACCATGCCGCTTTAGATAGTTCCCAGTCATTTGCAAATCAGTCTTGGTCCTGCTCCAATAAGAACAGTCCCGCTAAAATGCCAGGCTCACTCTGACCCGGAACACGAGTTACCCCATTGGCAGTTCGGGCAGGGCTTTTCGTATTACATCACGACCTAGAATAATCTGCATATGGCTTGTTCCTGTTTAGTATGGTGATGTAGTGGGCGAAAGAATGATGGAGTGGGAGGCGGAATAAGTAATTACCTGTGCCTGAGATTAATTCAAGCATCCATCTATCACTTTTTTGTTTTCTTTAGTGCAGTGCCGAGTGCGATGTAACCCTGGGCGTAGTTCGCGAAGTAGCACTTCGCGAAGCTACGCAAAGTGCAGTTCGCACTACGCGAGCTACGCGTAGCACTTCGCGAACTGCGTAGTACCTTGTTCGCACTGTGCCAGATGTCGTTTTCAATGATTGCACAGTGCGGACAAGCAACCGGCACTGTGCAATAATTGAAAATGGCATCTTGCACAGTGCGAGCTGTAGTTTTCTGCTGCTCGAGTAGATTTTTACTCGAGCGGCAGCTTTCTCAACGCGAACTGGTAGTGTCTCATCGCGAGCGGTCGCGAGCATACGCGACCACTCGCAATGAGAAACCTGACCTCCTCGCGTTGGGAATCTCACCAGGAGGTTTATTTTCCATGCTCGCGATCGCCAACTCTATGTTGCTGATCGCGAACAAGGAAAAAGTCTCGCCGGGATGTCATTTTGCTTGCTCGCGGTCGCCAACTTGACGTTGAGAACCGCGAGCAAGCAAAAAATGACCGCAGCACTACGCAACACTACGCTACGCGTGTTCGCACTGTGCTACGTGCAGTTCGCGTAGTGCAAAGTAGCGCGAACTTCGCAAACTACGCGAGCGTAGCGTAGTGCTTTGCCCAGGCTTAGCGATGAGTATGTCGAGATGGGGATCCTGTGCTCACTCTGCCATGGGACTCAAGGTACACCCTATTGAAGAGGCCCAGATAGTCCAACATTGGTCAGGAGCTGCTTGTGGTCCGGTTCAGAGGGGATTTGACCTGGCTTCTCTCTTCCGCTGAGCTCAGCAAAGAAGACAAGTCAGAGACGTCAATTGACAGGCTGGAAATGCAGAGTGCATATGGCAGAGGCATTGGCTTTAGTGCACTGCAGCGTACGTAAGCTGCGCCCTGAGTGCTGCTGCAGGGCTCAGAGTCTGCTGCTGCTTTAAACTCTGTGGTTCGCCTCAATGCCTGAGACCTCTGGGTGCACAGACACATGATGATCATGGTCTGTAACAATCCTCTGATCTGGAATCTAGGTAGGAGGTGTGGAGGCAACATCCTCTCCTGACTTCAATGGCTGCCAGGAAGTCAAGAGAAAATTGCTGTAAAAACATTCTGCGGACTGCGCTCTGCCCAGTTCACTCTGAAGTGAGACTGTGAGTGCCGCATGGCAATCTGATTCACTCGTCCCGGTTGGTGGTGGAGTGGCTCCACCCTGTGTGGGTAGCAGCAAGAAGAAACACAATTCCAATACTTTGCAGCTCAATCAGAGCACACTGGGGACCAGAACATGAGGACAGGGGCATAATGTGCTACACCAGGATATGGGAAATGAGGAGGCAAGGGCTCAGAGGCAGCTCTGTTACTGCATAACCACAAGTGCTCAGCAGCGAAATTCTGAGACAGTTATCTTTAAATTAAACAAGTTGCAGCACAGCAAGAGCTACAGTGCCTTTTCGTGAGGTGATGAGGGATACTAGCACTAAAATGCGCTATACTAACTGTGGTACTTGGAAGGGCTGCCTCACGCCAATGTGGAGCCTGATGTGCTACCCTCATAGGTGAGTGTCTCCTTGGACAAAGAAGCAAAATGGTAAATGTGGCAAGCACAAAACCTACTATTAAAGGCTTTAGTTTCTTGTGGAGAAATATTCGGATGAACAAAGGAGTCCTGATGTAGTTTTCAAGTTAAGGGAGCTTTTCCAGGAGATTTATCCAACTAGTTCTGCCCAAGTAGTATAGGTAGTCTGTTATCAGATTTTAGAAAGAAGGTCAGAAGGAGTCATTCAATTACATAAGGCAGAGAAAAGAAAGGGGAAAACAAAACGAGGGAAAACTAACACAAGAAAGAAATGCTCTGGGCGCCTCACATTTCTAACCAAAAAAAGCTTCAACCGATTTTCCTTCGCTCAACAAGTTTTGAAGACATATAATATTTCAATTGTACAACAATCAGTGCTGATAGACTACAACTAAACCCTGCTGCTTTTTCAAAATTTTCCCCACAGAGGCAGGTCGACCAACAAGAAAGTTTGCACTGACACCTCCCCACCCCCATGGGGGAGAAGTGAATCTCATCAATAGGAGAGTTTATAGACCTGTTTGGCAATGGAGTGCACCTTCCCCCTTTCCTCAATAGTATTTAGGATTTTAGTCACTTAGACTTTGTTTGCCAGTGTTTAAGAATAAAGCAAATAGAATTTTTACAAGCATAATTTTTAAAATATAATGTTAAATCATCAACAAGGTTTTAACTTTTATATAGTTTCCCATAAATGAGCAAGCATGTCATGGCATTTTACATTTTGTTTAAATCCTTTTGTGTCCGAGTAAATGTAATTCTATATCTACTTGGCATGAATTTTTACTTGATGTTTTGTTCATCTATGTTGGAGTCTAAAACAAGAAAGAGATGACTTTGATTTTGTGCTCTACTTGTATAGTTTTTCTTAATCTAAAAATTGGGTGGCTTTACAGCAAGATCCACCTTGTCTAAAGTGGAAATGGGTTGTATTCACAGTGTCCGTCAGTACACATCTAAAAACGGGTGATAATTCTGACTAGGACAGATGTAAACCTATCTAACGCAGGTTGTCAGAAGGAAATTATTTGATGTCTACGTTAACTGAAAGAACATGATATTGCTATCTTATTGATCTATGCCCCTTGACATGTATTTGTCCGGAAATGATAAGATTTGCATTTTAAGAAGAGGCTTCGGGCAATTATAGAATCGGAACTAGAACGGTTGAATCCCAGAGGCTTGGCTAGTGTTGCTCTCTCAATGTTTTAATACAGGGTATCTAATCCCAATTGTCAGGGTATCTGGTATTCACAACATAAGGAAGGATGCAACTACACATTTTTCTCAAACTTTTCAAGGATACATTATGCACTCTGTGCCCCAACTATCAGTGAGAGAGTGCAGTCTTCAAATATTAAAACCATCACCGATTAGTTTTAGTGCAGCCCCTTGATTTAGAACATGGCGGGTGAATTATCAAGAACATCAAAGATACTAATAATCACTACATGCGGCTGAGGAATTTTCCTGAGAGACCACCTGAATGATGGCTAAGACGAAGTAGCAAGTAATCGCCTTGACTGGGTCCTTGAGAAAGACAGGGGTGGTTGGTAAGACAGAACTGGAGGCAAAGTCTGGCTACGTAGAAAAGAAGCAGAAGTAGTTTAGTAACTTGAGGGTGAAAATAAAAGCCTTCATACAGAAGAAACAGAAATGTTACTAAGCAGTATCAGCATAAAGAGGGAAATAAAGGGAGCACATTATTTATTAAAGGCTCAATTCACAAAGGTATTTACGCACTGAAGTAATACTTCGGTGCAGAAATGGCAGCATTTACAAAGTAAAGCTTGTGATTCAGAAAACATGAACATACACTCAAATGGATTTATTCACACATTAAATAATATAAATATGGTGTGATTTTACATGTGATTAAATCTCCTCACAGGGAAACCTTGTTGGTATTCTAGGCAAATGTTTATGAAAACGTTATGATTATTCAAAAAGCTGTTGCAATTAAGGTTAGACAATATTCACATACAACTATTTGCATGACATAGAAACTGAACACATGTCAAATAAAATTCATAGGCAAGCAGAACCTCATTTACAGGACCTAAAATACATGCAAAATCCATCTGCCCCAAAATTGATTACATTGGATCAATACAGAGCACAATAGCAAAGTGCCTTTGCTCTTACTAACGGATGCTTGCTATTTCAACAGTCTTTTATAAGCTCTATAAATGTGACCACTCTGGCTGATATTTGAATGTAACATCTAATTAGGAAGGTAAGCTACAGCATTACTAGGATGACAAACGCTGATTTCTAATCAATAACGGTTTTAATCGTGTACCTGTAGCACAAGCAGCTCCCTAGGGATCTGGCCTACTTCTTTCTATATCAAACCACTTAGTGACATCTTCAATAGAGTCCATCATATTTTATCACCAACTTATTGATGACACCAAGATCTATTTGGAGGTTTCCACTTCTGTTGATACCTCTTTAGTGACTGACTCATGACAAGAATCTTGAATGACTGCTCATCACCTCAAATTCAATCTCCACAGAACTGAAATCCTACTTATTTAGCCCTGACCTTCCACCAACCCACCTCTAAACAGGCTAGGCTTTATACCTTAGACTTCGCTTTGAACATTGTTGACAGATAGAAACCGCTTAGTTTTGTTCTAGAGAATCAACTTAATCTTCACAAACACATTATAAATATGGCTAGAAATGCCAATCATCAGCTCAGACTAATCGGACACATCAAATCTTTTTTTTTTTAAACTGAACAGGACCTCAAGGAAGTTGTCCAAGCCTTGGTCCTCCCCAGAGACTCTGGCATTGCCAAACCTCACATTTTTTCATGGTGAATGACTGCTTTGATCAAATTACTCCTGTACTGCACTCCTTGAGTAGACTCATTATTGAGGGCTGATCTACAATCAATATTTACATTCAGATCACTCCAATTATTAAACCAAGAAGCTGAAGATCTCAGGAGTTCTCGTCAACACTGCAGCTTTGACTACATTTTGTTGAAACCTCTATCTTCAAAAAAGCTAAGACTATTCACTCTAAACTGTTACATCATTCCTTCCTCCATCACCCTGCACTCTTCTTTGAAGTTTGGAGCTTGCCATGTGATGAAAATGATTGGAGTCTCTTTAGGAGCGTGCACGAATTTTCAGCCCTATTGCTTATAGTATTGCCTATGTCTTATTCACCATGTATGCTCCTTGTTATGATTGATCCAAGTATTGAAAACTTTTGCTTTTGCATATAGACCTTAGACTCCATTGATGCTCTTGGTCGTAGCTGGTTCTTAAGCTTTGTACAGTGATCTACGTACCTGCTAAAAAGACACTCAGTAAATAAAAATGTACGCTTCACAGAAAGTGTGGGACAATTGCAAAGCACAGTTAGCACACAAGCCACCTGCAAAGAAAACATTTACATGGAACATGTTATGAACTCTTCCAACAGCTTCTAAAATTGTTAGAATGAAATAGTAAAAACCAGGTTTGAAGAAACATAAGCTGCATGCTCTGCAAGACAGAGGCCGGAAGAAATTCTAGAATTTTCAGGGTCTCATAAGATTCTGAAGGAGGAAAATCTTTCTGGTGCAAACGCTTCAAAAGCGAACTGATCAGAAATAAATCTAAGATTACCTCTTACCATCATTTTAAAAGCATTCTAATGTATCACTCCAGATTTTCTTATTTTCAAATGAATTAAATCCTGAAGTACATAGTAGTATCCAGAATTCTGCATGTTATTTTATTTCCCTCAATATTATATTTTTCAAACATTTCTCATGAGCAAGTCTTGCATAAAACAGCATTTCAACAAGCTTGCTTCTGTACCTTTGCATAGATCTCTGCCACTGTGGTGGAGATTTCCACTGCTATGATGGAGATGTCCCTATTGGAAAGAATTGAGAAAATGGATAAAGTTTCTTAATTTCTTGAAAAAAATATATTTCATTGTAAAATATAAATGTAAAATAAATTCAAATATGTATTTTTACCCTAGAAATAAAACTAAAATGTTATCTCTTAAAACACGTTTATTAAATAATTAGATTATTTAAATATATTAATTTATACATAATAATTTAATAAAAGAAAAGAAAAAACCCTACTTAGCCATTTTATTTGTAATTCATATTAAGTAAATTGAATTTAATGTGGTGGTGCTTAATCAGTGTAAACTACATTTTTAATAATGTTTAAAAATGTAATTTATTTTTGCTAAGCTAACAATATCTAAATCAATAAAAAGACTTAGGGGCATATGCATCAACCAAACTAATACCGATTCCTTAATAGCGAAAAATAAGGAATCGCCATTAAGGAATCGGTAATTGGCATGCATCAACAGATTCGGTGAAATTTAGCGATTCCTTAAAAATCGCTAAATTTACCGATTCCTTAATAGCGGGGCACGCAAACGGCCCCACTAGCAAATAGCGAGTTCGGTAATACCGATTTGGCTAATAGCGAGTTCGGTAATACCGAATTAGCAATTACCGAATCGGTAATAGCGAAATCGCAAATTGCCGCGTCGCTCCGGGAACAGGCTGATGACATCACCAACCAGGAAATACTGCTGCCCCACCCACATAGCCTCGACAGAGGAGCAGACAGGAGCTGGAAAGAAGGACAGGCTGTGCAGAGTGAGGCCACACAGATTCTGCCATTCACATCACACATCCATCATGTCGCAGGAAGTGCCATCCAGCGCAGAATCTGCACGGAAGCGCAAGAAGAAGTTTTCGGACAGGGAGCTGGAGTACCTCATCGAGGGAGTGTCCAGCAAACACGACCGCCTCTTTGGCAAGCTGTCCCTCAAGGTGCCTGAGACCGAGAAGCGGCGCATCTGGCAGCGCATCCGTGAGAGGGTCAATGCGGTTGGCGTCACTAGCCGCAGCATCGACGACCTTAAAAAACGGTGGTATGATCTGCGGAAGCGCGCAAAAGAGAGGATTGCTGAGAGGCTCCGGGAGGCAAGAAGGACTGGAGGCGGAACAAGCACTGCACCATCCAACACAGCCCTGGAGGACCTTGTGGAAGGGACGATAGAGCGGGAAGCCGTCGTGGGGGTGATCCAGATGGACACGTCCGGCGCAGCCACAAGTGCCCAAGGTAAGATGCATGCCTGTGCCACACCCAGCATAGCGTAAATCCATACCCATGCCCCCAGCCCAATCTCACTGTGTCTGCAGCTCTGGCACAGACAGTTCCACACATGACACTACTGCATCTTGGGAGTTGTAGTCTAGTCAGCCCAGAGTGCAGGTACAGGCGTAAATCCTCTGAGCACACAACACATATTTTGTACATGGCTGTAGACTGTTCATTTGTTGGACCACAGAGGGACATTGATGGGTACAACACTATGTAGGTGTAATCATCCCACTAATCATGCACTGTTTCACACACAGATGCATCACCTGGGGACTCTGACGACAGCGACCAGCTGATCATATCTGAGACACCCGTGGAGTCAGACCAGGAGACTGCGCAGGATGCGCACGCACCGCCAACACCTGCCACCCCACCAGCACCACCTCCACCAGCGCCACAATCAACGGCACCAGCACCAGTGCCACAAGCCAAGGCACCTGCGCCACAAGCCAAGGCACCACCACCTGCGCCACAAGCAACGGCACCAGCAAGCCAGCCACAATACCGCAGAGGCACAGGCACCAAGTTGCGCCCTTGCAGGAGATGGCAACCCCCCCCCGCAATTGGCACCCACGCAGCGCACATCCACACCACCTGCTGCACCACATGGAGGCTCAAGACACGCACGGCGTCACAGGGCCCGTCGCAGTTCCGTCTCCTCAGCTGACCAGGATGTCCCAACAACCTCTGCAATTGAGGAGAGGATGCTGCGTACACAGAACCTGCAGGGAAGACATGTGGCTAGCATCAGCTGCAACATCGTGCGCCTAGCGAGGGAGATGCGCGCCATGACTGCAGCAGTCACCGACATGGGCTCCGCGGTCAGGGACATGGGCACGGCGGTCAGGGACCAGACCACTGCGGTTGCTGATGGCAATGCTCAGCTCAGGGAGGAGGTACGTGAGCTCACCCGTGCCATCAGGGAGGGCCATGAGTCCCAGAGGAGGAGTAACCGGCAGCTAATGTTGCGTTCTGCCGCCGCTACCAAGGCCATACAACGGCACAGCAACTGCACCGCTGTGTTGGCACGCCGCACAGTCTCCCTGCAGGTGGACCTTGGGCACTTCTGCGGTGATGTGGCCAAGTCACTGGGACACATCACCACTGCTGTGGAACAACTTCAGAGCAGCACATGCAGTGCTGCAGCATTGGGAGGGGATGACACCAGTGAGGCTGCCTCCAGTGTCAGCAGCGTGTCACTGGCAGAGGCCAGCACCAGGCGCCGGAGTTCGCGTGCCTCCACGGGGACAGGCCGTGGTGAGGGTTTGGATGCACCTGAGCGGAGGCTTGGTGTACGTGGCAAGCGCCACTAGAAATTTGGACATGCTGCAGGTCCATGGTGGAGCAACCATGGCCATCCAATTATTGTGTTTGCACAGGCCTGACTTTAAGGAACCTTTTATTTACATTTATGCAATCGGAGCATGATTCACAATGCTAGTTCTGTTGCACAATCCTCAGTGCTACTGTGCATTAAACAGTTGCACCCAACACCAACTTGTAATGTCTCATTTTACCCAGGGTCAAAAATGATTTTGCATTATGTCTGTCCGCCTCCTATGGCCCTCTGCTGTGTTTGGGATGTGTGCCGGTCGTCGTTGGCCGGGTGGTTGGTCAGCCTGGGGGTCGTCATCCCTGTCCACCTCCATGGGTATCCCCCTTCTGGTGGCAATGTTGTGCAGCATTGCACATACAGCAATTATTCGACAGCATGTGTCTGGTTGGTATAGCATGGCGCCGCCAGTCTTGTGGTGGATACGGAAGCGGCTCTTGAGAATCCCAAAAGTCCGCTCTATCACATTCCTCGTGCTGATGTGTGCAGCGTTGTAGCGATGTTCCTGCGGGGTTGCTGGATTTAGGTATGGGGTTAGTATGTATTCCCGCAGGGCGTAAGCACTGTCACCTAGAAGATAGAAGCATAGACTTAGCATTGGTGATGTACATACATGTGTGGTGTTGGTGTGGGGAAGCGTAGTTCTACTTACCTAACAGGAGTCCCTCTCCAAATTCTCCATTGAGTAGTCGCCTGTGCATTCCACTGTTGTGGAAGATGTATGAGTCGTGTGTGCTCCCTGGGAATTGTGCCACTAGGTCCGTTATGATGTTGTTGGCATCGCACACAACCTGCACGTTGATCGAGTGGTATGACTTGCGGTTCCTGAAAAGGTACTCATTTGCTGACGGAGGGCATATGGCGATATGCGTGCAGTCGATGCATCCAATCACATGTGGGAATTGTGCCACCTGGTAGAAAGCCTGTTTGGTGCGGTCCAACTGCTGTGGGGTTGTGGGGAAGCTGATGTGTGTGTGTAGCATTGTCAGCATGGCATCTAGGAATTTTTTGAAGAAGCGTGACAGTGCGCTTTGCGACACACCTCCGGCAACCGCAATTACCCCCTGGAAACTCCCTGAGGCCAGTAGGTGCAGGCTGCATAGGACCTGAACGTGCGCAGGGATTGCATTGGTCCGGTGTGTCTGGTGCTGCAGTAATGGTTCCAGGTCTGCAATCAGGCGCATGATCATAGCGCGATTGAGGCGATATTTCTGGTACACCTCGTCCTCATTCTGGCCGAGCAGGGTTATGCGCAGTCTGAACACTCGCTCCTGGACCCTTCTCCTGCGCTGTCCTGCTGCATTGATCCGCATCCTCCTTGCAAGCACGTAGAGGGCAGCCATTTTGTGGGAGCCAACAGGGTCTCCTGGGCCAAATTTAAGGGTTTAGTGATTGCCTCAATCATTTGCACATGTAGGAATTTTTTTTTTTTTTTTTTTTTTTTTTTTTTGTGACTTTACCTCCAGGTTTTGATTCCCCTTATTTAGCTCTGGCAAAATAGCGATTTTTGGAATTTTCGTTATTAGCGAGTTTTGTTGCATTGGGGTGCGATTCGTTATTTGCTATTGGCAATTTCCGGGAGCTAATAGTGATTTCGGTGATTGCGATTCGGTATTTAGCGAATCGGTAAATTAGCCTTTTGGGTATTAGCGATTCGGTATGTTCGAGGTTATTTATTTAGCGATTCGTTATTTGCTCGGGTTTTGGGTTGATGCATTGGGATTGGGTATTTTTCACACAATACCGGGAGCTATTACCGAATCGGTATTTTACCGACTGGATTTTGGCTTGATGCATAAGGGTGTTAATTATTACTTTTGCATACTTTTTAAGAATAAAACATATGTACCTACACATAATTTAAAAGGATGTAATTTAATTATTTTACCATTATTTCCTGATGGATGTGTTATTAATATTCCCATTATATTCAATGGGAGTATGTTGCAGCACCTGTCAGTGGCCTTGTTAGACCTACTCCAAGGTTAGCACCACTTCTGTTTTTTCACCTTTAGGGCAGTAGTAACTTTGGAAGTAAAGTTTCACACCTTAAATCAAGCTGACATGATGTCCTTACAGGACAATCTACAAAGTTTAGAGAAGGCAGATCGTACTATTTTTATGATAATACCTCACCTTACGGAAGAGAATGATTTTAGGAGAGGCTCAACACTGCAGTGAAGGCAATACATATATCAGTAAAACGGCGATTCCTCAGAGATCCCGAAGATACAGGTCTGCACTTAGGCAAATGTGAAGTGCAGAGCTCAGCTGAAAGCAGACTTCAACAAATACCACCCACTTAGCATTTTTGCTTTGGAATGGGGAAAAATAATGGGTTGGAAGTCTAGGGCAAGGTGGTTGACTGTGAAGGGGCTTTTGAACCACCATATATGCATAGATACATACATACTCGGTGAGTAATGTAATGCTCTTTCTAAAATCACTAGCATACCTTTGCTTTATGAGCACGTTTATACCACTCCACAGTGCCTATGCACACAGCTTGTCTAAATTTCTATTCCCTTTCTCTCAGGTGAGAGCACAAGGCAGAAGCCACATGAAGGCTTGGTTTGTTTTGAGCTCGAGGGTCCAAGATATCTGGCTCCAGTACAACTTGAGGCTTCAGTTGATCTCCCACCTCTAAGGGTGATTAGCTGTGGCAGAGAAGAGTGTGCCTCAAAGAAGACAGGGATGGCTCCATACAGACATAAGAATCCCATTATTTTTAGGTCTCTCCTAGCTGTCTGAATAGAGTGTATGTCATCACACACCACATGCCTGCACATAAACCATACATACAGATACAGAAAGGCACCATTTGCTACTGTGGTTCAGCTGGCTTTAGTCTTTAGCCAGCAGGATCAGACTTTTCCCACAACAAAATCAACACCATCTACCAAGAATTCGCATCCCAACCCCTGCTGAGGAAGAAATCAACCTCCGCATGCCTACCAACTCCCACCCACACCAGCATACCTTGTGAAGCACCCTCACTGAGAAGGAAACCGCGTCCATCATGAGATCCATCAACTCTGGAGTTCCAGTTGACCCCTGCCCTCACCACACATTCAACCTCTGCAATCAAAACATCAGCAAAGAACTAAGCAAGGTCTTTAACTCCTCAATCACCACATCCCACTTCCCTTAGAAATGGAAGCATGCCAACGTAAAACAGTTACTGAAGAAACCATCCACAGACCCATGAGAACCCAAGAACTACCAACCTATCTCCATGCTCCATCACCCCGCAAGGTCATCGAGAAAGCTATCATCAATCAGCTAACCAGACATCTTGAAACCACAACCTTCTGGACCCCTCCCAAGCCAACCTCAGAGCAAACAGATCTAGTCACAGCCATGGGCGATATTAGAATGCTGCTAGACCACGAAGAAACAACAGCCCTCATCCTCCTCGACCTCTCAGCAGCCTTCAACACCGTATCCCACCACACACTGATCAACAGACTCACCAGATCGGAATCCTAGGAGCCCTCAAGTGGATCACATCGTACCTCACAGGAAGTAGTCAGAAGATCATCATCCCTCCCTACTCCTCGCTCCCTAAGAACAACACCTGCAGTGTGCCTCAAGGCCTCATCCCTCAGCCCAACCCTCTTCAATGTTTACATGACACCCCTGGCCAGCATCGTCAGGAGTCATGGACTCATCTCCTATGCCGACGACACCCAACTCATCCTCTCCCTGACTAATGACCCAACGATCATCGAAGACCGGTTCCAAGGATGCATGAAGGGTGTCGCCATTTGGATGAACAACAACTGTCTCAAACTCAACACAGACAAGACAGAAGTACTCATCTTCGGGAAAGGCAAGGACACCCTATGGAACAATGAATGGTGTCCACCTGAGCTGGGCCCTACACCCAAATCCATCTAACACGCCCGCAACTTTGGCATCATCCTCGACAACCAGCTATCCATGAAGAAGCAGGTCAGCGCTGTCTCCTCCGCTTGCTTCCTCACACTCCGAATACTCCAGAAGGTCTTCAGATGGCTCCCACCCAACACCAGGCGAAATGTCAGGCAAGCTCTCGTCACCAGCTGACTCATCTAAGGCAACTCCCTCTAGGTAGGAATCACCACCTAGCTCATGAGGAAACTCCAGACCATCCAGAACACAGAAGCCAGACTCATTCCCGACCTCCCCAGACAGACGCACATCACCCATCACCTCAGGAAACTCCAGTGACTACCGTTCGCAAAGAGATGCCAGTTCAAGCTGCTCACTCATGCTTACAAGGCACTACACAATGAAGGATCAGCGTACCTCAAAAATGTGTGAATCTCCACCAGGAAACTCTGTTCCAGATCCCTCCCCTTAGCAGCTACCCAGCACATCTGCCGGGCTAACAGTGGAGGAAGCTCCTTCTCCCACCTGGCAGCTAAGACCTGGAACACCCTTCCCCTCCACCTCAGAGCCTCAGCATCGCTCTAACCGTTCAGGAAGGACCTCAAGATCTGGATGTTCAACCAATAAGAACAGACAACGTGATCCTGCAGCATGACCCCTCAGCTTCTCGAGACCCTCACTGGTGATGCAGCCACGCTATACAAATTCTGATTGATTGATTTATAAATGTTGGCATCAGTTCACAGCATTTTATAGTTGTGAATACCTTTGAAAGAGAGTCCCAATACTTTCTGTTGGTACTTCCAACATCACCCCTTCCTCCCACCCACATTCCTACCATGCCAATCTGTCCCGCTCCGTGCTCTCATAGGAGTTCCCATCCTTGTTTTATTTTTATATTTTAGATTTTTCTGCCCTGCAGCTGCAAACTGCTACAGAGCCACTGACAATCACTTTTGAGTGCCCTGTGTACCACTTACCAAGTTGTGAATGTATATGTAAAAAGAAAGGTCCACCTGTTATGTTATATGTAAAGCGCAAGCTACTCCTAAGAGTGTCCCGGCGCTAACTTAACCCTATTGACAGAACAGTTGGGAGCGGCTACGGGTGACTCCACTCTCATTGAAACAACCAGGATTTTCACTTTCTTCTAAAGCTGAGGAGAACTTGTTCCTGTCTCAGGAGAGGTGGCAGGCTATTCCACAGCTTAGTAGCGGTCACCTGGAACGAGCGTCTGCCCAATCGAGAACGTGCGAATTTTGGCGTGACCGACAGCTTCTGAGTTGAGGATTGCAGGGTTCTGATAGGAGCATATGGCTGGATTCTGCTCCTAATGTAGGAGGCTCCAACATTATGAAAGGCTTTAAATGCTAGTACCAGGGGCTTAAAAATCACCCTTTTCCGCACTGGGAGCCAGTGCAGGGACATCAAGAGAGGCGTCATATGAGCTCTAAGGTCAACCAACAAGATGACACTTGCTGCCGCGTTCTGTACCACCTGCAAACGACCTAGTAGGTAGTCAGGGAGGCCAAGATACAGAACGTTGGCGGAGTCAAGCCTAGATGTTATCAAAGCTTGGACCACTGTTTTCCTATGAGGAACTGAGAGGAGAGGGAGAAAGTTCCTCATCATTTACAGTAGTCCGAAACAGGTGGCGGCCACAGATTGAACTTGTGCCTTCATGGACATGTCCGCATCCATTTTTACCCCAAGTGTTTTTACAGTGGTAACTGGACAGGTGGGGGGGGGGACATGTACTGAGGCCACAAAGTACGCCCTTCCACGCAGGGACTATGGCAGAAACAGATAATTTCGGACTTATCGGAATTACATAACAGTTGGTTTTGCCTTAACCAGGAAATCACCTTGGACAGGCAATTGTTGATATCATCTCCTCTCAACACCGCATTTTTCTCATAGGTAAACAACAGCTGCGTGTTGTCGGCGTAGGATATGACTTTAGCCCCATGATGCTCTTCCAGGAGTGCCAAGGGAGCCATATGTAGATTGAACAAAGTTGGGCTCAGGACCGAACCTTGTGGCACTCCAACACTCATAGGAGGGATAGGGGCGGTGGAAGGGGGGGACCATATGGTTTGCTGGCGGCTTTCGAGAAAGGAGGCGAACCAATTGAGGACCGTGCTCACTGATACCACAGTGCTAAAGCCTGTGCAAAAGTCGATTGTGGGTCATCACAACGTACATGTGCATGTTGTGATGCGATTGTGACCATTTTGGCTTTTTAAAACTTTATTATTTAAACATGTCTGGCAACCATATCAGAATGGTAAAAAAAAACACTCACCAATGCAAAGCCAACATGTTTCAGGGGATGTAATGCCATGTAATGTTGTGAAATCAGATGCAACGATGGAGGTCTGCTTTTCCTGATAAAAGATGGAATCCTGCCACATGAAGATTAAGGTGGCAGGATTTCAGTGACAAACTCCACATTGGCGTTTAATGTTGTTCACAGAACTATATCTGGTGCAGTGGGAAAAAATGGCAGAGTCACATCGAAAACACTTAGGGTCATATTTATGAAAATGTAACACAGCACACAAGTCACCTTGCTGCGTTTCAGGGAAAGAGTAGGAATACACCGTAATTATCACAATACGATGCATTCCTGCCTTTTCCCAGTGCTGACACACAATATGCTGCCGAGTGCCAGCGCAGGCGCACTTGCACCACGGTGCCTGTGTTGCAAGCAGGGTTGTTTTTGCTAAGGAAGGGGCACCTTCCTGCACAAAAACAATCCCTGGAAGCTTATTCCTCTTTCTATCTGTGCTGCAAAACGCAGCAGACATAGAAAGTGAAAGTAAAGAGAAGAAATAAAGATAATTCTCTTCGTTACGACTCACCTGGGAAAGCATAGCATTTTGATGCAGTCCCAGGTGTACCAGTAATGGTAAATCTGGGAATGCGTCAACATCTATAGGTGTTGCATGGGAACAACCAGGCATCACATCCCTGGGTCACTGTAATGCAACACAACAACTTGAGATGCACTGTATTACTCCAGCATTGTCAAGCCATGCAGAGCCACTCAAAGGGTCCTTGCAGTGATAAGTAGCATCTTATAGATTGCGTCGCTTTTTCACCACGTTGCATGGTGCAAAAGCAAAGTAACTCAGTGATTAAGAGGACCCTATGCAGCCACAGACTGCACATACTGTTCACGACTCCCCAAAGCACGACTAACCAGTATGAGGCTTATTATACTACTTGGCAGTGCACTGTCTCCCAATTGTAAAAAAACAAAAAAAGAAAAAGGATATATTTCTGCATCTGTTAACTGGTGGATTGCATAGCAATCTTTTTTCAATTTAGCTTGGGAATGCAGGACGTCTCTTACACTTGAATGTGTTCATCTTTTTATTTCTGGCCTGCCCTTCTGGTTTCATACTGATCTACAAATTACTGTAATGTATCTCTCTCTTAATGTACATTCAATTTATGTATAATGTAAGAACCTTGAATGCTCTATGCTCAAACTGTTGTTTGTGATGAAAGAGGGCAACGCTGTAATTATTTAGATACGCAATGGCGAAGGAGCGTCGTCCCACTGCCTGGCTCAGAGCCAGCAAATGGAAAGCATTGTTTTATTTTACATTTGCCTGCTCTTAGCCAGCGGTGTTGGGAGGGGTGGGGCTGAGGCATGGGAGGAAGGAGGAGGAGTGTTACATGAACTCCACTGCCTAAGTGCACATATGTGTTTTGGCAGGCCGTTTCAGGCCGACCAAAACACACATGCGCACTTAGGTTTTCTCCATCCCAGCTGCATTGAGCACCCAGGCTGGAGAAACCCCACAGACTCCCTGGTCTGAGCAGGGCGTCTCTCTTGCCTGCTCAGACCAATCCCCGCTCTGCTCTGCAGCACGGGGATTGGATGGGAGTCTGGGCCCCTGGGGCTGCTGGGACCCAGGAAGTGGACAGGAGGCAAACACAATGCTGGAGATGGACGGCCACAGCAGCAAAAGGTACGTTTCTTTTCGTTTTTTTAATATTGTGTCCCCCCGCGCGACCCCACCTGCCCCACCACCCTTTGTTTATGGCAGCTGCCACTGAGTTAATGACTCTAGTCAACCAGGAGAGCTTTAACTTCACATGTTTAAGGGGTTGCATGCTTTCACATTCGACCGAAACAAAACTAGTGCAGCTGACATCATCTTTGAACAATTTTCTTACGTAGAAAATAATTTGGTAGATTTGTCTACCCCAGCAATTTAAAAATTAGACCATTAAAGTTTCACCCACTTTTTTACAGCCAAGGTAATTTGTTTCGCACACAGGAAATGTTATTACAAACCTGTTATACACCAAAATGAGTGTTTCAGAGACTAGGCTATAGCATGGACATGACCCAGGGGCTTACTGGTAATTTTCATAACTCAGAGACATGTCCTTCCTCGTCACACTCCTTCAACGTGAGCCCTGCCTCGATTAACACACATTTTTTAATCTACCCTAGACAAACTTAGCAAAAACAAAAGTGGGACCCCTTTGTCTCGGTGCCTAAATTAAGCTGCACAAAGCACAACAGGCAGAAGCAAACCATCACACTTGCTGTTACACCAAGAGTTAGTGTATACCAACTTTGGGTGGGTGAAGTGGTGGAGGAAACTAAACAGTGCGACAAAGAGGACAGGGATCAGAGTAATGAAGATTACATGTAAGTGACAGGGACATTACCTCCTCAACCATCTCCCTCGCTCCAGTGCTTATAACATGAGGAAATACATAAGCCACCGCAGGTGGCAATTGGGCCTACATAAATGAAATAAAACAAATATGCTTGCTCCACCTATTGCAAGCCTTAATACAAACAAATATGAGTTAGCAGCACTGAGAAGCAACATCTGCTACAGGGCCGACTTTAGAGCTGGTGGCGACCGGTCCAACAATCTTTTTTGGCGCCCCCTCACATACACATACTTTCCAATTGTTTTAAAATCCTGTTTTAAAAATTCTGGCTTTACTAATCCACTCAGCTATCAACCGAACATACAGATCTGTTCTGTGCAGCAGGCATATTAACCCTCTGCGCTACTTTGGGGCGAGTGAAAACTGCCACTAGACAAAACTCTAGCAGGAAAATTAATCACAAGAGTTAACATGACATTTTTATTGCTGCCTGAAAGCTAGACTGTCAGATCCCCACACCGCTTACCGTTTGTTGTGTGGAGTAATCCCGCAGAGGCGACGTGAACAACCCCCTCCGGCACCCTTCACCTCCCAGACAGGGTAGATACTATCTAGGACAACAAAGGGGACCGGGGGAGGTAGCCAGAGGAGGGCGGAAACAGTTTGGGATGATGCCGGGAGAAGCCTGCCCTTGGATCCACTGGGGTTCAGACAGAGGGCGCAACCTAAGGGAAGGAGCAAATGGGTATCACACACGCCAAACACAAGCCACAAGGACAAGCATTCATGACAATAGACGGTATTATAGTCACCTGGGACGTAGCACTTCCAGAGCGGTTAGGACCATCAGTCACGGCCTGAAACCAAGGGAAGCAATGTCACGAACTGAAACAAGGGAGGGTGCTCCTGCGTTGAGTGACCATGAGACCAAGGGCGCTCTAGCGCTGAAACTGTAAGAACCAGGCGGCTCCGTGCCTCTGCACGAGCCGTGAAGAAAAAGGTGAATAAACGCGCTCCTGCGCCGAAATAAGAAGGGACTTTGTCAGCTCCGCGCTGAGCATGAGCTGCACAAATAAGTTAGAAAGCGGCTCCGTGCCACTGCACGAGCCGCAACTGCTACTGTAATTAATTGAGCTCCTGCGCCGAAACAAGAAGGGACTTTGTCAGCTCCGCTCTGAGCATGAGCTGCACAAATAAGTTAGAAAGCAGCTCCGTGCCACTACACGAGCCGCAACTGCTATTGTAATTAAAATGCGCTCCTGCGCCGAAATAATCACCGTTAACGTGTCTCTCAGACGCTCCTGCGTTGAGGGACACGGTGCTGGCGGCTACGTGCGGATGCACGCCCGCTCGGGTCCGGGATTTGTTGGCGCCCTTGCGCGGTCCGGACAAGGTCCGGTTGCTGGTTAAGCACATTCCGACGTGGCTTGGGTCTTCAATACGAAGCCCCGAATCAGGCGGCTTCGTGATTGAAATAGTTTTGCCCCCGGAAGTGCTCCATGATTGGTGCGAGGCGGGTCACGTCTAACAACTAGACTGCTGACCTTCCTCAGATTCGTTCCGAGGGATAGCTGGCGCGCGCATGGGCATCCAGGTCTCGCGCGCCAGCCACAACAGATGGAAGGGATATGACAGCACCCCCCCCCTAAAGGAGACCCACCCTTCCGGCTACACAGGGGTAGCAGGTCGCGGCTTCTGGGGATGTAGGATGTGGAAGGCGTGGACTAGGCGGGGAGCATGACGGACATGGGACTGGGGTTCACAGGATCGTTCTTCGGGGCCATAACCCTTCCAGTCTACTAGGTAAAAAAGCCTACCCCTAGTTCTGCGGGAATCAAGGATGGCTCGGACCTCATATTCCTCGTGATCGTCAACGAGGACTGGAGGTGGAGGGGTAGTCGTTAGACAGTCAGGGTGAGTGAGTCGCAGGAGGGAAACATGAAAGACAGGATGGATCCTCATCTGGGTAGGCAATGTTAGTTTCATGGAAACACGGTTGATCACTTGTGCTATGGGAAAAGGACCTACGAAACGGGGTAATAGTTTTTTGGGTCCATGTGTATTGAGGTTTTTAATGGATACCCACACTCTATCCCCCACCTTGTAATCGGGTTCTACTTGCCGGTGTTTGTCTGTGTTTTGTTTGTAGGTTTCTTTTGGCTTGGCTAGTTCAAAGCGGGCTTGTTGCCATATAGCACGGAGCAAAGAGTGGTACGCCTGTACGGTGGGTATATTGCATGTTCGGTTATCTTCCCAGGGTGTTGTCCGGGGGTGTTGACCTTGGAGACAGAAGAACAGTGACACCCCAGTGGCTGCATGTTTGTTATTATTGTACGCATATTCTGCCAACCATAGTACTTCGGACCATTCTTTTTCAATGGTGAGCAGCAAGCAACGGAGGTATTGTTCCATAGATTGGTTGGTCCTCTCCGCCTGTCCATCTGTTTGGGGGTGGTAGGCGGAGGACAATCGTACCTCTAGGTCCAGAAGGCTACAGACCTCGTTCCAGAAGCGGGAAACAAACTGGGGCCCTCTGTCTGTGATCAGGACGGAGGGAATGCCATGAGGCCGGATCACGTTATGTGCGAAGACTACCGCTAGTTCGGCAGCGGAGGGGAGTTTTTTGAGGGGCACGAAGTGCGCCATCTTGGTGAGGTGGTCCACAATGGTGAGGATGGTGGTGTCGCCTGTCTTGGTTTTGGGAAGCTCCACAATGAAGTCCATCGAGATGGTGTGCCATGGGTAGGGTGTAACCGGTATCGGGTGCAGCAGTCCCACTGTAGGTTGGGTAGAGGTCTTTCCTTGCGCGCACACGGCACATCGAGGGATATAAGTCTGTGTGTCGGAGGCTAGAGTAGGCCACCAGAAGTGTCTTTGTATTAGGTCCTTGGTTTTCTGGTACCCGGGGTGCCCAGACAAGGAGTGGTCATGGCACAGGAACAATACCTGTTGCTGGTGACTCTCTAACGGTAGGTAATAGTTCTTCCCTTTGTACAGGTATCCGTCGTGTTCGGTCACCCCCTGGACATCTCTTGTCCAGTCCTCTGGTCGTTTCTGTTCCAGGTCCCCGCGTAGCTGGGATAGAAAGGAGGAAGTGAGCATCGCTCCATGGAAGCGGTGTTCAGGGAGGATGGGTGCAGGTTCCGTAGGCCGAAGGTTGTTTCCTGTTTCTTCCAACCTGGACAAGGCGTCGGCTTTGGCATTCTCCTTTCCTGGTCGATAGGTAATCCGGAAATCATATTCATTAAAGAAGAGAGTCCACCGTAGCTGTCTGGCAGTTGGAGCCCTTGCTGAACGTAGGAACTGTAGGTTTCTATGATCGGTGAAGATGGTTACTGAGTGTTTGGCGTCTTTTAGGTAGTGTTGCCATTCTTCAAAGGCTGCCTTGATGGCCAACAGCTCCTTGTCTGAGATGGAGTAGTTACATTCTGCTGGCTGCAGTTTCCTGGAATAATAAGCCACTGGGTGGAGTAGACCGTTTCCGGGGTCCCTTTGTGATAATACTCCCCCCAGTGCGTTTTGTGAGGCGTTGGCCTCCACGATGAAGGGTTGGTTTGGATTGGGGTGTTTTAACACGGGTGCTGAGGTAAAACATGATTTTAGTACCTGAAATGCTTTTTCGGCTTCTTTATTCCAGAGGAATCGCGTGCCTTTCCGTAACAAGCAAGTGATGGGGTTAACTATCTGAGAGAAGTCTGCGATAAAGCGACGGACTTGCTTTACGGAGTCCGGGGACGGCCATTGTAGTATGGTGTTCACCTTCCTGGAGTCCGTCTCAACGCCGGTCGGGGTTAGGATGTGTCCCAAAAATTCAACTGTGGTGGTATGGAAAACGCTTTTTTCTAGCTTGACGTATAGGCCGTGCTGTTGTAGCTGCTGGAGAACGGCCCGTACATGCGGTATATGTTCTGTCATAGTCGCTGAGTAGATTAATATGTCGTCTATGTAAAGGATGCAAAAGCGGTCGATATACTCCCTCAACACCTCATCGATAAAAAACTGGAAAGCAGCAGGGGCGTTGCAGAGCCCGAAGGGCATGACGCAATATTCGAATAAACCGTACCGTGTTCGGAAGGCGGTTTTCCATTCGTCCCCCTCACGGACCCTGACTAGATGGTAGGCCCCGCGCAAATCCAGTTTCGTGTAGACCGCCGCGTCCTTCACTTGGTCCAACAAGTCAGGGATCAGAGGCAATGGGTACCGGTTTTTTATTGTTATGGCGTTTATCGCCCTGAAGTCTATGCACACGCGCAAATCCCCTTCCTTCTTTGCCACGAAGAAGAGAGGAGAAGAGACGGGAGACCATGAATGACGGATAAATCCATTCTGTAGGTATTCCTTGAGGTAGTTGCGGAGGTGTTCATTCTCTTTTTCTGTGAGGGAGTAGACCCGGCTGCAGGGAAGCGTGGATCCCAGAATAATGTCAATCCTGCAGTCAAAGCTTCGATGCGGGGGTAACGCGTTGGCGCTTTTCTGGTCGAACACTTGGACCAATTCCCGATATTCAACAGGGACGCCCCCCTGTACGATGGTTCCTACCTCGTGGAGTGGCAGGGTACAGGCCTGCACGGTTCTGATATCGAGTCGCTCAGTAGAGGAGTAGCAAGAAGAAATACACTGGGTTGAGGCTATCCTGAGTGTCTTGGTCACCGAATCTATGTGAGGATTGTGTTGCGTTAGCCATGGGATTCCCAGTATCACTTTGAATTGTGGGGCGTCGATGACGTCGAAGGCGATAACCTCAGTATGCTTATTGTCCAGTGTCATTTCCAGATCTTCGGTCTGATAGCGGATCAGTCCTGAGGTGAGGTCCGTGCCGTCCACTGCCTTCACTGTTTCTGGCTTTTTCTTCCCTCTGCTGGACATGCCCAGGCTGGCCATAAACCGAGTGTCTATGAAATGTCCTGTTGCTCCTGAATCGATTAGCGCCGTAACATGCCAGGATAGACCAGAGGGAGATTGTAGGAGCACCGGCACGCCCATATGCCGTGGAACGCTATGGGAGGTAGGGTTCTGTTTTTTCTCAGCAGACAACCCCAGTAGACAGACCCAATTAGCTACTGGGTTGCCCCGTTTCCCAGCCCCTCTCCTCGGGCTATGGGGAGAACGAAACGAGTTTTCTCTTTCGGTTTATGGGGTTTAACCGGACAGTCCTTGACGAAATGACCGCTCTTGCCACAATACAGGCATTGGTTTTGGGTTCGCCGCTTCTCTTTTTCTTCTCTGGTTAGGGGGCCGCGGATGCCTCCTATCTGCATAGGCTCTGTGGTGTCATGGGTTTTGGTGGTCTCTCTGTAGATGGGTAGCCTGATCTCACCTCTTTTTGATCTTTCAGTCCGACGCTCCTGAAGCCGATAGTTTTGTTTGACTACCATGTCAATGAAGGGGCCAATCTCCTCTGGGGGTTCACTTATTTGAGAGATGAGGTCTTTCAACTCATCGCGCAAGCCCCGGTAGAAAACTGACACCTGTTTTGTCTCTGGCCATCGGGCCTCTACTACCAACCGGTTGAACGTAGTTATATAATGCAATAGGTCAGTGTTGCCCTGTTTCAAGTTGAGTAGTTCATTATCCGCGGCTTGGACAAACGTATGACGAGCAAACATACATCGCATGGTTTCTTTGAATATCGGGAAGTTGTAGAGTAGAGGTTCGTCATTTTCTACCAAGGGGATAGACCATTGAGCGGCATCGCCTCCCAGATAGGAGAGGACAAAGGCTACCTTGGAGGCATCGTCCGGGAAGGCAGAGGCACGGGCCATAAAGTGGAGGTGGCATTGATTGAGAAATATGCTGTATTTAGAGCTGTCACCGTAAAAGCGCTCTGGTGTGGCTAACTGCGCCAGATGCGGGGCTATGACCTGTATGGGCGAAGTAGCTGCGGAGGACGAGGGCCCGGGACCCCCATAGTTAAACAAAGGAGGCCTCACTAACCCTTCCTGCTTGGCCCTAACCGCTGGGGTTGGGCCCCAAGGCCCAGTGAGACCAGCGCCCACCTGTCCTTGTAGGGCCGTTATGTCTTGTCGCAAACTACGATTTTACGCCTATATATTCGCAAGCATGACGGCTAGGTCCTGTAACGTAACCGTGGGGTTGTCCATGTCGTCCGGGCGGGATACACAACGTGGGCTTCGTATTCTGTCAGATCCCCACACCGCTTACCGTTTGTTGTGTGGAGTAATCCCGCAGAGGTGACGTGAACAACCCCCTCCGGCACCCTTCACCTCCCAGACAGGGTAGATACTATCTAGGACAGCAAAGGGGACCGGGGGAGGTAGCCAGAGGAGGGCGGAAACAGCTTGGGATGATGCCGGGAGAAGCCTGCCCTTGGATCCACTGGGGTTCTGACGGAGGGCGCAACCTAAGGGAAGGAGCAAATGGGTATCACACACGCCAAACACAAGCCACAAGGACAAGCATTCATGACAATAGACGGTATTATAGTCACCTGGGACGTAGCACTTCCAGAGCGGTTAGGACCATCAGTCGCGGCCTGAAACCAAGGGAAGCAATGTCACGAACTGAAACAAGGGAGGGTGCTCCTGCGTTGAGTGACCATGAGACCAAGGACGCTCTAGCGCTGAAACTGTAGGAACCAGGAGGCTCCGTGCCTCTGCACGAGCCGTGAAGAAAAAGGTAAATAAATGCGCTCCTGCGCCATAATAAGAAGGGACTTTGTCAGCTCCGCGCTGAGCATGAGCTGCACAAATAAGTTAGAAAGCGGCTCCGTGCAACTGCACGAGCCGCAACTGCTACTGTAATTAAATGCGCTCCTGCGCCGAAACAAGAAGGGACTTTGTCAGCTCCGCGCTGAGCATGAGCTGCACAAATAAGTTAGAAAGCGGCTCCGTGCCACTGCACGAGCCGCAACTGCTACTGTAATTAAAATGCGCTCCTGCGCCGAAATAATCCCCGTGAACGTGTCTCTCAGACGCTCCTGCGTTGAGGGACACGGTGCTGGCGGCTACGTGCGGATGCACGCCCGCTCGGGTCCGGGATTTGTTGGCGCCCTTGCGCGGTCCGGACAAGGTCCGGTTGCTGGTTAAGCACGTTCCGACGTGGCTTGGGTCTTCAATACGAAGCCCCGATTCAGGCGGCTTCGTGATTGAAATAGTTTTGCCCCCAGGAAGCGCTCCGTGATTGGTGCGAGGTGGGTCACGTCTAACAACTAGACTGCTGACCTTCCTCGGATTCGTTCCGAGGGATAGCTGGCGCGCGCATGGGCATCCAGGTCTCGCGCGCCAGCCACAACAGATGGAAGGGATATGACAAGACACACAAGTAACTAGGCAGCAGGTGTTTTTAAATCTTAAATTATTGCTAACACAGCCCCCCCCAGGTTAGTGCAGAGCCCATACAGCCGCACCGGTCGCCCTGCCCTAATCTGCTAAGAAACTAACCTTAAAGTAATAAAGCAACATGAAGGTGTAGGGAGAAGACCAGGTAGCTACCTTACAAATGTATTTTAATATGGCTCCTTTGAATTGTATTTAAATGTGGCCCAGGACGCTAAAATCCTGCGACCTTGAATAGAACCTAATTAAGTTAGACCCTATTTATCATAAGCACTACAGTTTGCAGGTGGAATAGCGGGAACACAGTTAGAGTGAGTGCATACTAATATACCACCTCCAACTGCATGCCAACAATTTCAAACTGGAAAGTGGGCAGTTCTGAATAAAAAGAAAAATCGGGGTTAATGGATTTTTCTCAATTAGCTTTTATTGATGTAGAGGCAATTTTAGGCAATTGGGTCTTTAGGCATGTATGCATGTCCCAAGATGGTGGCACTGCTCTGCTACAACCTGTGAGTGGTGGGCACCTCTGAGTCCATTGACAGCATCCATGCCTCGCAGCCCTTCGGCGAGCATCCGTGCAATCAGAGGGTGAACAGAGGGCAGAGAAGGTGTCCTTTTGGAAACCAGCTAGAACTTAGAAGCAGAGGGCTCCCATCCCATCCCGAGAGAGATGACGAGCAGACACTTAGGTCCAGGAGGTGCGTAAGATCGCAGTTGTGCTGGGTGAGGGGCATCAGAGGCCTACTGTGCAAGCAGTCAGAGGACCGGGGAAGTGTGAGTGGGGGGCCTGAAGAGGAGTGACTCGTGGAGACAGTGCGTACCAGCCAGGCTCTATTGGAGAAGCAGAGTATCAGCAGAGCCAAAGAAGGCCCCAAGGAAAGATTAGGAAGATTCATCCAGGCCTGCATCCATATAGTAAGGCAGTGTAAGACCAGAGCACAAGAGGCAGATAAAGCATCCATGACCCCAAAACAACATGAGGACCCCATAGAACTGTGTGTAAAGGAGATAACTTATGAAGACTGGGGCCCACACACATGCTACATATAGCCCAGTGTGCAGACTGTCATGTAGAGAATACAATTAAAAGTAGAGAGACACACTGGCAATCTAACTGGTAACACAATCTGGAGTAGCAGGGACGCACACCCACTGACAGTGACTGGAGCAAAGCAAGAGGTGTGTGGAGAAGGGCCCATTAGCAGAAATTTCAACTCCTACAGGGAATTCTGCATAGAGTGATTACCTCCGATCTTGGCAAATTTTGGAGGAAGGTCCCGGGGTTACTCCCAGCATCCAGGAACATAATTAAGCTAGAGAGGCTCACCTTGTATGAATTCACTGTCATAGGCATCCACAATCTAGAAATGAATGCCCAGCTGCCCCACTGCGCTGCTAAAATCACCAAGTGGTGAAAACAGCAAGCGCAGCCTGGCCTGTCCCTTGGAACTTCAATTACCAAATAGGGAAATCTGAACTCGAGTCTGCTAAATAAAGTTATAAGTTAGCAAAATGCAGACCTTGCTTATTTGTTTCCCGAACCTCAGGGTATTTTGCTGACAGAATTACCCATCTAATAAACATTACTGAGGAATAAAAAAGAGACTCAAGCTTCAAGTTTCTATTTTGTTTATTATAATGCCAAATTGGCAAAACAAAAATTAAAAAAGATTTTACAAGATCATTACTTTCTGACTCAATTATATACAAAGGGAATACAATTATCTAAGAAGGACATATCAGTTATCCCTCAGTGGCTGGGAATTGTAGTCCTGGTCAGTTCAACTGACTAAATCAGAATAACAAATTTTAAAACGATTTGTAAAAGAAATGCCCAAAACTAGAAAAGTTTCTATACTGGTGACAAGGAATAATCTAGTAAACAAATGTCACTCAAGACATGGTCCCTCTTCTCAATTATCCCTTGTTTCGCATAGCTTAAAAACCAACAAAGCAAAACTGAATATTCAGATCTAGTAATTCCAATGCAGAAAACTGGAAACTTAGGGGCTCATTTATGAGCCCCTGCGTCACTTTTGCGCCGCCGGTGCGTCACTTTTTGTGACGCACCAGTGGCATAAAACATGCGCCATGTTGCGCCATATTTACAAAGTGACGCATCTAGGTAGATGCGTCACTTTGTAAACCCCTGCGCCACATTATACCTGCGCCAGGTATAATGTATGCAAGGGGGGCGTTTTGACGCAAGAAAGGGTCGTAGAAGTGACGCAGTGAAATCTAAGAGATTCCACTGCGCCACTTTTAGTGTGCAAATGCGTCAATTTCTTGCGCCTGCCTCACAGCAGGCGTAAGACTGACGCAGCCCCTTTCACATGGGGCTTGCCCCATGTGAAAGGACACATTGCTGGAGTTGCGTCACTTTCGTGACACACTCCAGCGATGCGTCACTTTTGCGCCTACAGATACGTCAGAAATAGTGACGTATCTGTGACTCCTTGCGACATGATGCGTCATACTGTAAATATGACGCATCACTGGAGTCGCAGGGAGGGCGCAGTGAAAAGTGGCGCATCACTGTTTTCACGCAGTGATGCAACACTTTTCATAAATGAGGCCCTTAAGGTTTTGTGCACTGTGTAGTAGTTGTGTATTGTGCAGAGCATAGATAAAATCAGCATGAGCTTTAAATGGCTCGTCATATAGATATAATCGGCTAGCTACACACTTCATATTGGTCTCTGTGTCACTTGTGTCATCAGATTCCAGTCCTGGACTGGTCGACCGCGCTCTTTTGCATTCCGAGAGATGTAGTTCAATTAAACATGGAGTCACAGTGTTACTTGGTTAAAACTCAGAAACCCCACCACTAAAATCAAATCGAATCTTAAATATAAACAAAGATTTCCTTTTAATGAAATTTACATTTTGGTTTCTCCCAGCTTTGTTTGCTGCTGCATAAAAATGACTTCGTGAACTCGCCATCCTCAATTTGAGTTGGGCTGACCAATTGGATGCCATTTGAAAAAAACGTAAATGCTCGACTTGATATTTGTTTTCTGATGCGATGCCATAGATTTTAACAGGTTAAATTGCATCAACGTGATTGACACATGCTTATATCTATCATTTTCAGTCTTCAACTTAAAAAAAAACTACTAATACCACAGATAAATTCCTGAGTGGCTGCGTTTGCATTACACAAGGAATCATTCATACGTGTAGAGTTTTCCCAAATTATATTATGTTAAAAGCACATGTTTTGTTCCTCTCAGGGTACGGCCTGAAAATACATGGTCCTAATTTCACTTCAGTTTAAAAAAATAAACACAATTAAACAACAACTGTAGGACTGAAGCCAATCTGGCTGCCGCTTTCTTCCCTGGACTTCAATGGGATCATTGTGACAAGCCTGGTTCCTGTGGCTTGAGAAAAGGGTTAGCAGAAGGGGCTGTTAGCATACAAACTTTAATCAATGGCTCGCAGTGCGCCCTCTAAGGTCAACAAGCAGCGCCAGGTTAAAGCCTGTGTCATCTGGCTCTTTTCCCCTTCCACTTCCTGTGGGAAACCTCCCCCTCCCTCTCCCTGAGATGGACTGATCTGCAGTGCGGCAATGGACCGCCATATTAACCTGATGGTGCGCCGAGGAGGTCTGTATAGGTTCGCTTTTACGTTTTATCTACAAAAACAACTGCCTTTTGCCCATTTCCAGTACAGGAATAACTAGACCTTTGGAAAGAGTTTGATAAACGCACGCCAAATCCGAAGGCGTGGTCATTTCTGTGTTTGAGCAGGCTTTAGGATGGTATTTTTGGCACTGGAAAAAGAGACTGCCCTCTCGCGCTTTGTTATTCTGCAGGACTTTTTACCATTTGAGATAAATCTCAAATATAGCATGCATTGAGAACTACACCAGGAAGAAAAATGCGTTCTTTTAGTCCTACTGAATACTCCAAACTATTTTAGCATGTTAGTAATTTGAGAATTCTTTGCTAACTGTGCGACGAAAGATACATAATGTTTCTGCCATAAAAGTATATTTTGTCAGTCTAGCCTCTCATTAACAACCCTTTGGGATTGAGTTATGCGTTTGAACCTTGGCAATGGTATTACGACACACGTGAAGCACACGCGGAAACCTTGACGTCACGGCAATGGATATGACATTTGCCACAAAGGTATGCACAAAGGAGACTCCCCTCTCGCCCTACTTCTACCTAGTATCTTTCCCACTCATCTGGCCTTTCTCACCCCTCTCCCAGTGTCGTCGTGCCATGTCAAGCATAGCAAGGTGACCTGCTCTGATCAACCTTGCCCAAGTGGATGTGAATCTGTCCCTCGCACTCATGTGACTGGTTGTATTGTGCGCATGGTATCACAAATTCAAAAGTTACAATTACTCGCACCCCCACTAATATTTTACCAGAACTTGGATTTAATCCTGCAGGCATGGCATGGCATGGGGGAAGGAGCAGAAAAACTCTCCAATTCCAGGTAAGACTTTCATCCCAAAGCGGTACAAAAGGGGGTGGTGATGGACGGAGCATCAGAACCAATCAAACACTCACACCCAGTCAACAGATCTGGGTTTGATCCATCACCGTTCTTTAGCCCACTCTGCCACCCCTGTTCAGACATGGCCATATGCAAATCAGTCTGACCCTGTGCCTCATGGGAACAGTCCAGCCCGAACTGCCAAGCCATGCCTTCCCTGGACCGGAAACAAGCTTCCTAGGACCGGTTTCTGGCATTTCAGCCGTCTTCAGCCAGGCTTGCTTGAAACCAGTGGCAAAGTGAGCAAGGGACTCACGTCTGAGCATACCCTGCCAACTTATGGAGAACAAAGCGGTACAAAAGGGGGTGGTGATGGACGGAGCATCAGAACCAATCAAACACTCACACCCAGTCAACAGATCTGGGTTTGATCCATCACCGTTCTTTAGCCCACTCTGCCACCCCAGTTCAGACATGGCCATATGCAAATCAGTCTGACCCTGTGCCTCATGGGAACAGTCCAGCCCGAACTGCCAAGCCATGCCTTCCCTGGACCGGAAACAAGCTTCCTAGGACCGGTTTCTGGCATTTCAGCCGTCTTCAGCCAGGCTTGCTTGAATCCAGTGGCAAAGTGAGCAAGGGACTCATGTCTGAGCATACCCTGCCAACTTATGGCGAACAAAGCGGTACAAAAGGGGGTGGTGATGGACGGAGCATCAGAACCAATCAAACACTCACACCCAGTCAACAGATCTGGGTTTGATCCATCACCGTTCTTTAGCCCACTCTGCCACCCCAGTTCAGACATGGCCATATGCAAATCAGTCTGACCCTGTGCCTCATGGGAACAGTCCGGCCCAAACTGCCAAGCCATGCCTTCCCTGGACCGGAAACAAGCTTCCTAGGACCGGTTTCTGGCATTTCAGCCGTCTTCAGCCAGGCTTGCTTGAAACCAGTGGCAAAGTGAGCAAGGGACTCACGTCTGAGCATACCCTGCCAACTTATGGAGAACAAAGCGGTACAAAAGGGGGTGGTGATGGACGGAGCATCAGAACCAATCAAACACTCACACCCAGTCAACAGATCTGGGTTTGATCCATCACCGTTCTTTAGCCCACTCTGCCACCCCAGTTCAGACATGGCCATATGCAAATCAGTCTGACCCTGTGCCTCATGGGAACAGTCCAGCCCGAACTGCCAAGCCATGCCTTCCCTGGACCGGAAACAAGCTTCCTAGGACCGGTTTCTGGCATTTCAGCCGTCTTCAGCCAGGCTTGCTTGAATCCAGTGGCAAAGTGAGCAAGGGACTCATGTCTGAGCATACCCTGCCAACTTATGGCGAACAAAGCGGTACAAAAGGGGGTGGTGATGGACGGAGCATCAGAACCAATCAAACACTCACACCCAGTCAACAGATCTGGGTTTGATCCATCACCGTTCTTTAGCCCACTCTGCCACCCCAGTTCAGACATGGCCATATGCAAATCAGTCTGACCCTGTGCCTCATGGGAACAGTCCGGCCCAAACTGCCAAGCCATGCCTTCCCTGGACCGGAAACAAGCTTCCTAGGACCGGTTTCTGGCATTTCAGCCGTCTTCAGCCAGGCTTGCTTGAATCCAGTGGCAAAGTAAGCAAGGGACTCACGTCTGAGCATACCCTGCCAACTTATGGCGAACAAAGCGGTACAAAAGGGGGTGGTGGTGGATGGAGCATCAGAACCAATCAAACACTCACACCCAGTCAACAGATCTGGGTTTGATCCATCACCGTTCTTTAGCCCACTCTGCCACCCCAGTTCAGACATGGCCATATGCAAATCAGTCTGACCCTGTGCCTCATGGGAACAGTCCAGCCAGAACTGCCAAGCCATGCCTTCCCTGGACCGGAAACAAGCTTCCTAGGACCGGTTTCTGGCATTTCAGCCGTCTTCAGCCAGGCTTGCTTGAATCCAGTGGCAAAGTAAGCAAGGGACTCACGTCTGAGCATACCCTGCCAACTTATGGCGAACAAAGCGGTACAAAAGGGGGTGGTGGTGGATGGAGCATCAGAACCAATCAAACACTCACACCCAGTCAACAGATCTGGGTTTGATCCATCACCGTTCTTTAGCCCACTCTGCCACCCCAGTTCAGACATGGCCATATGCAAATCAGTCTGACCCTGTGCCTCATGGGAACAGTCCAGCCCGAACTGCCAAGCCATGCCTTCCCTGGACCGGAAACAAGCTTCCTAGGAACGGTTTCTGGCATTTCAGCCGTCAAGCAAGCCTGGCTGAAGACGGGTCAGACTGATTTGCATATGGCCATGTCTGAACTGGGGTGGCAGAGTGGGCTAAAGAACGGTGATGGATCAAACCCAGATCTGTTGACTGGGTGTGGGTGTTTGATTGGTTCTGATGCTCCATCCACCACCACCCCCTTTTGTACCACTTTGTTCGCCATAAGTTGGCAGGGTATGCTCAGACGTGAGTCCCTTGCTTACTTTGCCACTGGATTCAAGCAAGCCTGGCTGAAGACGGCTGAAATGCCAGAAACCGGTCCTAGGAAGCTTGTTTCCGGTCCAGGGAAGGCATGGCTTGGCAGTTAGGGCTGGACTGTTCCCATGAGGCACAGGGTCAGACTGATTTGCATATGGCCATGTCTGAACTGGGGTGGCAGAGTGGGCTAAAGAACGGTGATGAATCAAACCCAGATCTGTTGACTGGGTGTGAGTGTTTGATTGGTTCTGATGCTCCATCCATCACCACCCCCTTTTGTACCGCTTTGTTTGCCATAAGTTGGCAGGGTATGCTCAGACGTGAGTCCCTGTCTCACTTTGCCACTGGATTCAAGCAAGCCTGGCTGAAGACGGCTGAAATGCCAGAAACCGGTCCTAGGAAGCTTGTTTCCAGTCCAGGGAAGGCATGGCTTGGCAGTTCGGGCTGGACAGTTCCCATGAGGCACAGGGTCAGACTGATTTGCATATGGCCATGTCTGAACTGGGGTGGCAGAGTGGGCTAAAGAACGGTGATGGATCAAACCCAGATCTGTTGACTGGGTGTGAGTGTTTGATTGGTTCTGATGCTCCGTCCATCACCACCCCCTTTTGTACCGCTTTGTTCGCCATAAGTTGGCAGGGTATGCTCAGAGGTGAGTCCCTTGCTCACTTTGCCACTGGATTCAAGCAAGCCTGGCTGAAGACGGCTGAAATGCCAGAAACCGGTCCTAGGAAGCTTGTTTCCGGTCCAGGGAAGGCATGGCTTGGCAGTTCGGGCTGGACTGTTCCCATGAGGCACAGGGTCAGACTGATTTGCATATGGCCATGTCTGAACAGGGGTGGCAGAGTGGGCTAAAGAACGGTGATGGATCAAACCCAGATCTGTTGACTGGGTGTGAGTGTTTGATTGGTTCTGATGCTCCGTCCATCACCACCCCCTTTTGTAAGACTTTCATCCCAGCCTGGATGCACTATTGGCAGGGATCCCGTGTCTGCGTAAAAACATGGAAAATTGTATGGTTAGGTAAAGGCACAATCAGTACTTAATTTGAGGCGGTGGTTGCCAGTGGTGGCCACCGGCACTTATTATTGAGGATGGCACTTATTTTTCTGCATCTGACTTCAACAGGAGCAAGCGAGAAAAATAAAGAAAACGGAAAGACGTGGGAAAAGTGTGAGAGGGTTGGGCGGAAGGAAAAATTAGGAGGCCGGATTCGGGGATCAATCTTGAATGGGTTTATTGAAGACAGCAAAAGTCAACCAGTAAGGCAGTTCGTGGAGTGGCACAACTGCTCCTTTCTTTCTCCGGTATAATGGTCGTGGTCTTCCTTCTGGGATGTTACGTGGCTCTTGATTTGGCTGGATACCCCAGGAGGCTCAAGAAAGAAGGAGAGAAATGGCTGTCAGTTTGTTTCTTGTCACTAACCAAATGGGGAAGAGCCCTTCACCGGATCTCACAAGGCACACCGGTCGTACTTTACAAAGAAATGGCTCGTGTCAAAGGATACAACTAAAAGAAGAAGACTGCTAACGAAACAGAGGGAACACCAGCCCTCCGACACCTTTACATCAGGTGCCTTTCTAGTGTAATAGGAGGGGAAAAGACATCCAAAGAGGGGAAAAAGTGTTTGTAAAACAGGCTTGTGCAAAGGGGTTGGTAGTGCCATGATCACACATGTGTGCTCTTATATTTACAGTGTCCTGATGTCTGATATCCGCCTCACTACCCGCCCTTTACTCCCCTCCAGTATCATGTACCGCGACAGCCGCAACTCGTTAGTGTCCTCCGGGGGCATTCACCACTCCTCCATCCAGGTCTCCGCTCCTTCTTCCTGGTCGTGGCCATGCTGGGCTCGCCTCCTCGAGATGACCTCTTCCCGCTGCGCACTGCCCCTCCGCATTGCTCTCCTCACTTCAGGTCTGTTCTCCTTGCTCCTCTGGTCCCAGACGACCCCGCTGCACTTCCGTGTTCCCCTCATACGGTGTTAGCTCCGCCTCGTCGTCCTCCCATTGGTTCCTGTCTTCCCTTGGCAGAACTCCTCCCTGTACGTAAGAGGCAGGGGAAGACATTTACCCTTTCTCTCCCTGCCTTCGAGCAACGTCTTCACTCTGCTTCTGCCTAATGGGGTAGAAAGGAAGGAGGGTCAGGGTTTCCAGGGAGGCAGCCCCCTCACATCCCCTTCCCTACATTTCTTGCCAGCAAGAAAAGAGTTGAGGGGATATCGGGAAAAGTAGTCAGCATTCGACTGCTCCTTCCCTTTTCGGTGACAAGTGATGAACCTAAAAGGTTGTAGTGCCAAACACCACCTCATAGTTCTGTCTTTATGGCCTTTGTTACAGGAGAGCCATTCTAAGGGGGCATGGTCGGTATATAGTGTGAACTCTCTCCCCTCCAGATAGTAGCAGAGGGTCTTGATGGCCAATTTTATTGCCAAGGCTTCTTTTTCGATTACTGCATACTTTGTTTCCTAGGGAAAGAGTTTTCTGCTGATGTATAGTATGGGTCTCTCTTGTCCTTGGGCATCTGTTTGGGACAGGACGCTGCCCATCCCTGGTCTGATGCGTCGGTCTGTAAAATGAACGGTTACCCGTAATCCGGATTTAACAACACAGGTCTGGAGGTGATGGTGGTTTTCAGGGTTTGGAAGGCAGACAGATGACTGCTCGAGGGGCTACGTAATACCTTCTCTGTGTTTATGTTTTTTTGCAGGATGTTTGTCAAGGGGGCTGCTTTTTGAGAAAAATCAGGAATAAATCTCCTATAGTAGCCTAAAATGCCTAAAAACGCCCTGAGATCCTTTTTGGTTCTAGGAAAAGGAATACTGGCTATGGCAAGTACTTTCTCGTTCTGGGGTTTTATGAGCCCCTCCCCAAGGAGATGCCTTAAATAACTTACGGACCTTGCTGCCAACCTACTTTTGGCGGGGTTGATGGCCAGGCCACTGTCTTTCAGGGTTTGAACAACAGCAGCGAGATGGTCGAGATGCTGTTCCCAGGTTGCGCTATATATGATAATATCATCTATATAGGCTGCTGCATAGTCGGCACAGGGTCTGAGTACGGTGTTCATCAACCTTTGAAGGGTTGCCGGAGCCCCGTGCAACCCAAAAGGCAAGACGGTGAACTGGTACAAACCCCCTGGGGTCGAGAATGCGTTTTTCTCCCTATCTTGTTTTCTTAAGGGCACCTGCCCGTATCCTTTGCTTAAATCCAGCATACTGATGTATTGGGCTTCGCCAAGCCTCTCAATCATTTCATCGACCCGTGGTAGCGGGTAAGAATCAAATTGCGAGATCTTATTCACCTCCCTGAAGTCGATGCAAAACCGGATGGACCCATCCGGTTTCAGCATGAGTACAATGGGAGAGTTCCACTCACTTGTTGATGGCTCTATCACTCCCATCTGGAGCATCTGTTGCACCTCCTCCTCAACGGCCTTGCTGCAAGACTTCAGGAGGTGGTAGGGGCGTAATTTCACCTTCTTCCCTGGTGCAGTGACAATGGCATGTTCGATCAGTGTGGTTTTTCCTGGGATTGTGGAGAATACAGCCTGTAAAGGCTCTAACCTATTATGTAGGGCTTCTTTCTGCTTCGCTGGTAGATCCGGGTCTAAACTGATGGTGTAGGGGGGAGTGGGGCTTCTGGCTAGGGCCACTGCGTGGGGTATGTTTCCTTCCCATTTCTTCAGTAGATTTATGTGGAAGATTTGGGGGTTGGTCTTCTTTTTGGGGTCCATCTCGAGATGATATGTTACTGGAGTAACCACCTCAGTAACCTGAAAAGGGCCCTGCCACTGTCCTAGGAGCCTATGATCTGAGATAGGCATCATGAGAAAAGCATTATCGCCCACCTTCAAGAACGTTCTCTAGAGTTTTTATCATAGTGGTGTTTCTGGGCTTCCTGTGCCTGTTCCATATGGGTCTTACAAATGCTTCAGATTTCCTGGAGGTGGGTCTTTAGGTTTAAGACATATTCGTGGAGGGGTTTGGTCCCTTCTGGTGCTTCCTCCCATTCCACTCTCGCCATGACTAGGAGGGTACGGGGTGGTCGGCCATATAATAGCTCAAATGGGGAGTACCCAGTGCTTTTCCGTGGCTTACACCTGTTTGCAAAGAGGGCCGGGGTAACATGTCCTCCCAGCGGTGGGTCTCTAGCTCTAGGAGTTTTTTTAGAGTGGTCTTGAGGGTAGCATTATACCTCTCTACTAACCCGTCGGTTTGGGGATGATATGCTGCTGTACAGATCTATTTGATATTCAAGTGGAGGCAGACCTGCTTCATGAGCTTGGAGACAAAAGGAGTCCCCTGGTCCATAATAATCTCCCAAGGAAAACCTACTCTGGAAAAGATGTTTACCATGGCCTTTGCTATGTGTAATTGTCATGGGGTCGCTACAGAGGAAGGTCAGGGTGGAGACATTAACGATTCTTCGTTTCCACCCTGACCACAGGACACTGACGACTCCTTTCCCATGGACTGGAGCTTTAAGGAGGCAGGATGGGCAGGTCCGGTGTCAGCAGCCGTAGACCAATCAGAAGGCACAATGGAGAGTAAAGGAGACCCGGAAGACGACAGAGCCGCGAGAGCCGGAGGAAGGAGCGGAGGAGAAGAGAGGAGAGCGAAGGACGGTGGAGCAGTTGGGGAGAGCGGAGAAGAGAGGAGAGCGAAGGACGGCGGAGCGACTGGGGAGAGCGGAGAAGAGAGGAGAGCGAAGGACGGCGGAGCGGCTGGGGAGAGCGGAGAAGAGAGGAGAGTGAGGGACGGTGGAGCAGCTGGGGAGAGCGGAATCGGAGAGACTGGAGAGCCAGGAGGCCTACGTCAACGCGACTCGCCCCGCCACGTTCCTGGAGGAGCGTGGCTGAGAAAGTCTTCACATGTTCCCAACCGGAGGGAGTCGGAGGGAGAGCCAGAACCAGTAGGAGATAATACACAAGAGGAAGAAAGAGCGGGAAGACGTTGTCACACACACCTCCACATTGACTTTTATGCTACTCAATAAACGACAGAAACCCCCTTAATCTTGTGTACAGCGGCTCATTTCCCTCTCCGGGGACACAATACTACAAGTGGCGAGCCAGATAGGAGCCAAAGGAACCCCATCCGATAAAGGATGGAGGCCCTGATACACCAAATGAAGGAGGGCCAGGCTAAACTAGAATGGGCTGTGGAAAAAACCTCGAGTCAGGCAGAGGCTGACCGCGCCGTCTTCACAACTGCGTTGCAGAATCAAGCAGATACGATGATAAAAAGTGGCTGAAGGACATGCACAATTGTTAGCCACGTTAGGACAAAGTAGGGCCAGCAACCCACCTGGGACCATAGTCCCTCTACAAAAGTTTGTACCGGGGGATGACCCATTGGCGTTTTTTCTTAATTATGAAAGGGCCGCAAGGGCCAGTGCTTGGCCAGGAGAACAGTGGCCCTTCTACCTCGCTCCTCTCTTGACAGGAGAGGCCCAAGCGGCCTACCAAATGATAAACAAAGACGGGACCACTACCTATACATTAGTGAAACAGTATATCCTAGATCGGCTGGGAGTAGATAACGAAACACATCGACTGCGGTTCCGTCAGGAAAGGGGAACGGTGGGAGAATTGCCAAAGACATTGTTTTACAAACTCAAAGGGGCAGCAGACTTATGGCTTAAACCCCAGGAAGGCAACCTAGGAGAAGTGATGAACAAGATTTATCTTGAGCAATTCTTGGAAGCACTCCCCTATGCAACCCAGCGCTGGCTAAGACAACATGCCGGGTTAACGCTGGAACAAGCCATCGAAATGGCAACCTCCTTTGCCCGGGCTCAAGGACGAGCCCCCGTCAGAGAACCAGAAAAAACCAATCGGATTGGTATTCCAGGAAAACCAGAAAAGAAAGTCCCGAAACCCATACCACCCCATCCCCGCATGGCTCGTATGGACATCCGGACATACTCCGGGCCCCAATGTTATGATTGCGGAGAGTGGGGACACATAGCTCGATATTGTCGTAAGAAACGAGAAAGAGAAGAAGAACCCATGGATGTGAGCTATGCACCCCGCTCTATCCTCTTCGCCCAAGAAACAGGGCCTGTGTTCTACATAAGTGTACACCTCAACGGGAGGGTGATAAGGGCTCTCCTGGACTCAGGCTGTAAAAATTCCGTGGTGAGACAGGAATTGATAAGCCCCTCTTGCCTTATATCCGGTAGAACCGTCCATATTAGGTGTATACATGGGGATGTGAAAGAGTACCCAGTAGCTAAACTTACCTTGGGGACCGAATTCGGAGTACAGTCGGAGGTGGTGGTGGGAGTCTTGGATTTCTTCCCGAACAACTAGTCATAGGGATAGATAACCCGTGTTTCACTCCAATGATGCAAGGAGCCCTGAGAGCCCCCAACCATGACATTTTTCTTACCCCTGAACCACGGGCGAGAGACAACCATTTTTGAACAGCCCAACTGAACGATGCTAGTCTCACTCATGCTTGGCAAAAAGCCCGAGAACCCCGAGACCCTCAAGATAGAGTCTACCCCACGTTCATCGAACAAAACGGTCTACTCTATAGACTAGCTAAACAGGATGCTGTACCGCAACTATTGGTCCCTGTAGGGTTCAGGGACCAAATCCTTTTTTTTGCTCACGCGCATCTGTTGGCTGGTCATTCAGGAGCAGAAAAAACAGCACAGTCCATTTTACAATTTTTTTTTGGCCGGGGGTATATGCCCAAATCCAAAAATATTGTCAGGAATGTCAGGTCTGTCAGCGGCGTAATCCTTACGTCCCTCCTCCAGTCCCCCTGCATCCCCTACCCATTATTGGCACACCCTTCGATAGACTAGGGATGGACATTATAGGGCCCTTGCCCAAATCGGGGCATGGACACCAGTATGCCTTGGTGATAATAGACTATGCTACACGATATCCAGAAGCCTTCCCCCTCAGGGCGGCTACCTCCGCCGCTATTGCCCAACGACTTGTAGAGGTGTTTTCACGAATGGGGTTCCCTAGAGAGATCATTATCGATCAGGGAACCCCTTTCGTCTCTAGACTAATGAAACAGGTATGTGACCAATTGGATATAAAATATATAAAAACATCAGTTTATCATCCCCAGACAGACGGGTTGGTAGAACGCTATAACGGCAGCCTTAAGCTTACCTTAAAAAAACTCCTGTCTGGGGATGGTAAGCATTGGGACCAGCTACTTCCATTAGCCCTGTTTGTACTACGTAGCCAAAAACAAGCCAGTTTAGGAGCATCCCCCTTTGAATTGCTCTTTGGCCGTAAACCAAGAACCCTGCTTGAAATCACTAAGGACAGTTGGGAGAGGGAGGGACTACAAGAAGCTGAAGCCCTACTCGACTATACCCAACAACTACAAACTAGGTTGCATAAGCTCCGCTCTTTGGCTCAGAACCAGTTGGCCGTGAGTCAAGTCAAACAGAAAACTTTCTATGACCGGGGCACCAAGTGGAGAGAGATAGACATAGGGGACTGGGCGCTAGTATTATTACCTACTTCCTCCCACAAGCTAAAAAAAGGAATGGCAAGGCCCTTTTCAGATACTCAGGAAGATAGGAAAAACCACCTATATCCTACAGTTATCAGGAAAAAAAAACAAATGTACCACATTAATCTCTTGAAAAAGTGGTTAGGACCCCCTCCGTCCCTAACACATACGGTGTCTATGGCCTCCTACATGCCCCACACCGTCAATGAAGCCCCCATTAACCCTGACCTAACGACCTCACAGGGTGAACAAATCCACGCTCTATTGTTAAGATACTCTGATATCTTCTCCGACCAACCAGGGAGAACACACCTTGCAGAACACACGATCTCCACTCCTCCAGGGGTTGTGGTGAAACAAAAGCCCTATTGGATACCCGAAGCCCGAAGGGTGGCGTTTCAAGGGGAAATATCCCGAATGTTAAAATCTGGGGTAATCGTTCCGTCACATAGTAACTGGTGTTCTCCCGTGGTCCTAGTACCAAAACCGGATGGCAGCATCTGATTTTGTATTGACTTCAGGGCCGTGAATCAGGTGTCTAAACAGAACGCCTACCCCCTCCCTAGAGTGGACGAACTTGTCGAGCGCCTGGGTGAGGCCAGTTATATAACGACCATAGACCTCACTAAGGGGTACTGGCAGATCCCACTGTCCCCCAAAGACCAAGAGAAAACCGCCTTTTCCACGCCTTCAGGTCACTATCACTTCACGGTGCTCCCTTTTGGATTGCACGGAGCACCAGCCACTTTTCAGAGAGCAATGGATACTCTCTTGGCTCCACATCGACGATATTCAGCAGCTTACTTAGACGATATCGTAGTGTTTAGCAAGAGCTGGGAAGACCACCTGGTACACTTGGGAGACATGTTTGACAGTCTCAGACAAACCAATCTTCACATTAACGCAAAAAAATCGAGGATGGCCTTTCGGAAGGTTAGATACCTAGGGTATCTCTTGGGGGACGGACATATCGCCCCGCAATCTGAGAAAGTGGCCGCTATACTAGCCGTCCCATATCCCCAGACTAAACGGGACTTACGAGCCTTTTTAGGTTTAGTAGGGTACTACCGTAGGTTCATTGCCCAGTTTGCTGATTTAGCCGGACCACTTACCGATCTCCTAAAAAAAAACACATCCCTCTCCACGGGTACGTGCCCCCACTGAGCAGGAAGAGCGGGCCTTTCGGGCCCTAAAAACCGCACTTACCACCTCCCCGATACTAATGACCCCGGACTTTACTAAACCATTCATTCTACAGACGGATGCCTCGGGTGTTGGGATTGGAGTGGTGCTCTCCCAAACCGATGAGGAGGGACAGGAGCGACCCTTTCTTTATCTGAGCCGAAAACTATTTCCAAGAGAGCAGGCGTACTCGACTGTGGAAAAAGAATGTCTGGCAGTAAAGTGGGGGGTGGACAAGCTCCGGTATTATCTGGAGGGCAGACCCTTCATTCTTTATACAGACCATGCCCCCCTCACCTGGCTACAGTGAAACCGGGGACATAATGAACGTGTTCTGCGTTGGTTTTTGGCTTTGCAACCCTACCAAATAGACGTCCATCATCGTAAAGGGACACTTCAAGGGAACGCTGATTTCCTCTCCCGCTTTCCTTGTTCCCCCGATCGGGGTATTCCAGGAGGGGGGATTTGTCATGGGGTCGCTACCGAGGAAGGTCGGGGTGGAGACATTAACGATACTTCGTTTCCACCCCAACCACAGGACACTGACGACTCCTTTCCCATGGACTGGAGCTTTAAGGAGGCAGGATGGGCAGGTCCGGCATCAGCAGCCGTAGCCCAATCAGAAGGCACAATGGAGAGTAAAGGAGACCCGGAAGACGACAGAGCCGCGAGAGCCGGAGGAAGGAGCGGAGGAGAAGAGAGGAGAGCGAAGGACGGTGGAGCGGTTGGGGAGAGCGGAGAAGAGAGGAGAGCGAAGGATGGCGGAGCGACTGGGGAGAGCGGAGAAGAGAGGAGAGCGAAGGACGGCGGAGCGGCTGGGGAGAGCGGAGAAGAGAGGAGAGCGAGGGATGGTGGAGCAGCTGGGGAGAGCGGAATCGGAGAGACTGGAGAGCCAGGAGGCCTACGTCAACGCGACTCGCCCTGCCACGTTCCTGGAGGAGCGTGGCTGGGAAAGTCTTCACATGTTCCTAACCGGAGGGAGTCAGAGGGAGAGCCAGAACCAGTAGGAGACGATACACAAGAGGAAGAAAGAGCGGGAAGACGTTGTCACACACACCACCACGTTGACTTTTATGCTACTCAATAAACAACAGAAACCCCCTTAATCTTGTGTACAGCGGGTCATTTGCCTCTCCGGGGACACAATACTACAGTAATGCAGTTGGATATCTTAGGGCGACTGCCTCTGGGAAGCGGGTGGCGTAGTCTACCAATACCAGCACAAACCTGCAACCACTCCTGGAGGGTAACAGGGGTCTGATTATGTCCATTCCTACCAGGGAGAAGGGCTCACTAATGAGAGGCAGGGGACGTGAGGGGGTGTATCTACTGTTTTTTTGGCAAACGGGGCATTTTTTGCAATATCTACGGATTTGTTGGTATATACCGGGCCAAAAGAATTTCTCTAGAATTGCTTTCTCGGTTTTTTCTTCTCCAAAGTGTCCTCCTAAAAGGTGACTGTGGGCAAGAAACATCACTTTCTCTCTATAAGATTGGGGAACTAGTAATTGTAGTGGAAGGCCCTTCCCTCCCTTTCTGTATACTAACCCCTTCCTTATGATGAACTGGTGACCTACTTGTTCAGGGTCTTCTTCGTCTGTGGACTTGTTCCATGCTTCCTCTAGTGTAGGGTCTTCCCTCCGGGCGGCAAAGAAACCCCGGTCATACTGCCACATAGCCTCCTCCTTTTTCTGAGTCAAGGCAACTGTGATCCAGTCTCTTTTTTCTCTCTTCTTTTGTTTCCCGCTTTTCTGGGGTTTCCCTTGAGCCGACGCCAAACAGGGCATTTTGGAAAAAGTTGCACTCAGGCACCAGTCATCCTTGTCGGTGATCGTCTCCGGCACGATGGTAGAGAGATAGGGATAGTCGGACCCTAGGACCAAAGGTTCTGGCAGACGGGGAATCAGTCTCACCCTCAGGGGAACGGTGTACATCGGCTGTGGGGTACCTCTTTTT
Organism: Triturus cristatus; assembly: GCF_964204655.1. Classification (NCBI taxonomy): domain Eukaryota; kingdom Metazoa; phylum Chordata; class Amphibia; order Caudata; family Salamandridae; genus Triturus; species Triturus cristatus. Next base: position 295,153,861 of record NC_140589.1, on the reverse strand, counting down.
GTCCCCGTGTACACACTGTATATTCACTGTCCCAGTAGTCTGTGTAACTCCTCCTGGAATAACCGAGGGTTGTATCACGCTCTGCAAGCAACCCGTGTCTATTAGGGCTTGCCGCTTTTCTCCATTGACCCTCACGGTGTGATAATAGGGTGGTCTTTTCCCTGCCGGATTGCAATAGTATGAACGAGTGAGACCAACCTCCATGGGTTCTTCTTTCTGTGGGCACACCATGCCTGTATGACCAAACCCCCCCAAGGGCGAAGCACTGGGGACCAGGGTGGGGTGTGGGTCGAACGGGTACGGGTAAAGGACCAGGCAGCAGGGTAACAGTGTCCTGTCTTCGGGAGCTGTTGGTTTGATTATCTTAGAAGGACCCCCACGAGGCTGCTTCCATGGATGGTTATCCCGACCCCGTTGTAGCTCTTGAGCTCGATTGAATGCACCCGCGATCTCCACTGCCCGATCAAAGGTTAGACCTGTATGTTGCCGTACCCATTTTTGTACAGGAGGATGTAAAAAGGACAGAAACTGTTCCAGATTAACTTTTTCCATGATGTCCTCCTTCATGGAGGTCAGGGGCTTCAACCACCAGTCAGCCAGATCTCGAACCCGATAGGAAAGGGCTCTGGGGGTCTCCTGGGGTCCTTCTTTCACCTGTCGTTGGCGTATTCAGTAAGTCTCCTCATCTATTCCTAATCTTTCCAGACTAGTCTTCTTTACATCGTCATAGGGGGTAAGCCCCAGTAGATTGGCGGCCTGTAGGTCGCCTGTTAACAGAGGTCCCTGGAATTGGCCCCACTTGTCGGCGGCCCAACCAGCTGCTCTGGCCATCCTTTCAAATTTTGAAAAGAAAAAATCAGGGTCCTCCCCACTAACGTACTTCTGTAGGACTACCGAAGGCAAAGTGGTATGACCCCTTTGTTGGCCCAGGGTGTCGGCTAGCCTATTGATGACTGTCTCCTGGGTCTGGCTTTGCTGTGATAGAGATTTGTGGAGCTTCTCTCTGTCTTCTTCGGCCATGGCCAGGAGCTTCTCCATAACACAACCCAATCTTTCCTGGCCCTTCGCCATCTTCTGCATTGCGGCCTCCATCCACGCTGATCCCACTTCTGATGCCAAGTGTGAGAGGGTTTGGTGGAAGGAAAAACAAGGAGGCTGGATTCAGGGATAAATCTTGAATGGGTTTATTAAAGACAACAAAAGTCAACCAGTATGGCAGTTCGTGGATTGGGACAACTGCTCCTTTTTTTCTCCGGTACGATGGTTGTGGTCTTCCTTCTGGGTTGTTACGTGGCTCTTGATTTGGCTGGACACCCCAGGAGGTTCGAGAAAGAAGGAGAGAAATGGCGGTCAGTTTGTTTCTTGTCACTAACATAATGGGGAAGAGTCCTTCACCGGATCTCACAAGGCACACCGGTCGTGCTTTACAAAGAAATGGCTTGTGTCAAAGGATACAACTAAAAGAAGACTGTTAACGAAACGGAGGGAACACCAGCCCTCCGACATCTTTACATCAGGTGCCTTTCTAGTATAACAGGAGGGGAAAAGACACCCAAAGAGGGGAAAAAGAGCTCGTAAAACAGGCTTGTGCAAAGGGGTTGGTGGTGACGTGATCACACACGTGTGCTCTTATATTTACAGTGCCCCGAGATCTGATATCCGCCTCACTACCCGCCCTTTACTCCTTCCCCCCTCCCGTGTCACATACCGCGACAGCCACAACTCTCCTGAGTTGCGGCTGCTCGTCAGTGTCCTCCGGGGGCATCCACCACTCCTTCGTCCAGGTCTCCGCTCCTTCTTCCTGGTCATGGCCGACGTCGGGATCGACTGCTGGGCTCGCCTCCTCGTGATGTCCTCTTTCCGCTGCGTACTGCTCCTCCGCGTTGCTCTCCTCACTCCAGGTCTGTTCTCCTCGCTCCTCCGGTCCCAGGTGACCCGGATGCACTTCCGTGTTCCCCTCATACAGTGTTAGCTCTGCCTCGTCGTCCTCCCATTGGTTCCTGTCTTCCCTTGGCGGAACTCCTCCCTGTACGCAAGAGGTCGGGGAAGAGATTAACCCTTTCTCTCCCTGCCTTCGTGCATCGTCTTCACTTCCACTTCTGCCTCATGGGGTAAAAAGGAAGGAGGGGCAGGGTGTCCACGGAGGCGGCCCCTTCACAAAAAGATAGATGGAAAAAACATCCTAAAGGGAGAAAGCAGGGATCTGCAAAAGTGAGATAAAGGGGCAGGGAGTGTCTGTTAGTGGATGAAAGAGGCATGGGGTGCAGTAAAGATTACTCAGCCTTGGCATTGGGTGCACTAATATTTAATTGCACCGCATACAAGCTTCTGAGTAAAGACTGTGGCACCAGAGCTCATTTTTTTTACAAATTAAGCACTGGCAATATAGATGTTAAATAACAATTTGTGTGTGCATGCACACAGGGAAGTTGAGGTTGAGACGAGCTGTACTAGAGCATTTTCACTTAGGGCAGCAAAAACGGCAGTACTTGCCCTGTGTTTTGTGATTACACAAAAATTAAATACAATTGCGAAATATACAAAGCACAATATATGACAAAAGGGCCTATAGTTTAATATTATACCACTTTGTGCAATATTTTGACAAGGGGTTTCATCGGAAATTGAGAAACCTGAATCATGATCTTTCATACTATGTGATCCCAGGAAAATATGTGGATCATACAATGTAAAGCGATAAGGTATTGTTGGGAGCAGTATGTAGTACTGGACACAACTATTACCTTTAGCCTGGTACTTCAGCAATGTACAGTCAAGCATGTAGAAAGGCAACATATTGCTTTTTGATTGGCCTTTGGCACTACTACTTGAGTGGGGTAAATACATAAAGACCCTAATATGTTTACAGCCTTGCTGAAAAATGTATTGTGGTCTGGGTCATAGCATTCCTTATTGTTTGGTTGCCAGAAGACTAGAGCTGGTCCAGAAATGGTCAGCAATGGTTTCCTTTTACAGAAAAGGTGATTGAAGAATCGGGATATTGAGCCGACCCAATAAAAACAGCTCTTACCAACATCGTAGTACAGGACCAATGTCTGATGTATTAAAAATAGTAAGATACGTTAATGTGAGTGGCATGCCAAAAGGGAAGTCGCCATGCGTATATCCTTCACTATCACGTCAAAGTATATTTTGACAAAGTTGTGCGTGCCACAGGCTACTTGTGTAGTTCTCAGGCTCTAAGTCAATTCATAGTAGCGTCTTCATCTTCATCGCTAATAACCTCACTGAGCAAAGGTGATCTTGATTTGCTCATACCAGGTGCTGCTGGAGCTTGAGTCATTGTCTTGGAAAAGACACTTATCTTGCTTCCTCTTGTTTGCATGTAAATCTGTGCAATCTTCCTAGTTGTGAGGTTTGGTTGTTTTGGGAGGATAATGCAGTTCTTCCATTGGCAAATGTTCCATGTAAGATTTTCTCGTAGGTGGAGGAACGTTGCAAAGTTCTCTGATTCACTAAAGTTCACGATCCTTTCCTTTAAGATAAACATATTTGTAGTCTAGTAAAACAAATCTCATTTCCTATCTGCAAAGAGTTTCCCTTGATTAGTTTATTTTACTTAAGTCATCCTCTCTTTCCAGAAGTCAAAGAAGAATAAACCATTTTACAAACAGAGGGGTTTATATCTTCAGCTTTGAGCTCTGGACTTGATCCTATAAGCTTCTGGAATCACTAAAGGGGTGACATTATATGTTAAGAGGGTTTAATAACCATAATTCCAAAAACATCCCACCTATTTCTATCCTCCAAGTCAGTATTTACATTTCTGAACTCTACAGACATCTGCTAGAAATCCAGGAATCCACTGTGACAATTCTATTATTACTGTCGATTAACCTTCTCTACTGAATTCAATTTTTCTCACATGAACTTGAATACACAAATACTTATTGTATTTTTATAATCATGTGTCCACTTGCGAATGTAACATGGAGAGTTTTTAAATGAGCACTTCGGTTACAGGAGGGAAATCAGCATCGTTGTCTCTGCCAAGTTATGTTGGATTGGTTGTTTTTTGCTCTAATTTTCCCGGTCAATTGTGCCAACGTGAATAGTTTGGATGCTGTGGGAATAACTGCTTTTGAAAAGCATGAGTACATGATATACAAAAACCAACATTAAGGCTACTGTGCGTTTATGTAAACAGTGTTGTTAGAGTCTTCATGCCTAGCAGACATATGATCATTCCGGCACCCAGGCTTGTGAAACTCAAGGTTTCCTGCTGACATGCTTGCACGATGAAAGGTCCTTATGAAAGTTAAGTCCAGTATTCTAATCATTAAATAGAACAGAGAAGGGCAAACTGAGCTGGACCAAGGTGCACCTCATCTAAGACAAAAATTATAGAATTACACAAGTTAGGCCCACTCCACCAGAGAGCAGTTGATCCAACAGAATGTTGAAGTAGATGGGTTTTAGTATCTTTCACACTACCTCATGCCAGTAACCAGGTGTTCTGTCAAAGGAATAATTGTGTGAACACAATGTTATGGGGCTTTGACTATTACACAGGAATTTTGAAAGAACTCAGGCGGTGGGTGGGGTGCTACGATGTTCTTAGTCCTAGGTAGTGCTGTCTTTTCTTACCCAGCCATCGTTCCATATGCACTTGGTGTGAATATGCAGGGAGTGAGGAACTGGAGTTAAGGGATGGATCCTGACCCACAGGAAGCATTAGACACTGTACCTGGTTGCTGGTCAGTCTCCTGTTTTCCAAATTACTATGTTTATCTGGCGTCTCCTCCTGTGTGACATCTGTGGCTGAATTGCTCATCATGCCCCCTTGCTCAAGCAAGGTTTTAATTAAAACTTAGCTCTAACATGTACCTCCGCATTCAGTACAGAAGGTAAATAGGCAATGTTGAAGGTCACTGGTACTATACAGATGGCAGAGTGGAAGTCACTGGTGAATGCTAATGCAACTGAAGGAGCTCCTCTGGTGATGCCCCTAACTTAAATAATATCAGGGGCGGTGACAGGAGCCATCAACAAAATCTCTGAAACATATATACCCTGCTTCCCTAGTGATATCCTTCAGGGGCTACTGAACAAACAAAGTTTCCCCTCCGATCCTCTGAGGGCAAATCATTGACAATTAGAGTCGTACTGTGTAGTGGTAAGCAAGCCATCACGGCCAGATGGGGAACAGGCTAAACTCCAGACTACATAGATTGGCTATCTAGATTATGGGACCATTTTGGAATGGAACAAATTACAGCGGTGTTGGAAAATAAACCAAAAATATTTGATCTAATGTGGGGTCCATGCACAACATTGTTATCACAACAATTCAGAGAACATACTTGCCCCAAATATTTACGGATTCTGAAACTCACAAAACACGAGTCATCCTCATTAAAATCTCCTTGAAGAATGACCCATTTGGAATGGAGTCCTGCCTAATTGATTTTGACATCATGAACTGTCCTAAGTCACTCCATCAAGCCTCATGGTGGGGGCTATGACCACCCCATATCTAACTTTGTTATTGTCACCCACATGTTGCTCTTTAAACCACTCCCCGGCCAACCTCTCCAACCCATCCCTCCCTTATCGGACCTGTCCCACTTCACTGTCCATACCGGCATCTTGTTGTGCGTGAGAGTGCCATACTGCCGGTTGGCCTGATTTTGGGTCTACAGGAATAAGCAGATATTGCACCTCGGAAAAGGTTCCTTCAGAGAGAAACCATGTACAGGGGAGGCTCGAAGCAGTGAAAGGATACAGAGATGAGGATAAACAATTGCACAGTGAGTAAGGTCAAATGTGGACACATTTTTGAACCTCCTCCTTGGGTGTTTTTATTTGTGTACATGCTAACAATCAGTGCATAATTTTTAAAACAATGAGTTCCAGAGCCCAAATTTCTACTCAGAAGCTAGTGGTGGGTGCAATTAAATGTTGACGTGCCCAATAGCAAGGTTGAGTAGTCTTTATTCCACCTTGTGCCTCTTTAATAACAGACACTCCCTGCCCCTTTAACTGACTCTTGCAGTTTGCTGCTTTTCTCGTTAAATTTCAGATGCAGAAAAATAAGTACCGGTCTCCAGAAATGAGTGCTGTGGTAACTACCTTCTTAAATTAAGTACTGTTAACAATCAGTCGAGGCTTATGAAAAAATATAATTTATGTTGTAAATCTTTACAATAAGGAATTGAATTTATAGCTCTCTAATCCCTCCTTTCACTCCAAAGTGAATGATATTGCTACCTCGCTGTATCTGGCAACAACAGACCCATCCAGCACCCATAGCGACATAAGACTCGGGCCCTGCAGTTGACCGGAAAAATTGTATCAGGCAAGTAATGTATTATAAGTTCTTGTCAGACCTTTTATCTTAAATACATGGAATGAACCCTACTTTACACCAGTACTCCAGTCTGTTTTCCTCCAGGATAAAGGTTGGTATTTACTAATAACCATTATTTCTCCGGTCCATGAGAAGATCTTCTTACAATAGGTAGGTGCAATAGCCACTCGAGATACTGTGAGACTATGCATACATTTTGCAGGTTGCAGTCCTACCTCATTGGTCTAAACCCCTTGAATTTGTACCCATTTACCTCAGCAGGCTGGCTTTCTAGAGGCCTCGAGTTGCAGAGCCCTGCACAATGTTCAGCAACTTGTAAAGCCAAAATAAAGTGTAATTTAGGCACAGCTTGCAGACAGTACATTACTTCATGTTTTGCAGTTTGTGGTTATACTTCAGGGTAGCAGTGGGCACATTCCAGCATGTACACTAGGTAAATGGTCTCCATCAGAATCAATGTAAATTGTGCTGCTCACTGCGATCCTTTACTCCACTTCATTGATCAGATAGAAAGATAGGCATGTGTGAGCCACAAGGCCCATGTACATTAATTGCCTCATTTGGTGCACCACATATCTAAAGGTGGCTGCTCCCTATAACATCACATGCAAAGTCTTCCTGGTAGACAAATAAAACATTTGTATTAAACAGAGGCGTAACAATGGTGTCATGGGCCCCTAAACAAACAAGTCTTAGCAGTGCCAATAGGTAATAGGTCGGCTGACAACTGAAAATGCATGCCAGACCTATTTTCTAATGTGTGTCTGTTTCGAGCTGTGACTATTGCTACTCCCTTTTGAGGTTTTCACACGGGAAGTTAGAAAGGAGGACAGTATGATGGGCCAAGCTATCCCGGTGTAGCATCTCCTAAAGGACATGGTAAAGAAAGTGTCTGGAAGGTGCGCCCCCGCAGGTATGAACGTAAACACAGAAGCGCATGCCGTGGTTGAGACCTTAATCCTTCACTTGGCTTGTAATACAAGGCTGCAACATGACGTCATCACATCCAAAGGGTACATCTGTGCTACTACTTGATCCATGGTACCATAATAATCAACCCACTTTTATTCCTTTTTCTGAAGGGGGTGTTTTAAAATACAAGAGGTGCATTGTAGAGCAATCCGGAGACTTGGAAGAAGAACGACTGGAACTTCAAGTTCCACCCGGCAGTTCTGGGGTGCGGCCTGCAACTTCCAGAGAGGACAGTCTTGTCTTACAGGAGCCAGCAACACCATCAGCCAGAACACCGGCAACAGAGGACCAGACCGCACCCTCTGTGTTGCAATGGTGTCAATTAGCAGGTTCAAGTCCAGTGCAGAGGCGATGGCAAAACAGGTTGAGCAAGTGGCAGCACCAATGACCATCCACAGCATGTTCCAGGAGTATCTGGATGATCCAAAACAGGTCTATGTGGATCAAAATCCATTGATATATTGGTATGGGGTGATGCACCAATGGCCACGTACACATGAGCGTGTTTAACTTCTGTCTCACCACGCGCTTGGTGCTTGCACAGACACTCGACCTGCATCCACAGGAGAGGTAAGCGCTTGAGCGTTCACAGCACTCTGATCCCACCTATCGATCAGTGGCTTTCCCTGTGAACCACCCCTTAAATTAATGTCTCTTTTTTGTTTTAGATCTTAGAACGATTCAGTCGCCAAGACACGGCCATGTGGGAATCTATTTCCTGTCCTCTTTGCAGCCGTTTCTAATCCCTGAAAGTTTCCTGAACCTCTGGGTGAGTGCATTTATGCGACCAGCCTGAGACTGTCAATTGCTCTCTTGTTTTACCGCTGTCACCCATGGACAGCTGTTAATTTTACGAACTGAATCCTTCAGGGATTGCCCACATGTTGAGGTAGGTTCCTCGCATGTCTGGCACTAACCCGCTTACTAGTCTGCCAACCCCATGTGGTTGATATGTGTTTTTTAATGGCTACCTTGAACCACTCATATTTCTTCTTAAATCACAGATTGAGGCGTTGAAGACTTTATTAAACGTACTTTTGATCAAGAGGGAAGGGTGTACAGTGAAGCAACACCTTCCCCAACACATGGTGCGGTTGCACCGCTGTGAGCTTAGTTCTTCCTTATGCCAATTGGCGATGCAGATGTTTTTAATGGGACCCACTTCAGATCTAAAGTGTGTCCTTTTTTTTAGGTTGCCCTATGAACATCACACCACCCCCTACCATTCTGATGAAGACCTGCATGCAAGGACTAAATTTACCACATGCAACAGTAAGGTGAAAACGTCGACAATATTAACTATCCCAGCCTGGATTGGCTATTTTTACCCTTGTGGCTGGTGGGTTAAATCGAGTCACCACCTATTTTTGAACAAGAGGCAAAAATAGGATTGTGTAAATCCCTCAGAGAGGCTTCTCTGCCATGGCTAACTTGAGTTTCTCATCGCCATGGCTATTGAACTATGATTTGTTTGTGAATTGTTATTAATTCCGTTTTACTTTACTTTCTGATCACTCTGCACATGAGCACTTCTATAAATACTTTTCTTTTCACTGTATTTGGAGCAACCACTATATAATAAACTCTAGGAGTTTTGTAAATAAATATATTATGAATGATTTTTGATACATAAAATATGGTCTGACTGTTTGACTTAGTAGTAAGTGTGATTTATGTATTAATCTTGCTTTTTGCTTGCCTAAATTGCAAATTAAATATTGAATTTTTCTTGGATTATGTGCCAGTAGGACCACATTGTTTTTACATACCATATGCTACCCAGGTGCTATGGCCCTCTTGGTTTACCCAAGTAATTTGTAACAATGGCCAGAGCTCAGCAGGCTGGCAATAAGGTATCTGGCTTGTCCTGTAGCCAGTGTGTCTACTGAACATGTGTTCAGTGCAGCTGGTGCGTTTGTGACTATGAGAAGGACCAGTCTCCCGCATCAAAACGTGGAGAGATTCACTATGGTCAAAGTGAACCAACATTTTATACCACACAATTACACCATTCCTAAAACAGCACAGGAGGAGGAGGATTGGTCAGAAATGTAATCAAATTTGTTAGCTTATCAACTTCTGTGTAAACCGCCTGAGTTTGAGGAAGGATGAACTCTACTTCCTGGGCTAAGTATGCCAGTGGCCCTACAGAACTTTTTAATTATTTCTCATTAAACTACTATCTTTGAAAAAAAATAGCTAGTGAAACAATATTTTTGTGGCAGATTTATGCTGCCCCTCCATTTTTTTGTCACATATATTGCCGGATTGCAATTAGGCCAGTGTGCATTGAAGAAGCCTCCACAATTTCTTCATGACATTGGAGACAATACCTGCCCCCTCACATGCCTATTGCTTATCCCTTTTTGCATCACTTAGCACTAGAAGGTCGGCCCGAGAAGATCGTTCATTTACAAGAACCTGCCTGCCAAAACCAAATCCCAATGTGTTGCCTGCATCAAAGATGAATACCTAATACCTAAACTACCCGTGCTTGGATTGGAAGAGGTAAAACTACAATTATTGCAACACTGAGTGAGTGATTGTGTGAGTGAGGATGTTGATTCATGTGGTGACAGACAGTGAGGGAGGGTATTGAACTGTTATGTGGAAACTTGACTGAGATGATTGATTTGCAATGGTTGAGGCCTGAGTGATGGGCAAACATTTTTTCCCTGGAGGTGATTGGCCTTTACAAACTTGCTTAGCGAAAATTAACCTGTGTAGTCCACTCCTATGATTCTTCAGTTTTTTTCATCATCTAGGATGGCTGCCCCAGAAAATCGTTTGATTGACAAGACTGCCAAATTCCAATTTGTTGCTTGCATCAAAAGGGAGATCATGTACCTAGTACTGTGCTTTGATTGGAAAAGGTAACCATTGCATAAATGAGTGATCTGTTTATCGAGTGACTGTGAGTGATGATTAATGTGGTGGCTGACAGTGAGCGAAGGTGTGTTAAACTGTACTATGGGAACTTTCTAGAGATGATTATTGATTTGCAATGTTTGGGGTCGGAGTGATTGATCACTTTTTTCTCTGGAGGTAATTGCTCTTTCACACGTAGCCAGATTTAATTTCAGGGTCCTCTGATTTTCTGGTTTTTCAGACACCAAAACAGTCACTTTAGTTAACAAATACAAACCTGTGCAAAATACTGCAATTCTGTTTCTCTACTTGTTCTTCAATAGCAGTGCACTACACGTCTATCTTACTTGGGTCATGATGACTGGTCTGGGATGGAGTTACTCTGAGTCAGGAGGAGGATGGAAGAATTCATGGTGGGAACTGTGGGACTACCTCATCAACAGCTAGAAGCAAGAAGTTATTGACTTCAGTTCAAAGGTAAACCAAGAGTCTGAGGCCTAGTACTCAGCTATGTGGAATGGGGAGTGGTGCGTTTATTTGTGAAATGCTGATGTGTGTGTGTTTTTTGCTCTTCCTCCAAGTCTTCTTGATACACTCCTCATGAAGCTTACCTTCCTTCTGTCCTTGTCCTGGATTCTAAAATACAGTTTCTCCTTCAGAATCCGCAGGCCTTCTTCTAGTCTCCTGCATGAACGAAAGGTGAATGCTGAGCTCATCACTCTTGCTTACCTACTGGACCAGTTCAGACAGGCACTCAGGAGTGGACATTCCTGAGTAGAATGCAGATGCACTACCTTATTTCAACAATCGTATTTAGAGAACTGGGTGGGTGGGTTCTCTCCCAAACCTAGAAGACAGAACCTTTAGATATCTGATTATGTGGGTCTCAGGGGCAGAAGGACTGTTTGCAATGCATTTATCTGTACTCTGTGATACTCATTCCCTTGTTTCCTTCCACAACAGATTGATTATGATGATTATGAATGAAGGAGTGCTGCTCATTGCCCGTATGAATGTTGTCCCTGTGTAGTGTTTGACTTTGTCAAACGTTTCCCCAAATCCCCTTCCCATTCATTTATCAAACCCCTAACCCTCTTGAGGTGTGGTTTAATTTACACCATCAACAGATCACACACTTGGTGGGATGGATGTGGTGAAAGCAACATAAACTTACTGCAGGAACCTCTAAGAAATAGCCAACACTGGCCTCATTTGCCCCTTTGGCACATAAAAAGTGATCCATATTTTAGATATAGAATGAAGAACATCAGTCGTCAGCATCCTCATTCAGGCATTGTGTTGTGTAACCGTAAACGCCTAAGCTTGTCCATGTCAGACTTTGAGTCAATTTGTTATAACTGAGAATTTCGTAAATACTACTAGCTCCCCATTAGCCAAAAATTACTAGCATTGCTATTTTTTGTATTTTAGCACTATCAGGATTTCTTGTTGTGTCATCATGTAGTACTCTGGTGTCAATTCATTGTAAAGCTTTGATAATATATAACCAAATAACTCAGTCTTTTTATTACCATTTATTTGCCTATGGTGGATAATCAATCATTCAGATTAATCCTACGGTTGGAGCTCACCTGCGTGGAACTGGAAGTGGGACCTCATTAGTGAAGTTGTGACACCTTCCCTGTTATTACTTCATCCATTTTCAGGTAAGACAACTAGTATGGAGTATGGAGTGAAGTGAACTGGTTAACTTAGTATGTAAGTTATTAACTGCTACTATTGTTGTTGTACACAATATAGGTCATGGCAGCATTCCCACTAACGATCAAGATAGTTAGAGAAGTATAATCCTATAACAAAGCGCTACACTCTCAAACTACGTCAGGCATACATTTGGATGCAATAAAATAGTTTCCCCCTTTATTTATTTTTTTACATAGAAGTTCACCCTTCAATGCCACAACATGCCCATCCCTCCTCCCAAACAAACAGGCCTGAGCCTTAATGGCCCAAAATTAAAAATGTCCAAAGAAAGTCAAACCCAGTCCCAACTCCCTTCCCACCCTCTCTACCCAGCCCCAACAAGTCCCTCCCACCCAATTTGTTTTTTTAAAAAGGTTAGAAGAGGGCATTTAGGATGCTGGTCTGGAGCTGGTCCAGGCTTTGCTCCATTGAGTGAGATGGTTCGCAATAGAGTCCAGCCACTGCAGGATGTGGTGCAGCAATGGCCTGGTGTTGTCAGTGTGGGAGGGGGTTGCAGCAGTTTGTGGAAGTTGGCAGCGGCACCAGAGATGGGATGGCCGGGAGGCTAGAGGCTGAGGGGGACAGACTGCACTGGGGCCCGGCTGGGAGACGTTTGTATGTTCCTCCTCCTCTTCTAAGACCACCAGCCACTGGTACTCCTGCTGGATACGCTCCAGCCTCTGCTGCTGCAGATAGGCCACTATCTCCTACCTGGTGGGTGGTCTGGCTGGACCAGCAGGAGCAGCTCTGTGCAAACAATTGTTTTAAATTACTGGATGGCACAGTAGCAGTACATTGCTGGTCCCCTAGGGCCATTGGAATTTAATGTGATTATGATTAGGAGAGTCGCAAACCAATTTTATGTTTTACCCACACAAGCCTTGCATAAATAGCACTGACTGTGTGGCAGAAAAGTATTAAAAGGCAGAATAACACTGGATTAAAAAACAGTGATTTGGTTATTTTTTTCTTCTAAAGGCTTTTCAAGTAACTATAAACAGACACTTTTAGTTGAAAAATAAATTACTTCCCATTAATGAGTATAGCATTATGCAACATAGAGCACAAGTTGTGTGTTGTGCTAAAATAATGAAGCCATGCTCATTGCTAGACAGAGCGTCGGGTAGTTTGCTACTGTTTGCAGCTGGGACAGCTGTAGTTGAACATTATCTATTTTTAATTCCAATGGCCCTGCTCTTCTCTAAATGCATCTCTCTTTCTACCCTGACTCCAAATGGCCAGATGAATGATAAATAAGATACCTCACACACCTCACGTATCAAATGTGTATATTAATATTATCCTGTCTGATGTAAGTAAACATTGGGGAAAATGATGTACTGTACTACAGGGAAAGGAATGGGCTATATAGATTGTATTTGGCACATTCATCACTGTGTATCCCATATGCCAAATTTGACATCAAATCATGCACTTACTCCCACTTTACCCTGTGGCACCGTCCACCACCACAAATTATTCCAAACAAATGCATTTGCAAGGCAGTAAGCAAGGAAAGAAATCTTGACTTACTCTACTGCAGGGTATGGTAGAGGGAGAGCTTTGTTGATATAGAATAGAAGAGCCATTACACTGATCATCGATTCGTCATCTTCGACTTATTCATTCAGTTACAAGTTGAAAGGGAAAAATCTGAACAGGTGTAAACTAAATCTGTTATGGGAAACAATGAAATATTTTCTGGAATCACTTCACATGGTTAAAAAATTAAATGTGGCACATGGCAAGAATGGATTTTCCAATTTGGTAGACTGGGACGGAAGAACTTAGGAAACAATAAAGGAGTGAAGTACTAAGAGGGGACTCAGTGGGCAAAGGGAAACAACACACCTTGTGTGTTCAGTTTGCAATGCATTGAAAACATTTTAAATGCTGCATTAACTGAAGCAGACACACATTGCACAGCCAACACTTCAGTTGTGACCCATACTGTACTTCGGTCCTGGGTGGCAAAACAAAATGCCATAAGTGGGGAGGAGGGATGATGAATGAGGGGTGGGATACATCTGGCTCACTTAACAAATGCAGAGAGTAGAACAGAAAAAAATATCCCCCCACTTTGAATCACAGCTTTGATAACCCTACATAAACAAAGTAAGCAAAGTAGGTGAGCAGCATGCTCCTCAAGAGAAGAGCTGTTTTGCTTATTCATCCAAATAATCCAAATATTAATTCATCCTTTCATACTAATTCACCCATGGCCACCATGATTAACCTATACTTTCTCTTATCCAGTCTTTCAAAGTTTCCAATCCATTATTTATCCATTCAATTATCTACCCTTTCTTCTAACCATCTTTTCGCCCATCCATCCCTTTACCCACCCACGCACTCTTGCAAGCATCCACAGACTCTTTCACCCACCCATCCACCCTTTCACTCATATACCATTTCCTTTCTTTAAACCTTCCGTTCTTTCATGTTTCCCTCAAGCCATCAACACTAATTATGTGAGATTTTGGTGATTGCAGACTGAAGAGGCCATAATAACTCAACCACAGCTGCAGTCTGCTCAATGTTCAATTGTCCAACTAACTGTTCAAAAACGACAGTTTCCTGTCTCACTTGTTCAATTGGAGTTTCCACCTCATTAATGGCTATTGCAGCTTTGTTTTCAATAATGGGTTGTCCAAGAGTATCTTGAATCAGTTGTCCAGAACTTTGGCTGCTTTGTGAGCTCTCCTTAGCTATCTCAGCAGCACTCGTTCCCTCCTGTTGAATCTCATCATTTAACATTTGCAAATAGTTTGTAAAACTAAACACTGGATGCTGTCTTTCACAGGGTTGAAAGAATCTTCGTACCAGTTATACTCTCCAAATAATTCCGGTTCAGCAAGCCAAGGCTTGAAGAGTTGCAGAAGTGCCAAATAGAACAATTCTCTTGTCTGGAGTTTGGCAACTATGTTTTCTGTGGTTAATTAGATTTCCTTTTGCATGTGTGACCAAACAACCATCACATTCACTTAGTGCATATTTACCTTCTTGTATGTTTTCTTTTACATTGCTTCTATATCTGTAGTGTTGAAGTACTTCATAAAGACATATATCTTCTAGATGTGGAAACCTTCTTGGATAGCATGTGTCAAAAATATTTGATTTCATAATCTATGTACTTTCCAGGTCAAGCTCTGCTAGGTACTGAATTTCTGGGAAAGACTAAACACTCTATTTCAGGTACTTGCTAGGTCTATCAATTCCCCTTGACTTTGAGAACAAACTGACCAAGCTCAACCTGTCACAGCACTTATATGAGCCCATCTCTCTATGGGAAAGCACTTTCAAGCTGAAGCTGTACAATTTCCTAGATAGAGTCTGTTCTGCAGAAATCTTCTCCCACGTCTCCTTCATCTTTTTCTTCTCTGACTTAGTAATGTTTGGATTGATGTACTGAGCAACAGCAATAGAGTTGTCTGCAACAAATTGTAGATCTTCAGAATCACAGATTTGTAGCTATTAATATACTTGGAAGCCTCTGTTCTTCTGAGTAGTCAGCGGAATTGAGCTGACCAGTGCAACCTGACGGATCACCTGACGAGAGGAGGAGCCACGCGTGCCGCCACTGCAGCCTGCAGACCGCCTGTGCTTGTTTGCTGTTCGCGGCTCTGCTCCGCCACTGGCTACCTACTGCCTGCAGCTTGTGCCCTGCCTGAGACCCCTTCCCCTGTCGTTCTACATCCACTTCCACCCGGATCGGACTGCACAGCACCGCGCTGCCGCATTGCGGGTGGCCAGGAGTGCCAGTGGTGCCTGGAGTGCCGGCAGCAGTGGTTAACTCCTGGAACCTGGAGCCTGGAAGTTGAGGTGAGAGCTGCGGGGGGCCTGTGAGGTGCAGCTGGCTTCTCACAGTTCGCATAAAGTTTAAACTGTAGAAGGGTTATTCTGTTCTTGAAATAACTAAGGACACCAAATCTAAGGTAAAAGTGACTGTTGCAGTCACAAGACATTGAGTTTCTAAAAGGGGCTCGGGAACCCCTGTGGAGGATTGTAACAGTGAGGATATATTTTAATAAGATATAGGACTGGAGACCTGAGGGGGAGTGGCGAGTGACGAAGAAAGTAATTAAAAGATGGCACCTGCCAACGCGAGAGCCCACAAAGGTTTTAAAAAATGGGAAAAAGAATGAGACAAACACTCTAGCGGCAGGCGAAGCGAGCGAAATTTGTACATCAAAAGGGGCGCAAAGTGAGCCAACCGGAAGGAAAAACAAGCAGCAGGAAATACACAATCCCTGACGCTAACACCACAGTCAGCAAAATCAAAGATAACAAAAGGTGGCTCATCAGTGTCAAATTTGATTAAAGATTTTTTGGGAGGACATTTTAAGAGGAAGGACATGACGGATATGGAGTCAAGCGCTGTGGCATATCCAACCTCGGAGCCCTTGGGCGAGTTGGATTAGTCTCTCCAAATCAGACCATTTTTAATATCTCTGGGGTATCTTTGAATCCACGGCTGTCCTCTTCGCCAAGAATGTTCCAGCGGTCACTTGAGCATGAAATTGAGGATGAAGGCGAAGATGAAATGTCAAGTAGCAAGGAACTGAGTATGAAAGCCAGCAATGGAACAACTGCCCAAACCAATGAGAACGCTGGCGTAGAGTGATCTTTTGGTACAGGGAGTGAATTGTTGCGCTCTCCATTACAGGCGCTGGAGGTCACAGGAACCTCCAGTGAGCAGTTTAAAGCAATGTTGGGAGAATTGACACAAATTAAAGGGTAAATGCCGGCATTAGTTAGACCGGTTGGTGAAGTTGGTGAAGATCAGGACGGGGTAGGTAGTAAAGAGGAAGTTGTGTTAAGGGCTCCCAACGCACAGAAAGAGGAACCAAGTGTTTATATATCCCGACAGCCAATGATCGTAAGAAAATGGGGTGAAAGGAGATATTATATGAAGGGCTTCCGTTGGTCTAGGGTGGAGGGGTCGCCCCTAGAAATAGACAACATAT
Organism: Triturus cristatus; assembly: GCF_964204655.1. Lineage (NCBI taxonomy): Eukaryota > Metazoa > Chordata > Amphibia > Caudata > Salamandridae > Triturus > Triturus cristatus. The sequence continues at coordinate 295,137,019 of NC_140589.1, read as the reverse complement.
AAGACAACCTGTAAGGAAGGTGAGAAGAGGGAAAGTAGGGAAAGGAGTAAGGAATGAACATGAAGCCCCAGTAAGGAAAGTGACGCAAAGGTCAAAGGAAAATAAGGTAAGAACCCTAGCTGAACAAGTAGGACACTGGAATCAACTAGATAGATCAAAGAATAGCAAAAGCAATCTGATGAAAACTCAGAGAGTGAAGTAGGGAAAAGTCACAGAAATGAGGATAATTGCACAATCGGGACCTAGAAGTCCTAGGTGTAGCAAGACCCTTATGAAAAAAGATAAAGGGGATATACTAACAAAGAGAAGGGAAGCTGGATTAATGGGGGGTACCCATGGTGTAAGGCAAGAATGTACCCCCGACTTATTGGTTTTCCTAGAACCCTCCGGCCAGGGTAAAGGCAGGAAAAAAGTTAGAAAATTAAATCCATTAAATCAATCACAACTTCTATTCTTCCTGTCAAAATGTGTAAGCCTCTGTAGCATTGGCACAGAGGACCTTAAAGAAGTAGGTTTTATTACAAGTAGTAAAGGGGGTGAAGCAACCAAGGTTCTTTTCTACTCTGCCTTGGTGAAAGCTGCAGTGGAAAAAGCTAAAAATGAGCTGCAAAAGGAGGGGATTAGATTGGTAAGAAGGTAGGAAATTCAGGGGCAGTATTTCCTTACAAACTATGCTGGCCTAGGGTTACGGCAGATAAGATGAATCAATTCATGTTGGAATAAAAAGGAGGATCTCGCGATAACCATAACTGATAACAAAACTGCAAGATATGAAAGAGATATACTTGCTGGAAACAGGTTTAATGTCCTAGCATCCCCAGAATTTATGGAGTACGAAGAGGAGGGGTACCTCAGCGAAATCGACTAGGAGCATGGGTCGTCACACAGCCTATCAATCCTATCATGGAAAATAAACGGCTACAAGAAAATATCGATTCAAGAGAATTTTGATAAATTCGTTAGGAGTAAAGATATTGTGTGCCTGCAGGGGACCTGGCTGTGTGACGATACCCTAGCAACCCTAGTTACAGAAGGATTTGTCCAACACTCAAAAGCAACAAAGAAAAACACTTTTGGGAGGGCATCGGGGGGCAACTAACGATGATCTCCACACAGATAGCCAGGAAGGCTGAAAATGTGAAGCTACACTGTAAATGGGCACTAGGTTGTAGGGTTCTGCTACAGAAGTCGGATCCCTGTTATAATGGAATATGTATTATAAATGTATATATACAGAAGAGAAAGGACCATGATTATAAGGAGAATCTGGGAAAGCTGAAAGAGGATATAGCGTCGGTAAGTGTAAATTATCAGAAGGATGTATTATTGGTGCTAGGCAATTTTAACCATAGATTGGATCCCCGAAGGGTGGATTGCTGGCATAAGGAATTACTAAAATCTTACAAAATTAAAGTGGCCATCTTCCCTAGAGGAGAGACTTCGCCACAAGTTGTGATTTTTACACAGTTGATTGGCTCATTAGGCATGGTATGTGTAAATGGGAGAATGCAGTCGGATCGGCCAGCGAGCCGCACTTTTGTGAAGGGCCAGCAGCCGTGCCTAATAGATTATGTGTTTTCCCATGCCTGGTGTTTTGGGTTAATCAAAAATTTTGAGGTGGTAAAAATGAAAGCCAGCGATCATTACCGATTGAGGACAGAATTATTTTTATCAAGTCCCAAAAATAGAGAAAGGGCTCTACAGGTACATGTGGAGCATCCTAAACGGCTGTCAACTAGAATAACAGAGGAACATATTGAGAAGCTAAAGCAAATCAAGCTCGCTATCCATTTAGAAGAAATTCCATCTAGAAATGGAAGCACCTGGTTTGAAACCACCATAAGCAAGTTGGTGGATACTCTAAAGATAAAATTTAAATCAAGAAAGTCAGGGCCTGGAAGTCACAGAGCCATTAAAAATGTGCATGCTTGTTTTGACGAAGAATGCTGTGCAGCCAAGGCACAAATCAGACAGAAAGAGAGAAGATTAAGGGTAAAGTTTAATGTGGAATTATCTCAGGCCCTACAGTCATCAAGGATAAAATATAAAACATTAACTAGAAATAAAAAAAAGAATTTATAAAGATAACTGCTGGGCAAACATGTTGGAGGTAATTGAAACTAGAAATGTCAAAGGATTTTGGAAATTGGTCCAAGAAAGTATGGGCAGAAAAGTAGGATTCCTAGATTGTATGGTCGCTGAAGATGACTGGGTGGGTTATCTGGGAGAAATATATGGAAAATGGCCATTACAAGACGAGGCAAGGACGTTAGTTTGGCCCCGGGTGAGGGATGACATAAAATAATATTTTGCTTTTAGCCATGTAAAGAAAATTATAGCAAGTTTGAACCTTACTCGTGCCGCAGGCCCAGATAATCTTCCGGCAGTGATAAAAAAAACTAGACCCGAGTGGTGGGCAGAGTTTTTCGCAAAGATGTTCCAAGTGATCTTGGAGACAGGGATTGTACCAGAAAGCTGGAAGGGTGTAATTATAAGACCAATTCCTAAGAAGGGTGATCTAAAATCACTAAAGAAATATAGGTTAATAAATCTCCTGGATATAGGGGAAAAAGTCTTTGCGAAAGCCATTTTGGGAAAATCAGATTATACCCCCGGAACAGGGGGTTTTAAAGCAGGCCACTCCACAATTGATCATTGCTTTGCTCTCTGGTCCATAGCGCGGAAGTCGATCGAACAGCGGGGAAGTTTGTTCTGTTGTTTTGTGGACTTCAGCGTAGCCTTCGATTTGGTGGACCGAGAGCTGTTGTGGGAGACACTAATTAGATATGGTATCCCAAAGGATTTGCAAAGCCTGATACAAATTCTACATACAAAGAACTGGACCCAGATAATCTTGGACACAGATGGAAGTTTATCTGAGAAGATTGAAATTGGAAACGGGCTGCGGTAGGGATGCGTATTGGCCCCCCTGCTGTTCTCTCTGTTTTTAGCAGATTTGCCATTGACTATAGGGAACGTAAATGGGGCAAGCCCGAAACAAGATGGTAAACATATTGCATGTTTGCTCTATGCAGACGATCTTGTGATCATGACCAAACTAAAATTGGCCTGCAAAGGAAACTACATATATTTAATGATTATTGCTGCAAGAAAAAACTTGTTGTTAATATGGACAAAACAAAAACCTTGAGCTTTGGCCGGAGGAAAGTTGGGTTCACATGGTTTTTGGGGGCTGAAAAAATAGAAACGGTTACAGAATATAGGTATCTGGGAATGTGGCTTGAAAGAAGTTTGAAATGGCATACCCACCTAGATGCGCTAAAATTTAAAACATCAACATCGATTAGCGGACTGAAACTATTCAATAAACCTTATGGTGTGATGTCAGATAGACCAGTTTTAAAAGCTTAACCGGCCATGGCAATTTCTGTATGGCGCGGAATTGTTATACCTGAGCGGCAAAAAGGGTTGGGATGTTGAGGAAGGTAAAAATTTAAAAAACCTATTCACACTCCCTCCATCGGCAATGGTCCAGGCCGTAAGACTTGAATTGGGACTGACCTCATTAAGTATTTTAGCCGGTATGGCCCTACTTTGTTTCTGGTAACGCCTAGGAGTAGGTGAGAACTCCAAAATATCACAATGGTGTAAAAACGAAATCCAGAATAGCGAATTAAAATGGGCGAGAGAGACTAGAACTATCATGACGAAGCTGTGTTGCCTGATGAAGGTTAAATTGTGCCCCTTTACCTACATGATTAATATTGATAAGAAGGTACTTAGGACGCAGGGGAAAGAAATATCGCAGGTACAGGACCAAAACTACCTTTCGAACAAAATCTCAGTACATTTTATGACTGCTGCATAGAAAAACGAAATGCTTCCCCTACATTGACAGGTTACCCGATTGTCATTTACGGAGAGAGGTTTTAAGGGTTAGAATTGGGGTGAACCCTTGTTATGTAAGTAATGTGGTAAAACGCTCAATGATCGATAAGACGGGAAGTTGTATTTGCATTATAGGCTCCTCATGTGACCTGCTACATATTTTAGTGGATTGCAAGAAGTTTCTTGATATTCAAATGATGTTTTTAAGACCGATATTTAGAAAATATGAGATTAAAAATAGGACACAGGCAGTAATTTTGGTGACTGAAATGAGCCATTTAGATATTGCCATTGCCATTGGGAAATTTATGCAAAGAGTGAAGGCATTTTTTCTTTCTTTATTTTAATGAGTTTTTAAGACTTACCCTGATATAATTGATGGAGAGTTTTATAATAATGTGTGTTTTAAGATGCGTTTTAATGTATTTAAGGATGTGTAATTTTAGATGTATTTTAACAAATATATGTAATGTTTGAGGACCAATGGTCCAAATAAACATGAATTAAACAACAGGTTGTGAGTGTTTTTCTGTGATTTTTTTGTCAGTGTATGCCTGACTGCAGACAAAAAGCTGTTCACTCTTCCTTGAGAAATCACAGGTCGTGGGAATCCAAACCGATATCCTGTGTAAAATTTTCCTTTGCATCTGTATTTTCAACTTCTGTATTTTACTTCCCACATCTGAGTTTGAAAGCGTAAAACTTGTATCAAGCCCTTTTCACCACCGTCTTTTGGGATGGCGCATGCCACATACTGTTCTATGAAAGACAGGACAGTCGTCACTGTCTTTTCTAAATTTCGGTGGATGTTTTATCCATAGCAGCCTATGAATAAGAGGAGCACCTCTTGTTTGGTACTCTTTTTGCCAAAAGAAATCAGCTACTTCGCCTAGTGGAGGCTTTCTTTTGTTGCAGATGAAAGACATTATAGTTTGGAACCTGTTGTTAAAATATCTGCAAACATTATTGGGATCCAAGAAGAAATGCTCTCCAGTAGTCTTCACTTTGATGTCTTTAATGTAAGAGTTTGCATCTCTCAAAAATTCAAGCAAGTCATCCTAGGTGTACTCAGAACAACTGAGTGTCAGAAACCAAGTACGTGCACCTAGTTTTCTCAGCATACATTTCAGTTCTCCATGGCCACAATACCAATACTAGTTGGTGCCACGTTGGCACGTCATCAAATTAATCAAGTTATACTCCAAGTTTTTGTCCTTGCCATAAACTTTGTCAATGAATTCCTTTGAAGATGAACTCCTGTTTTGAGTATATGGTTAACAGCATATGTAAGTCCAGACAGACAACTCGTTCCCAAACAGAAGTTAGAATATGTAGGGAGTACACTGCCAAAATCTTGGATCCTCTGAGTATAATTTGGTTGACCAGTATTCAGCTGCTAGTATCTGTACAGGGTGGTCGTCAAAGCGACCACCTCCTCCGGTGGGAAACAATTGTGCAAAACAGCAAGCTTCTAAACTTTTCTTTCACACACTCGCAGGTCCTCCTTTTGATTGCTTCATTTGAAAGACATCAATAGCATCTCTGATGACTTCTTTACAATGGAGAGGATGGATGCTGTAGTGTTCATAAAGCTCCTCTGACCTAGATCGATCCACTTTTCAAATCTGTCCACTTGATGGCAGTGTTTCATCCTCCATATATGTTATACCTTGAACACCAACATTTTTATAATAAAAATATTTTGTACCAGGTATATTGTACTTTTTTTACACTAACTCATGACAGATTTTTTTGCTCTTGGTAGGAACACCATTTACTAGAATAATAAGTGGATCATCCAAATCTCTCTGTACCCCTATAGTTTCAATATTCTTTTTGAAATGGCAAGTACACAACTTAACCTTTAATACCTTTCTGTAGCTCTGTTGGAGGTAATTCTCTGGTGGAATGGGCACGCGTTCCTACTGGAGGCTCCTTTTTCGCCAAGTAATAACAGATTTTACTGCAAAGGATGACCCATCTAGAGATGGTCCGTTTTTGCACAGCCTGACCTTTCTTTGCGCCTACATAGCCAACAAAGAGTTGATGGTCCACCCGTAATTGTTTTGTGCTATCCAAATAGAATGATAACGCACGTATTGGATCCAGACTGTGGAGTCTCTCCTCCTCCTCCTCAGTAGGATGCGGGCGCAGGAAGAAGGTGGGCAACGTGATGGTCTATCCTATGTGGAAAGAGGTAACCACTTTGGGAAGAAATGAAGTTCTAGTTCTACGGGCAACTTTATCCGGATGAACAGCCAGGAAAGGAGGTTTAGAAGAAAGAGCAGGCAGTTGACTCACCCTGCGAGCAGAGGTGATGGCAACCAGAAAAGCAGTCTTAAGAGTCAAGAGTCTGAGAGGACAATTATGTAATGGCTCGAAAGGAGCACACATAAGGTACGTTAGGCATTACGAAGGGAATAGGAGGAAAGAGGTGAGTAGTGCCATTAAGAAATTTATTTACAATAGGGGACTTGAAAAGAGAAGGCTGATCAGGAAGCCAAAGAAAGGCCGAAATGGCCGAAAGATAGGCTTTGAGGGTGCCCAGAGCAGAGCCCTGCTGGGCCAAAGAAAGAATGAAGAGGAGAACATCTGAAAGGGGGGCAGAAAGGGGATTCACAGTCTTTCCTGTGCACCATGCCAAAAATTTGTTCCATCTACAGGCGTATACCGTTTTAGTGGAGGGATGCCTGGCTGCCAAGATTACATTACAGACTTGGTTTGGAAGGTCGAAAGCTGTCAACTGTCGCTGCTGAATCTCCATGCAAGGAGGTGGAGGCTGGACAGGTTCCGGTGTAGGACTGTCCCCAGCTGCTGTGACAGAAGATCCTCCCGAAGATGCAGTCTGATCGAAGGATCAATGGCCATGTGCAATAGCTGGGGATACAAGACTCTTCGTGTCCAATCCAAAGCCACAAGAATGAATTGGGCCTGCTCGCGCTTGATCCTCTTCAGCACTCTGGGCAGAAGTGGTATAGGCAGAAAGGCATATAGAAGACTGCAACTCCACTCGCGACAAAAAGCGTTGCAGAGCGAGTGCCGCCTTGGAAATTCCAACGTGCAGAATTGCTGACATCGCGCGCTCTCTTCAGTGACAAACTGATCTAACCAAATCTCTCTCCACTGCTGAAAGAGGGAAGACGCCATTCATGATCCATCATATACCTGCGGTGGAGTTTGTCCGCCCTGGCGTTCAGGGAACCTGCCAGGTGTTGAACCACCAGAGACATGCCCTGATGTTCCAGCCATGTCCAAAGACGGAAAGACTCTTGACATAGGGTCCATGACCCCCCGCCCTGTTTGTTGCATTACCACATGGCGGTGGTGTTGTCTGTGAACTCCTGCACTACTCTTCCCTGAAAAGAGGGAAGGAATTCCTTCAGAGCAAGACGAATCGCCCAGAGCTCCACAAGGTTGATGTGGAGCCTGGACTCCACCGGAGACCAGAGACCTCTGATCTCCGCCTCCCCCATGTGGCTGCCCCATCCCAGAAGTGATGCATCTGTCACCACCCTGAACTCTGGTTGGGGAAGTTGAGGGATTTGCTATTGACCCAATCCTGGTTCATTAGCCACTACTGCAATTGGTGTGCAGTGCCCTCCGAGATCTGGATGCAATCGGAAAGATTCCCCTGATGCTGTGCCCACTGGAGCTTCAGGTCCCACTGCAGAGCCAGCATATGCCACCTGGCATGATCCACCAGCAGGATGCAGGAGACCATGAGGCCCAGCAGCCTCAGGGTCATTCTGACGAAACCCGGCATAGAGGCTGAAAGATTGGAATCATAGCCCAAAAATCCCGGGCTCGCTGCTCGGGAGGATAAGCACAAAACTGCACTGTATCCAAAACCGCCCCGATGAAAAGGAGCTTCTGAGATGGAACCAGGTGTGACTTCGGCACGTTGATAGTGAACCCCAGTGAATGCAGGAGGTCTGCCGTAGTCTGGAAGTGGGAGACAACAGCCTGGGACGAACTCACCTTCAACAGCCAGTCGTCAAGATGGGCTGTAGGGGAACACTGGAATGCATGATCTGTGCACATGAGCTGCGACCACCGCCATCCCTTTCGTGAACACCCGAGGGGCGCTGGTAAAGCCAAAGGGAAGCATGGTAAACTGAAAATGCTTGTGGCCTACCGTGAACCGTAGGTGGGCAGGCAGGATTGGGATATGAAAATAGGCATCCAATGCTACCATCCAGGGTCAAGGGCGGACAGGACCTGAGCTGATGTCAACATTTTGAACTTCTCCTTCCGAAGGAAACAGTTGACGTCCCTGAGATACAAGATAGGACGCAGGCCTTTGTTCTTCTTGGGTACCAGGAAGTAGTGGGAAAATCAACCTACTTCTGGCACAAGAACTCACTCAATAGCTCCCTTGGCCAAGAGAGCCGTAACTTCCTGACGGAGAAGGGCCAAATGATCCTCCGACATGCGATGGAATGTGGGTGGCATGGAGGGAGGGGTAGTCTCGAAGGGGAGGGAGTAGCCCCTTCAGACTATCTACAAAACCCACCTGTCCAAAGTGATGTTGTGCCAGTGAGGGAGGTGACGGCGAATCCTGCCACCCACTGGCATCTGGTGGCCCTGAAAGGTTGGACTAGTAAGGTTTGGAGGCTGCTGCAGAGGGGGCGCTGGTGGACTGGCCCGCCCGCTGGCCCCTAGACACACAATGCTGGATCCCCCGGCCACGCAGAGACTGGGTAGCGGCCCAAGAGACATGCGGTGTTCACTGACCACAGTCCTAAGCTATTGGAAGAAAATAAAATGTTCTTCCCAAGATGATCCAGCTTCTTGGATTCCCTATCTGGTGGAGTACTAGGGAACGGGCCTTTGGAAGTTGAGGCTTGGACCACCAAGCTCTCGGGAGTAGGGTGTTGGGAGAGGAAAATGGGGTCGCCCGGGCCCAGGCAGTGGCGTCGGGCAATCATAATATCCACAGGGGCCCCTGTGCTGGGCTTAGACCAAGTGCCCAGAAGGATATCCATGAGGGCCTCATTGAATGGCAGCAGGGGCTCCAAAGAGGCAAAATCCAGACGTCTTAATTATGCACTGTGGTGGCAATGACCTATGTACTCTTACTGGGATAGGATTGGAAATACCAATGAAGAAAAGCTTTGGCCAAATAATGGCACTTTTCCCTTCACACTGACTTGGTGTACTCTAACATTTGTTTATTTGGACACATCTTTTTTCACTCCCTTGTTTCACTCACTCTCCCTCCTTTCTTTGTCTTTATCTCGCTACTATCATCGTTATGACTATCTTTGTGCACTCGTTTAATGTGTATATTTGAATAACTTGTTTACTAGAACAGGTATGCGCGTATGTGCTGTTTAACAGATATAATTTTGTAGGGTTCACACCTTGGTACACGTTGTGGTGTTTGCACTCTTTTCAGTCAGGTTTTAGGTCTAGTGTTATATTTTCAACCGCATACTTATATTGAGTTTACTTTTGTTTAGCACCGTTCCAAAATGGCGACTGCCATTTCTTACATTACTGCTTTTAGTCCTTTTTCACTGATTCTTCATCCGTTGTATGGGACGGGGTTGCCATCTCAGTTCAATCTCTCTGTTGAACTTTCAAACGCAAGAAGTTTTGCTGCATGTAAGTACATTGTACTTTATCTCGCACACCGGTTTTATTATCAGCATGTTTTCTGTTGTAGCACACGTTTTTTAGCACCTCATACTTGTCACATTCAATGGGTATCTTTGGTCTGTAATCACGGGTTGCCGGGTTCACTATTTCATATAGCGTGGGATATTGTCGAAACATGAAGGATTGGACGTTTACTTTTGCATGATATCCTGTCACATTTCGAATCATCACCAGTTCCCCTCTTTATTTTGATTTATACACACGTTTTGATACCTTTTCACAGACAGACCTTCGGATTTTGTTAGTCTATCCCGGTTGTTTTATTTTTCACGTCGACTTTGGCTTGTTTGCACTCCAAAGGATTTGTTATTGTACAATGATTCAATCATAGTTTGGCTCCTTCTGACTCACCGCTTTACATTTATTATAGAGTATGTCCCCTGACGAAGGTCTGTAATGGACCGATATGCACCGGGAATATTCAGCTCAGAATTTGATTAATGCTGTGGATGTTTATTTTCAAAGCTATTGATATGAATATAACAAAATCAAACATGCAATAAATACAGCGTATGAGATCGTTTCATCAAGAATTAAAACATTGTGTAATCAGCATTTTTTAACTTTTGAATAAACCCCGAGTGGATTCTACGCTCTGCTCAGGGGGACGTCCCCTCATCGGGAGATGCTACTGCATTGTATTCTAACAATTGCCAAAGGCAGAAATGGAAATACAAATTCTGTCCACAAATAGACAAAGTCAGGAAACAGGTTAATAAAACTGTTTCTGCATGCCTTAGAGAACACAACATGGGTTCCATCTATAACAATTTGCACTTTGAAAATGGAGCATATATATATATAGTAGGTAGGTGTAGTTAGGACCTATTTTCCATAGGAAATCCGCACCATTCTATTTGGAATAACGTTGGCGCCGATTAACGAATCTTCGCAAAATTTTCCAAACTTTTGGCCAGCTCAGGTCTGCTCCTATCCTGAAAATTTCACAGTGATTCGTCAAGCGGGGGCCGAGAAAAAAGGGGGGCCCCAAAACGTGTTTTCCCCATGCATTTTCCCATAGGACCTGTTGACGCAGCTACAGCCCGAACTGCTGAACGGAATTACACCAAATTTGGCAAAGAGGTAGTCCTCAGTTCAGACTCGTGCCTTTTGCTTAAATGGTGTAAATCCGTTCAGTAGTTCCTGAGAAAATTAGAGTTAAAAAGATAAATATATCTGGGCGGAGCCTAACCACACATCTCATCGTGAGATCTGATTGGCTGTCAGTACTTCATCCAAGAAGTGTTGGCAGCCATCTTGGGACCAATATACATGATAGCACCTCATTAAAAAGCATTGCAGTTAATAGAAGGTTTTAAGACTTTAGATACATTATAAATCATTTGTTGATGGTACCATACTCATTTTAGGAATTGTGGTGTGTTCTAAGGTGATTTTACCATGTGAAAAAGCCTTCTGCTGTAATATCATGAATCATGTTTGAGAGAAAACTATTTTCTCATGCTTTTCCCACAGAGGTTTGGAAGGTGATCTATAAGCTAAACTGAGAGCATATTTTCAGTAAATTCACATTATCTTCCTCAGTCATGTGAGAATGAAGTCTGACATTCTCAGTAAAACATGTACATCCAACAAGGGCAGAGACTGTCAGTTGATTCCTTTGTGTTCTACTGCAGCTTCCCAGAGTGTTCTAAAGAACAACAAGAGCGCTAACAGTCCTGCTTATGACAAATGTATTGCACACCTGAAGCCATCTTGATTGGAATAAAGTGGTAACTTTTAAAACATTTAATTTAAAAAGGGACAACATGAGGGGTTTCATTTTGCCATAGAAAGTATGATTAGTGCTGCAGAAAGAAAAATTAGGGCACATTTTGAGTGACTTCTCAAATCCTCTTCTATTTCATTAAAAAATTCTGACATGCAGACTGAAACATGCACTTTCAATACCAGCAGCAGACTTCCCTGGTGAGCAGTAGCTTTACTACAGTGATCTAATAAGCAACTAGAGTGCTAACATTCTGAATTTATGGCAAATGTGTGACACATCTGAATGCCTTCTTGATGGAATCAAAGTAAAAAACTGAAAGTATTTCCTACTGAGGAGACTGTAGTAAATGAGGAAATTAGGAAACTTCAGAACAAATAAGTCTCCCAAAATGGCCACCAGAGACAAAAGAGGCCAAATGTAGCACAAATATCACCCAGATGTAGCCCAAGTATAGCCCAATGACAGAATGTCCCAGAGTGTTCTAACGAGCAACTAGAGCGCTAACAGTCTTACTTATGACAAAAGTATGGCACACCTGACGCCATCTTGATTGGAATAAAGTGGTAACACTTAAAACATTTTATTTACAAAGGAACAAAATGAGGGGGTTCATTTTGCCATAGAAATTATGATTAGTGCTGCAGAAAGAAAAATTAGGGCACATTTTGACTTCTTAAATCCTCTTCTATTTCATAAAAAAATTCTGACATGCAGACTGAAACAACAATCAATCAATCAAGCATTTATATAGCGCACTACTCACCCAGAGGGTCTCAAGGCGCTGGGGGAGGGGGGTCCGCTACTGCTCGAACAGCCAGGTCTTGAGTTGCTTCCTGAAGGCGAGGTGGTCCTGGGTCAGGCGGAGGTGGGTCGGGAGGGAGTTCCATGTCTTGGCGGCGAGGTAGGAGAAGGACCGTCCCCCTGCGGTGGCTCTTCAGATGCGGGGGATGGCGGCGAGGGCGTGGCCGATCGATCGAAGCTGGCGTTTGGGAGCGTAGAAGTTGAGGCGGCTGTTGAGGTATCCTGGGCCTTGGTTGTGTAGGGCTTTGTGTGCGTGGGTGAGGAGTCGGAAGGTGATTCTCTTGTTGACCGGGAGCCAGTGCAGGTCTCTCAGGTGTCCGGAGATGTGACTGCGACGGGGGATGTCCAGGATGAGTCGTGCTGAGGCGTTCTGGATTCGCTGGAGTCTCTTCTGGAGTTTGGCGGTGGTTCCGGCGTAGAGGGAGTTGCCGTAGTCCAGACGGCTGGTGACGAGGGCCTGGGTGACCATCTTCCTGGTGTCGGTGGGGATCCACCGGAAGATCTTATGTAGCATGCGCAGGATGTTGAAGCACGACGAGGAGACGGCGTTGACTTGTCTGGTCATGGAGAGGGAGGAGTCCAGGATGAAGCCCAGGTTGCGTGCGTGGTCTGTTGGTTTGGGTGCGCTGCCTAGGGCGGGGGGCCACCAGGAGTCGTCCCAGGCGGAGGGTGAGGATCCCAGGATGAAGACTTCCGTCTTGTCCGAGTTCAGTTTCAGGCGGCTGTTCTTCATCCATTCGGCTACTTCTTTCATCCCTTCGTGAAGGTTGGCTCTGGCGGTGGCGGGGTCGTTGGTGAGGGAGAGAATCAGCTGGTTGTCGTCGGCGTAGGAGATGATGTTGAGGTTGTGCTGGCGTGCGATGTCTGCGAGGGGGCTCATGTAGACGTTGAAGAGGGTTGGACTGAGCGAGGAGCCTTGAGGAACGCCGCAGATGACTTCGGTGGCTTCAGATCTGAACGGGGGAGGCGGACTCTCTGTGTCCTTCCGGCGAGGAAGGAGATGATCCACTCCAGTGCCTTCTCCTGGATTCCGACGTTGCTGAGTCGCTGCACTAGTGTACGGTGGCAGACAGTGTCGAAGGCCGCGGAGAGGTCTAGGAGGATGAGGGCTGCTGTTTCTCCGTTGTCAAGCAGTGCTCGGATGTCATCGGTGGCTGCGATCAGGGCGGTCTCGGTGCTGTGGTTGGCCCGGAAGCCAGACTGCGAGAGGTCGAGGGAACCGTTCGTCTCGAGGAAGGCGGCCAGCTGCTTGTTGGCGGTCTTCTCGATGACTTTTGCAGGAAATGGGAGCAGCGAGATGGGGCGGTAGTTCTTGAGGTCGGTGGGGTCGGCTGATGGCTTCTTTAGTAGAGCGCTGAGTTCGGCGTGCTTCCAGCTCTCCGGGAAGGTAGCGGTGTCGAAGGAGGTGTTGATGATGTCCCGCAGGTGGGGTGCGATGACAGCGTCGGCCTTGTTGAAGACGTGGTGAGGGCAGGGGTCGGTAGGAGATCCGGAGAGGATGGAGTTCATCGTGCGGACGGTGTCTTCGGTGCTGATCGGGGTCCAGGCGCGGAGGGTGGTGGTGGGGGGCGGTGGTTCGGTCGTGGCGTGCGTCGGTTGAGTGCTGAAGCTGTTGTGTATGTCCGTGATCTTGTTGTGGAAGTAGGAGGCGAGGGAGTTGCAGAGGTCGGCGTTGGGGTTGGAGAGCTCTTTAACGATGTTGAAGAGTTCCTTGCTGTTGTGTGCGTTGTTGTCCAGTCGTTCCTTGAATGCGGTTTTCTTGGTGGCGTGGATGAGTTGGTGGTGTTTTCGGGTGGCGAGCTTGAGGGCAGTCATGTTGTCCGGTGTTGGGTCTCTGCGCCATGTTCTCTCGAGGGCTCGGCAGTTCTTCTTGGAGCTCTTGAGTTCGTCAGTGAACCATGGGGCTTTCTTGCTGCCGGGTCTGCTAGGCGGGGTCTTCAGAGGGGCGAGGTCGTCTGCGCAGTTGCTGATCCACTTCGCGAGGTTGGTGGCCGCCTGGCTTGGGTTCGTTGCGCTGGTGGGAGGGTTCATGCTCAGGGAGGTCGCGAGCTGGTCGGCTGTGATCTTGTTCCAGCTTCTGCGTGCAACCTGTTGCTGGTGGTGGTGGATCGTGGTCCTTCTGAAGCTGAAGTGGACGCAACTGTGGTCCGTCCAGTGGAGTCCGGTGGCGTGGCTGAAGGCGATGTCCTTGCTGGATGAGAAGACGGGGTCGAGTGTGTGTCCGGCGTAGTGGGTGGGGGTGGTGACCAGCTGCTTGAGTCCCAGGTTTGCGAGGTTGTCCAGCAGGGTGGTGGTGTTGCGGTCGTTGTTGTTCTCCAGGTGGAAGTTGAGGTCCCCGAGGAGGATGTAGTCAGCGGAGAGGAGGGCGTGCGGGCTGATGAAGTCGGCGATGTCTTCGCTGAATTGTGTGCGTGGTCCCGGGGGTCTGTAGATGAGGGTGCCTCTGAGGGTGATCTTGGGGTTGATGTGGACCTGGAAGTGCAGGGGCTCGGCGGGTGCGAGGGTGTCGTTGGTGTTGGTCGTGATGCGGATGGTGTTCCTGTGGATGATGGCGATGCCTCCTCCGGTCTGGTTGATGCGGTCCCTTCGGATGATCTTGTAGCCGTCTGGGATGGCGATGGCGATGTCAGGCGCTGAAGAGGCGTTCATCCAGGTTTCTGTGAGGAAGGCGACGTCTGGTGAGGTTGTGTCGAGCAGGTTCCAGAGCTCGATGGCGTGTCTGTGGACGGAGCGGGTGTTGAGCAGGATGCATTTCAGGTGGCTGCTGCTGTTGCTCGTCTTGGTCTTGGTTGGTGCTGGAGAAGTGCTGGTCCGGATGCAGGTGAACTTGCAGGCGTTGCAGCAGAAGGGTCCGTGGGTGCGTCTCGGGGTGGCTTGGTAGCATCCTGGGATTCGCCCGGCGTTGAGTGCGTTGAGGGTGGCGGCGTCGTACGTCCGGCGGGTGGGCTGGGGTCTGCGGGGGCCAGGGATCCGGGCGCTGGGCACGGTCCAGGCGCGGACGGGCGCAGACGGGCTTACCTTTGGCGCACCTTCGGTGCTCAGTCGGCGCTCCCGCTGCGCGCGTCCGCTGCGCGGTCGCTCTGGGGGCGTCATAAGAAGGGGGACGAGAGGGCGGGTCAGCTGGGCGGCGGGAGCGGCTCGGCCAATGGGCCGGTGGTGGGCGGGGCCTGTGGCGAGCTGCGGCGGGAAACTGGCGAGCGGGCGGCTCTGCGGCAAGGCTGGCAGGCAGGAGCAGGAGGCGGCAGGAGGAGCAAGGGGGTGACCAGGCCTGGTGAGAGGCGCAGCGGTCACTCCCGAGCACTCCTCGCTGTCCCCTTAAGAAGGGGGACGAGAGGGCGGGTCAGCTGGGCGGTGGGAGCGGCTCGGCCAATGGGCCGGTGGTGGGCGGGGCCTGTGGCAAGCTGCGGCGGGAAACTGGCGAGCGGGCGGCTCTGCGGCAAGGCTGGCAGGCAGGAGCAGGAGGCGGCAGGAGGAGCAAGGGGGTGACCAGGCCTGGTGAGAGGCGCAGCGGTCACTCCCGAGCACTCCCATGCACTTTGAATACCAGCAGCAGACTTCCCTGGTGAGCAGTAGCTTTACTACAGTGATCTATTGAGCAACTAGAGTGCTAACATTCAGAATCAAAGTAAAAAACTGAAAGCATTTTCTTCAGAGGAGACTGCAGTAAATGAGGAAATTAGGAAACTTCATAACATATAAATCTCCCAAGATGGCCACCAGAGACAAAAGAGCCCAAATGCAGCACAAATATCACCCAGATGTAGCCCACATATAGCCCAATGACAGAAGTGTTCAAAACACTTATATTTTGTGTATTTGCAGTTTTATATAGTGCAGACTTGTCAGGTATTGGAGTGCTTTACATGAGCATTGGTTACATCACACAAGATCAAATTCATTTTGGTTGTAGACATGGGGAGATTAAGTGATTTGACCAGAATCACAGAATGTTGAGCTGAAGCAGAAACTCCAACCTGGTTCCCCAGTTGCAAAGTCTGCAGCTCTGGAAGTAACACCACATCCTCTCCCCTAAGTGCAACATTTTATCAAGTGGTCAACTGGATAAAAAAACATAAAGATTACAAATAATTTAAAAGTTCTTTGTCGCTATTTGAAAACTCAGAAAATATGTCCTCATTTTAGTTTTTTAGAGCACTAACCATAATTTTGATGCAAATAAGACCCTCTCATATATGTAATTTCTAAAGGAAATGCTCTAAGTATTACAGTTTTGATTACATCAAGATGAAGTCAGGCGTTCCACACTTTTGTAATAAATATAGAATGTTAGCAATCTAGTTGTTCATTGGGATACTGTTGGGAGGCAGAGGCCAGGGGCACGGACTCTGAAAATTGAAGGCAGGTAGAAGAGTGCAGAGGCTACAGTTTGACCACACTGGGCAGGCAGGAAGGGCAGTGGCAGCACAACAGACTATGGAGGGCAGTGGAAAGGGGGGCAGGGGTAACAAACCAACAATACAGGACTGGCAAGAGTGGCTGTGGCAATATAATAGACCAT
The DNA here is from genome assembly GCF_964204655.1 of Triturus cristatus. Lineage (NCBI taxonomy): Eukaryota > Metazoa > Chordata > Amphibia > Caudata > Salamandridae > Triturus > Triturus cristatus. The sequence goes on along the minus strand of NC_140589.1, from coordinate 295,120,457 downwards.
TGTGGGCAGAAGGAAGAGGCAGTGGTAGTACAACCATACATGCCAACAGACCCGTTTCAGCCAGGAAACGTCCAATGTTTTCAAGCTCAAATGGGCTTTATTTGATCTGTCTCCTGTCTACAAGCTCCTCTTTCTCTTTGTAACTCAAAGGGGAAAATCAATACCCCAGTTTTTTTCAAAATCTCCCTCTTACCAAGTTCAAAATGTTCGCAAGTATGGTACATTGGATCATGGTAGGCAGGAGGAATTGGGGTAGGGACATGGACTCGGATAACAGAGGACAGGAGGGACATGAAGAGGTGCACCAAACTGACCCTACAGGGCAGGCATCAGGGTTTGCAGCAGCACAATACACCACACAGGGCATGCGGGACGGGAGTGCAGCACAACAATCCATAAAAAACAATAGGGAGGGGACAGGACCATTCACATGGACAACAGAGAACAGAGGGGAAAGAGGCAATGGTAGCTAGCTGACCATAATGGACAGAGCATAAAGGGCAGGAGGGACGGATCAGGGGCATTACAATGGAACAGACAAGCCAGGAGGGAGGGAATAGGGGTCTGCACATGGAAACAGAGGGCTGGGGGCAAGGGGGCAGGGCAGGAGCAGCAAGATGGCCATGGAGCTCAGGCAGGATGGGCACTAGAAACAAGACACACCATGGAAAGCACACGTGAGACTATGATGGCATACACACAGACCATAGAGGGAAGGTGGGAGGGGGTCAGGGGCAGCTAGCTGACCACACAGGGAAGGTGGGAGGGGCCATGGCAGCACAGAAGACCATGCATGGCAAGCGGGAGGGTTAGTGGCAGCACAATGGCTATGATGGGCAAGAAGGAGGGTGCAGGGGCATGCACAAAGGACCATGGAGGATAGAAGGGAGGGTCAGGACCTGGGCACAGACAAGAGAGTTCAGAGGAAGGGGCCCCACAACAGACCGCTTGGGGCAGGCAGGAGGAGCAGGTGCAGCACAACAGACCAGGGAGGGCAGAAGGGTGTGGCAGTAAAATGGACCATGGAGTACAGGAGGAAGGGGATAGGGGCATGGCATGTGGACAGGCAGGGTGGAGGTGGCAGGGACAGGTTACAGTCATCTGACAATGCTAGGCAGGTGGGAGGGGAGTGGCAGCTCAACAGAACACTCAGAGTAGATAGGAGTGGCAGTTCCATGGAACATGGTGGGCAAAAAGGATGGAGCAGGGGCATGCACAAAGATATCAGAGGGCAGGGGGAAGGAGATTAGGGGCAGCAAGCTAAGCACAGAGGCTAAGCAGGAGGTCAATGATGGGCCATAGAATTGGGCAATGGAGGGCAGGAGGAGTGGACTGGTACATCATGCTAAATGGAGGGCAGTGGCAGCACATCAGACCATGCATGGCAGGAGGGAGGAGGCTAGTCCATGGATTCAGACAACAGAGGATATGGAGGAGGTGGATGGGGCAGCAAGCTAACTGTTCAGAGAAGGTGGGTATTAGGAACTTTATTGTTTTTAAAATGTGTGTCTGTGCGAACTACTTAAAATATGAACAAGTATGAAGCATAATCTCACTTTTATTCAGGAAGAAGAGGACGTTTGTGACTGTGACTCCGGGCTCACTTGGCAGAAACACCCCCTGACCCTCTAACCCCCATCACAAAATGTAATGCCCGTGAAAAGGGTAGGTGGACACAGTGTTATACAGAACATAGTCCTGAGAGCACGATTGAAAATGAAAACTAGATATAGTATATGGTATAAACTATGCACCAAAAAGTGTGATATAAGATGAACCAGGCGTGAAATATAATATGCAATACATTGTGCGCAATGACAGATTCATTGGAGAGCGCGAGATAGCACAGGCACTAGCGCGTGCTATGCGATATGCGCCTTGGAGTGTAATATGCACAGGGCAGTGTTGTGTAACCTAACTAGTCTCTAAAGTTGTAATATAAAATATGTGCTGGGGAGTGTAACGTTGCATATGCACTGTGACAAAGATATGGATCCCAGATTCTAATATGTATGGCATACCGCTGTGCGTTATAACATAGGCATCGAGGAAGGCACGTTAGATGGGGCGATATAACCCGTGCGAAGGCAAGTGTGGCATGACATATTCACGGGGTGGTGTTACAGTGCACATGGGCTAGAGAATGACATAGCATACGCACAGGCTGGTGGAATACAACACAGAGGTGTGTGGCACTCGGCGGGCACTGGTGGGTGTAACACAGCATTGGGCTCAGCCAGGAGCACGCTGTGACTCTCAAGTGAGGTTTGTCTCCTTTCCAGAGAGTAAAATAAAAAGTATTACACATCTGGCGGTGGATGTGTGTTTTATTAACCGTGAGGGGGGTTTCTTGCATAGTTTGGTCGAATTTATGTTGAATCCCCTTTGAATGGCTTGGTGTGCGTGTGTATTAAATGTGCCCGTCAATAGCTACCCATGTTTGTATAAATAAACGACAAGGGTGTCTACTTGGAGAGTACCCACCAGCGGGGGCGCCTGGATTAGGCACGGTAGGGTGTCAGACACGTTAGAGCTGCACTAGCGGTGTAAATACATTCCACGTGGATTCATTGTATGCATAGTCGTCTTTTAATGAATATCACGAAAATCGTCATGGTGATAGGTACATACGGTTTGTCCAGCATGTCCTAGGTGTTTCTAAAAATATATATTTTTTAAAAATAATAAAAAACAAAGGCCAGCCCCAGGGGAAGGGGTCCCCGGGGCCATAAGTGGCCTGAGGAGGGGGCAACGCAGACCCCCTCCTAAAGATTTTTTTTTTAAAAAGGCCATGACCCAGGGGTTGGGGTCCCCGGGGCCGATTAAGGGCTTGGGAGGGGGGCCATGCGGGTCCGTTCCAAATTAATTTTTTTCACCCCAAAAAATTAGGGTGCAGGCCTTGGGGGATGGGGTCCCCAGGGCCAATAAATTAGAAAAAGAAGGGGGGCCACACAGCCCTCCTTCTTAAAAAAATAAAATAAATAAAAGACAGGCATCGCGCCGGAGGCCACGCCCCCTCCTTGCAGCACTCTGCAAACGCGCCCCCTGGCCAGTTGTAAGTTGGGGAATTAATTCCCCTTCAATACTGAGGGTCCCTGAGGGCCAACTAGCCCAACCGGTATCTCCAGTATGTGCCAGGGAGCTGCGTTGCAGACAGGTGTTCTGAGGCCACGCCCCTTTATACACCTCTATGCAACGCAGCTCTGTGGCGCTTACTGGAGGTACCTAGTGGGCTAGTTTGCCCCTAGGGACCCTCAGGGTTCAAGGGGACTTAATCTCTCAACTTAGAACGGCCACAGGGCGCGTTTACACAGTGGTGAAGGGAGGGGACGGGGCCTGAGGTGACGTGTGCAAACACGCCCTGTGGCGCGTTTTAAGTTGGGGAAATAATTCCCTTTCAATCCTGAGGAACCCTGGGGGCCAACTAGCCCACCAGTGCTTCCAGTAAGCTCCACTGCTCTGCGTTGCAGAGAGGTGGTGTAGGTCGAGACCCTTTTTACACCTCTCTGCAATGGCGCTTACTGGACGTACCTAGTGGGCTATTTTGCCCCTAGGCACCCTCAGGATTCAAGGGGACCTAATCTCCCAACTTAAAATGGCCACAGGACATGTTTACACAGTGGGGAAGGGAGGGGACGGGGCCTGAGGTGACGTGTGCAAACACGCCCTGTGGCGCGTTTTAAGAGGTAGTTTTAATCCCCTGCCCTATTATATACTAGGGGCTTACAGAGGAGGTCATGCTAATCACAGGGGGACCCCAACTCATAGTGTTCCCTAGTGTACGTAGGTGTTTTCACTGTATTCTGAGTGTCTTTTAACATAGCACTGGCTCTAGGACTGGTTAGTCAGACTCAGTTACCACCAGTATTAGTCTGAAAAAGTTGAGGGTACAGGATGATTTTGCAACAAGGCTTCTTTCTGCTCTTCTGTTTGCTCTTTCTGCACGTTATCCTTCTTCCTGCACTTTTCTTCGTCTTTGAGGACTTTTGTTGCTTCTTTCTGCATGTCTTTTTTTTCTTCCTGTGCGTTGTTTCCTCTTTCTTCACATGTCCTATCTCTGTAGGCATAGTTAGAAATTAGCATTTAAAAAACCTATGAAATTCACTGAAAAAAACATAGGTTTCAGGGGTGTTATAGTTAGCTGGACTTTTCACTCGTACAAAACCATTGAAATTCCCCCGTTATAGTTAGTTCAGCTAACTATAACTCGTGCGCCAGCAAAGCACTGCTGATGACGTCACATATTACATCACTCATGACATGGTCAATGACATCACTGATGACATCTCAAATGGCATCACTGATGACATCACTAATGACATCATCCTTGTGATAGAGTGGCAGACCTCCTCTCCCCCTAATATAACCTTTGATACACACATTCAAAAATAGAAAATAAAGTTTTCAAAACAATGGTCGTACCAATACCAGTTACCACAACCTATTCAGTAATTCTAAGATCCACATACACATCCACTCATTCACCAACAGTCCTATACAGTCACTCATACATGTACTCACTCATCATATGTTCTCATACACCTATATATCCTGTTACACAACGCCACTCATCCATAGTGTTACTCACACACATAGTCACTCATGCTAATAAAGAATCAAACATCCATTTACTTGCATATACAGTTATACACACACCAGCACACTTACTTCTACAGAAACTTACACATACTTAGTCTTTTAAACAATCACTTATAGAAACACATACTTATTCATACAGGAACTCTTCCAATCTCTCACATATACTCACTTATATACACCAATAGTCACATATACTAGTTTAAAACATATGTAGTTACTCATAAAGACACTATTGAGACAGTCATTCACTCACTAACACACCCATGCACACACTCATCCACCCATACGGTCCTGCACAGATGCTGTCTTCAACACATACAGTGAGTCACTCATTCATGCACCTATGCACTACGTAATACCCCCCACCGAACCATACAGACACTCAGACACTCATACTGATACTCAAAAAACCAACTAATAACCTATATGGACACTCATGTAGCTACTCACCAACCCATGCAGCCACTTATACACAAAGTGTGAGACTGATACAGATATTTACATATTTAAACATTACTCACTAAGCCATGTATTCACTAAGATACACTTAATCAGTCAGTTATACAATCAATTTTTCAAAAACAAATCATCCATTTAGACACTAATATACCCATGTATTCTTCCATCGACCTTGAGATATACATATATAAAACATATGTAATTTTCAGAAAAACACACATTCACTGGATGATGTCATCAGTGATGTCATGAGTGATGTCACTGACCATGTCATGAGTGATGTAATATGTGACGTCATCAGCAGTGCATTGCGGGCACACGAGTTATAATTAGCTGAACTAACTATAACTGGGGAATTTCAATGGTATTGTACGAGTGAAAAGTCCAGCTAACTATAACGCCCCTGAAACCTATGGTTTTTTTCAGTGAATATATATATATATATATATATATATATATATATATATATATATTCCAAAATCCAAATCCAAGTTGTACGCTCTCAGAATAGAAGGCAGAACACAATCTCAAAGTCCAAGTTTAATGCACGACGCGTTTCAACTGAAATCCGTCTTGATCCTGTGTAAAGGGTTCAAACTGGAATGGCATGGTGAGCAAACAAACGATGGATTTAGACCCAGATCTCTGTATTGGGATGAATGTATGACATTGTTCTGCATTCTGTCCATCAATTGTTGTTTTTGCATTGATCACCCCGAGTGGGACGGGTATGCTCAGACGTGAGCCCTGTGCTCTCCATGCCACTGGAATCAAGCTATCCTGGCTGAAGAGGGGTGAAACCCCGAAACCGGTCCTAGGATGCTTGTTTCCAGTCCAGGGAGGACCTGGCTTGGCAGTTCGGGCTGGACTGTTCCCATGAGGCACAGGGTCAAGACTGATTTGCATATGGCTGGGTTCAAACTGGAATGGCATGGTGAGCAAAAAAACGATGGATTTAGGCCCAGATCTCTGTATCGTATCGTATCGCGTTCTCATATAGTGCAGCTGTCACACTACGGGTATCCTGGCGCTTGGACTGAGATGGAAGAAGAAGCTTTTAGCCAACCAAGTGTCTAGAGCTTACAGCAACGAGAAAGAAGAAAGAAAAGAAAATGCCGACCAAGAGTACAGGATTAGGAAGTCATATGCCCCTCCCTGGGAAAGAGCCAGGTTTTCAGACTCCGCCTAAAGTCCGTCAGGGAATTGGCCTGTCTGATATTCAGAGGGAGGTCATTCCAGCAGCGCGAGGCCACTGTACTAATTGCCCTGCCTCCCATCCTGGCCTTTTAACTCTGCCTGTGATGAGCAGAGAGGCGTTCGAGGAGCGTAAAGCTCTTTGTGGCTTATACCAGGAAAGTCTCTCCTGCATAGGGATTGGACCGAGGCCATGTGCCGCTCTGAAAACAATGCATAAGTATTTAAACATGACTCTTTCCTTTATGGGGAGCCAGTGGAGCTCTTGTAACGCTAACGTGGTCGAGGAGCAGCGTTTTCTGTTCAGTGCTAATTTGGCCGCCATAGACTGGACTCTCTGCAGGCTCTGATAGATGTAAAGAGGAGCTCCCAAATAAAGGGAATTGCTGTAGTCCAGCCTACTCAGGATAATGCTGCGTACCACCAAAGGTCTGTCTCCTACAGGCAAAAGAGGCAGAATCTGTCGTAGAGCCTTCAGAAGGGCAAAACACACCCCAATTGTTTTTTTGGCTTGGGAAGCCATTTGAAGATTATCATCCAACATGACCCCCAGATTCCGCACCGTTGTCACAGGGACAATGGGCTCCGACTCTGGGGTCAGTTTGAAGTCAAATGGCATATGCCGTATTCCCGCCGAGGGACAGTAGATCACCTCGGTCTTTCCTCCATTAAATTGCAGGGAGTTCTCCCTGAGCCAGTCCGATGTCTGACACATACACTTCTGAAAGCTGTCCATAGTCAGTGCACCCTTTCCCTCCAGTGAGAACACCAGTTGGGTATCGTCAGCATAGTTGACCAGGTCAATCCCATGCGACTTGATAATAGGGATTAATGGCTGCAAGTAAATATTGAAGAGGATGGGGCTAATGGCCGATCCCTGAGGGACCCCATGCTCCACCAAGGTCCTACCAGAGGTGAAAGGGGACAGGGTAACCACCTGTTGTCTCCCTGTGAGATAGGATTGTATCCATCTCAGGGCACGGCCCTTAACTCCCAAACGCTCCACTCTACTCACCAAGATTCTGTGGTTAACCGTGTCGAACGCGGCTGACATATCTAAGAGGACCAGTACCGATGAGAGGCCTCTGTCAGCCCGCATCCGCAGATTGTCTAACACGGTGACCAGAGCGGTCTCTGTCCCATGGCCTGGCCGGAAGCCAAACTGGTCCTTGTCCAGAAGATGAGACTCTTCCAGATACCCTGAGAGAGATCTACTCACTACCTTTTCGAGGATTTTTATAGGAAAAGGCAGCAGTGAGATAGGTCTAAAGCTAGTAGGATATCCCGGGTCCAAGGAGGGCTTCTTAATTAATGGGGTAACCACTGCCTGCTTCCAGGCTTCTGGCACCACCCCTTCCTCCAGGGATTGGCAGCATATCTGCCACATCCGAGGGAACAGTGCCTGCGCGTGCTCTTTCCATATCTTGTTAGGGAGAGGGTCTAACGGAGACCCTGACCTAACATTCTGTGCACAGCTATTAAACAGTTCCTCTGTAAGAGGTATGAAGTGTTCCAGAGAAGTTTCCGCCCAGGGTTCCTCCATTGGCATGTGTCCCTGAGTATTTTGGAGGGTGGGGTCACGAGATGTTAGCCCCCCTACAATTTTTGAGATTTTCTCCTCAAAATTGGTGGCAATCTTGTCACATAGCGCCTGCGAGGCAACCACTTTGTTTCCCAGGCAAGTGGGGCTGGAGAGGTCTCTAACTATCTTAAAGAGAGCTCTGGTGCTATTTGGTGCTGACAGGATAGTGTTAGTGAAAAAGTCCGCCTTGGCCTTAGCAATCAGCTCTTTATACTGAGCTAGCACCCTTCTTACTATTACTTTGTCATGCTCAGCATAGTGTCTACGCCATTTCCTCTCTGCCTGCCGGCAAGACCTACGTGTAGTTTTCAACTCCTCGGTGAACCAAGGTGCGGAATGTTTTTTCCTGACCATCAGGCGTTTCAAAGGCACATGCCGATCTAGCACTTCGCAGATGTAGTTGTAATACAGGCGATAGTTCGTGCCCACTGACTCGTGAGAGTCAAAAGAAGGCAAGTTTTGAAAGAGTGGCTCTGCTCTACTTTTCAGGAGTTTTCCCCAGTCTCTCCCCATGCGATATGTTACTGGAGGCAGTCCAATTGTTTTTTCTCTAGGTATCTGAATCCGAAACTGGATCAACGAGTGATCAGTCCATGTCTGAGGTAAAATGTTGACCACCTCGGTTTCGGTACAATCAGCGAACAGGAGATCCAAAATGTGCCCTCCTTGATGGGTGGGTTGCTGGACCAGCTGATGTAAGTTACAACTCTCGCAGGTTTCCCTGAGATCTCTTAGATCGCTATCTAAAGTACCATTATCCCACAGGTTGAAATCACCCAGAAGCAGCATTCTGGAATGGGTCAGTGACTGGGCCGCAATGACATCTAGGAGCGCCTGGTACTGGGTGTTAGAGCTTGGGGGTCTATAGCCGACCATCCCAGTCAGGAGCCTCCCCCTTTGTTCTTGTAGGGAGAATCCTAATAGCTCAATGCCTGCAACCTCATCAAGCTTAAACGGGGCGAAGTCCCAGGTGTCCTTAAACATCACCCCAACCCCTCCACCTCTATCCATTGCTCTGGGCTTGTGAAAGATCTTATAGCCCTCCGGGCAGGCGAGCCCCAGTTCCACCAATGAGTCATTGCTGCACCACGTCGCCGTGAGAAATATCACGTCCAGCTCCAGATCTTCCACCAAGTTTAAGACTTCTTGATGATGTTTGGCCAGAGAACGACAGTTAAGCAGACCACACTCAAGAACCGAGCTGGCCTGCAACGCCGCGGTGCCCTTCTCCCCCCTACTGACCTTGTTCCTAATGTCTAGCAGCCGTTCTTTAGAATATTTAATCGGGCTTTGGTCGGCACGGACAGCGTGGCTGGCGCTAGGTGCAGTCGAGGCGCGGACGGGCGCAGACGGGCTTGCCTCTGGCGCGCCTCCGGCGCGCCATCGGCGCTTCCGCTGCACGAGCGTGCTGCGCGCTTGCATGGCCCCTCCTCAAATAGTGGAGCAAATGCAGCGGTTGGACCACTAGAGAGCCAACCAAGACGGCATCGCTCTGGTGGCAGCCGGAAGTGAGGAGATACTCTCCTCTACCGGAAGTGAGGATATTCTCTGTTCTCTGTCCCTCTGTTCCTCGCAAAATGCGAGAGTGAAGAAGATATTTTTATGGTGCGGGTAAGAGCAACTTTGGTAAAGGAAAAACCCACTACAGTTCCCAAGTTCTCCCCCCTTCAATCTCACACAGATCCCCCAGCAATATGCAGACCCAAGAAAAAATAATAAAAAGGCGCTAGCGTGTCGCACAAATCAGTCACTAGCACACCGTGACACAGATACGGTTAAAAGCAGTCCTGTACGGGGGTGAATGAATGACATTGTTCTGCATTCTGTCCATCAATTGTTATTTTTGCATTGGTCACCCTGAGTGGGACGGGTATGCTCAGACGTGAGTCCCGTGCTCTCCATGCCACTGGAATCAAGCTATCCTGGCTGAAGAGGGGTGAAACCCCGAAACCGGTCCTAGGATGCTTGTTTCCAGTCCAGGGAGGACCTGGCTTGGCAGTTCGGGCTGGACTGTTCCCATGAGGCACAGGGTCAAGACTGATTTGCATATGGCTGGGTTCAAACTGGAATGGCATGGTGAGCAAAAAAACGATGGATTTAGGCCCAGATCTCTGTACTGGGGTGAATGTATGACATTGTTCTGCATTCTGTCCATCAATTGTTGTTTTTGCATTGGTCACCCTGAGTGGGACGGGTATGCTCAGACGTGAGTCCCGTGCTCTCCATGCCACTGGAATCAAGCTATCCTGGCTGAAGAGGGGTGAAATCCCGAAACCGGTCCTAGGGTGCTTGTTTCCAGTCCAGGGAGAACCTGGCTTGGCAGTTCGGGCTGGACTGGTCCCATGAGGCACAGGGTCAAGACTGATTTGCATATGGCTGGATTCAAACTGGAATGGCATGGTGAGCAAAAAAATGATGGCTTTAGGCCCAGATCTCTGTACTGGGGTGAATGTATGACATTGTTCTGCATTCTGTCCATCAATTGTTGCTTTTGCATTGGTCACCCCGAGTGGGACGGGTATGCTCAGACGTGAGTCCCGTGCTCTACATGCCACTGGAATCAAGCTATCCTGGCTGAAGAGGGGTGAAACCCCGAAAACGGTCCTAGGATGCTTGTTTTCAGTCGAGGGAGGACCTGGCTTGGCAGTTCAGGCTTGACTGTTCCCATGAGGCACAGGGTCAAGACTGATTCGCATATGGCTGGTTTCAAACTGGAATGGCATGGTGAGCAAAAAAACGATGGATTTAGGCCCAGATCTCTGTACTGGGGTGAATGTATGACATTGTTCTGCATTCTGTCCATCAATTGTTGTTTTTGCATTGGTCACCCCGAGTGGGATGGGTATGCTCAGACGTGAGTCCCGTGCTCTCCATGCCACTGAAATCAAGCTATCCTGGCTGAAGAGGGGTGAAACCCCGAAACGGGTCCTAGGATGCTTGTTTCCAGTCCAGGGAGGACCTGGCTTGGCAGTTCGGGCTGGACTGTTCCCATGAGGCACAGGGTCAAGACTGATTTGCATATGGCTGGTTTCAAACTGGAATGGCATGGTGAGCAAAAAAACGATGGATTTAGGCCCAGATCTCTGTACTGGGGTGAATGTATAACATTGTTCTGCATTCTGTCAATAAATTGTTGTTTTTGCATTGGTCACCCCGAGTGGGACGGGTATGCTCAGACGTGAGTCCCGTGCTCTCCATGCCACTGGAATCAAGCTATCCTGGCTGAAGAGGGGTGAAACCCCGAAAACGCTCCTAGGATGCTTGTTTTCAGTCGAGGGAGGACCTGGCTTGGCAGTTCAGGCTGGACTGTTCCCATGAGGCACAGGGTCAAGACTGATTCGCATATGGCTGGTTTCAAACTGGAATGGCATGGTGAGCAAAAAAACGATGGATTTAGGCCCAGATCTCTGTACTGGGGTGAATGTATGACATTGTTCTGCATTCTGTCCATCAATTGTTGTTTTTGCATTGGTCACCCCGAGTGGGATGGGTATGCTCAGACGTGAGTCCCGTGCTCTCCATGGCACTGGAATCAAGCTATCCTGGCTGAAGAGGGGTGAAACCCCGAAACCGGTCCTAGGATGCTTGTTTCCAGTCCAGGGAGGACCTGGCTTGGCAGTTCGGGCTGGACTGTTCCCATGAGGAACAGGGTCAAGACTGATTTGCATATGGCTGGTTTCAAACTGGAATGGCATGGTGAGCAAAAAAACGATGGATTTAGGCCCAGATCTCTGTAGTGGGGTGAATGTATGACATTGTTCTGCATTCTGTCCATCAATTGTTGTTTTTGCATTGGTCACCCCGAGTGGGACGGATATGCTCAGACGTGAGTCCCGTGCTCTCCATGCCACTGGAATCAAGCTATCCTGGCTGAAGAGGGGTGAAACCCCGAAACCGGTCCTAGGATGCTTGTTTCCAGTCCAAGGAGGACCTGGCTTGGCAGTTCTGGCTGGACTGTTCCCATGAGGCACAGGGTCAAGACTGATTTGCATATGGCTGGGTTCAAACTGGAATGGCATGGTGAGCAAAAAAATGATGGATTTAGGCCCAGATCTCTGTACTGGGGTGAATGTATGACATTGTTCTGCATTCTGTCCATCAATTGTTGTTTTTGCATTATCACCAGTAACTGATAAAGTTTCAACAGGTACAGAAAATAGAAAAAGGACTGAGAAAATTACTCTATACACAGCGGCCATGTTGTAGTGGTAAACAGGTATGTTACTGAGCCAAAGGTAGCTAAATAGCCTACACTTTGTATGTAAAACATGTTTTGCAAAGATGTGCCAGGTAAATACAAATTATAATGTAAGTACAGTTAAAGCAATAAATGTAAAATACATAAGTATATATATATATATATATATCTATACATACAGACACATACATACACTCACACAAGTGATGGAATACATTTCTCTGAGAAAGGCAATATGATATTCCTTTACAACTTGAAAGACTACACCCTGTTTCATATGTAGTTATCATCTACTCACAATAAACCCAAAGGCTCTTCTAAGAGCCACCGTTTTACCAAAGACTAGTTAATTTTCATAGTAACTTCTGTTTAAAAAATATTTTTGGATGAGTCGTGAATGCATCACGTATCCGCAAAATAAAGCACAAATTCAATGCACAACAGCACATTTAAGATTTATAACTCTCAGTTTGACTCTGTACCTCTGGCAATGGCTCTGTGAAGTTTTGTGAGTGTGTGTGTGTGTGTGTGGGTGTGGGTGTTATGTGTGTAAGAAGCTGCACAGCCTATCAGTGGTTCTGTGAGTGCATATGTCACTTTCAAAGTTGGTGAGTGATTGTATGCACGAGTGTCTCAGTAGTTCTGAAAGTGGGTGCGTCAGTGTCAGAATGGGTGCATGAGTCTCTGAGCAAGACAGTGACTGGCTGTATGAACATCGTAGTGGGTGTGTGAGAGGGTGCATATGTGTCTGCATGGGGTCTATGAGTGAGTACATGAGTGTCTGAGTAGGTCTGTGATTGAGTGCATAGTTGTCTGGGTTTGTGAGTGGGTGCGTTAAGTGTCTAAGTGGGTCTAGGAGTGGGTGTATAAATGTCTGAATGACTGACTGGATGTGTGAGTGTCTGGGTGGATGCATCAGTGACTGGGTGGATCTGTGAGTGGGTGCATACATGTCTGACTGGGTATGTGAGTGTCTGCATAAGCCTCTCAGTGGGTGAGTGATTAGGTGGGTGGGTATATGAGTGTGAGTGGGTCTGTGAAAGGATGCATGAGTGTCTGAGTGGGACTAGGAGTGGGTATATAAATGTCTGAATGACTGATGGTGTGTTAGTGTCTGAGTGGGTCTGTGAGTAGATGCATCAGTGATTGGTTGGATCTGTGAATGGGTGCATGAGTGTCTGAGTGGGTCTGTGAGTGGGTGCATAAGCTTCTGACTGGGCCTGATTGTCTGCATAAACCTCTCAGTGGGTGAGTGACTGGATGTGTGGGTGCATGAGTGTCTGAGTAGGTCTGTGAATGGATGTATGTGGTCTGTGAATGGGTGCATGAGTCTCTGAGGAGCTCTGTGTGTGGGTGTGTGAGTGTCTTAGTGGGTCTGTGACTGGGTGCATAGGTGTCTGAATGGGTAGGAGCCTCAGAACATGAGTGGGTCTGTGAGTGGGTGCATGATTGTCTGGGTCTGTGAGTGGGTGTGTTAGTCTGAGTAGGTCTGTTAGTGGGTACATGAGTGGGTCTGTGACTGGGTGTGCAAGTGTCTGAGTGGGTCTGTGAGTGGATGCATAAGTGCTGACCTTGTCTGTGAGTGTCTGTGTGAGCCTCTCGGGGGTGAGTGAGTGCATGAGTGCCTGAGTGGGTCTGTGAGTAGATGCGTGAGTGCCTTTGTGGGTCTATAAGTAATGTGTGAGTACCTGAGTGGGTCTGTGAGTGTATGCATGAGTGTCTGTGTGGGGTTGTGAGTGGGTGTATGTCTCTGAGTGGGTGTGAGTGGGTGCATGAGTATCTGAGTGGGTCTGTGAGCGAGTGTATGTCTCTAAATGGGTCTGTGAGTGGGGGCATGACTGTCTGAGTAGATCTGTGAGTGGCTGCATGAGTTTCTGAGTGGGTCTGTGAGTAGATACAAGTGTGAGTAGATGTATGAGTGTCTGAGTGGGTCTGTGAGTGAATGCATGAGTAGGTCTGTGAGTGGATGAATGAGAGTCTCAGTAGGTCTGTGAGTGGGTGCATGAGAGTGAGTAGGTCTGTGACTGGGTGTGTGAGAATGTGAGTGGGTATATGAGTATGTATGTGAGTGTCTGAATGGGTCTGTGACTGGGTGTACAAGTTTCTCAGTTGGTCTGTGAGTAGATGCATTAATGATTGAGTGGATCTGTTAATGGGTGCATGACTGAGTGGATCTGTGAGTGGGTGCATAAGTGTCTGACTGGACCTGTGAGTATCTGCATAAGCCTCTCAGGTAAGAGTGGGTAGATGCATGAGTGCCTGAGTGGGTCTGTGAGTAGATGCGTGGGTGCCTTTGTTGGTCTGTGAGTGGATGCGTTAGTGCCTGAGTTGGTATGTGAGTGGATGTTTGTCCCTGAGTGGGTCTGAGTGGATGCATGAGTTTTTGAGTGGGTCTGTGGGTAGGTGCATGAGTGTGAGTGGGTGCATGTGTGTGAGTTGGTCTGTGAGTGGGTGCATGTGTCTGAGTGGGTCTGTGAGTAGGCATATGAGAATGTGAGTGGGTGTGTGAGTGTCTGAATGGGTCTGTAACTGGGTATGTGGCTCTCTGGGTCTGTGAGTGCAAGCATTAATATGCGAGTGTATGAATGAATATTTTATTATGGCAAGGTTTGCTGCATCGCAATGGGCCCACGACTATAACCACATGGAAAAAAACAATTAGCAGCATTTTAAAACTCATAAGGAAAGTTTGGGGGTGATCCAGCTAGCAGGGGTCGAGAAAAAGGGGTAGGGTTAAAAAAATCCATTTTAATTTCCATAGAGATTTTAGACACAACTGCAGCCCGAACCGCTGAACGGAATTACATCAAATCTGACAGAAAGGTGTAATTGGTGTAAATCCATTCAGTAGTTTTAGAGCTATTAAAATCAATCAATCAATCAATCAAGAAATTTGTATAGCGCGCTACTCACCCGGAGGGTCTCAAGGCGCTTGGGGGGGGGGGGAGGTCTGCTACAGCTCGAACAGCCAGGTATTGAGTTGCTTCCTGAAGGAGAGGTGGTCTTGGGTCAGACGAAGGTGGATGGGGAGGGAGTTCCACGTCTTGGCTGCCAGGTATTAGAAGGATCTTCCTCCCATGGTGGCTTTTCGGATGCGTGGAACGGCGGCAAGGGCGTGGCTGGTCGATCGTAGCTGACGGGTGGGAGTGTAGAAGGTCAGGCGGTTGTTGAGGTACCTGGGGCCCAGGTCGTGGAGGGCCTTGTGTGCGTGGGTGAGGAGTCGGAACGTGATTCTCTTGCTGACGGGGAGCCAGTGGAGGTCTCTCAGGTGTCCGGAGATGTGGCTGTGTCGGGGGATGTCCTGGATGAGTCGTGCGGAGGTGTTCTGGATTCGTTGGAGTCTTTTCTGAAGTTTGGTTGTGGTTCCGGTGTAGAGGGTGTTCCCGTAGTCCAGTCGGCTGGTGACGAGGGCCTGGGTGACCGTCTTCCTGGTTTCGGTGGGGATCCAACGGAAGATCTTACGGAGCATGCGTAGGATGTTGAAACATGATGATGAGACGGCGTTGACTTGTCTGGTCATCGAGAGTGAGGAGTCCAGGATGAATCCCAGGTTGCGTGCGTGGTCCGTTGGTTTGGGTGCGCTGCCAAGGGCCAGGGGCCACCATGAGTCGTCCCATGCAGAGGGTGAAGATCCAAGGATGAGGACTTCCGTCTTGTCTGAGTTCAGTTTCAGGCGGCTGTTCATCATCCATTCGGCTACGTCTTTCATCCCTTCGTGTAGGTTGGTTCTGGCGGTGGTTGGGTCGTTGGTGAGGGAGAGGATCAGCTGGGTGTTGTCGGCGTAGGAGATGATGTTGAGGTTGTGTTGGCATGCGATGGCCGGGAGGGGGCTCATGTAGATGTTGAAGAGGGTGGGGCTGAGTGATGATCCTTGTGGTACGCCGCAGATGGCTTCGGTGGCCTCGGATCTGAACGGGGGGAGGCGGACTCTCTGGGTTCTTCCTGCGAGGAACGAGATGATCCATTCTAGAGCCTTCTCTTGGATTCCGATGTTCCTGAGGCGCTGCACTAGGGTGCGGTGGCAGACAGTGTCAAACGCTGCGGAGAGGTCCAGGAGGATGAGGGCCGCTGTTTCCCCGTTGTCGAGCAGGGCTCGGATGTCGTCAGTGGCTGCGATGAGGGCGGTCTCGGTGCTGTGGTTGGCTCGGAAGCCGGACTGCGAGTGGTCGAGGGATCCGTTGGTCTCGAGGAAGGCGGCGATCTGTCTGTTGACGGTCTTCTCTATGACTTTGGCAGGAAACGGGAGGAGCGAGATGGGGCGGTAGTTCTTGAGGTCGGTGGGGTCTGCTGATGGCTTCTTCAGGAGGGCGCTGAGTTCGGCATGCTTCCAGCTCTCCGGGAAGGTGGCGGTGTTGAAGGAGCAGTTGATGATGTTCCAGAGTTGGGGTGCGATGACGGAGTCTGCCTTGTTGAAGACGTGGTGCGGGCTTGGGTCGGTTGGTGATCCGGAGTGGATGGTGTTCATCGTGTGGATGGTGTCTTCGGTGCTGACTGGGGTCCAGGCGCGGAGGGTGGTGGTGGGGGGCGTTGGTTCGGTGGTTGGGTGCGTGGTCTGTGCGCCGAAGCTGTTGTGTATGTCGGCGATCTTGCTGTGGAAGAATGAGGCGAGCGAGTCGCAGAGTTCTTGCGAGGGGGTGATGTCGTTGGTTCCGGCGCTGGGGTTGGAGAGCTCTTTGACGATGCTGAAGAGTTCCTTGCTGTTGTGTGCATTGTTGTCTAGTTGTTCCTTGAATGCTGTCTTCTTGGTGGTGTGGATCAGCTGGTGGTGTTTGCGGGTGGCGTGCTTGAGGGCAGTCATGTTGTCTGTAGTCGGGTCTTTGCGCCAGGCTTTCTCGAGGGTACGGCAGTTCTTCTTGGAGTTCTTGAGATCGTCATTGAACCAGGAGACTTTCTTGCTGCCGGGTCTGCTGGGATGGTTTTTCAGGGGTGCCAGGTCGTTGGCGCAGTTGGTGATCCACTGTGTGAGGTTGTTGGCTGCCTGGTTGGGGTTCGTTGAGCTGGCGGGAGGATTCTGGTTCAGGGATGTGGTGAGCTAGTCGGTGGTGATCTTGTTCCAGCTCCTGCGGGGAACCTGTTGAGGGTGGTGGTGAGTTGTGGTCCTTCTGAAGCTGAAGTGGACGCAGCTGTGGTCTGTCCAGTGGAGTCCGGTGGAGTAGCCGAAGGAGACGTACTTGCTGGAGGAGAAGACTGGGTAAAGCGTGTGGCCGGCGTAGTGGGTGGGGGTGTTCACCAGTTGCTTGAGTCCGAGGTTGGCGAGGTTATCCAGCAGGGTGGTGGTGTTGTTGTCGTTGTTGTTCTCCAGGTAGAAGTTGAGGTCCCCTAGGAGGATGTAGTCAGCGGGGGAGAGGGCGTGTGGGCTAATGAAGTCTGCGATGTCTTCGCTGAATTGCGTGCGAGGTCCTGGGGGTCTGTAGATGAGGGTGGTCTTGGGGTCGGTGTGGATCTGGAAGTGAAGATGTTCGGCGGCTGTGAGGGTGTCCTCGGAGCTGGTCGTGATGCGGATGGTGTTCTTGTGGACAATGGCAATGCCTCCTCCTGTCTGGTTGACGCGGTCCCTCCGGGTGATCTTGTATCCGTCCGGGATGGCGGTGGCGATGTCGGGCGCAGAGGAGGCGTTCATCCAGGTTTCTGTGAGGAAGGTGACGTCTGGAGATGTGGTGTCGAGGAGGTTCCAGAGTTCCGCGGCGTGCCTGTGGACGGAGCGGGTGTTGAGCAGGATGCAGTTCAGGTGGTTGCTGCTGGTGCTTGGCTTGGCGGGTGTGGGTGCGGTGCGGGTCCGGATGCAGGAGAACTTGCAGGATTGGCAGGTGAAGGGTCCGTGGGTGCGTCTCGGGGTGGCTTGGTAGCAGCCGGGGGTCCGGCCGGTGTTGAGTGCGTTGAGGGTGGCGGCGTCGTAAGTCCGGCGGGTGGGGTGGCTTCTGCGGGGGCCAGGGGTTCTGGCGCTGGGCGCGGTTCAGGCGTGGACGGGCGTA
Source organism: Triturus cristatus (assembly GCF_964204655.1). Taxonomy (NCBI): domain Eukaryota; kingdom Metazoa; phylum Chordata; class Amphibia; order Caudata; family Salamandridae; genus Triturus; species Triturus cristatus. The sequence continues at coordinate 295,102,453 of NC_140589.1, read as the reverse complement.
GACGGGCTTGCCTTTGGCGCGACTTCGGCGCACAATCGGCACACCCGCTGCGCGCGTCCGCTGCGCGGTCGCTCCGCGGGCGTCATAAGAGGGGAGGAGGGGAGGAGGGGTCAGCTGGGAGGCGGGAGGGAAGAATCCAATGGGTGGGGGGGGCGGGGCCGCACGGGAGGCAGCGGCAGGAAAAACAGGGCTGAGGAGCCCGGCAGACGAACCACTCACTCGGGGGTACAGGAGAGAGAATGGGGCGGGCAGGCACACGGGCACTCAGCCAGTCCAGGCGGGGGTACAGAAAAAAGAAAATGGGGCAGGCAGGCACACGGGGGCACTCAGTCCAGGCGCAGGCAGTCCAGGCGGCGCTCGAGCAGGGTAGGAGAGCGCCGATCTGGAGGGAGGAGCAGGAGGCAAGAAGACTGGCAGGCGGAGCAGCAGCGGTGGGGAAGTGACCTACCCGAGGATAAAAGAAACCCAAATTTGCATATCTTGGGATGCGAACCCTCTCGATCTCGTGCAGAGATCTGATTGACTGCCAACACTTCAACCAGGAATTGTTGGCAGCCATCTTTGGGCTCTGCCTTAGCAAAAAAGATTTATTTTTTTAAAAGAGGGGGCAGGGTAGGAATACCCTGACCCCCTAGCCTTGGTGCTGGGGTCTCCCTGGGACCCTGCCTAGGCAAAAAACATTTTTTTTAAATGTTATGTTATGTTTTGGCAAATTATTGAGCGCATGAATACCAAAGGAGTTTTGGTGCTAACAGTCCTGAGCAAATAAACCTAGCCTTAGTTACTAAATAGCAACGTTTTAAGTTACTTCCTGAAGGCCATCAATGTAGGTAAGAACCTTATGAGGGTCGGTAGGCTATTCCAAAATTTGATGGATCGTGCTGTAAAGCTTCTGCCACCCCAGTTGGCCTTTCAGATTCTGGGTAGTATCATGCGATTTGCCCCTTCTGAGTCTGTTGGGGGAATACCACTTCAAAGACCATCTCAAAAACTGCAGGCCTATGTTGTGCAACGCCTATAGATGATGCATAAGGCCTTGAATTTGATGCGACTTTTTACCGGAAGCCAGTGCAGATTATGTATGTCCTTAGCCACAGATTGGAACTTTGGAATACCCAGGAGAAGCCTGGCAGCTACATTCTGCACCGTCTGGAGCTTTCTCAAGTGTTTTTCCTGTATGTTCAGGTTAAGGCCATTGCAATAGGCTAACTTGGATAAGACTAAGGAGGTAATTACGGTCTTTTTTCTATGATCAGGGATAAACTGCAAGGTTTTTAAAAAAGTTTTGAGTAGATAAAATATGGAAGAGGTGATAGCATTGACTTGATGCCCAAAGTTAAATTTTTCATCAATTATTACTCCTAAGTTTTTAGCCTTGGTCACTGGAATGGGTAAAGGACCTAGTTTGTCCGGCCACCAGGCAGGAGACCAATTAGGGGGCAAGTTTCCAAACAGGACTATCTCGGTATTTCCTGAATTCAGCTTGAAGCAATGTAAGCTCATCTAGGAGCTGACAGTTAGCATACAGTCATGGAATTGAGTGCCATTTTCACAGAAAAACGCGAAGCATTCTTGAATTTGGCCAAAATTTAAAAAGATAAACCAAGCTCGGCCTCCGGCACTTTTTCATAATATAGTACCGGGGGTGGGCCAGGTCCCGGGGTCATGTGGCTTTTTACAGAAAGAAGGGGGAGCATTATAGAGCCCTGGGGACCATCACCTCCCCCGGGCTTTACTTTTAAAATGGAGGGGGGCTGTGCAGACCCCCTCCTGGGGCTATTTGTAGCCCCGGAGACCACCATCTCCCCGGGACTAAAATAACATGTATAAAGGGGGGCCACGTGGACCCCGCCTGGGCCCAAGCGACCACCACCTCCCCAGGGCCTATGAAATGTATAAAAATGGGAGGTGACTCCCTCTTGGGCCATATAAGGCCCGGGCCTACCACCTTCCTGGGGTCAGCTCATACCAATTAAATGAGGGGGTCTGCATGTCACCCCCCTAATAGAGCCATTATCTGGGGACAGTCATCTCCCAGGGCCGGTTCATGCCATCTTCCGAGGTGCCCACTCTCGGGTGATAGCCGTTTGTTTTCGCTTGGCGGGAGCTGAGAAAGCTCTCACCAAGCGAGAGCAAACACTAACTCTGCTCCCAGCAAGCAGGAGCTGTCAAACTGCTCCTGCTTGCTGGGAGCGGAGTTTCCATCTGTTTCCCATCACGCTGTCATGCGTGCAGGTTAATAGATGAAAGATTGCTCCAGCAAGCAGGGAGCTGCATATTAAGCAGCTCCCTGCATGCATGAGCAATGCCAGCTCCCGCAGGAGACAGAGAGCAGGCCGGGATTGTGAGGGCATTAAGGCTCCCCGCAGTCCCCATTAAAGCACACTAGGTGCTCTAGGTGGGGCCAGGGCTGCGTACCCCCTCCCCTGCAAACGTTTGGCCAGGCCACGGGGATGGCGCCTCTGGGGCCAAAGTCAGCAAGGGGTGGAGTGCTGTCGACCCCGCTCCCCAATTGCACAAAAGGAAAAACAGAGGGCAGAAAAGACAAAACAGAGCAGAACAGTGCAAAACAGAGGGTAGAAAAGCAATCTGAAAAGGCAAAACAGAGCAGAAGAGAGCAGAAAAACTAGCAGAAGAGGCAAAACAGAGGGCAGAAAGATGACCAGGAAAGGCAAAATAGAGGGCAGAAAAACTAGCAGAAGTGGCAAAACAGAGCAAGAAACGAGCAGAGGAGGCACAAACAGAGGGCAGCAGGTAGACAGGCAGCAGAGTATAGTGGACTGCAGGAAAGCTGGACAGAAGAACTGTCGCAGGGAGAGCTGGGACGAGGACCTGCTTAATTTTTACAGAAATTAAATCTCAACAGGAATCACACATATATAAACATAGCAGGTGCCCAAATTGAAGCTCGACTTCTGTAAAGGGTAAATAATTCTGAATTCCTGGGCTTGACAAAGGCAAAGCAAGTGTGTTTTTTTGGCAATTCAACATTGAAAGACGATCTGAAATGCTTTGTGGAGGTAAATGCATTGTTGATCTACTGGAGCTCAATGTGTAGTGACTGTGATGAGTGGGTTGTTTCTTGTCCTTACATGGTGATAGAGTACATGGTTCTCCCTTTAAATGACTGAGTATTCAAATGTGCAAAATCACCTGTAGCTCTGCCCATGTGGCCCTGTCCACCTTAGTAGTATGCAATGGTCTTCCCACCTTTTGCCAGGATGATGGGCAGCTTACCAAAAGCCCCCCCTGCACTTTTCCCGCTGATTTTGGTGACACATTCTTGATACTGAGAAATATGAGAACATCTCCACCAAACAAAGAAAGCACTTACTTCATATAGTTAAGAGGAAGGACCCTTGTTTGGTGGAGATTTACCTCTTTGTACTCTCTTCACATTCTTTAAATGATGATTCGGGGTGGGCGGAATTTGCGTAGTCACGCTACGCAAAGCTCAGCGAAACGGTAAAAAATCTCCGCGAGCAGGCAGAAATTCCGCGAACACGCGGAACTTGTTGTTCCGCCCGTTCGCGATGCTTTTTTTCCTGTTCGCGTAAGCTGTTTGCGTGCTCGGGGGGAAATAACCTCACGAACACGCATTTTGAAAGTGCAAACAAGCAAAAAATTCTGCAAAGCCTATATCGCGGAATTTTTGGCAATTCCGCGTTCTCCGCGAAACGTGAAATTACCCAAATTCGGCAAATTCCGCAAGCGGAACGGAATTGACCGCCCAGGCCTAATGACGATTAATGTTATCTCAAATTTCTGGATAAAGACACACGAGGAACAATCACATTGCCAAAGTGTGCACAAGGTCACTGGTGACATTTCCTCATGCTCCATTACGCAGATGCAGTGTAGAATACGTACTGGACATTTACCCAAGGAGGTAGCACTTAGTAATTAACCAATAGAAAGTACTCCACTTGGGTAGATATTTTGTGCAAAACTGTAGACTCTTTTTGGATAAAAGGGCAAGTGTAGTTCTGTTGTGGCCGAGTCACTGACACAGCTACTGACACACCCACACAGACACGCACTCACACACCCACTCCCAGACCTACTCAGACTCACTCACTGACTAACAAACCCACTCAGACACTCATGCACTCACTCACAGACCCAGTGAGACACTTATACATCCACTCCCAGACCCACTGTGACAATCATGTACTCACTCACACACTCATCTCAAAGGTTACAGGTTATAGTTAGGAAATAAAATCTAAAAAAAAACCTTAGAGTGACTTTCTGGTTAGGAAATTAAATTAAAAAAACATAGAAATTCACACACAAAAAACAAAGGTTACAGGGGTGTTATAGTTAGCAAATAACATTAAAAAAACCTTATAAATTCACCGAAAAGACAAAGGTTACAGGGACATTATAGTTAGGAAATAGAATTTTAAAAAACATTGAATTTTGTTGGAAAAAACAAATGTTAGAGGGACATCATAGTTAGGCTCAGATTTCACTCGTACAAAACAAGTGAAATTCAGCAGTTACAGTTACCTGAGCAAACTATAGCCCATGCCCCGGCAATGCACTACTTATGAAGTCACATATTACATCACTCATGACATGGTCAGTGACATCACTCATGACATGATCTACAGAAACTCTCACTTTTCCACTCCTACCCCCATACAACTCTTCATACACCCACACAGCCACTCACATACCCGTTCACAGACCCACACAAGTTCTCACACAACCACTCACTCATCCATAAAGCCACTCACACACCCACCCACTCATACAGATATTCACACAGCCACACACTCACCTACACAGCTACTCACACACCCACTTATTCACCTATACAGCCACCCACACACCCATACAGCCTCTCAACACAACCGGTCACTCACCCACACAACCACTTACATATAAATTCACACTTCCATACAAGAACTTCCACAGCTGCTCACTCAGCCATACTAACATTCACATACACACTCACTGACCAACTCAGTTAATCAGAAACCCTCTCACTCACCCATACAGACACTGACACACCCACTCACTTACAATACAGCTACCTACACAGTCACCTACTCACACACACACCTACTCGAAGGACAAGTTATTTACCTTTGGTAATGCTTTATCTGGTAGAGAAATGATCTAGCTGCAGATTCCTTACCTTTGAACTTCCAGGCATCAGGCTGGATCCGGAAGATTTTTCACAGCAGTATCCCTGCATGCCGGTAGGTGGTGTCGGTCGACTCCGCGTAACGTTGTCGGCGCTGTGTTCATCATTGTCGTGACGTCTGTGTCCTCAATATAACCGCCACTCCGACGTGCTGACATCAGTACTTTTCACTAAGTTCCATACCAGAAGCGCAGAGCCATGAAGTGACTGACCATGGTGTGTTAAAAAACGAACATCTATGGCCCTGAAGGGAACATCCCTGACACTTAAAACCCCATTCCACATTGCGGGGAGGATGGGTGGTTTGGTAAGGAATCTGCGTCTAGATCATGTCTCTACCTGATAAGCGTTACTGATGGTAAGTAACTTGTCCATCTTAAAGTGACATCTAGCCACAGATTCCTTACCTTTAAGCAGATACCCAAGCAATACCATCCCCGGAGAAGGGACTACGGAAGAGTGCAGACCAGAAAATCTTGTAAAACAGAGCGACCAAAGAGGCCCTCTCTGCGAACCTGGGAATCCAGGCAGTAGTGTCTGGCAAATGTGTGCAGAGATGCCATGTGGCAGCTTGGCATTTATCCAAAACAGGATCGCCAAAATGCCACGAAAAATAAGACTCTCTGTGGGGTTAGGACGGCGTATGTTGAGGGTTCTAAAAGATGGCCGCCAGCGAGTGACATTTAAGGATGCAGGTTCGCGCACTAGCGTGAGGCAGCAATCTGGAATGTCCAGGTGCTGAGCTCGCGCTGTGGCGCACTTCACCGTTACGAGTTGAGAGACGGACGTTGGAAAATCAAGCAGAAAAGAATTCAAGAAAACTCAAGCTAACCAGTACCTTCGAACTTCTACCCTTGGCGAACTACTAGAGCGAAATTGCAGTAAGACTGTTCCTGTTGAAGTTTTGGGCAATTCATGAAGAAAGTAGTGTTTCTGAGGGGAGCGTGCGCAGTAGTCAGTCAGTGCTAGAGTAAGGCATGCGCAGCTCTTGTAGTGTTATTATTATCGTGGGGAGAGCTAAGAGGCAGCACAAGTCAACACCAGAAATAAAAGCACACAACGTTTTTGAAGAGATATTCAGCAGCTATTTGAAGGAGAATTAGGAGAAAGATATAGTCTACTATATGTATATATATGTATATTGAAGCAGAATCAAATCCACAGAAAGAAGGAAAAGAAACAGAGAGAAGAAATACTAGAATTAAATAAGGAAATAATTAGATTTCTGACAAACACTTACCTGAGAATTCTTAGAAGCAGCAACGGTGAAACTTGAGGTGAGGAATCTAATAAGAGAGACAAAATAAATAGGAGAAAAATAAATTAAGGTTAGAACTAGAGACGAACTCACTTATTTACTTTAGTTGCAGCAATAAGCAGCCAAGCATCACACTTAAGAAGAGGAGCCAAGGTCACACCACTCCAGGGTAGGTTTTAGATCAGTGGGAGTGGAACGGGATGAAGGAAGGCAGGGAAGGTTAACGATTAATAAAATCTATTTTTCACAGCAACAAGACTTGCCGAAGGAAGACGAGTGGCAGGAGTCTGAAGCTGAAGGAAGAATCAATGTGTATTAAGAATTGTGCATGGTTTGAAACCTTGAAGGGGCATTAGGACCTAGCGACATTCTGCTCCCGTGCATCGTGAAAGCACAGCATTCTGACACACAACGCTGGAGAGCCGTGGTGGCTGCTCTTGCTCTGGTAGAATGGGCCCCAAGCCCTTCACGGGGCTCCTTCTTCGCTAAGGCGTAACAATTTTTTATACAGAGGATAACCCATCGGGAGATACTCCTTTTCTGGGCAGCCGGGCCTCTCTTTGTGCCCACGTACCCTATAATGAATTGGTCATCCACTTCGAACTCTTTGGTTCGATCAAGGTAGAACAATAACGCTGTTTTTGGGTCCAGATGGTGGAGAAGTTCCTCTTCCTTCGAAGGATGTGGAGGCCCATAGAAGATGGGCAGGGTAACCGACTGTCCCAGATGGAAGGGTGTTACCACCTTAGGAAGAAACAATGCCCTAGTCTGGAGTACCTTTGTCCAGAAAGGTCGTCCAGTAAGGAGGCTTTGATGATAGTGCCTGTAGTTCACTGATTCCCCTAGCAGACGTTATTGCCACTAAAAAAGCTGTTGTGATGGTGAGGAACCGTGGAGGACAGTTATGCAACGGCTCAAACAGTACACACATCAAGAATGTGAGGACCAAATTAAAGGTCCCACTGTGGCATGATTAAAAGTAAAGGGGGAAACAAATGGGTTAGCCCCTTCAAAATCTCTGCACTATAGGAGAATTTAACAAGCATGGCTGATCAGGCAACCGAAGAAAAGAAGAAAGGGCCGAAAGGTAGCCCTTCAAAGTGCCCAGAGCAGAGGCCTGCTGGGCCAAAGAAAGTATGAAGAGAAGGACTTCAGAAAAGGGAGCACCTAAAGGGTCAATAGACCGGTCTGTACAATATTTACAAAACTTGTTCCATCGGCAGGCGTATACTGATTTTGTAGACGGATACCTGGCAGCCAAAATAACCTGGATCAAACAACAGAAGAGTGAATCCTGGATTTCGAATGAACTAGCATAAAAAGTGCTCACTGTGTTTTAAAAGAACCCTCACTGACCAACCTGGTTGGTGACATGCTTCATCATTGGGTTCCCACCAGAGAGGCGGAGTGCCTCTCCGGTGTGCTGCGACGCCTGAACTACAGCGGAGCTGGATTTTCGTGAAGACAGTGCAAATTGTGAACAGTGTGAAGTGTGAAGTTAAAATGGTGTCGCAATTTTATCCAGAAATAATTTTAATGGTGGAAAACTGGACACAGTTAAAAGATGTGTTGGATGCGTGACGCTGGTTTATGTGAAAGTGGTGAACATGTTTCTGCTTCTAAATGTGTTAAGCGAAGCATTCGTCAGGACCTAGAGGGACTACCACGGCGGTGTACGCACGCTAAGGCGCACCCTAACCTGTGGAGTCTGGGACCGCTTTAACTCACGGTTCTTAAATGTCCTTCAGGACTTCTGAAAGCTTTGATCTGTGAAGTACAAGTAAACCTCACGGCATGAGTCCTGGTGGGGGGCGGGTCTTGTAGTCACACATTCGTCAAAGTCTTCCGCCCGCTCGGTACCTGCCTTTACCCTCCCGATGACTGCCAAAATAACCTCACAGACTTCAGCAGGAAGGTCAAAACCGGTCAACTGTCACTGCGCAATCTCCACACAAGGAGGCCGAGAGTGGACAGGTTTGGGTGGAGGACCCTTCCCTGCTGCTGCGACAGAACATCCTCCCGAAGGGGCAGCCTAACCGGAAGATCAATGCTCATGTCTGGAAGCTTAGGATACCAAACTCTCCGTGCCCAGTCCAGAGCCACAAGAATAACGTGTGCCTGGTCACTCCTGATCTTCTTGAGCACTCTGGGAAGAAGTGGTATGGGTGGAAAGGCGTATAGGAAGTCTGAGCTCCACTCGCGACGAAAAGCATCGCCAAACGAGTGCTGCCTTGGAACCTCCAACGCGCAAAGCAGAGGCGGACATTGTACGTTCTCTCTAGAAGCAAACAGTTCTAACCAAGGCTCTCCACACCGCTGAAAGAGACCATATGCTGCCTCCGGATGGAGATGCCATTCATGATCCGCAAGGCACCTTCGACTGAGCTCGTCCGCCCTGGCGTTCAGATAACCAGCCAGGTGTTGTACCACCAGGGTAACGCCCTGACGTTCCAGCCAAGTCCAGAGACGCAGGGCCTCTTGACAGAGGGTCCACGACCCCACTCCGCCCTGTTTGTTGTAGTACCACATGGCAGTAGTGTGGACTGTGAACACTTGAACATGCCTTCCCTTTATTGACGGGAAAAAGGCTTTTAGTGCCAGTCGGATTGCCTGAAGCTCCAGCAGGTTGATATGGAGCTTGGCTTCCGCCGGAGACGAGAGTCCTCTGATCTCCACCTCCCCCAGATGGCCACCCCAGCCCAGGAGGGATGTGTCCATCACTATTGTGAGAACTGAGTGGGGAAGGGAGAGGGGTCTGCCGTTAAACCACTCTCAATCCGTCAGCCACCACTGCAGATATTTCGCAGTGCCCTCTGAAATCTGAACCAGGTTGGTGAGGTTTCCTCGATGCTGTGCCCATTGGAACTTCAGGTCCCACTCAGAGCCCGCTTGTGCCGCCATGCATGGGTCACTAGCAGGATACAGGAGTCCATGAGACCCAAACAGCCTCAGAGTCAGTCTCACCGAAAACCAGGATAGAGGCTGAAACAGGTATCATAGCCTGAATATCCTGGACTCGCCGTTCGGGAGGATAGGCACGAAACTGCACCATGTCCAGAACCGCCCCAATGAAAGGAAGCAACTGAGAGAGAGTCAGGTGTGACTTCGGCACACTGATAGGGAACGCCAGCGAATTAAAGAGGTTCACCGTCATTTGGAGGTGGGAGACGACTGCCTGGGAAAAGCTTGCCTTCAACAACCAGTTGTCGAGATAGGGGAAGACTGGAACTCCAGATGTCCGCAGATGAGCTGCAACCACCGCCATCACCTTTGCGAACACTGGTGAGGCCAAAGGGGAGCACCGTGAACTGAAAGTGCTTGTGGCCCACCGTGAACCGCAGGTTGTGACGATGGGCAGGCAGGATGGGAATACGGAAGTAGGCATCCTGCAAGTCCAGCACTACCATCCAGTCTCCTGGGTCCAGGGCAGCCAGGACCTGGGCAAGGTTGAGCATGTTGAAGTTCTCCTTGTTGAGGAAGAAATTGAGGGTTCTGAGGTCTAGGATAGGACGAAGGCCTCAGCCCTTTTTGGGGACCAGGAAGTAGCAGGAATAGCAACCACTGCCTCCTTCAGGCCCGGGAACCCTTTCTATGGCTCCCTTGTCCAAGAGAGATTTGACTTCCTCGCGGAGAAAAACAAGGTGATCCTCTGTCAGCTGATCGTATGCTGGAGGCATAGAGGGAGGAGTAGTTTCGAAGGAGAGGGAGTAACCCCTCCAGACTATTTGCAGCACCCACCTGTAGTATGTAATGTTTTGCCAGTGGTGGAAGTGATGGTGTATTCTTGCCACCAACTGGCCCAGAGCGGTCCTGGGGGATAGGACTAGGAAGATTTTGCGGTTGAGGAGGGGATGCTGGCTTGGCTCGACTTCTGGTTTCCTGAACCATGAAGCAGGGGTGAGCCACGTCCACGGCCCGCAGAGGTTGCTGAACTTGCGGGGCCTTCTGGCCGTTATAGGGTTGGCGTGGCTGGTAGCCCCTTCTGTAGCCACGAAAGGAGCAAAAATCGGAAGAAGCCCTGGGGGCAGTAGTGAGGCCCAAAGACTTGGCCGTGGCCCGCGTGACCTTGAAGCGCTCAAGGGCAGCATCCACCTTGTCTCCGAAGAGATGGGAACCATCAAAGGGCATGTCCATTAGGTTGGCTTGGACATCAACCGACAAACCAGATGTTCTCAGCCAGGCGTGGTGACGACCTGCCACTGTCATGGAAATCGCTCTACCTAGCGAGTCCGTTGTGTCCAAGCCACAACTGATGGCGAACTTAGTTGCGTCTATCCCATCTGATATGGCTTGGGAGAGTAGAGCCCGGTCATCCGAGACTCTGGGCAGCACATGCGCTACCGTATCTCATAGAGAATGAGAGTAACGGCCCTAGAGGCATGCAAAACTCACCGACCGCAGTGCTAGGCTGGTGGAAGAGAACACTTTCTTCCCAAAGTTTTCCCGCCTCTTGGATTCCCTGTCTGGGGGTGCAGAAAGGAATGCGCCTCAGGACGTCGAAGCTTGGACTACTAATCTTTGGGGAGTGGGGTGGGTGGTGAGGATAAGAGGGTCCCCCGGTGTGGGCGGTGGGCGATCGTCCTATTCACAGGGGCCCCTGTGCTGAATCTGGACCATGTCCCTGGAAGGACATATGTCAAGGCCTCATTGAAAGGCAGAAGGGGTTCTGAGCTCGAGACCCCAGGCTGCAGGACCTCTGTCTAGACGTTCGTATTGACAGCCATTGTAGGAAGCTGTAGGTCAAGGACATCCACAGCCCTACGCACCACCTCCCCCAAAGCCAGGATAGGAGTGGAAAGCATGCCAGAGTCTGGGGAGGTGTCCAGACCACTGGCATCACCCAATTCCTCATACCAGTCCAGGTCTTGCTGTTGCGAGATTTCTAAGGGATCCAGCTCCCCTCCCAATCCTCTTCCTCCATCCCTAACCCTTCAGAATACGGCAGGGAGAACAGCATGCGAATGAGGATCTGGGAGTGTCACCGGTGGATGCTGGCAACGCCGAGGACCTTGGCGCCATACACGACACCCGGGAAGGTCGCTGTGGAGGTCAGACCAGCGTCGGTCTGGACCTGGGAATGGGTTTGCTCAGAGGCCGTGGAGCAGGGCCACAGCTGCCAGCACGGGAGCCACGGGGGCCCCTCTGTCCTCTGAGCCTGCTGGGCCCGAAGGCATGCCGGCAGGGTCAGGCCACCCAAATATGATGCACATGGTGTCATAAAATTCTTTGAGTTGGGCGGGGGTTGCTCCCAGCCCCAGAAAGGGAGGGAAACGCGAAGCAGACACAGGCACCTGCTCCACTGAGCGGGTCCTCGAGCGCAGAGGTTCCTCCACAGCGTCACGAGACGGGCAGAGCGAAGTTCTTGTGCTTTTTGTGGTGACTCTTACCTGACTTCGACAACTTGGACTAATAGGACTTCGAGTCACCGGATCGGTGCTTGGGCCTCCCGCTTGACCGAGACCTGGACTGGGATCGAGACCGATGAGGCGACCTCCGCGGTTCTGGATGCCGGACTGCGAGAAGCTTTAGGGACTGCTCCCTCAAAGCAGTCGGCGCCATGGCCCGCCAGTTGGAGCACCACAGACAAACCAAATGGGAGTCTGTGGCCGACATGGCACGGTGACCCCGAAGTCTTCTTACTCGACATCCCTAAACACACCAATGGAGTCAACAAAAAGTTGAAAAAAGTCTGACAAAAAATGAAAGGGGGTAGCTCTCTTCAACGGATCGGCGCTGGCTGGCGTGAAAAGAACTGACATCAGCTATATTGACAACGAGGATGTCACGACGACGACGACAAACACGACACCGGCGCCGCTGCTCCCGCCATGCCATAGCAAACCGTGTGCTCTTGCTTGCTCAAAGCAGCAGCAACCTATGTGAAAAAGCAATGGCGGCTCACGCAGGAGTCAGGAGGGACTGCGGGGGTCCTTAGTCTCAACCCTCAATCCCCAACTAAGTGGCCTGGCCCCGTGGGATTAAGTGACCGGCCCGAAAATGGCCCAGGAGGGGGGCAGTTTGCCCCCTGTTTCAACAAAAAAAAAAGAAAAGGCCAGGACCCTGGGGATGGAGTCCCTGGGCTGAAATTGGCCTGGGGGGGGGGGGCTCTCAATTAAATAAAAAAACAAAGGGACAGGTCCCCAATGCTGAAATGGTCTAGGGAAGGGGGGCCACACCCCCAAATAGTAGTACACCAGGAGGAGCGTCTGCAGAGTTTTGACAAAAGGGGGCGTGGCCACTGAAAACCTCTTAGCAAACCCACTGTGTGGGACTTGCTACAGGTAACAGAAGGGGTAGTTGGCCCTCAAGGACCCTCAATAGCCAAGGGGACATCATCCCCTACTAGTAGTGTGCCAGGAGGCATGTTTTCAGAGTGGTGAAGAAAGGGGGCGTGGCCTCCTATCAGGTCTCAGCAATCCTTCTGTGTGGGACTTACTAGAAGTAATAGGAGGGGTAGTTGGGCCCCAAGAAAGTCTTGGGGACAGACTACCCCTCCTGTTATCTCCAATAAGTCCCACACAGAGGGATTGATAAGTGGTCTTCGGAGACCAACGCCCCCTTTCTCCCCCACTCTGCAAACGCAGCTCATTGCACACTACTAGTTGGGGGATAAAGTCCACTTTACTTCTGAGAGACCTTGGGGACAAGCAGCCCTCCTGGTACCTCCTGTAAGTCCTACACAGCAGGATTCCTGAGAGCTGGTCGGGCCGAGTCCCCTTTCCCCACCACTCTGCAAACACAACTAAAAAACATAGAAATTCACTGAAAAAAACAAAAGTTACTGGGAAGTTATAGTTAGGAATAAGCATTTAAAACCTCAGAAATTCACTGAAAAAAACAAAGGTTACAGTGACTTTTCAGTTAGGGAATGGAATTTGAAAGAAACTTAGCTTATCCAGGAGGCAGGTATATATACAAAAACATAAGAAATGCCATTAATAAACAAGGGGAAAAATTAGTGTAGGGGAGAGAAACAATGACCAAATGATCTATGGAGGCTGGAAATTCTCAGAAAGATTACGTGATGCATGAAATGAAATCTTAGTTAAATAATTGGTTAATGAAAACCAAAATAAATCCCTATTTACACATGGTTTACCAGAAGAAGCAAATGCAATATCTAATCTATGGCAATGACAAACGTTGTTCCACCAGGCCTTCACTGAAAGTTTAGTTGAACATTTCCAATTAAGTGAGATCTGCTGGAAGGCTAAGGCCAGCATCAAATTAAATAAACACTTCTCATGTAAAGACAATCCAAATGACTCTGACAAACCACCTATAAAAAGATTAATGTTTGAAGTGGGAATGTGTAGGTTAAAAATAATTGAGAGATGTTTCCAAACATATTTCCAAAAGGAAGCAACAGCGGGGCAAAAGAAAAGAAGGTGCATCAGACCAGCAGAGGGAGACTGACAGGACTAGCAAGCCTCGTCATTAGAGTGTGTAAATTTAGCAATAGATGAGGGCGTATAGTGTAATCTGTGATAAAGAAAGAACATGGGGAAGGGGGAAGTGGAGAGAATACTGGGGTATATAAAGTTTTGTAAAATTCCATGAATTCATTTAAAATGTCTTGGTCTTTAAAAGGGTTTTCCCATCCGATGAATGAATAGAGTCTATCACGACGCGTTCTTTCCGAGATTTAAGATAGTATGCCAGGAGCTTGCCAGCTTTATTATTATGACCGCCGTAATACCGAGCATTCTTTTGGAGAAGAACCAAAGAGGCATTATCGGTAGTTGTCTTATTAAAATTGAGTTTGGCATGAACAAGCTCTTGTAAGGAATGCACAGATGAGGATGTATATATATGATGCTCTAGAGGTTTAATATTAGCTAACAAAAGTTGTTGCTGTATAAGTAAATGCTTCTTTTTCTTGGATACGTAATCTATGATAAAGCCACGAGCTGTAGCCTTAAAAGTGTTCCAAAGCAGTGAAGGAGAGGTACCAGGAGACGAATTCAAAGTAAAAAATTCTTCTGTAAAGGAAATGAAAGAGGAAGAGAAAAGAGGATCCTGCAGAAGGAAATTATTAAACCTCCATCTAGAAGACTTGGGATGTGAGTGGAGCAAATCGAAATCAGCAAGAACCAGGGCATGATCAGAAATGACAATGGGTTCAATTGAGGAGGAAATAAGGTTCTGTGTTAAGGCAGAAGAAAGAAAAATATAATCCAGTCGTGCCAGAGTGCCATGTGGGGGAGAGAAAAAAGAAAATTCAGAGCTGTCAGGGTTACAGAGTCTCCAAGATGAGTCTGAGAGATTGTGTTTTGAAACTGTTTGTGGGTCTTGTGGGGTATGAAACGGACTTGGGACTGTTGATCAATGAAAGGGTCCATAACTTGGTTACAGTCGCCACCCAAAATAAAAAAATCATCTTTATGTTGAATGCATTGTTTTGTGATATTAGGCCAAAAGGAAGAATCCGGTTGTGTTAGACCATAAATATTAAAAACTATAAGAGAGATATTATTAATGAGCAACTTGACTAATAACCATCTACCTTTTGAATCAGTTTCCTTAAAAATAACAGAACATTTCAAACGTTTATGAACTAGAATAATTACCCCATTTTTCTTCGTGGTCGTAGGAGATACTAAGACTAAACCCAACAATTGCCTTTTAAGTTTCAAAGCTTCTTACTCTGTCAAATGGGTCTCTTGCAGAAAAAATAAGTCAGGATTATATGTAGCTAAATGGGATTGTATTCTCTGCCTCTTTATGGGATTTATAAAACCTTTTACATTCCAAGAGATAACTTTGAATGTAAATAAAACTAATTAAATATAGAATCGCACAATCAACATTAATGCAAAGGATGAGGAAGAAAAAAGGAAAGAGAAGGATATAAAATAAAGTCTCCAAAGAAAACAGTAAGAGAAAGGGGATAATAGAAGAGGAGGGAAAGAGAGGAAAAAGTAAAATCGATAAAAAAAAAAAAAGAGAAGACCGTACATGTCATACGAAGAACAATGACGACTGAATTACATACCTGAAGGGGAAACGGTAAAAACTGGGACAGGCGGCAAATGATAAAGATGGCACGACCAACAAGGGAGACTAACCACGCCAGGAGATCAAAAAAGAAGATAAGGATATGGAAAATGGTATGAGGAAATTCAAACGGTCTATAATAATGATAAAGAACAGAAAGTTACAAACAAGACAATTTTAAACAGATAAGACTGCCGGAACATGACCTTCAAAGAAAATGATTAGTGAGGGTTAGAATGAACTGCACGAGTCATCCAAAAATTCAAAAATCATAGAGACTTTCATATAAGAGTCATGGTATTGAAGAAGGACCAGCTGTATCCATGGTTGACGTGGAATGTAGGTGAAGAAACTTCTGAAGTTCCGCAGGGTCTTCAAAAGTAGAGGTGTTGGTTTGAAAAGTTACTTTGAAAATGCAAAGATGGAACAAACCGTAGCGGGCATCCATGGAACGTAACGCTGGTCTGAGATCTAAAAATTCTTTCCGTCGTTTAGCTGTTGCGCTGTAGATAAGTCCTGGGACAAACACCTTAGAACCTAACCAAGTTAAATGTTTCTTAAGTTTGCCTGCATTTAGGACTTGCAAAAGGTCCCTAAATTGTAAGAAAAGAATAATCACGCCAAGGGATCTTGAGGGGGCAGATGCAGAAGAGAGGAGAGGACCCAACCTATGAGCACGCTGGGTATTCAGAGAGGTTGAAGTAGGAAGGTCCAAGAGCTTCGGAAGAAAGGAAGTGAAAAAGGTCGCAGGGTCATCTCCCTCGCACCTTCAGGGAGACCATATAGACTCAGATTATTGCGCCTATTTCTATTCTCGAAATCCTCAACAGATTTTTTCAAGAGGATGACCTCCTTCTCCAGAGATGAGATTTTTGTAGAAGAGTCTTGAAGGTCGCTGACGTGCTGTTCCACCGTAGAGAGCCTGGAATCAATCGTAAACCATTTAGTGTCCAATACCTGTAGGCATGTATTGGTTTCCTTTATAAATGGGTGTAAAGCACGTATTTCCTCTAGAACAGTGTCTAAGGACATATGTGATGCGGGCTTCAGTGGAGAAGGTGGATCTTGTTTGAGTCTTTTATTAGAGTAGGAGGCCGAATTTAATTTTGAAGGCACAATGGATGAAGAAGTCGCTCTGGAAGGATTAGCGTGAGCCATGCTGACAGAGTTCTGTAAGTTATCCATAGGAGGTGCCACAGAAGCTGAGTGCATCACAGACAGACTAGTAGTATCCTTTTTGGTAGAATGCAACAGGTGTTTGGATCTGCCCATAAAACTAGAAAGTTACTGTCAGACCAGCGTGAGAGATAAATAATTAAGCTTGCTCTCTCTTTTAATAAAGATAAAAAGAAAAAAAGAAAAGTATCCGTGACAAGAAAAATGCCCCAAAAAAACTGCTGGAGCAAGATGTTGTATGATAGATGTGCAAGCTTCATAGGTAAATGTAAAATAACAGTACTTTATGCCTTTAATGCAGTCAAAAGGAAAAATCCAGTCAGGAAAGGAAGCAAAATGGCAGCCGGGAAGTAAAGAAATGTATCCCACGAAGTTTCACCTCACCAGCATTGAGGAAGGGGTCCAGATCATAACTGCATAATCAGGGGGAGTTCCACTTCTTGGAACTCCCCAGTAGACACAGAAAACTGCACTTGAACCGTAAAAGAGATCTCCCGACGTAGCGTGGAGCTCCGAGTTCAGGTAGCCATCTTGGATGTCGCCGTGCGCGCGTCCTCGAATGTGAGTGTTTTTAAAACGATTATGAATGCTAATTTACATATATCTATCTATATATATATATATATATATATATATATATATATATATATATACACATATACACCAAAGTGTATTTATGAATCAGTGGGTGTATGAGTGTCTGTATAATGATTTAGTGGGTGCATGACTGACTGTATATGTAAGTGATTAGGTGTCTCAGTTAATGTATGGGTGAGTGACTTGTTATTGTATGTGGTGATGAATCTCATGGTAGGAATTTGTGTGGTATCAAGCTTAGTCAAGAATGTGAGTGCCGCCTCTCCACTTACTTTCCTTCAGGACTCCCACATGGTGTCCTGTATCTTAAGCAGAAAGTCTTTGCTATCCCGTATGTATGATGGAAGAGACAATACATTCGGACGTAGGAAGAAATTAACGTATTTAGGAGGTATATTCTAATAGAGACACAATGATGGTTGGGCCTGATTCTTATTCAGCTTGGGTAATAGGTAGAGTACCGCTATCGTGGGGAATCCATTCACTAGGAAGGTGTATTCCTCCCACTCAATGAGTCCCAGTTTTTGCAATCTGTTCAACATTTAATGGTAACAATCATTAGATTACTCAATTGTTTCTCTAGGTACTTTTTCATAGCACTTTGCCCTACCCATGAAGAAGGCGTGTTTTAAACCAGAACGCATTGTGTTTGTTTGGTTATATGAATTTAAACATCATTAAGCAATACTGTATGGATTAATGCCCTTTCTTGGCTAATATTGATGGACGAGTGCATGCCCGAAAGTTGCTGTGTCAAAACTGGAAGAGACAGCAATTTTACAGGGCTCTACCCTGGCACCGATCCTGGCCCCAGATGTATATATATTTTCCCACGGCGTTCTCCTGAATCACCACACAGAGGCACACAGATTCCTCAGCAATCAGGTATTTGAAGACTTCGATTTATTAAATATTTAACCAACTTTTCTTCCGGCAACAAAACAAATACAGGATTAATGAAACGACTGATGCGTTTCAGCTGATGCCTTCAACTGGGTGTCACAGACTCTGCGATGTGACCTGTTTTAAGTATAGTCCTTCCTTCACCTAAATGACCCTCAGAGGCTAGAACAACACTCTAGTTTTTCATACTCTGGAGGTTTTATCCTTCATGGTGCAATTTTACATGCTTGGGCAAAATCAAACTTTAACAACAATAAGTCTTAAAGATTCGAGTCCAGACACAAATGAAAAAATACTTAGTCATTGCTACAAAATATTATATACAAATACATATTCATTTAGTGTTTGCATAAACCAAGTTTCTAATGGCCTATTTGATATAAATCCATGAGAACCCAATAAAGTGCTGTTGCTTAACTGGCTTATTTGGAGTGCATAATAAAGTGTATAATGTAATCATAGTCAGCTCTCAAGCTTTCAAGTGTCTATGGAAGATTCTATGCTGCATAATTAGGTAATCTAAGGTGCACAGTGCAAAAGTGTGTTCTGCAATTATAATTAACCGATGCCACTGTTAATTCCTAAAGAGTGCTGTCTCACTGTGTTCACTTTATTCACAACAATATACTTCTCCTTAGGACATTTCTCCTGAACCTATGAGATATAGCCAGCCACTCTAAAGTATGTATTCTATGAATAATTCATCTAAATACTCAATATACAGTGCTTCATACCATGATAATCAGTCCTCATAATTTCCAAGTTCTACAAGAAATTATCATTATATAATTATGTTCCCTTAATTTACACATGGACCAAATCACCTTTATGAAGTGCTAAAAATACCTAATTGCACATTTGCCCAAAGATGTACTTAACACCAGACGAAGAATTGATCCTTAACAATTCATAAAGATTTTATAAAGTGCAAGGTGCTTAATTGCACAATCACCCATAACTGTGCCTATCTTATTCCAAAAATTATACAGTTTGGTTTATTCATTTACATATAATTAAGGACATGTGCATAAAGTGCAAAATACTTAGTTGCACATTTGCCCATTAATTTACCTAGAACATAATGAGGAACCATTCCTCAACAAATTCTTCAAAATGCTAAGGAACACGATGCTAAAATACAGAACCGTATTATGTGTAAAACACATAATAATGAAATAGGGACATCGATTTTTCTTCAATTATCCTTCACGACTCATTTCTTGAAACTCTTTGACAGTATATAAATACAGACAAATGAAGCATAAAACCCATATCAAAGCCAAAATCTGAATATGTCAAAGAGTCCCTATACCACATTAAGAATTACAAGTGGACATATAGTTCAGCATCAGCATTGTGGCCTCAAGGTATCTATTGAGATAATTAATCGGGATTCCTGTTTTCTAAGTTCTTTTTCTCGATTCCCTCCCCTCGGGTGCGACTTGACATGCGTGATTCCACAAATAGCTGAACGTGTCCAAGGACTGACTCTGAAATTACTCAAAATATGAGGATATTTGATCATTCTTGTCTCCATTCTTTATCGCTCTCATATACTGTAAAAAATGTTGTTGTAGTTTATTGATTGTGCTGCAATATATAATTTATCACAGCCACATCTGAGGGCATAAACAACATGGTCAGTATTGCAAGTGATCCTGTCCTTCATTGTTACCAATTGACCTTCAAAGATTCGAAAGTTTCCAATCCATATTTACATGCTTTGCACGTGCTGCACTTTATAAAACCTCCCATGTTAATCAAAAGCCATTGTTTTTCATCCCTCTTAGATTATATATTTCCCAGTGGCAGTTGCCACTGGGCAATTATAGTTAGGATCGCGTTTCCATAGAATATGCATTATTTGTGTTGCTAATAACTATAACAAAGGTTTGACGAATCTCCTCAAAACGTTCTGAAAAAGTGCTCGTCTGCCTAGTTTGCGCATTGAAAGGTTCGGGTGATCAGTCAAGCAGGGGATAAGGAAAAAGGGCGGTCCCAAAACGCAACCTCCCCATTCAATTTCCGAAAGCGGTACTTTAGACACAGCTACAGCCTAAACCTCTGAACAGATTTACACCAAATTTGTCAGAACGCAAGATCTCGGTTCAGGAAGCGTCCTTTTTGTGTTTTGGTGTAAATACATTCAGTAATTTTTTTGCAATTAATGCTCAAAAACTTTGCATATCGAGGGACGTGGAGGCTCAGTGGATCCAGACAAATCTCAAACTGAGTTCTGATTGGCTGCCACCACCTCAACCAGGAAGTGGTGGTAGCCATCTTACGACTCGGGACTTGGTCCAGAGTCCTAAACAAAATGAAAAAAACGACACAAGCGTGCAGGATAGCAATCCGTCCTTCTATGCCTGGTGGTGGGGTTCCAGAGGGACCCATCCTAGGCCAAATAAGTTTAAAAAAAACAATTGTGCAGCATTTCGTTGAGGAATCGTGGATCCACAGCAAATAAAATAAAAAAAAACCCAAAAAACAAAGGTGGTCTCCAGCACTTGTATTTTTCTAAGCCCCCCACGGTGGGTCAGCTTCCGGGGGAAAGAGCTGTTTATCTTTATGGGGAGGAGGGGGCACTCGGCCCCCTCCCCGGGCTGATTTTGGCCCCGGGAACCCACTCCCCGGTGCTCGGCCGGACTTCTAAATAGGGAGGGGGGCACACAGACCCCCTCACTGGGAGCAATTTCCGCCCCGGGTACCCCATGCCTTGGGCCCTGACTCGTGTTTTAATGGGAGGGAGGCCACTCAGCCCCCTCCCTGGGCCTCCACAGGCCCCTGGAAATCCATCCCATAGGACCACAAAATCAAGAAAAAGGGAGTGAGATGTGTGGCTCCCCTCCCTTAGGTATTAATGGCCAAGGGGAGTCAATCCCCTAGGGCTCACTCACAGGCTATGTCCCAGGGAGCCCATAGCCTGGGACATTAAGGTTTTGGTGCAGACAGGTAAACCTGTGTTTACTCTTGCTTGGTGGGAGCAATTTCAAATCTCCCACCAAGCAGGAACAGACACCAAGTCTGTTCCCAGTAGGTGGGAGCTTCAGAAATGCTGTAATGCTGGCAGGAAAACATATCTAACTATTGCTCCAGACCGCAGGGAGCAGCATTATTAGCTGCTCCTGGCAGGAGAGAGTAATGTGGCTTTAGCAGGATGCGGGGAGCCAGCTGGGGCTATGGGGCACCAGCGGATTCTAACCACAATATGGTGGGTGCCCTGGTTGGGCACCAAGGCACCCACGCTTATTGGGGTTGGTCCCCGGGGGATGGGGGTCCCAGGGCTGAAATAAGCCCAAGGTGGGAGGCTGCATGCCCCACTCCCTCTAATATTAATGTTGGGTCCGGGGATGGGGTTCCCAGGCGGATATGGGCTGCATGCCCTCTTCCACCTAACAATATTGCCAGGCACCTGAGGATGGGGTTTCTGGAGCCAAAATTGGGAGGGGGTTTGCCCCTTTCCCCCTAAATATCACTCCAGGCCCCAGGGAATAGGGTCCCCAGGGCCCAACCCTGCAGCCAACTTCCTACCGCGCATGGTCTCTGGCCGTTAGATTTACGTATTGCAATTAAATATTACTTTACATTAAAGAAAACCCTAGAAATGCACTGAAAGAAACAAATGTTAAAGTAATGCTATAGTTAGGTGAAATGTTCTGCAACAATGTAACGTTTTAAACTCTAAAAACCACTGAAATTCACCAGTTATAGTTATCTCAAATAACTTTAACTTGTATCCTAAAGTAACTATAAATCACGCCTGCACCATGTACTGCTAATTACCTCACGTATTATATTACTCATGACATCTTCTATCACATCTTTGATAACATCGCTGCAACATTTGCAGTGAAATTATTGATTAGAAAACTGTGCATGGCGGGGGCACCAGTTATAGGTATCTTAGGTCGCGAGTCATAATTATTTGAGGTAACTATAACTGGTGAATTTCTATGGTTTTTAGAGTTTAAAATGTGATGCTGTTACTGAACATTTCACCTAACTATAATGTTGCTTTAACCTTTGGTGATATATATATATATACACACACACACACACACACACACACACCCCATTGGTCTGTCGCTGTGCCATTCACATTTGTTTTCTGCCCACACCTGCATACTGTGTGGGGTAATGGGTCCGCCTAACATTTGCACACAAAGTAGTTCCCTTCAATGCCACAGACTACTATGGCAATATGTGCTGTTTGTGATCAAGAAAATATTTTTGCTTTTAGGCTTTTTTTTTTTTTGAATGACCAGGGCCCCGAAGCCTAGAAGGTTTTGCACAAAAACCATGACAAAAACAAAACATGCATTGACAAAGCAAAAGGGTTGACCTAATGGCTTTACCAGTGCATGTCTTAATATTGGCATGGGCCCAGCAGATTCAACAGTGATAAAGTTTTACAAAGAATTGACGAAGTAAAACAAGCGCTAGCAAAGCCTAAGGGCAGGCAGTAAATGCCATACCTGTTGGCTTTGCCAATGCTTGTTTCGTATTTACATAAATTAGCTTATTATATCGCGACTTAAAATTAAGTCCATATGTAGATGTTATCGAGATCAACTACACACGGATTTAACGAAAAACGAGGAGAGAAGTTGGAATTCTGTCATCCACATTTGCCATGTGGGAAAACAAAAATGTGTTACAATAATTTGCTCTTATATATGCATTTTTACCGCGTGTTTTGCAACTGCTCTCTACACAATAGGCCCAAATATTACCAAATTTGAAATGATTCTGTTCATGAACTTTCGCAGGTTAAAAGCTGGGGTGGCCTTCCCTGGCATCACTTTCAAGTAACACCTTATCGTTGAATTTAAGCACTTATGGGAGTCATCTGACAGCATTTATAAATAGCACTAGTTTGAGAATGAAGTAGCATCATTAAGAAGCAGTGATTTGTGTGAAATGCATCCTTGTCTACTTGTATTATACTGAAACATTTCCACAGTCCTTTCCTACCTTGTATAGAGATCTCAAAGCTCTTTGCAGATTAGTGATGGTTCAGATTCTGAAGTGCATGGACGAGAGAAGTATATTTGTGCCTAGTGGCAGCTATTATTATTGAGCATTTGTATCATGTGAGATACCAAGAGAGTATGCTCCAAATTTCACACACCCCATTGCGCAAGATGGGGTTTGCCCAGAGGACGTGCCCTAATCCAACTGCATGACCAACGCCTCTGGCAGTGCCCAGCAGGGGAAGACCGCATATCAAGCCTCAACCCACCAAACTAAGTGAACACGTCTAGACATTCACTAGCCCCCATCTCATCGAATGAGCTGTGAAGGGCCCTTGACAGTGTGCAATGGGCAAAGGACATGCACACACCCAAACACCCATAATGCTCACTGTGCACGGTTATTAGCAAAAGCAGAACAGTGCCTGCAATTCCAGATCACTGTTGGCAAAACCCAGCAACAAAAAAGGGGCTTATAAAAAATACTTGTGCAGGCGGAACCTGCTCTGCTGGACTTCCCTACCTTGCTCCCTTATATCCTTATAGACACTTTTTGTTTACCAGGCTCAGGCTTCAGAGCCTGGCATCCTGTGAGTGCCATTACAACAAAAGATTTCAGTAGCTGCCAGCCACTCAGATTGCTTAATGTGGTAGGCCAAAGCATGCGTCCATGAATGCTAATTGGACCAACTGAGAAAATACTTCCTTATCCAATAGGATTTGTTTATGTTTCCAAATTAATGGTTCCCTGTTGATTAAATCTTTGAAGTATACTTATCTCTGTTTTTTGAGGGCGGAGGTCGTCTAGGCAGTCGGACCAGCATAGTCCTGTCCACCCTGAAGGGTTTTTACCAACTACATTATCTCATTTTTGTCTCTGTCAAGTTTCAAACTGTTCCTCGACATCCAGTAACTTCTCTCAAACAGGCATGCAGTTGAATGGAGAGTACTGCAGTATCAGGTGTTAATGAGATGATTATTTGTGTGTCATCAGTGTATGACACCATTGAGAATTTACGCCCAGTTATAATATCTACCAGGCGGTCGAACATAGACATTGAACAGTGTGGGGCATAATGACGAGCCCTGTGGCACTCCATGTTCCAAAGCACATGGGTCTGAGCAGAAAGTTTACTCACATATTTGGAAGCTTCTTTTGCTTAAAAATGAGGCATGCCATTTGAGAGTTGTACACTTGATCCCCGCTTCTTCCAATCTTTTGATTGGTACTGGGTGGAATACAGTGTCAAAAGCAGTACTTAAACCCTGAAATATAACTGCTGCTGAGCCATCTAGATCCAGAATAATTTTAGCTCATCGGTTAGCGCTAATAGAGCAGTTTCCGTGCTGTTTTCTGCTCTGAAACTGTTTTGAGTAGGGTAAAGATAACATAACAAAAAAGCATTTATATAGCCTACAGGTCTCCCCTTTTCGAACTATTGGCTTTTCCAATATTTTTGCTGATGCTATAAAGCACCGGCAAACAGAAATGCTTTTTACCAATGCTGTACAGCATCTGCAAAAGTACGAAAAAAGAATAAACAAGCATTTGCAATGCAATAGGTCTCGCAGATACCCGAGTTTAAGCTAACGGCATTGTAAATGACAATGCCTTTGATTTATGTTTTTAAAACGAAAATAAAAGGCATTGTTATTTGCAAAGTCAATAGCTCAAACTTGCGTAAATGCGAGACCTATTGCATTGCAAATGCTTGTTTGGCTCGGGTGGCGACAGGGCGGCCAGTCACACATGCAAATGAAGTGTTTGAAGTCAATAGGCAAAATTAGGCAATCATATTCTAAGTGTGATCAGAGACATATGGTAATGCATTTTTTCCCTGAGCGGCTGCAGCATTTCTTTATAAAAATACGTTTTTCCCCCTGACACTGCTGGTTTAACATCATGGACACGGTCAGGCCGAAGGGTTAATGCCCCTTAACAGGACGTCTTGAATATTGTTACATTGGGTAATAGTAAAACCTGTTATTTACAGAGTGAAAAGACAGTAGTGTGATAAATTAAAGCACATTATTACGCAGATGAATGGTGCAAAATCAGAGTTGTTTAACATAGCGCCCCAAATACCACAGATTAATTTGTGCTAATTAACAGAGCACAATCTGCTGTTTAGCCATCTTTCCGGCTAAATAAGGCTTTCTGTGATGTATTTCACAAATAGGCCAGATAAACAACTCATTGCATCTGTGGCATTTAACATTACACCGACATCTAATTGTGAATTTACACTATGTGAAAGGGCATCCGGAAGAATGTAGTAATACTTAGCCGACTGTCTGGATACATAGCGCAGAATATGGGGTATTTAACAGTACATCCGAAAGATTAAGGCACAGACACTACTATTTTAAGGGATCATTGGGTGGCAGGATCAGTCATGTTATGTGGATTTTAAGCGCTTCGTTTGATCCCGGCATTATGGCGCTATAGGAATTACTGGCACCAGTTGCCGTCAGCCTAGTTTTCCCTACAGCTGTGTGCCTGAGCTCGCTTGATACCTTGATAGACCTAACTCACAGTACAAAACATCATGCTTGTGGTATGCAGACAGAGCAGACGTACGGCATTCACAGAGGGCGCACGCATACTGCGTGCATAAAGTATACCTACATATCAGATGAAGTGAATGCACACACAAACTGCACCTACAACAGTAAATGCATTCCTTTAGAGAACACACACTTAGAGTATACACAACATGACGCACGCACACATACACACACAGCGGGCATAGTCACAAATAGGTATGCATGCAGTCTGCGAGTACAGCAGACATGCACCGGGCATATGCAGCAGACGCATGCACACAGAAAGACACAAGTGAAGCGCACACACAGAGACATTCACAGTGTCCACATGCACAGAGCAGGGGTCACAGCTGACGCGGCGCTCGTGCAGGATGGATACATGTACACTAGTAATAGTATGCGTAGTACGCAAACAACTACAAGCGCTCTGCAAACACAACCACACACGCACGGCCACTGCTGTTGGGACACTAAAGGTGACACCCTCAGGCTGAGATACGCGCTGCAGCTTCCCTACGCCCTGAAGCACACCACCCACCCCCTGGTGCCCGCTCGGCGGCACACGCCCGTCTCTGGTCTCTCCTCCAGTGCCCAGGCTGCAGCAGCTCCTCGCTCCGCGTGCACATCATCTGTCCCTTGTGCGAGCACTGGGAACCGTACACGTGCACAGCTCCTGTCCCCCTTGCAAAAAGAAATCGACACAATAGATCTCGCCAAGGCAAGCAGTGCATGCGCTGCGTCGCTAGGCGAGACCTATAAATAGAGCACAACAATGTGCAGGTGCGCATGCCTAGGTGTCATAAGGCAACTGTAGCCTAGAGTAATGAAAAATGAGTGTCCATGCCTTCCCATGCAAGTGAGCATATACAACATGGTACATGGTGTAGTTGCCATTTGCTTTATTTTGTATTCATTTTTCCAAGATGATGGATGCCACCTGGAGCTGTCAAATAAAAACAAAATTAAGTTACTCATGAGCGAAAGTAGTTTTCACTAATAGATCAGCCCAGTAGTAAATGGCAGCAGTCAGGTCCTCAAAAAAAAAAAAAAAAAGGGACAACAAAGTATTTAAGGACTGTGATTAGAGGAGTTGAGTAACAGTGGAGCAGGACCAGGAGGAACGAAGTGTGGGCGGGGGAGCAATAGAGGAGCTTGAAATGTGGAGGAATTAAAAAAATACATGCAAATCAGAAAAAGACAGGTAGAAGCAATGGACGAGCTCAGGCTTGGGAGAAGAAGCACACGAGGAAAAAAGAAAGAAAATACATGCACTCTCATGAAGCGCGCAAAGAAAAAGTAGATTCTTGAATGTGAGCAGGATACAAGCCATTCAATCAAAAGGATGGTAAAGATGCTATACAAACAGAAGAACAGAAAAGAAATCCATCAAATAAGAAGCAAGCAAATGATAGTGAAAAGAAAGCCAGCCAATGGCTTGCCTCTAAAACTACTCTAAAGTTTTGGAATGATTTACAAGTGGCCTTTCGACAAAAGACAGCGAAATGCTGTCCATTGGCAAGACTAAAAAAGTATGCTTAATTTATTTCGAGTTTCATTCCACCCTTCTGCTGAGCTATATGTAAGATTTACTATTCCCTATATTTATGTTGCTCAATTTCCAAACCTGAAAGGATGGAAGGCTGACTTGACTAAGTAGCAATTCAAATGTATGACTTGGAGATCGCTGTATATTGCCGTCCTGAGCCTTTTGTTCTCTGAGCAATCCTGTAGTAATAAACAACTGCATCTGTTGTACGACAACGACTTGATACAACAGAAGGGAATTCATGGGGATCCGAAGTAAAGCCACCCAAAATACAAGTTAGCCCGATACCATCATTCTTGCGGCTTTTTAGGCTACTTCTTACGTAACAATAAGGTCTCCTGGAATTATGGGGTTTTGTGGCTGTGGTGCTTTCTTCATAATTATGACTTTATTACCTTTTCCACATAATTCATCATCAGCTGCATATTCGACTGATTTCAACCCAAAAAAATGTTTCTAGCTCAAAAGGATCAAGCGTTACTAAAAGCGATGTGACGTGATGCCGCTCAAAGGTTGACTGCTCACCTTTCTGTTGCTTATTTCTGTATTTGTGTGTGAAAGTGGTGCTATAAGGGGCAACCGTTACCAAGATCATGCTAATGTGTAAAAATTCAAAAATAATGAAGTAATATTAACACAAAATGTACTGCATTTCTCAGCATAATTTGCCTTTTCTTGCTGCATAATTTAGCCTACCCTGCCGCATAACTTGGCCTTCCCTGTTGCATAATTCCAGTGGCCCCAAGTATAATAGACCGGTATCTGTGAATAACAGGCAAATGTTTCACCAAGGGGTTCTGAGTGACATCAAACAGACAGTGAGAATGAAGCTTGAGTTGTCTGCTGTCACACAGAAGCCCAAGGTTGTTGGTTTTCATCCATCTATAATTTCATAATGGGTATTCTCTCCCCCGCAAATCAGCTGTCCCTGGCTTCAAAGATATATAACGGCACAGAGGAGTAATAGGGGAGTCATATGTAACTGGCTTACTGCCACCCACCCACATCACCCTCTAAATAAAACAACTTTGCTTTCCAAAAACAAATATAAAAAACAAATCCTTGCCTCCTGCCACCCACCCCTACTTTGGTTATTCGCTGTTGTAACATCACTGCAGTCTATAACCTAATTCGATCCGGGAGTTCCTAGGGCTTTATACAACAAATGCTATGTTGTTTGATCAGCAAATAGGATGCAAATAGAATCTGGAGTACAAACCTGGGCAGCACCGTTACAAGTCACCCCCAAAAGCCCTGCAGATCAGTCTCAATCTCATTAGGTCTCACCTGCGACAGCGCATGCGCTACATGCATTGTCACGTGCGAAGATATTGTATATGTTACAGTCAAAGTGTGACATCCCGGTATTGTATAGAATGCCTAGGTAATGTATAGAATGCCTGATGGTTTTCGGCAAACTTTGAAATATAAGTTTTTTGTGAAAATGTTACATACTTTTCCTAGGCATTCTATACAATTCCTAGGCATTATACAGAATGACCAGTACCATTTACGCAAAGTGTTAAAAGGCCACAAGATGAGATTCCTAGGCATTCGGGAAAGGTTGAAATCCCAGTATTGTATAGAATGCCTAGGTAATGTAAAGAATGCCTGATGGTTTAGAGGCAAACTAGGAAATATACGTTTTTGGTGAAAATGTTACATACTTTTCCTAGGCATTCTATACAATTCCTAGGAATTATACAGAATGACCAGTACCATTTACGCAAAGAGTTAAAAGGGCACAAGATGAGAAGCCTTTATTAATTAATAAGCATTGGAAGCTGAAAGAACAAAACTACGAAATAAAGCACAGGATATTCTTACCGGAAAACAGTGAAAGCAAAACTGAGATTGAAGTACTTGTTACAATAAGGAAGGCCGGAGTAACACGTGGAATTGTACTCACTTTTATTCTTCACACAAAAACACCTTATATTTTGGCACTTTGATCTTGTACATACATTTCACGACTTAAAGAAGAATGCAAACAGAATATTGTTACCGGTAAAACACAAAGCAGAACTGGCATGACCTACTTGTTGCAGCACAAAAACACCTTATAGTTTGGCACTTTGATCTTGTACATACATTTCACGACTTAAAGAAGAATGCAAACAGAATATTGTTACCGGTGAAACACAAAGCAGAACTCGCATGATCTACAGAATGCGAACAGAATATTCTTACCGGTAAAACACAAAGCAGAACTGGCATGACCTACTTGTTGCAGCACAAAAACACCTTCTATTTTGGCACTTTGATCTTGTACATACATTTCACGACTTAAAGAAGAATGCGAACAGAGTATTGTTACCGGTGAAACACAAAGCAGAACTGGCATGACCTACTTGTTGCAGCAGGGAAGGCTAGAGTGACATTTTGAATTGCACTTAATTTTCTTTTTCACACAAAGACACCTCATATTTTGGCATTTCGTCTTGCACATACACCTGACGAATCCTTGCCCGCTTCCTGTGGACTGAGAAGTAGCTGCAGATCGGAGAGGTATTTCGTGGTCAGGAACGTCTTCAATTCTCATTAAGTTCTTTAGACATACGGTGAATTGTGATCTGGCGTAGAGTTGATTTAAGATTCCTTGTGCAGTTCCAAGTCGGTAAAAGCCATCTTCTGTCACGTTCATAACAACTGCCAAGAGATTGCGTGAGTCACCCCGCCCTTTGTCGACGTCGGGAATCGGAACTTGCACAGTGGCACCCAAAGGCAGAAGGAGGAATTTTTTTGTCAGAATCCCTTTTCATTTTTTTGGCCTGAATCTCAAGGTTCAATTTCGATTCCATTTTATTTTGGATAGCTTTCTCAATATTGAAGCAAACATTGCACAAAATGCTAACCCCATAACCTTCTACTTCGTCGCCGTCATCGTCTTTAGGAGAATGTCCACAGATGGCATGAACGTTTCGGCCACACTTTCGACATGTATGAGCACCGCTGGTTTCTTTTAAGCAGACGCAACAGATGGCAGAAGAAGAAGGATTTTCGGTAACCACGGAAATGGAAGGCTCTTCGATAACCATGGCTTCCTCACTGTTTTGGTTTCCTCCATCATGGATTGCATTCTCAGCTATGTCTTCTGCAGGGAGCTGTGCCTCTTGCATTGATTCATCTCGTCTTTCTTCCTGCTGTTGTGTTGTTTGTACGCTCTCTATTATTTTTTCGAGCTCTTCCTCAGTCTCTACATCTTGTAAAACGTCGTCAGGCAGGGACGACGTCTAGAGACCAACTCTAGCTTTGAAGCAGAACAGAGCTTCGTATGGTGACCTCTTAATTCCAGAATGAAAAGCTCTGTTCTTCATAAGCTGGACGAACCGCAATCCCTCACTCCAGCAGCTAGTTTTTTCATCTTGCATCCAAGCACACAGCATATTTTCAATGTCCTGATTAGCTCTTTCGACGCTCCCCTGACATTGTGAGTGGCGCGGCTTACCATGGACGATCTTCAAGGTGGGCCAATACTCCTTTAGGGTGCTTACCACATTGCTTGCAAATTCCCTGCCGTTATCGGACTGTAGAATCGTTGGAGCACCAAGCAACGTAAATATGTCGACGAGCTTGTAGGCTACTTCTTCCGCTCTCTTTGATTTCAGAGCCCTGAGAACTACAAACTTAGTGAGATGATCTTGGTACACCATTATAAACTTGTACTCTCTGTCAGGATGGGACTGAAAATCGATGAGATCGACCTGACAACGGGAGTTGAATTCAGAAAAAACCATTGGCTTGACCACAACACCTTTTTTAACACCTTTTTGCTTCTTCTGGCAAGGCTCACAAAGGTGAATGTACAGCTCAATATCATGACGGGTAATGTTCTTATACTTGGGTGAAAGTTCTTTCAACATCCTGTCCCGTCCTCCATGACCAATAGCCAAATGGGCCTTATGGAGTACGTCAAATAACTCGGAGTCCGCGACGTAAAACTGAATAGCACTCGTACCTTCTTTAACAGGATAGATCAACTTAGTCGTATTCTCGACCATCATTACGTCATAGTGTTTCACCAGCCAATAGTCCCATGGTTCCTTCTTAATGGTCGTTTTAGCCTTTTTCACATCGTCCACTAACTTTTGGTAACTGGTTTCGGTTAGGAAAACACCGTTTTTAGCAGCATTGGCTCTTACTTGAGATAATTCATCACAGAACCGTTGTTGCTTGTCATCATGGCGTGATTCCTGTCTTGGCACTACACTCCCTTCCGACATGGTGATACAACAACCACGGGAAAGGATGACGGCAGAGCGTCTGTGGAACCTCAGCCGGATGCTATACACGACCTCTGACCCTGCTTGCAGGCAGGTCGCTCCCCACACCACCGCACGGCTGCCACCTGCTCTTTGCCTGGTTACTTGTGCTGTCTCTGCCCCTCGCTTGCTGGCAACTTGTGCTGTCTCCGCCCCTCGCTTGCTGGCAACTTGTGCTGTCTCTGCCCCTCGCTTGCTGATAACTTATGCTGTCTCTGCCCCTCGCTTGCTGATAACTTGTGCTGTCTCTGGGATTAGGTCTATTATAGACTTTGCCGGCAGACAATCCGGCAAAGTATACAATGCCTAGGCAATGTATAAAATATCAATCATTTCATACTTTGACGTTCGATTTTCAGGCTTTCTATACATTACCTAGCCATTCTATAGAATGCCGGATTTCACACATTGCCGGGCGGGAATAAAATGGCGGGATTAGGCGTATTATATACTTTGCCGGCAGACAATTCGGCAAAGTATACAATGCCTAAGCAATGTATAAAATATCAATCATTTCATACTTCGGCGTTTGATTTTCAGGCATTCTATCCATTACCTAGGCATTCTATAGAATGCGGGATTTCACACTTTGACTGTAACATATACAACAAGGTGCTTGTGGCCCACCCATTGTTTACCATTCACGGACTTCATTGTAACTCTTATTTGCTACATCCTAATTGGCCAGCGTGTGCCGGCTTCAGTTCCTCTTCTTTCGGTTGGAGCATGGCCCATGTACCACTTCAGCTTGATTACGGTCCTTCCGCTGATCGCCCTGTGATTGAAGTACTATTTTTATTTTTCTTCTTTCACGGTCATCCTTGTCATTGTTGCTTTTTTCCTCCCATCCCCTGGTCCGTGATGCTTCTTACCCTCCCACCCCGTGTCTGTGTTGCTTCTTCCACCCTAGCTCACCATTGTCTATGTTACTTCTTCCCCTCCCTCCCCCAAGTTGCCTGTGTTGCTTTCCCCCCCTCCAACCCGTTGTCCGTGTTGCTTCTTCTACCGCACAGCCTTGCCCCTGTTTCTTTTCCCACTATCACCCATTGTAGTCTGTTTCTTCCTCTCCCACCCCTCCTACTCTCTCATTGTCCATGTTACCTACCCCCGCCCCCAACAAAAAAAATGCACTATGGCCGAGTCATAGTGCTTTTGAAAAAAACAAAAAAACTTTTAACCTTGTTGCACAGCAGCTGCGCTGCTCTACAACATGGCTAAAAAGACACTGGCAAATCCAATAGCTCTTGCATATGTGATACCTATTTGATTTTCCAATGCTTGTTTTTGTAAGTACTCTGTGAATAAGGGGGCCTGGGCTGAGGTCGTAGAGGGAAATTACCATGCTGCTTCTGTAGGACTGGAAGCTATACCAGGTGAGGAAAGTCTAATGAAAACGTTGACAAATTTTTTATGTTTAGGTGTATGAATGAAAGCCTATTTAAACTCGGGTCGCCCTTTTTAGGTCTCGCCGGAGCCAGCGCATTCGCTGCTCTGGCAAGACATTTAGAAGCGAGTTTTCAAAGTGCTGCCCACATGGTTTTTCCGGCCACCAGCTTGCTGTTACGCGCACAAGCGCGCGCGACGTGCATAGCTGCCAGGTGGCTTTATCTCGTGAATCCGATCGCGATCACCTTCGCGGTGCGTGTGTGCACGCACACAACTCCCGGGCTTCTTTTCACGCACTTGAGATGCCCACTTCTTTTAAATCACTTTCATGTTTGCGGCCGCAGAGCGCGTCCCGCTCCTCCTCTTTAATTTGATCACTTTAATTTTTTTGGCCGCAGAGCGTGTTCCGCTCCTCCTGCTTTATTTCACTTTAATTTTTGTGCCCGCCCTGTCTGGGGCTCCAATACTACAGGTCCCAGCAGCCCCCGTTCCCACTGCTGCGCAGCCCACAGCGCATCCAAGACCCAGGCCCCCTCGCCGATGCACGCGGCGCACTTGTTGTTTCAGTTTCGCGCCGCGCGGCCGTGTCACTTTCATGGCCGCGCAGCCATTGCTTGTTAAGCATTGCTTTCAGAACACATTGAGGAAGCTCATCTGTGTTTACATGGTGCGTTTAAGCCAGAAACAATCATATATCACAGTCCAGTCTAAAGTTGGGGTGTCTGTGGAGACACAATGGTCCAACG
This sequence comes from Triturus cristatus, assembly GCF_964204655.1. Classification (NCBI taxonomy): domain Eukaryota; kingdom Metazoa; phylum Chordata; class Amphibia; order Caudata; family Salamandridae; genus Triturus; species Triturus cristatus. The sequence continues at coordinate 295,068,907 of NC_140589.1, read as the reverse complement.
CATTGTACACACTATACACTAGACAAGAGTCAGAAGGAAATGCCGGGGTGCGGACATCCGGGTCTGTTGGTAACTCAAGCACCTTATTATTCCATTCTGACATGTCCTAAAGGGGTTACTTCCTCTCCGTGAGGGATTTGTGTCAGATGAATCGCTCCTCGCAGCAGCAGACTTGTTCTTACTCCTCCAGTCTCAGGACGGGTATCGGAGAGAAACAAAAATGTGTTGCTAGCAGCTGGCATATTCATTTCTGTCATCGCCCGCGATGCTTGTCTGTCAGGAGCCCGCGTCCATTAAGGTCTCCGCCCTTTACCTTCTTTACTCCTCCCGCCTGTCTCTGTTCCCTCCCCTTTCTCTTCTTCTTCACTTCCATCCATCTGTCTCCTCGTTCCCCCCCTCTGTGACACTCGCGCTCTCCTTTCTCCTGCACCGTGGCTCCACCCCTCTATGCCTCACCTTCGGCTTTTCCCGTCTTTCCCTCCTAGCTCCCAGTTCCAGCGCCGTCGGACCTTGCCCTTGCGCCCCCGTGTTTCACTCGCAACGTTTCCTGTTAGTTCTTCTTGCGCGCCCTGTCTGACGCCGTCCAGCTTTCTTACTTCCAGTCTCTCATGCCTCACAGCATAATTCTTGGACGTGCACGTCGCCACTGTGCTGCATCTGTCCCTGATGTGAGAGGGTAGCACAAGGTATATTATGGACGACTGCTTCTGGGCCAGCCTCCTTGCCACCCCCTTCAATAGAGTTGACTGGAGCTGTCCTAAACCCTAATTGTGCATAATGTCTCCATTAATGATCCGATTCACCACAAAAGTAATAATTATTTAAGTGATGGAACAAATATACACAATCAGGGTCGTACTTGCCTGGCGCCAGGCTACTGCGATTCTGTTGTGCTGTGTTTTCGCAGAAGTATGGATTTGTCGCATTTGCTACATAATCTGTAGATGTTAACAAAATAAGATTTTGTTTCTAGCTCAAATATATCAAAAGTTACTCAAAATATTGTGTTTTGTGTTCCCATACAGTGAAAGGCCAGTCGCAAAATTAGACCAGTTATCTTTCAGTTGGTTATTGCATTATTTGATTGTGAAACTGGTACTAATGAGATGAAACCTATGCCCAGACAGTGTTAACATGAGTAACAAGCATTGGCATAGCCAATAGGTCTCGCCTTTGGGACCTTATAAGTGTTTAACCATGCAACAGTTGTTGTTGCACCAAGGATATTGTGCTGCATAACTAAATACTTATAAGGTCCCAAAAGCGAGACCTATTGGCTATGCCAATGCTTGTTCAGGATGGACCCAGACGCTACTGATAGCCTCCGGGTTATCACCAAAAGGGAATTGCTCAAGGATGTAACACGTATTGTAAGAAGAGAGCGGAAAGCAGGAGAACAGCCGGAGATTGCCTGGCCTTGTTTACAGTTGGGAGCCTGGAATGCTCTTAAGGAGACACTTAAAGCCCTTGCCGAGGTGGCGCTTTGTTATTCAGGATGCGTAAGTGAGCGCCTTGTAAATGGCTGCAGGAAACACCGACCAGTCCTTTCTGGTTTGCAAGCCTCTTGGCTAATGGCTGGACAGACATTCTAACCTAAAGACCTGATGTGCAAAGGTCAGTCCATGTTCTGCTTTTAGACGTTCTACATTATTGGGATTGTGTTATTCCAAAGAAGCAAGTAAACTAGCATGAAATATTTAGGAAATAAAATTCGAAACCGCTCTTAAGCGCTTATAATCATGTAAAGTGGATTTTAAAACCAATTGCTTGCATTGTCAGGCCTTCACTCGTTCCATACACACTTCAGAGAGCTGACGATAAACACTGGTAGTGCTTCGTGAGTCACTTATGTGCCTTAGCATAAATGACTGTTTTTATTCCAAGCGACGGTCAAGCGCTATACGCTACATCTACATGGAAAACTTCCTGGAAGCCTATAGAACCGAGGCAAAACGCCTTAATTACAATTGACTGGTGATTGAAAATACACGGCTTTCTGGGGGAAGGGCTAAACCATGATGATAATCAATGAAGTTGAATTATCTGTACCACAGAGACAGCATGATGGATGATACTTCACCAGTGGTTTCTTCTTCGGTTGTAAGACGTGCCCTAAATCAGAGGATTTTCCGTTAACAACTAAACTGTACACCTGGGGCAAAGTCTAGAGTGGCAACCACCCAGAATTTTGCAGGTTTGTCCAGTAATTGTGACTCCAGTCCCACAGAGGCACAGCGGAACACCCACTGCCCCACATGTTGGTTCCCTGATGCTTTTAACCCTCTCAAGCAGGGATGGCGCTAGGTATGGCCAGTTGCCCAGGGACCGGCATTCAACCCACCAACATAGTGTGCCACAGCCACGCTAAGGTTTTCCACAATTACCTCTCCCACCACATATCCTCTTGTGCCCCCTCCAAATCCACTGAGAGGGAGTGTAGTATTGAGTAATTATGGCATGCTCCTGTCTCCCCTCCATTCATTCAAGTCCTAAACTGGTGGTCGGAAAAACAGTCGGAAAAAGGTTGGGAAGGAGAAGGTGGAGGTAAAAAAAAAAATGTGATCCCCCCTGCCCCTGCCACACACACAAGGCCCCTGGACACCTAACCTGCTTTTATTTTTTTTTATTGCCTACGACACTGTGACCAAGTCCCGGAGTACTAAAACAGTGTCCACCAGGGGCGTAACACAGGCCCCTGCAGCCCCAGCGGTGCAGGGGGGCCCGAGCTGCAGGGAGCCCCCTCAGCACCGTACTCAGGCCTGAGTGCTCCATATTAAATATGGAATATGGAGTGGGGGCCCCTTCATGTACCTTGAAGGGGGGCCCCCTCAACTTTCGTTACGCCAGTTGTGGCCACAACTTTTTCCTCAGGTTTGGACAGCAATTCAGATTGCACAGTTTGAGCGCATAGATCTTCCATGAAGGTGACACAGAGTTACGTTTCATGAAGATTTGTCAAATGGCCCCAAAGTTATTAGCAAACCAAAAAAATCTGTTTCCAATGGACCTAACTATAACTATTATACATCTATATTATATACTCACAATAATACCTACCAGCAGTTTTGTGTGCTAAAGTACAACTACATAATACAAAGCTTTATAAGTTCAACAAGTTGGGTTACATGATTTGTAAAGTTCCATGTGATAAAGGCATGGTGGTAATGACTGACATCAGCAGGGCCGTAGTGGGAACCCAAAGCAACCCAGGCAAAGTTAGTCAGCCCATCCCCCATACGGTGCATAGTGAGCGCAGCAAGCGAGCCCAAACACTACAAGGAGGTTTGGGGCAGGGTTCTCACCCCAAGAAAATTTTGGAAAAATTTGCAAAAATGGTGCATTCTACAACACATTTTTCATTATATATTCAATTGTGTTTGTTTATACAGCATAGTAAACAATGACCTTACAGTGCAACATGATATGGCAATTTTTATTGGGGTTCTTCAATGATTTGCTGAGCCACCCTCCAACAGTGACTCTTATCTCTCCATAACCCCTCTCTATCACATATATTTCATTTATTTTGTAGCACCTCTCATACCAGTGTAGGGTGTCAGAGCATTTTATATCAAACACATACAGAGACAATGAATCATACGTGTGTAAATCTGTGTATTTATTTCTACGCAAAAAACAATTTTAGCAAAATTAAGTAAATGAAAGACTAGGAAAAAACATAACTATCTAACCTAGATTACTATTGTAATTTATGAACTGCACAGTAAATAAAATTGATCTCTGTGACAAAAGCAGCAACTCACTGAGCTATGCACATAAAATACTGTTCTGTGATCTTCATAGTACACGCTCTTTGCAGCAGGCCTAGTAACCCTCTGCGCTTCCTTAGATAAGTCAAAAGTGCCTTCGGACAAAACTCCGATCCCTCTCCAGCAGGTACATTAATAACCAGAGTTATCTTGGCACTTCTATTGTTGCCTAAAAACTGTTGTATATACAAGGACCTCTGCAGTGCTTTTAAAGCTGCTGCACTGCTACAAAACCAGCCACCAGTAACCAAAATGGCCCCCAACCTTCCAGGACCTGCTGAAGGAACATCCTATGCCCGGTACGACCAGTCCGGCCTTGGACATCAGCACACAGGGGGGTCTGACACTCAATCGCACATTCAAGGTAGATCTTTTAGAGGGGCCTCAGCCTACTGGAATGAGGCTCTGGGAATAAATAAACTAATTGACATTTGCAGGGTGACCACTTGGATCATGCCACCCACTTCCATCCTCCATTGCAGATTTCAAGCGCAAGGTTAGAGAGATACAGAATTCCCTCAAAGGTGCCATCGTAATTACTCATGTTTGCAATGTGTATAGTGTATATAATTCTCATGCTCACTAAGGGCCTCATGTAGGTAAATAAATTTTACCGGTTCTTAAATACCGAGCCGTACCGAATCGGTAAATTAGAAACGGTAAGTTACATGTAGGTAAAAATTCGGTAACAGTTACCGATTCGGTAACAGTCGGTAAATACGAATCGGAATTCACCGATTCGGTAAATACCGAGGTGATAATTACCGAATCGGAAAATACCGAGGTGGTATCTACCGATTCGGAAAATACCGAGGTGGTATCTACCGAATCGGAAAATACCGAATCGGTACGTACGGATTCGGTAAATAACATCACATGACTTGACGAAACAGCTAATCCTGTGCAACGACAGCCCACCCAACCAGGAACTGCCCACACCCAGGCAGGTGTACACAATTAGCCGAAGTGGCCACACCCAGGCAGGTGTACATAATTAGCCGACCCTGGAGAGGCTCGGAGTGCAGAGGAGAGGCAGGGAGCAGTTGCATGTGCGAGCGGGAAACGAACAGCATGTCCAGCCAGAGCACACAGAAAGACGGAGGGGAAAGGAGGAGGAAGCTCAAATTCAGCCCCAAGGAACTCCAGGTGCTGGTGGAGGAGGTGGTGAAGCAGCACCAGAAGCTGTTTGGGAGGCAATCCCTGCAAGTGCCTGAGGCCGAAAAGCGCAACATATGGCTGGCCATCCAGGCGCAGGTCAATGCTGTGGGAGTGACCCACAGGGAAATTGAGGTCCTCAAAAAGCGCTGGTATGACCTGAGGATTGTGACCAAGAGGAAGATGGGCGACATCCAGAAGGAGGCCAGCCAGACCGGAGGTGGAACCAACAGGGCACCTGCCCTCACCGAACTGGAGGAGCTGGTGGCGGCCACACTCGAGCAAGAGAGCGTCGTGGGTCTTGGGGACGCCGACAGCTCTGCCAGAGCCGCAACACACCAAGGTAAGACGAAAGCACAGCAATGTAGCCGCCCCTACCCCTATCCCACATCCCCCATTGTGACACGAGAATCACACTGCAGTCCACACGTGTCAGTGCAGACAGGCAATGCATTCCGGGAGATGTAGTCAGGGCAACACTAACCATGACGTAAATGTCACAGGGCAACAAGGCATGTCACGCACTCGAGGCACAAGGAGACAGAGGACAGATTGGAATGTGAAATGATTTATTGTGACGCTTGCAATGCAGCCCTTCGGGGACACTGAGCCAATGTTGTTTTTCTGTCCACAGATGTGACATCATGCAGTACAGGGCATGCTGCAGGGGAGACGGCACACCGGCCACAAAAATCACCTCTAGCCAGCACGAGTGCAGACCAGGGAGCAGGCCCACTTGCAGCCGCACCACCTACGCAGCCAGCCTCGCCGCACACAGAGCCAGCATCACCTCACCGAGAGCCAGCATCACCACCACCAGAGCCAGCATCGCCACTCATGTTCGATTCACCGGCCACATCTCCGCTTGCAGGTGTGAGAATGAGGAGGCGTCCAGCAGCCAGGCTACGAGCCTTAGACACCTCGTCAGACGACAGCATGGGCCCAGAAGACCGCACCGGGCCCCAGGAAGGGAGCCATCCCACTGTGCCCCAAACATCACAGGCAGCACAGACGGGAGCAAGAGGGCGCCGCAGGTCGCGTGTCCAGAGTCCACCAGCACCCACTGACGGCCATGGTGTCTTCTTGGGGCTCGAGGGCCAAATGTTGAAGCAACAGCGCCTGCAATCAAAGGCAGTAATGTCAGTCCAGAGGCACATGCGGGTGATGAGGACAAGCTTAGTCAACATGGACACAAACATTGGCGGCATGGCTGCGGGCATTCGGGACATGTCCCAGTCAATCCAGCAGTTGTGCAGCAAATTAGATGCTGACATCGAAGCACGGCGCCGGGAACGCCAGAGAAGGGACACTACCAGCAGGGCACTCAACCGTCTGGCAACTGCGACTTCCCTACTTTGCCGGCGCTCTGTGACGATGCAGGAGGGCCTAACACAGTGCTGCAGCGACCTGTCACGGGGGATGGTGCAGGTGACAAGTGCACTAGGGGTGCTATTGACAAGTCAGGCGTCGACAACTGCTGCAGGGGATGCTGCGGAGAGCATCGACACCAGCAGCAGCATCACACCCCCCGTCCCCGAAGCACGCAGGAGCAGCAGGCGGCTTGGGGTTGGCTCTAGTGAGGATGCACAGGCCGTGCAATCCACCACTGCAGCGCGTATGCGCAAACATTGATGTGGCCCTGCTTATCCACTTGCCATTGGGTGACGTAACCCTGGACATACTCATTGTATAGATGGCATATTGCCAGATTGGCCTGTTCATGTGTTCATGGCGTGGTGCCACATTAAACTACGTCATGACTTCTCACGACTCGCTGTGTCCCCTCACTTACTCAGAAATAGTTGCATGTGATCTCTGCCCGTCTCTCTCTCCCATCGATTGCAGTTGGCACTCTAGCTGCGCTGCCCTCTGGCTGGCCTGACTCATCCTCGTTGTCCTCAAAATATGTTAGTTCCACATCTGTACCTTTTTTCGTGGCAAGGTTGTGCAGCATTGCACAAGTGGCAATTATCTTGCAGCAGGTGATGGGTTTGTACTGGCGTGCGCCTCCGCTCTTGTGGAGGCAGCGGAACCTGCTCTTCAGCAGTCCAAACGTGCGCTCCACCACATTGCGTGTAGATTTGTGGGCCACGTTGTATCGTCTCTCACTCTGGGTTGCTGGGTGTAGGTAGGGAGTGAGGATGAATGAACGGCATGCATATGCACTGTCGCCTGGATGAGTAAAAGGGAACCATCAGTTACATGCCTCTATACACTCTGATTTGCAGGTTTCAAGGGGCGTCACTGTTACTTACCCAGCAGGTATCCCTCTCCGAATTCTCCGGCTCTCAGTCGTGTGTGGATCCCACTATTCTGGAAGATGTAAGAGTCGTGGGTGCTCCCAGGAAACTTTGCAACAATATCTGTGATGATGTTCCCTGCATCACAGATCACCTGCACATTGATGGAGTGGGTGGACTTCCTGTTCCTGTAGATGTGCTCTGTGTCAGCTGGAGGACAGATTGGGATGTGTGTACCATCAATACAGCCGATGACATGGGGGAACTGTGCCATGTGATAAAAGTCTGTTTTTGTTTTCTGCAGTGCAGCCTGTGTGTTTGGGAAGCTGATGTAGTGGTGCATTCTCTGCATCATGGCATCCAGGAACTTCCTGAAGAAACGTGACAGGCAACTCTGGGATACCCCACCCACCGCAGCTATCACCACCTGATAACTGCCGGATGCCAACAGATGTAGGCTGCAGAGCACCTGCACATGTGGGGGTATGGCGTGCGCCCTTCTTATTGGCTGGTCCAGGAGTGGGTGAAGGTCCCTGATTAAGTCCATGATGGTTTCGGGGTGTAGCCTGTACCTCTCATGTATCTCTGCATCAGTCAGCTGGAATAGTGTGATGCGCTGTCTGTAGATTTGTTCCTCCCGTCGCCACACCCTCAGTCCTGCTGCCTGTAGACGTAGGCGCCTTGCAATGACGTACATGGCGGCCATGTTGTCCACGCTGTTGCATTTTGGGATTGCTTATATGCATTGTTGATGGTTACCACCTGCTTTCCATCCGTGTTAATTACCGACTCTTATTTACCGATTTTCCTGGATTTCTTAATTACCGACTGCTCCTACATGTCATTTTCAATTTTTACCACTTCATATTTACCACTTCATATTTACCGATTCGTTAATAATGTATTCGGTAAATATGAATCGGTATTTTAGAATTCGGTAAATATGAATCGGTATTTACCGCCTCATATTTACCGAAAAGTGGTTTTTGGACTCCTACATCTCACTTGTCTGAATACCGGTCGGTAACGGCATATTTACCGAAAATCGGCCGTTACCGACCGGTATTTGGCTACCTACATGAGGCCCTAAATGCTTATTCACATGCAATACAGACTTGATGGGGGTCAGGCTGAATTTGTGGTTTGATGTAGGATGGGGGCGAGGAGGTTGCTCAATGAGTTGTTTGATTATTTACCAGTTATATTCATTACACCTGGGCCATGTTCCCGGTCCCTTTCCTTCAAACCCCTCCCTTCTGGTTTCATAGTACCCTCAGACCAGAGCAGGTAGCTTGTTATTTACAAGAAGTGGTAAGAACAAGGACTCCTTTTACAGTAGGCTTCATTGTGGTTGAGTTGGGTGCTAAGAGGTTGAATCGAACACTTCATTAAAGTTGAAGAAAGAGATGTCTGACAGAAGGATGGATCATGGGCCAACTCATCATGCAAGGAATAGGACAAAGACGATGGTCTAATGAGTAATTAAAACTATGGGTAAGTAATCCAACCATGCAACAGCAAACTTTAGGTTTTTTTAATTGCTGTGTGCATACCTACACTGAAATCCAGTTTTCCACGAAATTACTACCGCCGTCTATCTGCTAGAATTCTGCTGCTGCTCACTTAATTAAGGTTTTTGCAACTGCAAATGGACTTGGAGAGTATTAACACTCCTTTCTGTGTAAATCAGTTGCTGGTGCACCACCAACCGACTAGCGATCGGCTCTTACTTCCCACGCATATCCTGAAATAATACACCAGTACTTCCGTGTATCAATATTTAAGTGAAATTTTCGTATCCATCCCCAAGCCCAGCTCAAAACAATAGGAGACACTGTGGAAATTCAATAAGCTTAGCTGACTTACGAAAATCGAACAGGCCTTTCAAAGTGCGCTGCTGCTTTGGCTATGAATGGTTTAGTATTCATGTCGGCTGCGTGGGAGAATTTGATAAACTGTAAATTTGGGAAGATTTACCCATAGTAGTTCTTAAAACTGAAACGTGTGCCTTTCTTAGCAGTAAGTGAAATTTTACACACGTTTGACAATGTAATAGTGCTACTAGAGTTAAACCGATCGCGATCTGCCTTCACCACATATAGAGGCCCCTAAAACCTTAGAGAAGCATGTATCTGTTCAAGTGGCATAATCCCTGATCACAAAGAAGCGCATTATCCTTTTCCTGGGCACAAGATGCCAGGCAACTGGTGAGAGGCAGGGAGCCTGCATTAAAAGTGCAATTAACATCTATTCGGCTGAAAGCATTTCTGCTGAGCTGAGCCAACATTAAAGCGTTGGCACCAGCACCTACTTCTTGACTCTTGATCACACCAGTTGGCAATTATGTGACAAACAAAGGAGAGGCTGGCCGACATGGAGTCTAGGAGCACTGCTGGCTGCCACCGACCGCAATTCAAATGGGTGCCATGGAAATGGAGAAAGTCCACCCTTGGTCTGCACAACAGGAACAATTTAATGAGTTTCTGAACAGCCCACCATCAACGTGGCTATAGGTATATGTTATCCAAGGCAAATGAGCGCGAAATTACCCAATAATCAGGGTACATTGTTATTAAAATACAAATATGACATCCTTGGTATTGCACATTTGGAAAATCACACGTTATATGGTTTAAGTTGTGCATAGAACAAAGGGACAGTCTGTGTAGATTAATATTATATATGCATGTGGCCATATTACCAAGCAAAAACATGCGTTTATTAATATGCATAAGAATAGTCAACTGGGTTGCTCGGATCTGGAAGAGCACTTAGGGAAACGTAGATACTGAACAATAAATGTGTCTAACTTCCAGTCTCTTAGTGCAGGACATCTACTAATTGATGTGAGCAGCAGTATTTATTTTCCTTTCTCTGGTCTGTATCACCCGGCCGGGTATGTGTGTAACTACCTCATCCTGCACATGCTTCAAAAATAGTCAGTTTTATAGCTACTTGCTTCCTTTATGCCCAACACTAATTAAACTGCAGCGGGTGGCTTTTGTTGCCCTTTGTTGTGTCCTCTTCCTCATGGTGGCTGGGGTCCTGTGAGTTTTCCCACACACAATGGCAGGTCTAAGCTACGTTTGCTGGTGTCCCCAGACGTTTGCACAGATTTAGACCAGTAAAATGCTATCCACTTCCATAGCATGGATATGGTATTTTCTAATGGTAGAAACAAGGGACTTAATTCAACTGAAGACAGCACGCACAGTGCGAATGCAGTTCCAGGTGTTGTGGAGACCGTGTGTTGGCTGGATGTTGAAACCCACTGACAGCCCATACTACTCCGTTCCTCCTGTGTATTAACGTTGTCAGTGGTAACCATGCAAACCCGTCATGAAGCCTCCCCTGGATAATATTGACCCAAGAATGTAAAACATCGTACAATGCTAGTTTACTTACTGACCAAGTCTAAATCCTTCCACTTCTACAAGCTCACAAATAAGTGATCGCCTCGTTGTTACTCGTAAAGGCAACCTTCTACATGTACTGTTTCTCGGACTAGTATATGCCTATCATTATGAGCATGGGGGAAACCTACCAGTTTTTAAACTCTCGAGAAATCAAGACATAGGATGTAGAATGTTTGCCTTATCTTTTTTCCCTGTTCGTCAGCTTCCCATTTGGGAAATATGTCAGACTGCGTTGAGAAGAGTAGGCAGATGTCCAGGGAACTACTTCCAGCTCCTCCCAATGTCTTCACAATCATTAAACTTTAAAGCATTGGTTCCTTTAAAGGAGTGGTTCTTAACCTGTGATCCAGGGACCTCTGCAGGTCCGTGAAGCCTACTTAGGGAGCCCACTGCCAATTAGAAAAGCAAGTAATTTTAGCAGATTAATAAAGGTTATATAAAGAAGCAAAATCTAAAGTTGAACATTTTCTAAAAGTTCTGTAAATGTGAAGGAAGTTGAAATTGGAGGACAGAAATTAAGTTAGTATTCTAAGAGTGATTCATGGGAGCAGTGCAAGTGCATAAAACAGAATACAGTATGGATGATGAGTGGCCTCACTTGAACTTAGAAAAGCTACAACTTACCCATTAATCATAAAAAAATTATATTTGTTTGTGAATTAACTAAGATACTTAAACATTTGTATGTCTGTTTGACGAATGCTTGTTTGAGTATTTTTTGTGTATTGTTTTGCAGTTCAAATCATTGGAAATGCTTAGGCCTGGGTCCCAGTCTTCCAGTAACGGCTCAGTGGGGGTTCCCGGTTTGCAATAATGATTAGGTGGGGGTTCCCGGGTCCCAGAATGATTACGCGGGGGTCCACAGAAGTCAAAAGGTAAAGAACCACTGATTTAAGGAACACGGACTGCTTTGAAGAAAAAAAAATCCTGCTTGTGAATGTAAACACGGAGATGGCAGTTTGCAGTTTGTTGCAGGCCACCACCCATGTTTTTGTAGCCAGTCACACAGGGTCGTAATCATAACCTGCTGATTAATATTTATTAGGCTGGTCATTCTGTGATTCCCTTGTTACTGGAGAATTTGTGACGTGACCTATTAGTACATTGGTCAAATCACAAAATTACAAAGAGGTTAGCAAAGGTTCGTATGCAAATCAGGACCACTCGTTACGATCTCGCTGTACGTACATCCCTCAGAGTCTTCTGCCTTCCTTAGGAAAGGCAATCATGGAACTCCCTACAATATGCAGGCAAGTATAAGTTGCAGTAACAGACTCATGCATATGTGGAAAGGTACAGGACTAGCACTTGCACTTGGAACCAAAATAGCTGAAGTGTTTTTAGAGCCCATCTGACCGCCTCTTTACTGATTAAGTGAATTTAATAGCTGCCCTGGTGCATGTCTACTTTTACCCTCATGGATCTGGCTCAATCTAACACAGAACAAGTTTTGTGTAATCTTTAGCATTTTGCCTCAGGTGGTATTCAAGAAGGGTGCTTTTGTCTGGACGAACGAGGACAGCTCACCTATTGCTCTTTCTGTGGGCATGGGGACTTCTTGGGGGCTGGGTCTTCCAAACTTTCTTTGTCCGCATTCCGCAATAGTTTCTTCTTTTGAGACGCTAGGGGGATTGAAGCAGCCGGCCATTCTACCTCCTCTTCAAGACAAGCCTGACTACCTCCTTACTCTACTCAAAATAGGGAGGAGGTGCAGTATGAGGGCATTGCTCAATTTCTCTCCAAGTGGCAGACTATTACCATAAGTCTTTGGGTCCTGCGATCTTTTGCTGGGTACTATATACATTTTTGGGCTCTATGGTGAATTCAAATGTCCCCACCCTATCAGTTTATCCTCAAGAAGAGACCGTTCTAGTCAGTTAGGTCTTGGAAATGGTAAAAGCAGGTGTCTGAACTCCTGGATCCTTGAAGGATGACTTGATTAGCTTGCTCTTTCTCGTGAGAGAAAAGGAGAAAGGTTGCAGTCGAAAATCTTTGCTCCCTCAGCCACTGATTTTTCACCACTTCAAAATGGAGATTTACACCTTGAGGGGCTCTCTTCTTCTAGATTGCTAAATACTCAAACTCAACCTGAAGTATGCCTACTTTTCTATTTCTATCTGTATTATTAAGGACTTTCTACCTTTCCTACATTTCAAGTGGCAACTGCCAACCTTTTAGCTATCCTCTGCTCTCTAGTGCTGCATTTGTGTGCTCTCATTAGTGCCAGCTGACCTTCACTCTCACGGCACCCACCTTATTATAATGCAACAGTGCCCCAGAACCTCTTCTCAACATCTGGACTTCGCTGTTTCTCTTCTCTATGAACTGGGAGTCTTGATCAACTTCACAATATCCTCTATCCCATCTCAAGGGGTGGGCTGCCTACTATTCCCCATTAATACCAGTGTTCTCTCACGTTTCCTGGCCCTATAATGGTGGATGCTCAAGTCCTCTTTTTCAGTCCATGGTCTCCCTCTGAGGTCTCTGGTGTACTTCATCACTTTCTTATCTGCCTCTATCCAAGCAATCTTACTCACTCCTTTCTACGTTTAGGCTCTTCAGCACTGGAAATCCACTTATCTTCATAATGAATTCACCTATTCAGAACCCATTGCTTTGCATGACATCTCGCGTGGTTGTGTTCTCCTCCGGATATGCACCCTCACTGCAGTAAGGTTTTTATGTTTCATATAGGTACCCTAATATAGGCCCGGGTAATATCATACACCTTCACCTAGATTATCTCCCTTTTCCTACACAGTAACAAACCTTTAATTTGAACCTTTACCTAGTTCTAGTCCTGGGCGCAGAAGGAGTGTGTTTCCCTGAGCAATAGCGTCCGATAACTTCATCAATGGACTCATACAGTATGTAGGAATATTCATAAGGGTTCTTGGAAACCAGGCAGAGGCTACACCACCTGCATAATATCTACGTAGTACGATTTATGCAAGGCATCTTGCAGACTTTAAAAGGTTAAAAAGAACGCTGTGTTACCAAGTTTCTAAATAAAGAAAGGATAAATATTAATTAGCCCTCTCTTCTAAGTTTCACTCTGTGGAAAATAAAAATAAAAACTAGTTTGGAGAGTAAAAAACAGGTGAAATGAAATACCTCGAAGTAAAGTGCATCCGTTCTCTGCATCGGAACCGGAGCACTGACAAGAATTGGCCTTATGTACTGAGTCATCATGACTGGCACGCGTGGCCTGAGCCCTGACAGATGCTCGATGCTGTCAAAAGGGGCACGGTCACCTGACAGGCTTAAGGACACCATCAACCTTCATGCCACCTGCAAACTCCATGACCAACAAGATTCTCGCATATGAGAGTGGGGTTTCATGAGATGTCCTCAAGTCAGTAAATAAAAAACAGTACATCAATCCTTTCTCTATTTAGAATTTGGTAACACAGCGGCCTATGTGAATTCTGACTACCACTTAAGGATTTGCGAGGTAATGTGATCTGCGTTCACAACCACGTTCTTTTCAACAGCTCTTTTTAACCTTTTAAAGCCTCACATCTCTGTTCGGACTGGTGATTTTTCTTTGGTCCTCTTTTGTTACTTTTCACAGAGGTTGGGAACCTTTGGATTTAATCGTGGCCCCTATTTTGAAATGAACGTTTTTTTAAAACATTTTCTAAGGAACATAATGGAAATGTCTAATGACTAATAAGTAAGTCCAGAATAATTCTGCGAGATGCCTTGCATAAATCATACTAAATCCCAAAGCCTAATCCTTTTGCAATTTACTGATGGTGTCCAACCCTCCCCTCTTTTTAGGTTGCCATCTGTCCGCTCTTTCACGGGGGCGCCTACAGGCCCACTGCTATCATTCCAACCACCCAACCAATGGTGGTTCACGGTAATTTAGTTTCCCTGTCACATCTAGACTGTGCATTATAAATCACTATAAGTTCTAAGTATTTCCTTTGTTAATTCTTAGGTGCCCCTTTTTACTACTGAGGAAGACCCCACTGTAAGGATCAAAGCTTATCTATGTCTGTCGGGGGTCGAAACGTCCACATTGTGTTGGATACATGCCGGTGTGGGCAACAGTGCTTTTTCATTGTGCTGATTTAGCGACATAATGGCTACTATTCACTTTGTTTGGATTTAATTGTCATGTTGGAGAAACCTTTTCTTTGAGAATAATACTGTTGATGTACGTACTGTCACTCCCTTCCGCCCTCATTTTACCCTCACTTTGCACACAAATCCATCCTTTCTCCCTTCTACATATGGTCCAAATGTTGTGCTGGATTTTGAGCTTTCTGATTGATGTTCAATACAAATACATAACATTTGACAAGAATTTCATAGTTCAAGTAATTTAATGGATGCTACGACATCAATATTTGGGTTTTTCTAAATTGTCCCACTCCACTGGGACCGTCAATTTTCTGTACTGAGAGTTATTATCAGAGGCTGAGATTCATTGAAGCATTTCCCCAATTGCCTTTTGGACTGTCTCAGTGCAATTTCATTATGGCATGCAGCTGGGCACATATAACTTCCTCTACTACACCAGGCTACAAACCATCAAGAAGATCCGCCCATGCCTCCCTTTGTACAGCTTCAAAACCCAGGATATCACCTTGACCATGATCAAGTTGGAGAACTACAATAGATCCTAGCGAGAATTCTATTGTATTCCCTCCCCTCGTGTATAATATTCAGCTATACAATTCGCATATTAACCTTCTCAGATAGTACAGACCTCACACTACCAGCACCAGCTCAGTTGGTTGTGAGCCAAACAAAGGACACTCTTCAAACACCTCATCCTGAACTTTTCTGCTTTACCACCATTGAGCACCTACCAAAGTCCTGCCACTATAAAGTGCAACCAGGGATGCTTGACATGTGGCCTCGCTGTGAGACGAAGAGCCAACACACAGGTCTCAAAAAGTAGGTACGAACTGAGCACAGACTTTTTGCGAAAAGTCTCTGATTTTACAATGTGACCTTTGTAGTAATAGATCATGTCACCAAATCTATTTGTGACTCGCTGTGATTGTCTGGAAACTCAGGGATGGTGTCCGTGTTTGTATTGTCAAACAGGAAACTTTCTTTTTTATGAGCATCATGTGTTCCTTAAGGTTTCTGTTGGAGAACACGGGTTGAAGCAGGTAGTCATCCTGTGGAACAAAAGCCTGCTTCACCTGACATTGCCTGACACAATGTTGCGAATCATTTAGCACCTCTTTTGAAGTGTCAGTAATGCATCAAAGGTTTGGGACTGCAATTATGGCCGCAACCAGTTATACAATCCAACACACCTCGCAATTAGGAGGGGAGGCCCCCTTCATAGCCCCTCCTAATTGCAAGATAGAATGGATTGCAAAATCTGTTTTGTGTGTGGGAAAGACTTACCTAACTTTCAAAATAGAATTAGTACATTGTACGTAATACATTTTTGAGATTGAAAACCTTGTGATTTGTAGCTCACAAGGTTTGCAAATCCAAAAGTGTTTAATTTCTTACAATATACAGCGGTGTAAATGACTCTTACCAATTGATATGTTTCATAAACACTACAATAAGAAGGTGTTTTGCACAAACAATGCCTAGTATGGAAAGAATGAGTGGGAAATAATTTATATCAAACTGAAATTAATGCCTCAAGAAAACAAGTGTTCCCAAGTCAAAGAAGCAGTAAAACTATACCTTTTTATTAGGGACTGTAAGAAATTGGGTTATTTAGGGCGTATGACTTCCCACCTCGAAGAATAATCACAAACCTTGTCAGTGTGAAATGTCAAAGTCACTAAATTAACCAAAGTTCAACCCCCTGGTAACTATGGCACAGAGCAGACAGGCTTAACTTAGGGCAACGAGCAAATAATTTGGGAAGCACCAAAATAGTGATAAAATCAAAATGCCGAAAAATAAAAACTCTCAAACTTTATTAGAATAATAGAGCAAAATCTAATAAACAAAATGACATCAACATGAGAACAATTCAATACAGGGAACCGGTAATATGAATTTTTAATCTTTTAAGTAGGAACACTGCTAGGCACCAATGACGGTTGCAGTAGACTGGGACCTAGGCACAATTTCAGGCTCACCATGAAATGGAACGCAAGTCTTTCCCACTAACCAGGTTGGTCCTATTAAATAGTTTTCTTTCTTACTTAGTCTAGAATGATTTAAGTCCTATTCCACCATAGGAGTACACTTCTTAATCCCCCAGGACCTCAGATTCACAGGGTGTCAGGCAGAGGACAACATGGTCCTGTCCAAGTCCAGTTACCACTGGTCAGTTGAGTACTTCCAGGAAAAGGCCTCTTGTTGTCTCCTTGTAGCCACACAGGAGGTCAGCCAACTGACCCTTGGAGTCCACTTCTTTGTACTGGGTACAGGAGATAGCAGGTCCCATCATTCAGGCCTTCTCTCAGGTCACAATAAATAACACATGAGGTTAACCCTGTAATATCCAGAATCTGGGCTATTGATATATGTAAGTTGTACAGTAATTCTGTTGGAATAAAATTCGTAAGAAGGCATTTAACATTTCTCTGGTGACTAAAAATAGTCCTCCTCAAGCATTTTTAGAGAAAGAAAATAGGTATACACTAATTCACACACAGAAAATGTATTATCTATAACAAAACAATATATAAATGTTATAAAGATGTTCCACAAGGTGAGCGGTGACAGCACAGTGCTTGTGAAAGTGACAAGATAGACGCCTACATGAACTAAAAGCTTGATATAACTAAATACAAATGGCCATAACATTGAGTTGACTGTTTGCCAATATACATTTAGTTTAGTATTTATTTACTAGCAAGCTCGTGTGATTCTTGTCACTTTCACAAGCAATATTTATTTTGCTTGAGAGAAATGTTAATTCACTTCTTAAGAATTTACTTCGGCAGAATCACTATACAATATCCTCGTAGGTCACAGGCAGCAGGTCCAGTCCTCTTCTAATCTTCCCCAGGTCCAGCGAGAGTTTTGAAGTGGTGCAACATTTATGCCTGGCACGAGTGAGTGGGTGGAGTGACTCCTAGTCCCTCCTTAACCAATGGGGTAACAGTCCCTGGGACCAACCACTACTCACTTTTTCAGTAGTTCCTGCTTACCTTACTGCCAACAGGCCCAAAATGTAATTTGTTCAGGGAATTTTCAAGCTGGCGAAAGTCTTCAGCCACACTGAACTTGAGCTCTGAGGAGAGGAGGTGAGGGGTGTACTATGATAATCCTAGTGCCCTTTCACATCTAGCACTAAAATCCAGTTTGGAGCAGGTACTGTAAGCGCAACAAAACGAGAAACAGAAGTCTGGCAGATCAAAAGCAGGGTCCTCTGGGGGTCCTCCAGCAACTAGTGGATATCAAAGAAATGTCTTGGCATCCTGTCCTCTCTCTTTCAAGTGCACCGCAAGTGTTATATGTGAAATCAAAAACAGAAGTCTGGTAGGACATTACAGGCCTCGAAAATAAAAATGTTAACAGACCTGCAGGTCCAGTAACTTGAATAATCTACTCGACCTAACTGTAATGCTCTTGAACCCTAAACTGGCGTCAAACTGTTTGTTCCTAGGCAAATAATTAATTTCCCCAAGCTGTCTTTTTCTTCATTATCACATATTACAGCACCTTCAAATATGTGAGTTTAACATGTCTGCTGTAAAAATAACTCGTTTGGTTTAAAAGACAAAACATTTGTTCCCTATATGATAAAAATCTAGCCACATATAGGATGTACATGACCCATGACTTGCCTCTTCGTTCACTGATAGCATTGACATCAGCACGGGGGCAGGAATGTTTCTCAGTTCAAAGTTGAAAATTCACTTTTAATACATAGATTACAAAATCATTATGTCATTTACAGACAGCACATTTTTCATTGACATGGGCACACAATTTCCCACTACATGCAGTTTTACTGATAAAACTAGATAGCGTACAAATAATGTGTGGAAATTGGGTTTCAGGAAATATTTATCATTTAAAGATCACCAAGAAAAGTCTTCTGATTTGTTTCCGACCTATTACAATCTTTGTTTTTATCACACTTCAGAATTACAAAACAATTTGCTTTCCTAACTGCTGATATATTTTGAAATATTTGTACAGTTCATTTCAAACTATTTACATGCGTGTTAGAAAACATAAACTGACACCCTACAGCTTTTCATCTCCCACTCCATGTACCCCCAACACGATAGTCAGAGAGTTCACTTTACAGAATCCTTTAACTTTGCAGTCAGAGAAAGAACAGTAAGAACCAATATCCAGGATAAAATAAGCAGCCATTGGATTAAAAAAATTAAAAAAAAGATATTCGCTGATACTTGACCTCTGTTTTTGAACGCCCTGCAAATGTGACAAGATCAAAACGAGATTTTAAGGCATCTTTGTTGCTCATTCACTTTCTAAATGAACAGAACATCTGTTTTTTGCCAGCTCAAGCTCTGTCATCAGAATGGGTCAGTGAGCCCTAAAATTCTCTTACCCTGATTTCAAATGACTCACCATAACTAGTGGGAGAATAGACTTTTTGAGTCCTGCAAAATCAGGGTCCATCAGCAACCGGACAGGTGATCCACAGGAACTGTCTTGGGATCCTGTTCTCCCGCCAATTTTACATGTTGCTCAACAGACCTGTCAAGCAGGTTTTAACTCTGTGTTGGTAAAAGGAGGCACACAGCCCCCCCCACGCACCCCCAGAATATTCTGCTGAACCCAGAGGAGTCATCTCTGCCCATTCAAGTCAGCCTATTGTTTGAGCATGTTACACTTTTTTCACATCTATTTAAGGCTAATCACTGGTTGGGAAAAACTGAAGAACTAATGCAAATTACTCTCTAGGAACTTCAGGCAATGAAAAGGTAACTTTCTAAAAGTTGCTTTTCTTTATGATTATAAATCTAACTTCACTATTGAATTAGATTTAATTATCTATTAAAATAGCTGCTTCATTATATTTCTAGCTGGTCCCAGTCCCAAGATACAGGAATATTATTTTAATCTGCACTCTGTTTTTATTTTGTTACCATAGGACAGCTAAGCCTAAAACAGTGAAAATAGATTATTGGGCCTTATCACTGTAAGAACGTTATGATATTAATTGTTTACATGTCCAAAATGTAAATACATCGCACCCTACCTTGAGGGCTAAAACACTTGCATAGGAGTGACTTAATAATATTTGGGAGCAAGGTTTTTCTTCTGTCAAAATAGGGTCATTTTGACATATCGAGCTGCAGGTGTAAAACTGAAGCCGTCAGGCTACAACGGTAGGCCTGAGGCCATGTTTGCACTGACACTGTAGTGGATGGCAGAATACGTGATACAGTCTATGAGGGGTGTTCAACTTCAGGCCCTAGATATACCTTGCCCCATATACTAGGAAATTATAAGTATGGTAAATATACCAATTAGTAGTATGCCAATTCGCCCATGTTGAAAAGGGGAAACACAGGCACTTTACTATTGGTTAGCAGGAGTAAAGTGTACAGAGTTCTAAAGCCAGAAAAAATATAGGGTTCAGTAAAAAGCAAAAAAGTCTGAGTATACCACAAAGAAAAGGTGGATTTCTTACAGGGATCAATGACTCTTTCCTAGAGAATGAAACAGTTTCATATGGTGCAGATGGAGCTCATGGAGCATCCCAGTCATTTATATATTAACTGATTCCACAACCCACAGGAAGTTTTCTCTTTCATGCCTGCTTACGTGCGATGCCCAGGCATGCCACTCCATTAAAAAATCTCCTACTGCGAGGCTAATTCTTCTGGACTGTGGCGAATGGTTGCATTTTCTCTGCAGAATGCCCACACGGAACCAGCTCAAGACCACCAACTATATACAGCCAGCCCTGCTAACCAACAAATGCAATGTTGTACAGCTTAGATACTTCCACCTGGACATATACATTTAAATCTAAATCAGTAAACACATCTTTATTTAGCCAAAGCTTAAAATAATGTATGGATGAAGATACATTAGATTCAACTATAATTGTCTCCATACTGTAGATCATTCATCCTGTGTTTGTAACAAACACATGATAAATAATATTTGAGACCGCAATTTCTATATAGGGATCGACTGTCCTGTTTCTCTCACAGAATCCAACCTGTACCTCTGAAAATAATACTTTCTCTTAGGAATCTTAGAAATTACATCTATTTTTGCTCTTAACCCATATGATTAGGTTTTCCATGTTGAACTTCTTAGGAGAAGACTTACTCCTTTCCAAGTAGGATTTATCTTTTTACTGCACAGTATTAACTTAAACCTTGAGCTCAACACTTTGGCATATCAAGATGGTGCAATCTGTGATAGCATATATGTATTTGATGCTTTAATTATGTCCTTGCCCCTCTGGAGAGAGTGAGACAAATAATTTCCTCTTAGATGGGTTATATGCAACCTTCCTACTTCTTGTAGGGATTTATGGAAAGGTGGAAAATCAATATTCGTATATGACTCCCACGTCAGTGTTGTAGAGGCATTCCTACAGGGGCACTAGAAGCAGGGTGTGTCATCACTAACTCTTTAGTACGCTTGTTCTCAGTTATATAATTCTCATCCACAGGTGACACAGACTGGGTCCTAAGGAAAGACTGGGAATTGAGTATCAGTTATCCGGTAACAGCCACAATAAAAAGTAAGGTTTATGACACATATAGTTAGTTGGAATGCTGCCAAAATTTTCCCACAACCTTTGGCTTCTACAAAAGGAATCCTTTATCAGGTAATTGTTTTAATTGTTTGTTCTGGTTTACAAAAAGGCAAGATGGGACTTATTTTGAGCCTGGGATAACAAATATTTATGTCTGGCGTCACATCGCATTCCATCTTTTGGGAAAACATATTCCATGTTTCCATGCATTGTAAAGAACTTGTTTACTATTACATACCGACATATTGTGGTGTATTATGAAACAGCATGGAAGTACTTAGGCACCAGGTGCATAAATAATGAACTTACAGAACAATAAATAAATGCTATATACGATGAGATGTGATGAGATCCATCTGGGTTAAGATTTGCTTTTTTGCTCCCAGAAGGGCATCAGGAAAGACACCGGTGTGAATAAGCCATTAATAATGCTGGAGTGCTCTACTGTTGAGTGACTTTACTATACAAGAGGCAGAATTACACCTTTGTGTGACAAGGTCTTGAGTTTAGTGAGGTTATCTATTAGGTCTGCAATGAAGAATGGCTTGAAGGTGAACCATATGGGAATGTTGCACAGTGGGTTGTGTATGCATTTGTAGTCAGATTGAGGTTTTTAAAGTGGTTTGTCATTTTATTTATCTTCTTTATGAAGAATGATTGATCACACAATTTGTTTGCTAATAAATATTTGGAAGGGTTCGGAAGGGGAATGACCAAGTGCCTGATAACTTTTATTGGTGGCATCAGAGACTTCAGTTTTCTAGTAAACCGCTTTGGCTGGTAGCACAAGTTTCCTGCAGGTGCAGTGGAGAATGCTAAGCTGTGCGGGGATTTATTGTATTTTAATTTTAGGAAATTTCATTTCACATTGTTGCATAGACCTTTTGCTAATTGTGATTTCTTGGACATACCATGGGGTGGCTGGCTTCACATAGATCTACGAGTTGGGCATCTATGTTTCAAAGACTAGACGCAATGAAGATATTTCTCAGACCCTTCTTGACTGCCTAAAGAAACAACTCCTCCCAGTAGCCGCAATGCCAGCCTGCACTTTGTATACATTTGAAAGGTGTCACCGGTCTCAAGAGTTTCCAGTTAGAAGAGAAAAAACACACAAATGGCTCCTAGGTGATATTGATAGTTTATAGATTGAATAGGATGAGCTTTACAAAAGTTGAAAACCAAGACACCAAAGCTACCATGTGTCAGGAATTTGAGGAAGTGTCTGGCCAACATCATGGGCAGGGATTAAACAATCTTTGATGGGAGAACACGGACAGCTCTAGGGAAGAGGCACAGTAGCCTACATCTCTCAGATATACTTGCAGATAACAGAAGAAATGGCTGGAAGGTGGGCTGCAAGCAGTGGAAGACCAAGCAATGGAGTTAAGTTCAAGAACCAGACCGCTAACCCTCTACAGGGTGGCTAGATTTATACTAAACAAAGTAGTTTGGGGTAATCAGTTTCTTAATTTATATTTGCCGAAATCTTAAAGTCCAGGGAAGTTCTCAGTCAAAACAAAAGTTCTCCTTTTTGGTAATTGTCTCTCCTTTCATCTCTTGGCAGATGGTAGGAAAAGATTCCCCTCTCCAGACACCATCCTTGGCTTAGTCACAGTACTCCTAGACTGTGGCAGGCTTGTAAGTTCTGCTGTCCCCTGGAAGCATCCACCACTCCTCGGTCGGAGCTTCAGGATCTTCCTATCCTTCACTAATCAGTGGCTCATCCTTCTGAGTCTCCGTCCCCGGTCCAGACTTCCTGTTCCTGGTTTCTTGTTTGCCGTGCTCCTGCCTTCTTCCCCTGGCCACTACCTGTTCTCCCGTACTTTAGTCAGTTTCCTTTTTTATTACCTCTTGTCCCGCTCTCTTACTGTGTCTCGCAGTTTTTCTTCACTGCCTACTCTATTTTGTCCTTTCTCTCCTTCTAGTTTCTTTGCTGGACCAATGCTGGAGCCAGCATTCGGAGGGATCACTTTTCCAGGTAAGTATCCCACCCTTCATTCCTTTGTGTACTTACTTCTGGGTCAGGTGAACCATTTCTGGGGCAATATAGGCAACAAGGTATTTGAGGTTGGCATTCAGAAGCTGCCTAGCAACTTCCCATTGTCTTGTGGCTTCCTGAATCGTCTACTTCAGTACCATCTTCTGATCCCTTCATGTTTGATTTTCACTTCTCTGGTTCCCTCTTGTTAGTGAGATTAGGCAGGATTCTTGTTATTTTGCTTTTTTGAGCCATTTATTCATTTTTTCACTAGCTTTCCTAGCATCCTGGGTTCCCAAGCCTGGATCCTAGATGGTGTGGGGCTCAATAAAGAACATTTCATCAAGGAGTTTGCAAACAAAATCTCAATGCTTAATTGTGGGGTACGTTTCTACTCTGTAGTTGTTCCCCTGCTACTTGTTTGGCAGTAACCAAGATTCATATCTTTGCTGAGCCTGCAACCTCCTCGCCTAGTCAAAGAAGCAGGGGAGTGGCATCTGTAGGTCTCTCTCGCTTTCTTCCCCCTTCACCTTTATATTTACTGATTCTTCCTGATTGATATGTGTTTGTCCTTCCCATTGGCAGAAAGGGAGAAGTGGGAGGAGAAGTGGGAGATTGTACCAATTTGATCAAACCTTACACCTTCTCAATTAATCAATCAATCAAGGATTTGTAGGGAGAGTCAAATCACCCATGAGGGTCTCTTGGAGCTGGAGTTGCTAGCTGCTACATGGTGATCTGTTCATTTGAACAGCAAGGGTTTGAGTCCTTCCCTGAACTACTGGAGTGACGAGGTGGGTCTGAGGTACAGGTGGGGTCATTCCAAGGTTTACCGGCAGGTGTGAGAAGAAGCGTCCCCTGATGTTGCCTCAGCGGATCCGGGAGATGTCTGCGACGGAGAGGGAGGTAGGTCGTAGGCGTCTGGTCGGCTGGTGGAAGGTCATGTGTTTGTTGATGTACGCTGGTCCGTTGCTGTGCAGGGCTTTTGTATGCATGGGTCAACATCTTGAACTGGCATCTCTTCTGGATCCGGAGCCAGTGTAGCTTCTTGAGGTGCGATGCAATGTGGGTTAGTCTGGGAAGGTCGAGGATGAGTCTGGCTGCTGAGTTTTATATTGTCTGTAGTCTCTTCAGAAGTCAATCAGTGATTCCTACGTAGTGTGTGTTCCTGTAGTCCAGCTTGATGGTGACGAAGGTCTGCACAACAGTTCTTCTTGTGTTGACTGGACACCTGAAGATCTTGTGGAGCATGCGTAGGGTGTGGGAGCAGTCAGAAGAGACTGTGTTTACCTGTTTTGTCATTGATAGCTTGCTGCCCAAGATGATGCAAAGGTTGTGTGCATGGTCTGTCAGGGTGGGGGAAGGACCGAGTTCAGCAGGCCAACATGCACCGTTCCAAGGAGAGGTGCTGTTGCCAGAGATGAGGACTCCCGTCTTGTCCGTGTTGAGCTTGAGACCATTGTACTTCATCCAGTCAGATATCTGTGGAAGTAGGCTCTGGTGGTGTCTTCTGACAGCGAGAGGATGAGCTGGGTGTTGTCAGTGTAGGAGATGATGTTGAGTCCGTGCGATCTGACGGTGTTGGCATGGGGGGCCATGTACTTTTTGAAGAGGGTGGGGCTGAGGGACGATCATTGCGTGGCGCCGCAGAGGACTTTCTTGGTTCCGTGGTGATCGGTGGGAGACCAAGGGCCAGATGTACGACCCTTTCATTTAGTGCCTCGCAATTTTGGACTCATTGCAAGTCGCAAATTGCGAGTCGCTAAATGAAATGTACAACAGTGTTATTACACTGTTTTGCGATTTCCAATGGGGTCGCAAATTGCGAGGCTCATTAATATTAATGAGCCTCTCGCAATTTACGAACCCATTGGTGATGCCAGCCCTCCCATGGATGGTGGCTGCTGGGCTCAGCAGACCACCATGTCTGGGACTGCTTTTTAATAAAGGAAAACGGGCTCCATTTTTAAAATAAATGAAACTTTTTGTTTCATTTGTTAAAGGCAGGCAGTGGTCCCTGGGAGCACTGCCTGCCATTAAAAAATATTTTTAGAGACAGTCACAAAGTGGAAGGGGGCCCCTTCCAAATTGCGACTGCGTTACCACCCTCTTGAAGAGGGTGGTAATTTGCGAGTGTTTTGCGACCGCAATTGCGGTCACAAAACATTCACACATAGCATTGCAGACGGAATTAGGAAGTGAGAGGCAGAGTACGCAAGAGAGACACACTACCTTCCAGTCTGTTGCTGCGTAGTCAGAGGACCACGTCGTCATCCCAGCAGAACCAAAGCCATTTCAGCGTGAGTTCTGTCTGCAGGTGTAACACTATGTTGACTTTCATTGTGGACTTGAGTGTGTCCAGGAAGTGAAGTTTGTCATTTGTTGAGTCGAGATGTCGTTTGAGGAAGGTGAAGATAAAGTTTT
The DNA here is from genome assembly GCF_964204655.1 of Triturus cristatus. Taxonomy (NCBI): domain Eukaryota; kingdom Metazoa; phylum Chordata; class Amphibia; order Caudata; family Salamandridae; genus Triturus; species Triturus cristatus. Next base: position 295,043,276 of record NC_140589.1, on the reverse strand, counting down.
CGATGGATCAGATTGCTTGGTTAGTTGGCATTGATGGGCGAATGATAAAGAACAGGGCCATGTGCTTGACTAAGTGTGTTGCTAATTAAATGGGTTGTTATTTATAGACTCTCTCAAGCCTCACTCATTGGGTGCAAGTCTCACAGCTGCTCATCGTTGATGGCCTCAATGGCTTTTAATGAATTTCATTCACACTTTGAAATATTATTTCTGTCAAAAGAATGTCTTCAAGTTCAGAATTATAAATTGATAAGCCTATAAGGCTTGGCGATATCTATGTATAACCACCCCAGTTCTGGCTTGCCTTCTCGGTCTAACCATGCGGTGGTTGAAAATAATATGTTAGGTTTGCAGGACTTCAATTTTAATATATTTTTTTCAGTAAGATTTTTATCCCTTTACCAACTGTAACAGTGCATCGTTGTTTCGGTAACAGCACTGTTTTTATTGTGATGTATGAATTTCCTAGAGCAAAAGTATCCCAATGGTGTGTTCATATATATTTTTATATTATTGTGCTCGCAGAGAGAGTGTTCATTTTTGTTACACTTTTATGTAGAACCTGTGATGATCAGACTACACACAAAACACAGAAAAAGTACCAAATAAGGGAGTAAAGAGGTATCAGTATAGAACCTACCTCCTGTATAACTTTCAATAAACAATGTGATTCTTTCCTATCTAAATAAAAACTATCTAGTATTTTTCTTTTTTATTATTTTAAGTGATGTTAGATTAAGTGTGTTCAGTGATCCATGAGATGTCATGGAAAAGTACTAAGTGTTTTTAAAATACCCCTCACACACTATGAATCCCATAGTGTCATGCTTCATCATGGGGGTCGTGCCTCAACCTGCGAATACGGGGGAGCACTATTGTTATGAAGGAATAGGCTATGTGTGGTGAGGGAGTGGGAGTGGTAGGGTTTAGTGAAAAATACAATAATTAGTTAAGAATTCCATGGCTAGTAGAAAAAACTATTTTATTCATTACTCTGGCTGGGAACATTAAAAAAAGGGGATGTGTAGGGGGTGTATCTTAATGTGTTACCCCCTACTGGGTCTACATGTTTCGTAAGCAGTCCCCACTGCTTTACGCGTCAGGACCGAATGTGATCCCTACATCACTCAAAATCTATAACTAATTTATATGTTTAGTATGCCTATTATTCCAAAAACAAACCGCAAAAAATATGTGGGTTTGGAGAAAGTTTTTTACAGGGGTACATTGATCCCTGTCTTTTGTAACCAACTTCTTATCTGAAGAGATAAGAGAAAGCAATGCAAACACATTTATAATTATTTCATTGACACATCACCATACTGTGGAACGTTCAATATGGATTAATTCTCGTGATTTATTTTTCTAGATATATTTTTCTCTTTATGGCAGCGTAGGTTTTGTTCTAAAAGCGGAGAACTACTGCCCATTGGTTGCAGAGTATTATGGCAAGTTTATTAAAAAATGAGTACTTCGTTAGACAAAAACGACATACACACACAATGGGGTCCACACCACATATACACCAAATGCACGCAACTTCCCCCAAGCACGCACCGCAAACAACCACACTCAAAATCCACGCTCATGCCACTAACGTCTCCATGCACCCTTCACAAATCAAGGCAAGGCCATGTCCAAGCCTACAACAACCACAAACACAAGACTGGATGTCCGGGAGGCTGGGAGGGTGGGCCCCACACAACACATTGTGAAAATGAGACGCAGACACCAATGCCCTCAGCCCATATGGCATAGGTACATTCCCTTTGCACAATGCACAGGGACTGGCAAAGTACTGACAAGGTAGATGACACTTGGCCCTGCTGTATGCAGCACAAGGCCCTCCTGGGACCACTGTACACTCAAACACCAATTCCACAAGCACAGGTATCTAGCACAGGAACTCACACTCACTGTCATGCCAGCATGCACCATGAGGGGACACACACATCACCTGGGAGACCCAATGACAACTCACACTACACACAACAGCAGGCCCGGTCACAACTCCCCCCCTAACACAAGCACACACACCCGGGGCAGACAACGGATTTACACACTCCCACAATGGACATGTGACACAACAAGACCGATCCAGAGCCGAATAAGCATCAGAGCAAACAATCTACAGGTCAAACACTCAGGAGAACATCCCAATCTGTCCCCCGCAACATACCCATCCCCAAGTGGACATTGAGAGGAATGCTAGGCACATCCAACTACCTGGAGGAAATGTGTCAACTTGAATATGTATGAAACATAGATGTCGCATGAAACACCATTAACATTGTCTCTCTCTCACACACAGGGCAACGTCGTCGATCTCCCCCCAACACTGGGGGGAAAGAATCACAGTCCCAGGCACCGCGTGAAGACGATCCCACCGGCAGCGACGACTCTCACCACTCTGTGGATGACCCCGACCAACCTGGACCCTCTGGTGCCCAAGCCCCTGCAGCACCTGTGTCAGGTACATCTGTGCCAACCACCACCCCCATTCCTGCCACATCCCAGGACACACCCAGGAGCCCTGCTCACACTGTACAACAGAGCCAGTCTGACCAGGAGGGACAAGGTTCTCCGGGCACCCAGGAGGAGGCAGGCAACCCTGCAAATGCCATCCCTCAGGGGTCCCGTAGACCCGATGTGCCCACAAGGGCAGGCCAGGCTCAAGTGGGCAGGGGTGGTGGGAGTAGAGGCAGGCGGAGGCGCAAACCTGACCAGCCAGTTCAGGACACCGGTATGTCACACATACGCAACATCCTGGAATCATACCGGCGTGACACCAGAGTCATCAACCAAGTCGTGTCAAGACTCTCCGAGATGCAGGGGACCCTCGATGACATTAAGAACCTGCAGGTCGAGCATCATGCCAGTCATCAACAACACCAAGGACGGATGGAGGCAAGACTGGCTGAGCTCCTGGCGGTGCACAGGGACGTGAGCCAATCACTCCGTTAGATCGCCCAAAGCCTGGCAAACCCTCCCTGTGCCACCAGGCGTAGACCAGCACCAGACACAGGGAGGGAGGAGGAGGAGGATTCATCTGACGGAGCGTCCCCAGCATCGTCAAGGCCTGCATCTGAGGATCCCCGGAGGAAGGTGGGTCGTCCACGGAAAAGACCGTGAGAGTCAGCGGACCATCCCCATCTCCCAGGTCACCTGGCCTGGCACCTGGCCCTCTGGCGCAACAGCAGCACCTCATCCAATGACATTCTCTACCACATGGACTTGCTGGTCACAGTCTGACCAATGATGACCAACACTGTGGTCTGGACTCTGATGACTTCCAATGCCAAGGATACCATATCCCCCTGTGAACTTTGGATTCTATTCCCCCGGTACAGCACCTAATTGCATCTACCAAACCACTTACCCCACCGCAAATAAATATTTCACTTTGGACATGAGACGTTCCTGTCATTTTGCATTATTCAACGACATATGTGTGTGGAAATGTCAAACTATGCCTGAGTGTTGAACCAACTCCAGCCATCCATACCCTGGGATCAGAGTCTGGTACAGGACACACATGGGTCACAAGGTATCATTCAATGTAGGCATGGAGCACAACACTCACCTGTGATGGCCGCTGGCTGCTGAGGGGGGGCTTGCTAAACTGTGCGGAGAGACCTATTTGGGAGATCATCATCAAGGCGTAGAGGTCATGGCTCATGTGGAGGTTCCCGGGGAGGGAGTCCCAGGTATGTGTGGCCAGGTGGGAGAACAATGTCCTGTATGCTGGAGTACAGTGGATGTGAAGAACGGTGGCCAGGGCAAGGTTGGATGCACGGAGATGGCCCAACGGGATCTAGGATGACAGACGTACAAGGTTGGTTGGGGTCGGGGTTGTGGACTGCCTCCTGAGTGTGGGTGGGGAGTGTGGAGGTCACCCTGCAGCAGACAGTGATCCATTGCAGCTATCCATGGTGGACGGTGAGGTGGCTGGGGCGCAGGTGGTTGAATCTGAGGTGTGCAGATGCCCCCTGGAAGTGGACCAGTTTCCTGGGAGGTTGGATGTACTTGCCACGTAGAGGGCAGGGCAGTATTTGACACGGATGTTGTCATGGACCTGGGGGATGGTCTGTCTTTTCTTGGAGTGGATCTATCTGTGGATCATGTGCATAATGCAGAGGGCGTTGCAGCATGAGGTACAGATGCTGTGGACTAGCATGGCATATGTGAGCGAGCCAAACATGATGAACACCATCTTGTGATTGTGGCCACTGGGTGCTTGTGCAGGGCTCTTGCGGTTGGGACACAGGCACCTGACCCAGCTGGAAGGGGACAATACTCAGATGATCACCTCAGTCCTGTACAAGTCCAGCCTCAGGTGGCTTGTGTTCAGCCATTCATCAATGGATCTCATGCATACTTGAATGATGGAACTGCCAATGTCTGTGTCTTTGTTGAGGGTGAGGAGCACCTGGCTGTCAATGGCATACGAGCTGATGATGAGGTGCTGTGCGCATGTGATGGTGGAGAGGGGGGTCCTGGACACTCTGTAGATTGACATGCTGAGAGATGATACCTGTGCCATGTCCCAGACGATGACACCATACTACATGCTGAAGCCTTGAGTCCCACTCCCATGCCCTTGCTGGGCTACAGAGCCGGTGGGGAGTATCAGGGACGTGACCTGGTTGGTGTGACAGGGCCTGGAAGATGGGGCAGCGCAGTGTAGGCAGTCGGAGTTGCACACTCCGCATGCAAAGGTGTCGTGTGTGTGCCCAGGGTATGTCTGACAGCAGGCGTTAGATGTGCGGATGGACATAGCTCGGAGTGTGGCTGATACATCAGACTGTAGTGTGATGTGGGTTATGCAAGGACAGGTTGGTGGTGCAATGTGCACCTTGCATGTGCTGATGGTCCAGCCCTTGGCACCACATGGCGCCAACAGTGGCATACACAAGCTGAGGACATCAAAATGAATGGGTGGAGGGAGGAAGTGAGGAGCATCCTGGAGGCGTGTGTGTTGCCAAATCTGGATACTCTGTTGGCCCTTGCTGCAGGGGCCGCAGAAGCAGGCGGCATCTCCTTGCAAAATGACAGAATTTGCACACATAGACTAGGATGTCAGAAGGACAACTGCAACAGGCGCGTGTGTAAAGTAAGGAGTGTCCAGTGTCACATGGCACACCCAGAGACAATGCATGAACAATCACCAAAGAAGCATGACACCGGATCAGGAAACTGAAGGCCGACCTGCGCACAGGAGACACACCCTCAGCAGCTGTTGATGGCCCATTGTGTGGACCAACATGCCAAAAAACATACACAACCATGTACTACATGCCCAATAGAGAGCCTAACCCATGAGCAACTGCATGCATGTTGCTAAACTACACATGGACTCCTATGCATAATCTTCCACAACTATGCCAGATATGCCGCATGCAAAGTGGCAAGAGACCTGCATTGACAGAGATGAGGCACCTTGGAGTGTGACGAACACCTTTATTACTGAGCCTCACACTAAGGGAAATGCATCAATTGGAACAGACTCACAGGTCATTTGGCTGACCATGTGTGACCTACACTGGACACCCCCTTCAACACACAGATGTGTAAATCCTACTGAGCTGGCACACAAGTGAAGGGGTTGAGCCTAACACCCCTTGCTGCACACGGAGAGTCTACAATTCCCCATTGAGCCTCATATGGGGATGTCCCACACTATGTCCACCATTAGCATCCCGTATGTTCCTGAGGGACGTTATACACACATTGATGCCTTCATCAGAATCCACACACCATTACAGATGACTGTCAGAAAGGTTGACCATCAATTCATGGGAGCCATGCAACACGTCATGTGGCCCATGGTGAGTCGACATGTATGCATGGTAACACAACATGCACAGGAGCAGTCCCCACATATCACAAACACGTACCACCCACAAAATGCCTTGCTGCACTCCTTACCCCAAATGACTTTTCACCATGTCTGTGCATGTGACTCTGATCCAGCACACGTTGCAATACTCATGAGGAATAGCAGGAGGGCAATGATGACATGAGCAGACGACAGCCGCAAGAACCTGGGGAGGACAGACACACAACAATTCAGCAAAGAGCTAGTAATCCGCAGACATGTACATGTACTCTACAGGAATGATGTTGTCACCATGCCCTTAACAAATTTAGTGTCCCAGCTAATATGTGTGGAATGACATCATCACTTCAATGACACATCAGAACACACCTCCAAGTCACTTAGCACACAGTCAGCTCGACACACACATTGCAACACATGCCACACAAGGCTCAAAGCGTGCACACTCAGACACAGGGACTCACCATCATGAGAAGAAGTTACGGATAAGCTGACTACGGATGTCCTCATCCTCATCCTCACTTGCCCCGTGCCCGAGCCCTTCATCCTCCACGGGTGGATGATCCTGCTCATCCGGATCAAGGATGAGTGGCACGGCCTTCTCCACTGCCATGTTGTGCAGCATGCAGCACACAATGAAGATTTTTCAGACCTTCACCGGGGCATATGGGAGGGCGCCGCCAGTCTTGTGGAGGCACCGGAATCTGCTCTTCAGGAGTCCAAACGCCCTCTCAATCACGCGCCTCGTCTGCCCATGGGTGTCGTTGTACCGGTGTTCTGCAGCTGTTCTGGGGTTGCGGGGAGGCGTCATCAGCCATGGCATGTTGGGATAGCCAGAGTCCCCTACATGGAAACATCATGTGAAGAAGTGGGTCAGGAGATGCCGTAAGATACAAAGATAGCGCTGAACACAGAACTAACAGAGTATACCCACCAACAAGACATACTCGTTCCGCGTGCAGCTGCAGCATCATTTCTGGCACCCTGTTACGCCTCATGATGTATGCATCATGTGCGGACCCTGGAAAACGTGCACAGACATGGGAAATCAGCATGTTAGCAAGACACACCACAAGGGCATTAATGGAGTGGTAATGTTTTCTGTTTCTATAGGCTACCTCCTGTGCCTGTGGTGGTACCAAAGCCACATGTGTCCCATCAATGGCCCCAATTACATGAGGCATCCCTCCCAGGGCATAGAACTCACCCTTGACACCTGTCAACTGCTCACGAGTGGGAAAATGGATGAATTCATCCAGGTGCACCAACATGGCTTCTATAACATCATGCAGGACACGGCTGAACATAGTCTGGGACATGCCACCGACATCAGCTATGGTCAATTGAAACGTGCCGGTGGCAAAAAAATGTAGGGCTGCCATCACCTTCACCTTGGGGGTCAGAGCTGTAGGATACCTGTGTTGTGGTTGGAGGTGTGGTGCAAGCCGGCGGGTCAAGTCCTCTATCATCTCTTGCGAGAAGCGGTATCTGCGTATGCAGTCATGTTCAATCATTGGCATCCAGGTCTGGCATTCGTCTGGGGAGAGGCGGTGCCCTGCAGAGATTTGGAAGGAATAACGAAGAGTGAGTACATAACCACACCAATGTCACTGAGGTGAGCACATGTTCAACAGCTAATACACATCTGCTCAATACAGAGTCTGTGCTGTGCAATACATCCAGGACACGTGGGCCAGCCAGGTGATACTCCTACGAAGAGCCAGCCACAATAGTTGCATGGCAATGTTGACGTGACATGCCATGAAATAGCTGTTGGCCAGTGTAAGTGACAAGCCAGACACATTACATGTGTGACAGACATCCACATATCAGCATTTGAAGGATGTCATCTCATACAGACAGCTGGCGGGAGTCTAGACGCACAGGTCACATGTTATCTGGAAATGGACAGATGACACACATTTCCATTAAGGGGTCCATGTCAAAAACTGATGTCACAGACATTGAGACAACGCAGATATTGCCTCATGTCAGGAAGTCATCTTCGAACCATCATGACACATGTAACGTGTGAGTCCACATGTGGCATGGTGTGCGTATATGTGTGTCATGCACATATGCACACAGACACATGTTGGATGCTGCAACAGCAGATGGAGTTGACGGAACGCCAACGGAAAGCTCATGGGAACACATGACACACATATGACAGAGACACATCGTGGCACACTGGGAGTCACATGTGAGGTGTAATTATCCGTGTACCTGCCATCAGGGGACAGTTGCAGGTGTAGCTGACTGTGCCATACCAGTGATGCAGTGCTTGACACGTGTGTCGCACATGCACACATGTGCAAAGTGTGAAGGGGAAGTGTGCCACGTAGTGCCCCATCACACATGACATGTGTAAACAGCTCATCACACATCTATTGTGCCACAACATGAGGAGACATGTGCCACATCACTGCCTGACACACCTAGGCCCTGCACATGAAGGACTGCACTGACAATGACTTGATGTACAGCCTTGTGCGAGTCTGACACCTCCATTCCTTTTGTGTGCGCCTCCTATCACCAGTGTAAGCGGTGAAACGCAGTACACACACTCTGAGGGCGTGTGTAGGGCCCGTACTCACCCGTGAGTACCTGCCGTACACGCGTGAGTACCGTAGGGCCTAGTGATACGGCACGTACTCACGCGTGTACAGGCCGTACACGCGTGAGTACGGCCCGTATCACTGTAGTGATGGTGCCCTAGGGGTACGTGTGAAAATCGCCGTACCTGTGTGGGAATTTAAGAATTACAATGGGGGACACATGAGGGACAAGTATTAGGGCCTAAATGCATGCTGGTTGTCATGGATACCGAGTTTCAAGTTCAAAATTTTACATCATGTGATCTGGAAAAATCAGTTGGCCACATTTAACATTGTTGCAAAGTGGTTGTTGACTTGACATGATGCTGCAAAATCGAAAGATGCAAAGGCTGTCACTGGTGTATGTTTAAAGGGATTGGAGGAAACGTAGGATGCAAATGAGTCTGACCAATCACTATGTACTCCTGTAAATGAAATAGGCCAGCAAGGCAGATATAAGGCAGGCAGAACCCATGAGAGGGCACTTGCCTGCACAACATGTCACTCGATACCACTGCTGCTGTATTGTCTCCCTCTGGCACCATGTCAAGGACTGTGGAGAGGGCCCAGCCTTTCACCCAGGAGGAGAACGAGGCCCTGCTGGATGTGATCCTCCCACAGTACCCCATGCTGTATGGTCGACCAGGGGAGCAGGTGAGTGCTGACTCCAGTACCTTTGCCTGTGCAACTTTATTGTGTCTGTCACTTCTGCCATTGTGGCCAGGTGTGACAGACATGCAATGTTGGGTGGAGTGGGTCCCAGGGGGGGGGGGGGGGAGATGGCTTATGTCTCTCATGCAGGACTTGATGTAGTTCATGTGTGCACTCCTCACTTGCATTGTGCTTACTGTGACATTCACTGCATAGTGCATGGCACATTCCGCCAGTCAAATCCTCTTGGGCATTCTTGTTCTATTGTCCTGCGGTGATTCAGTGGTCACCCCGGTGTGACAGTTGACTGCACCCACAGATGTGTGTGAGTTGAGTGGAGCTGTGGTGAGAGTGGTGAGAGTGTCCAAATGATGTGTACGCCCCCTGGAAATTGATGTATGTGAATGTTTCTTGTCATGTGGATGAGTGTCTATGTGGAGTGTTGCACCACAGCTGCATGGAGGAGGCAACTGCTAGCCCCACACCTGTGACCCCCCCCTGGCAAGTGGCACATGTGCAGAGTGATGTTTGCATCCGCTGTTGCCAATGGCAGGTGATTGATCTGTGCCTGTGTGTGTCTGTGTACTCTGCTGAGGTTTCGTCAGTGGCCTGGGGCATGTGACTGCTTTGCGGTGCTGTCCATCAGCCTTGTGTTGCTTGGGATGCAGTGTGTGCCATGATCAGGTATTGGTATGCACCCCTCATGCCACCTGTGTACTTACTATGCCATGTAGTGCATTGGTGCGTCCCCAGTGGAAAAAGTCCCTATGACTAAGGTGCTATTACTTGCCAGCATACTATGCCCTGTTCTACAAATGTAAGATGTTCTAATGTGTGTCTCTGTGACATGGTGCAGGTGTAGTGATGTTGTCCCACTTTGTCATCCTACCACAAGGGGAAGATCTGGAATGATGCCGTCAAGGCCGTGCAATCGGCGGAGGGTCACAGTCGGCACCTGCCACAAGTGAGGAAGAGATGGCAGGACATCTGGTGCTGGACCCGGAGGATCGCCCGGGTCATGCTGAAGGAGGAGGCTCCTCGCAAGCATGGCGGGCGCCGGCGCCTGACCCACCAGATGCGGCGTGTCCTGGCGGTGGTCTTCCCTGACCTGGATAGGCGGATACAGGAGTTACAGCAGCAGGAAGGGGGTAGGTACATGTGTGTTTGTTGTGTGTCGCAAGCTTTTGTTGCTGCTCAGTCGCCTGGAGACACTGCCAGGGTATATATGTGCAGTGCATATCCTGTTCCCTCACAGTCAACCTGTGCTGTTCTTCCTCCCTTCCCCTCCTTGACATGTGTTACCTGGTCTGTGTGTTATCACTATTGCACATGGTCATCTAGGCTGCCAGTTTATCAAGGTGCACACTGCTTTCAGCATCATGTGTGGGGGTGGTCTGCCTGTACCCTGTCCTGTACAGTCATTAGGGGGTGCATATTTGTTGCCACTGATGCTGAGTCCCAACATAGGAGTGCGAGGTTTCAAATGAACAGACTTGCTGCATGCATTACCAATGTTGTGGCCTCAGACATGATGTGCATGAGTGGGATATATGCATAGTGCCGGGACGGTTGCTCCTGTAACAGTCAGCTCATTCCAGGACCATGGAGCAGTGTGCACACTACAGTCCCCTGACACAGCCTGCCCTCCTACTCATGTGTGTCATCCAACACTGTGCACATTCACTGTGGGTTCATAATGGCTCTGCCTCTGTGGCATTGTTCCCTTGCCTAGGTAGTAGTTTCACATGTGTGATACATTTGCCCACTGGACAGGGATACAGCAGTTTGCTTGTGCATACTCACACTGGGCAGTGCCTGTGTGGCTATTCACAACAATCTGTTGATGTTTGTTTGTGACCATTATGTTTTGCCAGCCCTACAAGGTGATGTCGTGTTAATGAAGCTAGTTTTCAAGCACAGTTATTGTAACCCTGAATAAGAGCTTTCACTTCTTGATTGGTATCAGTCACATTGACTCAGGTATGGGTGGGTGTGCGCGGGAGGGGCGTACATGTTCAACCCGAATGTTTCATTGCCAGTTCTGACTTGTGTGTGATGATTCGCAGTACAGAAAGTCATCGTGCAGTGCCCCCGTGATGTTGGCCAGTGCTTGCTGTTGGTGCTTCATTGCCTGTGTCAGTTCTTGGCAATGATGTATCCTGCTTGTACATTTTTGGCACCTGTGTGTGGTTCAGATGCTACACAGTTGTGACTTTGTGTGCTGACATCTGTGGGTACATTCTGGCCTGCCATGAGGGGGAACCCACAGTACAGCTAGGCTTTTTTGCTAAACAATTGCAGGCCCATTAGCTTATGCATTGTCCTGGGTGTGGACATGTGTGCCACTCCAGATGACAGTCAGTAGGTCATATGTGTAGCCAACTGTGTGATCGGGTGACGGATAGCCATGTGACAAATGACATTATTCAAGTTGTTACTCTGAGAAAATGTCCATTGGCACTTACTACACCTGTCAACATGTCTCAATGTTTCATATGCTTGACCTTGTTGTTTGGTTGTGAAGGACAATGATGTGCCTGCATGATAGATGTCTCCCAAGGAAGTGCACAAGACACCACCTTTACACTTCCCAGGGACACGCTGGCACATTTTAAAGTAAGGCACAGTTTGAACAACACTTGTTTGGAGTTCATACATATACATGTTCCCACAGTGTGCTAGCATTTGGGTTAGTGCTTGGTTGTTGCTGATACCAACTTACGAGTGTCAAGTCATCCAGCCACCCTGGTGCCATGTATATGTACTTACTGCTACGCCTTTTCTGCCTAACAGTGGCTGATTTGAATGAGTCAGGCAGCTCAGACAATGACTGTGTACATGTAGTTTGGTGTGCACCCCCTTGTGTGACTTCTGCTATACAGACACATGTGTGTTGTGTTCACAGAGTGCCACATTCACACATGCTTGACATGTCCATTTTGTAAAGGGTTGTGATTCTCCAGGAGTCACAATGTATTTCTTTGGGGTGTCAAAAATACTTACAGGTCTCAGAGTGTGGGGACACCTTCTGCATTGGCATGTGGTATTTGGCCTTGGGTGCGACAATACTGTTTGTTTCACAGTGAACAAGAGGTGGCATGCCTTCATAGTCTTGCTGTGCTCAACTGATCCCAGACACTAACTTCTCATGATCTTGTGATTTCAAGTTATTTGCTGTTGTGTCCTAATTTTCATTGTTTGCAAGTGGCATGGTGCGTCAACCAACTGGGGAGTGCAGGGCTTACATATGTGGGGAGTATCCTAGATGGTACTCCTGATGCCTTTCCTGATATGCACTGTTGCCTATTTTGTTTGGACTCATATGTCAGATGTATACAGGTGACTGATTTTTTCCTGTCTCTTCACCTTGCCCACAGCATCATCGGAGGACACCGAGGGAGACACCGGCACGGACGTGGAGGAGGGATCGAGCAGTGATGCCACCACTGCTGTGGAGTCGGTGGGATCTAGTGGCACGGAGGGCGAGGGGAGTGAGGCGGAGGACCTGCCCAGTACCAACTACGAGGCAGACGGGTCCGAGGCTGAGCTCCAAGAGGGGGCGGAGGCTGCTCCCAGAGCTGAAAGCAGCAGTACATCTCTCGCCGCCCCCTCCATTCCCATCACCGCCCTCCCACTTACTCGGGTCCCTTCTGTCCGTGCTAGGCCACACCGTGTCTCCTTCGTGCCAGGCACCGCACCCCCTGCCCCTGTCCCCCCTGCTGCCCTCACTGCCGAGTCTGTGGACATTCAGCAGCAGTTGCAAGTTGGACAGACTTCGACCCTGACTGTCCTCCATGGCCACACCAGACTGCTGACCCAGATGGTGTTGTACATGGAGGGCAAGTCATCAGCGATGTCTGACCAACGGATGTTGCTGAGGTCCCTGGACTCGTCACTGACGACAGTAGCGAGTCACCTGCAGCGCTGCCTCCCCCCTACCCCTGGCCCATCCACAAGTCCAACACCCATGCCTGTCCCAAGCACACCAAGACATCCACACACACGCACCCCACCAGACACAAGCAGCACACCACCACGTAAGGGCAAGCGCACACCTCCTGACACGCACACTCAGGGGGTAGCAGGCACACCCACTGGGTCTGGGGCACACAGGCAGGCACGCAGCAACAGTCCTCATCCACATGACTCAGTCCCCAGTCCCTCCAATGTCACTCCCCTTGGCTCCCCTGCCCCAGATTCGGAGAAGGAGGCCTACTTTGCTGGGCTGGGCCTCAGCCCCACTAGTTCACCTGGACGCAAACGGTCACGGCACTCCACGGGTAGGGGAGTTAAGTCCCCCAGCCCGTCCACCACCTCCCCCAGTAGCGCTGCAACCCATCCCTCCGATCCCCCCCCTCCTTGGGGCCTGTTGTTTCTCCGGGTGCAGGGGAGACGCTTGTAGAACTGGCAGAAGTGTGCAGCACTGAGCTTGCCTGTGGTGGAGTCGTCCGTCCTTGCACCCACAACACCTACCCTTCCCCCTCCTGTCCCTGCGGTGCCTGGTCCTTCCCCACATGATGCCCCCCCCCTTCCCCAGTCGACGACACAGTCTTGTGATGTGCAGGCAAGCTAGGGGAGACACATGGCCATGTGTCCCCCCCCCCCCAAGAACTGATGATATGGACTGGCCATTGGCCTTTGTGAATAGTCTAGTTTACACATTATTATTTTCATGCTGAATAAAGCATTTATTTTTCTTTGGAAAAGTCTTGCATTTCAGGTATTGATGTTGATGCTGATGCTACAGGAGTTGGGGTTGTGGGCATGTGTTATGTTTCAGGGAAATGTTGTGGTCTGCTGCTCAGGGGGTGGAACCTGGTATATGCGTGCCATCACGCGATCTCTGCAAAGATTCTTTGTCGTGTATGCTCTTTGTGTTTGGAGACATTGTCCCAAGGGGTGTTCCTTTTTCTGTGGCACCTGACATCTCCCCTGCAGAGAGTTGCACAATTGTTGTGTTGCCCTGTGTCTACATGTCCTTTGTTGGTGATGGATCCCTTCAACTCTGGCCATGCCTGCTCAGCAATGTGTCCGGCTGCATCGTCTGTGCCATCCTTGGTACTCACTGTGCTTGTGTATAGAGTATTTTGCCATGCCTTCATGGATAAATGGTCCCTTTTCCGCACAATGCATGTGTGTAATCCCAGCCTAGTACACATATGGTACTTGTTCTGCTGGGTATTTGAACACCTGACTCACAATTGTGGCCATTGTATCTGTGGGAACTCCACACTATTCCTTCCATGACAGACAACATCTTGGTGGCTAGCCCAGCACCTGCACATTCCTATCAGTCCTGGGATGTGCGTGACAGTGTGTGTTCTCTTTGGCTCTCTTAGTTTGTTAGGCAGTGACATGACTATACAGTCTTGTGGCATGATCTCAGTGTGTGTATTGTGCTGCATCTGCCAGGGGTGGGTATGCATGTGTTATTTGTCCTCACACCCACATATTGTTCAGGCCTTGATCGGATCTCGTCTGGACTACGCAAACGCCCTTTTATTGGGTCTACCAAAATATCTTTTGACCCGTTTGCAAGTGGTCCAGAACTCGGCAGCCCGTGCTATTTACGGGCTCCCGAGAAGAGCAGGTGCCACGGCTTTACTGAATTCTTTACACTGGCTACCGATCGCTAAAAGAATTCTTTTTAAGTGCCTGACTTTTGCCTTTAAAGCTTTACAAGGATCTGGCCCTAAGTACATAAGGAAACGTCTCTCCCGATATGTACCCAGCAGGTCTTTGAGATCATCTTGTCTATCCAAAATGACAGTCCCGGCTATCAGGCGTGCAAGGATGGGAGGTCGATCTTTCCGCTACCTAGCCCCGAAGGAGTGGAATGAACTTCCACTTTCTCTCAGACAGGCTCCCAGTCTCCTTACTTTTAGAAAAGAGCTTAAAACATGGCTTTTTACTAAATAATTTTTTACTAAATAAATTTGATCCTTCTTTTCTGTCTGGTTTTTTTCGTTGTTATGTCTTGTTTTTGCCTACCGATATTCTTCATCAAAGCGCCGGGATGCTCCTTGGAGTAGCCGAGCGCTATAGAAGAAATAATTTAACATAACATAACATAACATGTGGTGTGTCATGCAGTGGGGGTAAGACCTCCTTCCTCCTGGGAGTGGGACACTGCTGTCAGTGATGTGTTGTTATGGCACTATCATCATTGTCCTAAGTTAGGGATACATACATTCACCCATGGAGCTGTGGTCATCTGATAATAATGTACACCCCCCCCATGTCTCTGTCCACTGCTGGGAGTCCTCTGCACCCACCCCTCATATGTCTGGGCACTGCTGGGAGTGATGGACACCCACCCCTCATATGTCTGGGCACTGCTGGGAGTGATAGGCACCCACCCCTCATATGTCTGGGCACTGCTGGGAGTGATAGGCACACACTCCTCATATGTCTGGGCACTGCTGGGAGTGATAGGCACCCACCCCTCATATGTCTGGGCACTGCTGGGGGTCCTCTGCACCCACCCCTCATATGTCTCGGCACTGCTGGGAGTGATAGGCAGACACCCCTCATATGTCTGGGCACTGCTCGGAGTCCTCTGCATCCACCCCTCATATGTCTGGGCACTGCTGGGAGTGATAGGCACACACCCCTCATATGTCTGTCCACTGCTGGGAGTCCTCTGCACCCACCATAGTGGCGGTGACGTAGGGGGACGCGTGGTACAGCCCGTACCCACGCTCTTGGGGCGTGGGTACGGTCCGAACATGCGTACCCCTACATCACCACTACAATGGTGGTACGGTCCGTACCCACGCTCTGAGGGGCGTGGGTACGTCCCGTACCACCATTGTGGTGGTGATGGGTACGCGTCCACGTCCACTTCCGATGTGGCGGGACGTGGGATTGGTGGACACGCCCCCCGAAGTAACCAGACCATGGAGGTAATTAATGTGCAGGATGTATTAGTATTTTGTGGGGTGTGGGTTATGTTTCATGCCCCTTGCACACACCCCCCCCCTGGCCCCTGGGGGTTGTTCTGACCTTCTGCGGTATCTGCGTCGGTTTCTGAACACAAGGTCGTAGGCTATGAGGGCCGGGATGACGCGTAGGTTGGGGTCTATCACTGTCCGTCACGTACCGGTGCTCCTTGTTCGCGTCGTCCTCACTTTCCCGGCAGTTTTTGGCTCCCGTAAAAAATGCTGCGTGCGGAGTGACGTCGGCACGAATCGTACTTGCTGGTCCGTAAAACGCTGCCTGACTCCGTCCGGACGTCGCGTATGCGCTGTCCAGAATCAGATTTGTATGTATTTTTTTGCCGGTCGGTGTTTTTTACGACTAGTACGGAAATGGTATTTCTGTGCGAATCGTACTTGCGAGTTTGTAAGGTGTCTTTCCCGGGTACGAGTCGGACGGAAAAAACGCTCCGTACGACCATTCATACCCGGGTTCTACCGGATCTGAATCGGCACCCAAGTGTAAAAAAAGCACAACAAAAATGGCATCACATTTCATAGAACTTGGTCATACACCCGAAGACATATCCTGGACAGTAATCGAACAAGTCCCAAATGAAAGATACCTTTTTGAAACAGAACAGAGATGGGTGTTCCGCCTAAAGACAAATATCATAGGCCTGAACGAAGAAATTCCATGGGGTCAGCTATGACCATATTAAGAACCAGACACTTGCACTTTATATCAAATATTATGTTGACCACCATGAGAGACCACTAAATATCCTCTGACTACTTGCCTGCTTCCAGAATGTCAGACAACCCTGTGAAGGGGCATCCGCACATTTCGCACAACCAGAACAACAGGTTAAAAAAAAAAGAGTCTTCAAAAAGAAATACATCTTCAAAAAAGAAACAAATCTCATTTACAAGACAAAAGAAACTTTCATTTTCATTCCCCCATTTTATTTTTATTTTTATTATTTTTTTATTTTTCTGGCACAATGATTTTCTAGTAGGATTACCAAGGAGCCTCCATTATTTTTGGGAGAAAAACAAACATTCAAAGAGTTCCTAACAAACCCTGAAGTTTCTCGATGTTCGAATCTTTCTCGGCGATTGCCCCGCCCACGCCTTTTTTCTATTTCTATTTCCAGATTCACGCAGAAAACCAGGAGTAATTTCCTGGCCCCAAAATAGTGGCACATTACGAACATTTATTTTAAGCAATCTCACGACATATTTCATTTTCATTTTGGTTTCACTACCGTCATTGCTAAGCAGGAAGTAATGTCTTTAGAATCCCCACCTTGGCACAAATACAGGTAGCCATCTTGAAGAAGTCTCACGCTCTAGTCAATCAGAAAGGAGCGTTTTCCCGCTGCATCCTGTTTAACTAACAAGGTAAATACTCAGCATTTACTTCCGTATTGCCATCCACGGAGCAACACGGAGGCATACCGAGGCGAGGAAAGATCCTGCATCATGTGAGTAAGACTAAGCCAAGTCTTTAAACTAGGCACGCTTGCCCCATACGATGACAGTTGCATCGCCAAGACACGGCGCGATCGCCTAAAGCTAACATTATGTGCTTTCCTATTTTACCAACAGTGTTTATTCAAGGCATCCTCCCCTCCAGTACGAGCTCATGAAGCCTGAGTATTACTCCAAATAGTGTATGTACCTAACGATTTTACGTAAAGATGTTTTTGGTATAAATCAAACGGGCAATAACAAACTAACATCTACCATCATGTCTGATTGTATGGATGAATGATTAATCACTTTTAAAATTTAAACAGAGTGTTTGGAAGAATGTGTGTGCATGTCGTTTTTGTCTAACAAAGTACTTGTTTTTTAATAAACTTTCCATAATACTCTGCAACCAATGGGCAGTAGTTCTCCGTTTTTAGAACAAAACCTAAGCTGCCATAAAGAGAAAAATATATCTAGAAAAATATATCACGAGAATTAATCCATATTGGACGTTCCACAGTATGGTGATGTGTCAATGAAATAATTATAAATGTGTTTGCATTGCTTTCTCTTATCTTTTCGGATACCAAGTTGGTTACAATAGCCAGGGATCGATGTACCCCTGTAAAAAACTCTCTCCAAACCCACATATTTTTTGCGGGTTGTTTTTGGAATAATAGGCATACTAAACATATAAATTAGTTAAAGATTTTGAGTGTAGTAGGGATCACATTCGGTCCTGACGAGTAAAGCAGTGGGGGCTGCTTACGAAACATGTTGACCCAGTAGGGGGTAACACATTAAGATACACCCCCTACACACCCCCTTTTTTAATGTTCCCAGCCAGAGAAACGAATAAAATTGTTTTTTCTACTAGCCAGGGAATTCTTAACTAATTATTGTATTTTTCACTAAACCCTACCACTCCCACTCCCTCACCACACATAGCCTATTCCTTCATAACAACAGTGCTCCCCCGTATTCGCAGGTTGTAGCACGCTCCGCCCCGTAGAGGGACAGGAAGACCCCCCATGATGAAGCATAACACTATGGGATTCATAATGTGTGAGGGGTATTTTAAAAACACTTAGTGCTTTTCCGTGACATCTCATGGATCACTGAACACACTTCATCTAACATCACTTAACCCCTTCAGTGCCCATGACGAGATAGCCTCGTCATGGAGCGCGGTTGCGCTGTGCCCATGACGAGACTATCTCGTCATGAACCCCGCCCGCTAATTCAACGCCCGGCACAGGGCGTGGAAAGGGCGGGGCACTGAAGAGGTTAAAATAATAAAAAAGCAAAATACTAGATAGTTTTTATTTAGATAGGATAGAATCACATTGTTTATTGAAAATTACACACAAAACACTGCAGCTTTTGACAAATACACCCTCATCCTTACTGCTTATACATAACAAGCACATAATTCTTGCTTTATTACTCCAATGCACCTAAATACAGGCATTCACAAATGCTGTTTGCATGGGATACATGGACAAATGCTATTTATTACACTAAGCCTACACTACTGGCTATGAGAGTGCTGGAAAAAATGCAAAAAAAAGTATTGCTTTTGTATAGAATGCATGAAGCGGATAAATAATTAAATGTGACAGTGTGATGATGGAGTACACTCTTCAGATAAAGAAAATAGTCCCTCATGCATGCCAATAGAAGGTAGGATGATACACCAAATAGCCAAAAGCAGGAGGTGAGAAGGTAATAATCCTCTGGGTGAAGCTAAAACCCACTTTATGAATAATTTAAATAATTGAAACCAATACGTTTTGTAGACCACTGCACTGTCAAGCAGTCCTAATTGTTATTAGACAAGTTTCAAGCGCATAAAGGGTGATAGGAGAAATTCTTGCAAATAGTTTAACCACTGTTAATCACTCAGGGTAACATTCCAACCCATTGTTTTTCATCCACTGTGCCACTCTAGACAGAGGCCTGCCTTATGCACATCAGCACTGACCCTCCACCTCAGAGGAACAGTCCACCCTAAACTGCTAGGCTGAGCCCTTTCCAGAAGGGAACACAAGCAACCTCACCAGAAAAAACAACAAGCAACCCATGGAACCAAGCTACACCCAACTGACTGAAGAGGCCCAATCAGGCCGAAACCAGTTTTTGGTCACTATGGTCCAGTTCAGAGAGGACCTGGATTGGCAGTTCAAGCTGGACTGTTCCTACTGAAGCATGACCATGCCTGATTTGCGTATGGCTGGGACTAATGTGAGGTTGCATGGTGTGCACAAGAACGATGACTTGAAATGCTACCTCAAGTGATTGCCAGTGGTTAGACCATTTCTCCCATCATCTTTTGTGTGTTAGGTTAGAAAAAAGTGACTTCAGGCTATATGTGCCAATGTAATAGAGCCTTCTTAAAAAACCTAAATTCCATAAACTGGTGATTTTATAAAGTGTGCCCTTGGAATGAGCTGCAGCCAGCGCTGCTACAAAGTACAAAGGTTCAGATTTTTTTCGTTGGAGTGTCGAAGTAGCAGCCTGGAATATGAAATACCACACGCAATGCATAGGTGTTGAAGCTTACAGCCACTTCTGGTTTGAAGAAAAGGCATTATCACAAAGTGGAGTTACACCACCTGCCCTCCCAGTTGGAGGCCAGGATTGCAGCTAATCCGATTCCTCAACAATTGCTGGGGTTTTACTGTCACTGTGAGTTTCCCTTCTGGACCCTGGCTGGAAAGCAGCAGAAGCTTTAATTGCAATCCTCTTTAAGGAGCTCCATGTGGCATTTAAATGTAATACAATCCATCAACGGGGCCCCACATTTGGCAGTCCCAGGCCTTTGTGTGACTTGCTGTGGGCAGACAGAACTCCATAAAATATTCCATACATTTAGAGGATTATCCATAGGGTGTTATTAATTCAAATACAATCATCCATTTATATGCCTTGCATATAGTTTTTATTTTATGTTTGCACAGTTAGCGCATACATACATCCTATCACCACCCTAGTATGCCACCTACCTACAAACTTCCTGTCACCGTTTCCTTTATGCTGTAACCAGTCAATATAACGCAGCCTAAGATCTGGCTTACTAGAAAGTGATGTTTTCGCCACTTTCAGATTGCAACCCCTCTTATTGGTGATGCAGGACTACCTTCAACTGGTTAGTTTAAAGAAGCAATGCTGAAATAAATGTTATTTCTTTAATCGTGGTCAACAAACAAAGCATTGGTCTATTCTTCCAGAATCATGCTGCATTTTTGAGAAAACAATAGAAGAACACATTTTTACTGGAACGTGTTTCCTCGGAAGTCTTTAGAAGCTGGGTTTTCAGGCTTCTGAAAATAGCCCTACGTCACCTTTCTCTGTTGGTATTATATTAATGAGATTTGGCTGGCTATGTTATTACCTGTGTGAAAACCCAAGGGGTGTAATAAAGGAAGGTCCTGTGTTGTCTTTAAGGGACATTGTCAACGACGTAGACCGACCAACTAAGTAAACTGCATTAAAAAATTGATAAGCAAGAAAATACGTGGGGGATTGAGAAAAAGATATATCAAAACACTTATTTTTAGAATTTCATTCATTAATCATGCAGAACACTAGGCCAACACATTTTTTGCGATATATACTTCATTTATTCAGCACCACTAAGAGGTGTGATATTTCTAAATTACAAAAAAGCATTTTATTAATTCATAATGTAACAAACTGTGAGGAATTGCAAAAACACAAATAGATAAAAACTCTAAAAATCCTAGGAATACAATTTCATTCTATATTAATTAGTGGTAAACGTGAGAACCATAAGAGTGAGTCTTATTTGAAAAAAACTAGAACTGTCTCTGGGCAGAGAAAATACTTTGTCTATATTAAATGAGATGTTCTTTTAAACTGCACGTTGCAAATTGATACGGTATTAGTTACGTTCCAAATGGTTTAAAGGTGAGATGGCGATTCTATAGGGTGAACTGTGCCTCTTATCTAAATGATAGACACTCATTTGAGCATAGCTTGTGAATCATTTAGCAAGATTATATCATTTTTTTTTTTAGATATAATGAAATGTAATAACTAAATTATGTTGGGATATGCCACTAATTCACATAAAATAAAAGTGTATTTTTAAGATTCCAAGTTCTATATCGCTACGTGCACAGTCATACTGAAGACTATGCGCAAATGATGTTAAGTGCATATGGTTGTTATTTATTGTTTTAGAAAGGTATGTGTTTTGGTAGTTCACATATATTACTGATTATTTTAAAAAAATGTTTGTATTTTAGAAATATCACACATTAGTTGCCCTGAAGAAGCAAATTATATCTCGTAAAACAGGCGCTGGCCTGGTGTTCTGCATAATTCGTGAATGAAATTCCAATAATGCAAATGTTCTGATATATGTTGTGCTCAATCCCCTAGTAGTTTTTGGTTATCAAGCCTTTTGGGGGCCATGTTTGGCCTACAGCTTTTGTATATGTATGAGGTGGTCTGTCTGAGAGACGTTTTAAGGCATCATCCACCTCTATAAACTGGCATGTACTGGAGGCAGCCTGGGGAAGATGGAGGTTTATCATCCACCCTGCCATGGCTACCAGCTCATTCTGGCACAATCACTAGGGCCACTCATTACATTATGAAAACAATTAATGTCATAATTGGCAGACACCAGTCAGGCATACAAGTTTAAATAATGCATTTATACTGATGAAATCCAGTTACACATTAAGACTTAGGGCCTGATTAGGAGTTTGGTGAACGGGTTACTCCATCACAAACGTGGCGGATATCTGCCGTATTATGACTTCCATTATATCCAATGGAACATAATGGAACTCTTAATAGGGCGGATGGGATATCTGTCATGTTTGCGATGGAGTAACCCGTCCGGCAAACTGGTAATCAGGACCTAAGAATCCAAATTCACTTTTATGGTTTAAATCTTTTTATTGACATTTCAAACATACACAAAAAAAAGAAAAACGCCAACCTAGAAAGATAACAGCACCTCGCTTAATCCCCAGGTAATGCGTGAGTCTCTCAGTTCAGTGCTGTGTACTTATTCCGGCAGCAACCAACTTGGGAACGCCATAGTAGTCCCTAATAGGGTGCCATGAAGTAAATAATAAATCTCTAACCCCCCCCTCTGTACCCCATCCCCCCCCCTCGTTCCACGTCCATCCATTCCGTCCCCTCTCCTTCTCAACATCATCCAATCTCTACTCCTCATTCTGCCTCTCGGATAGCCTCAGCAAGCGTAGATAACGGGGACAAGTAACTTCCCTAAATTCGGTGGCCAATAATGACAGGAAAGGCCTCCACAACTCTCCAAATTTGGAACCCTCCCCAGATAGTGTGAGTTTTTCCATGCCCAGGACATGCCACAATCGGTACAACCAGCCAGTAAAAGTTGGTGAGGTGTTAGAACGCCAATGAGTAAGTATGTTCTGTGTCGCTGAACCCAACGCTATGGCTATTTGTCTGCCCCTGCGCGACTTAAGCGGATATGTCAAAGGGTTTGGGAGGCCCAGTAGTACATACGCCGGAAAGCGCGGTATCAAAATGCTTCTCCACTTCATCAAGCACCTGAGTCCAGAACTCCCGAACACCCTCACAGTCCCAAAGCAAGTGCGCCAAGGTACCTAATTGCCCACAGCCCCTCCAACAATACGCATCCCTCTTCTCGTCCATCGCGTGTAGGCGTTCCGGCGTATAATACCAATAGGTCGCCACCTTCGTGAGTGTGTCTGTGAGTCCCATGTGGTACGCTGAGTGTCGGGCCCTGTAGGCTATTCCCCTCCAATCCTCCTGAGTCAGAGTTTTACCGAGCTTCCCCTCCCATCGCACCCTCCCCGCATTGTATGTGTGCGTGAATCGCCTTTGAAACGTTTTGTAGAGGTCCGAAATCAGTTGCATGTCAGATAAGCGCGTTATTAACCACCGCTCGTATTGGGAGAGCCGCCTATTTGCCAACGGTCGGACCCGGTCGTCCAGCGCCCAATGTCTGACCTGAAGATAGCGAATGCGTTCCGCCTCCGGTTGCCCATACTCCTGCCTGAATTGCTGGAAGGGGCGTACCCCCTCAACGTCGTACATATGATAAAGAAAGCGGCAGCCCGCCGATTTCCACCTGTGGAAGGCTACCGAATCCATTCCGGGAGAAAAATCCAGATTGTCAAACAGGGGAGTGAGCGTGGAAGGGAAGGTGGTGAGATCATGAGCGACATTAGTGCGGTACCAGACTTCCAGAGGAACGCGGGTGATGTGAGAGGCGTAGAGGTTGGG
This sequence comes from Triturus cristatus, assembly GCF_964204655.1. Lineage (NCBI taxonomy): Eukaryota > Metazoa > Chordata > Amphibia > Caudata > Salamandridae > Triturus > Triturus cristatus. The sequence goes on along the minus strand of NC_140589.1, from coordinate 295,019,526 downwards.
GGGCCTGTGTTGTTTTCGCAGGAAAGGGATTTCTTGTAAGGGTCGGGCCGCTACCGCTTGATCTTGAAACAGCCAGTGCTTTTCCGACTCCCACCGACTCCACTCCACCAGATAGCGTAGTTGCGCAGCTTGGAAGTAGAGCCGGAGATCAGGGATCCCAAGCCCCCCGTCCTCAGGCGCGAGGGTGGACAACGACCGCTTCATGCGTGGCTTCCGCCCATTCCAAATGAACTGGGCCAGCTCCGACTGTGTCTGTTGGATCCAGCCAGCCGGCGGGTATAAGGGTATTGTGCGGAAGAGGTAAAGGATCTGTGGTAGTATGGTCATTTTGACCGCCGCTATCTTCCCTAGCCACGAGAGGGGATAGTACTTCCATTGCCCAAGCTCCCTGCGAATCTTCCGTTGCAAAGCAGCATAGTTGAGAGCCACCACACGTGAAAGCGTAGGAGCCAACTGGATCCCCAAGTAGGGGATCGAGTCTTCCGTCCACTGAAAGGGAAGCAAACCCTCCAGGTGTTCCCTGGTGGAGGGAGTCAAGGAGAGGTCCAAAGCAATTGATTTGACCGCATTAACCTTGAACCCCGCCACCCGTGCAAAGGCATCCAAGTCTGCCACACACGCCGGCAGTGCCTCCCTCGGGTTTGATAGAGAAAGTAGCACATCGTCCGCATAGAGGCTAATAGTGTGAACGTACCCCCCAAACTTAATCCCGGAAACACCCGGGATTTGCCGGATCTTCTGGGCAAGGGGCTCCATATACGCAGCGAAAAGCAGAGGCGACAGCGGACACCCCTGCCTCGTGCCTCGCGTTATGGGGAAGCTGGCGGACGTATGTCCATTTACCCGGACCATTGCCGACGGGAATTTGTAGCAGTTGAAAATATGGGTGCGGAATTTCTCCCCAAGCCCCATCCGCATCAACACCTGTTCCAGGTAGGGCCAGTGGACCCGGTCAAACGCCTTTACGGCGTCGATCGCGAGTAACATGTATACTCCCGACGTACGGGAGGCCTTCTCGATCAGGTGCATGACGCGTTTCGTGTTGTCGGGGCCTTGACGCTCCGGGATGAACCCCGCTTGATCCGGGTCGATCAGGTTGGGCATGCAAGGTGCCAGCCGACTGGCCAGGATTCCCGAGTAGAGCTTAAGATCGACGTTTAAAAGGGAGATGGGGCGGAACGCTCCACAACGAGTTCGATCTTTTCCTGGCTTGGGAATGACTACTATGTGGGCCCCCAAAAGATCTGGAGGGATCGCCCCCACAACCAAGAAGGAGTTAAAGAGCTGGGCAAGGAGGGGCGCCAACAGATCGCAAAACTTCTTGTAGAAAATAGCGGTATATCCATCAGGCCCCGGGGCCTTCGCTGGCTTCAACCGGGAAATAGCCGCAATCACCTCCTCAGGGCGTATGTCTCTGTCCAGCTGGTCCGCCTGGTCCCCGGTCACAGCGGAGAGTTCGACTGAGTCTAGGAAGGCCGCCCCGTTGTCGGCGGACAACCCCGCTCCATCGTACAGGGCCACAGTATAGTAAACAAGGGGACCCGATCAGGTAGCTTCGGACCTCGGGTGATTACTTATTACAAAGAACAAAGGTCCTTAGCTTAAGTTAGATAATAATAGCATTTCAACATAGGCTGCAGTGAGAACTATGGACAGTTTTCCAATGTCCAGCCGGACAAAGGAGCGTTTATTTAGAATAAATGTCACAAGAATTAAACAAATTGAAAGCAAGGAAGAAGAATAAAGCAAGGGCACAATCCTGTGTCGAGCTTTGAAAGAGAGAAAGTAGAGAAATACGTAGAAAAAGTATCAGGCAGAAACTTTGGAGCGATTGGTGGCTTAAAATATAATACAATCCTCAAAAAGCTCAAAACCACAGTTACCACAATAAAGTTTACACAATGGGTATATTGCGGTACTGTTTGGAAAGTCGACGTTTCGATCCCTAGCTCCTAATACAGTGGGATCATCTTCAGGACTAAACAATAAGCAGTTGCCTGATTTAATGCCTGTGGAATACAATCATGAAAAGGGGGAAAAAAGGGGGAAAACAATAAGGACCAACAATTAGAATTGGCGAAAACATGTCAAAATCAGTTGCAAGTTGAGCGGATCATATAAGGGCTGCGTGATTAAGTGAATAAATACTCAAGCGATAACCAGGATCATGCAAATGATTTGCGAAGTGTCAAAGGAAGCTGTGGTGAGAGTCTTTTGGACCTAAAAAGAAGAATTCTTTCATTCGTACAAGTGCTGTGAACCGGTATATGAATAAAGGTGAAAAAAGAAAAGCGAATCAATGAGAAGTATGGCAGACTCAGACTCAGGCATATCAAGTGCATGTTCTAAGTACTGGTGGCTTAGAACGGCATGCCGCGAGGAGTTCGGTGTGCAGCCAAGTAGAAGGGTGCTTGAGACAGTTATCGCTAACACGGAAGGCGCGGTGTGTCGACTATCAAGTGGCGGTGCTCAGGTAGCGATCACAGGGGAAGTGTTAGTGTATTGAAGGGGTGGATGACGGTGTGAAGGGTGTAAACTCACTTGGAGCAACCGAGGGGTCTTGAACGGTAACTCGTAGTATGACCAGTTACGTAGTGGTATGGTTGCACCTGGGTAGGAAGGGAAGTGGTGAGCGGCTATGGAGCTAAAAAAGGGGCAGGACAGGTAGTATACAGGCAAGGCGGCGGTGCCCCATTACCTTGGCCTCGAGTCTCGAGTGGGGGGACTCCGTGATGGAAGTACCCGGCTGGGTAAGGCGTCAGTGAGGACACAGTGGGAATCAAAGCAGCCTGCTGGGGCTGCTGAGCAACGAGGAACTGGAAAAACGGAAAAGGGCATTAATTTTAAATTAATCTAGCGCACGAGACATTCACGGGCCAACGGAAGCATTATCAGTGATTTACCACAAAAGAAGTCTCTTGGGTGCAGCGACCGGTCGTCCTTGGTTTAAAACACGGTGGCTGTAGCTCGACCCAGCAGCAACAATGGCTGATGTCTAGTTATCGAGCTGTAAAAGCGGAAAGGAACATGTGGTATAATATAATAAAAGGGGGGGAAAAGAGAGAGCGAGAGCGATTCCCGATATGTCGGAAACAGTCTCGGTAGTTTACCTCATGCGAGTCTCGTTGTGGCTGTGTCCGATCTTCCTTAGATTACAGCATGATGGCTGTAACACGGAGTAGATCTGAGCCGGCTGTATTTGTGCGGGACTCATGGAGCTCTAAAGATGGAAATGGACAGGGGACTGTGCCACCAGTGTTGGAGCTAGTGCTTGTGTGGGGGCCATTTTAGGTTGGGCTGGTTGTCTAGCCGACATCTTGGAATGGTGAATGGGAGACTATAGTGATGGCGCCGAGTGCAAAATTAGAAAGAAACAATTTGTGAGTGCCGTGATGCTAGAATATTCGATTCTTTCAGGACAATTCACTGTTTAGATCTAAGCTCTTTATACATACATATTTACAGTGCTGTTACGAAGAAAAAGCAGCAATTACAATAAAAAAATGCATCCAATTTAGGACGGTGTCAGTAGAACTAGGCCTGCTTTTAGTAAGTCTTTGTGAGGTACAGCAACCTGGTGTTTAAATTAGAGTTGTCCAATCTTCGGTTCTGTTCAACCCCTTTCGTATCGAGTCAAAGAGGATAATCAGTTTTAATTCCTCTCTGTTCAGCAATTGGGCCATATTGCCACCTCTTTGGGGCAATTTCAAGACTTTGAGAACAGTCCAGCGTATCTCATCTTCGTTGTGATTAGCATCAAGGAAGTGGTCCACAAGGGGCGCATTGGGTGTCCTGCAACGAATGCGGCTTCTGTGTTGACATATTCTCGTCTTGACTCTCTGGGTGGTTTGTCCAATGTATACTTTTTGGCAAGGACAATGGATGAGATAGATCACATTGGCAGTATTACAATTGGAAAATGATTGGCAATGTACTGTGACGTTCTGAAACGTGAAGCTTTTTCCTTCAATGGTGAACATACAAACATTGCAACCCCCACATTTAGAGTGACCAACAATGGGGGACAGACCCCAGATTGCATCGAGAGTAGAAGCGTTAGGAATGACAGGTAACGCAGCTCTGACAAGTTGATCTTTCAAGTTTTTACTCTTTCTAAATGCAAATAGAGGTTTGTCAATATTAAGGCTACCTGCATTCAGAATTGGCCAGTGATGTAATATTATGTTCCTCAACTTGTTGGACACAAGGGAAAAGGTTGTCACACATGCTATTCTTTTTAATTCTTTTTTAGATTTAGGGGTCAGCAGGACTTCTCTGGGGCAATACCAGGCTCGTTTAGAGGCATTTTTAACCAGTCTTTTGGGGTATCCCCTGTCCTTTAGTTTTGAAGTAAGAACAGTTGCCTCTCTGAAGTAGTCAGCCTTACATGAACAGTTTCTCCTAATTCTCAGAAATTGGGAATAGGGCAGAGAGTCTCTAAGGGCCCTGGGGTGATTTCTGGTGTAGTTAAGGAGTGTATTGCGCTCAGTCGGTTTGCGGTATAGGCGTGTGAGTAGCTCACCCTCCGAATGAAAGATTGTTAGATCCAGAAACGCAATAGAGTCACTATCCGTGGTGATTGTGAAGGATAACCCGAGCAATTATTGTTCATCCAGTGTAGGAATTGGCGTAGAACACAAACGTCTTGTCTCCAAATGATGAAGATATCGTCGATGTATCTACGCCAAAAGGCAATACCTTGAAAAAAGGCGTTTGTGGGAGTCAGAATGACATTGGTTTCAAGTTGGTCCATGAAGAGCACAGCCAGATTAGGAGCAAAAATAGCACCCAAAGGTGAGTATTTCTGTGGGTATCATGCCCACAGATGGCAGAAAAGTTGATGGGGGACGAACAGGTGTTGGCTTCCTCACAAAGAAGGAATTTAATTTCCTGAATGTAAAAACACCCCGTACTCCTGTACTATACACGCTCCCCAAAATCCATAAAAACACAACCAACCCTCCTGGCCGTCCAATTGTTTCCGCTTGTGGCTCAATTTTGGAACCACTCGGCTCCTAAGTGGCTGTGCTCTTCATGGACCAACTTGAAACCAATGTCATTCTGACTCTCACAAACCCCTTTTTTCAAGGCATTGTCTTTTGGCGTAGATACATCGACGATATCTTCATCATTTGGAGACAAGACGTTTGTGTTCTACGCCAATTCCTACACTGGATGAACAATAATTGCTCGGGGTTATCCTTCACAATCACCACGGATAGTGACTCTATTGCGTTTCTGGATCTAACAATCTTTCATTCGGAGGGTGAGCTACTCACACGCCTATACCGCAAACCGACTGAGCGCAATACACTCCTTAACTACACCAGCAATCACCCCAGGGCCCTAAGAGACTCTCTGCCCTATTCCCAATTTCTGAGAATTAGGAGAAACTGTTCATGTAAGGCTGACTACTTCAGAGAGGCAACTGTTCTTACTTCAAAACTAAAGGATAGGGGATACCCCAAAAGACTGGTTACAAATGCCTCTAAACGAGCCTGGTATTGCCCCAGAGAAGTCCTGCTGACTTCTAAACCTAAAAACGAATTAAAAAGAATAGCTTGTGTGACAACCTTTTCCCTTGTGTCCAACAAGTTGAGGAAAATGATATTACATCACTGGCCAATTCTGAATGCAGGTAGCCTTAATATTGACAAACCTCTATTTGCATTTAGAAAGAGTAAAAACTTGAAAGATCAACTTGTCAGAGCTGCGTTACCTGTCATTCCTAACGCTTCTACTCTCGATGCAATCTGGGGTCTGTCCCCCATTGTTGGTCACTCTAAATGTGGGGGTTGTAATGTTTGTATGTTCACCATTGAAGGAAAAAGCTTCACGTTTCAGAACGTCACAGTACATTGCCAATCATTTTCCAATTGTAATACTGCCAATGTGATCTATCTCATCCATTGTCCTTGCCAAAAAGTATACATTGGACAAACCACCCAGAGAGTCAAGACGAGAATATGTCAACACAGAAGCCGCATTCGTTGCAGGACACCCAATGCGCCCCTTGTGGACCACTTCCTTGATGCTAATCACAACGAAGATGAGATACGCTGGACTGTTCTCAAAGTCTTGAAATTGCCCCAAAGAGGTGGTAATATGGCCCAATTGCTGAACAGATAGGAATTAAAACTGATTATCCTCTTTGACTCGATACGAAAGGGGTTGAACAGAACCGAAGATTGGACAACTCTAATTTAAACACCAGGTTGCTGTACCTCACAAAGACTTACTAAAAGCAGGCCTAGTGCTACTGACACCGTCCTAAATTGGATGCATTTTTTATTGTAATTACTGCTTTTTCTTCGTAACAGCACTGTAAATATGTATGTATAAAGAGCTTAGATCTAAACAGTGAATTGACCCGAAAGAATCGAATATTCTAGCATCACGGCACTCACAAATTGTTTCGTTCTAATTTTGCACTCGGCGCCATCACTATAGTCTCCCATTCACCATTCCAAGATGTCTGCTAGACAACCAGCCCAACCTAAAATGGCCCCCACACAAGCACTAGCTCCAACACTGGTGGCACAGTCCCCTGTCCATTTCCATCTTTAGAGCTCCATGAGTCCCGCACAAATACAGCCGGCTCAGATCTCCTCCGTGTTACAGCCATCATGCTGTAATCTAAGGAAGATCAGACACAGCCACAACGAGACTCGCATGAGGTAAACTACCGAGACTGTTTCCGACATATCGGGAATGAAAAATGTCCTAGTAACCATGACGGAAAGTTTCAATTCTATTAAGGACGCGGAGGCGAGGATTATGCTGTAACTTCCTTTATTCCTACAGCCAGCAGTATTCAACTCCAACAATAAAAAAAACTAGCATTCCCAAGGTGCATGGGTAGTTCATAGTGTCCACCAATCAGCATGCCCCGTCATCCCCGAAGGCGTGTGCTTCCCGGGTCAACTCCTCTTTCGAGACTGCGCCCAGAATGAATGTCCAACTCGTCACTCGTTCTTGACTCCATCAGATCCTGAAAGAAAGAACCAGAGGCCCATGACTCTGTTCTCCAGTGCGAGACAAACAACCATTCAAAACCACAGAAGCAGGATGACTGAAGGCATGCTATTGAAACCATTAAAAAGAGAATACTTATACCATACGAGGCCTCGCTCACCCAAGGAAAGGCAAGCTACTAAATCCATTTTCCGGGTGGGAACAGGAGGTCTCCAGAGCCCTGGGTGGGAATAATCCTCGCCTCCGCGTCCTTAATAGAATTGAAACTTTCCGTCATGGTTACTAGGAAATTTTTCATTCTATGGCAGGACCGGAGGCAAGGATTATGCTCGTTCAAAGCTTATCCACCACCAGCGAGGCCATATCCATGACTGGCTTAAAGTAGAACCTCTTAAACATCGAATCCGATGACCAGTCTGCTGCGTTCAAGATATCCTCCAACCTGGCACCCAGGGAGAAGGCCTTTGACGCCATAGCGCCCCGCACAGAATGGGCTCCAAACTGCGAGACATTTATGCCCGCCTCTTGCATCACCCATCTGATCCAACGAGCTATCGTTGGTGGTGAGACAGCTTTGAAGGGCTTACGTAATGAAAGCAACAACTGACGTTCGCCTGGAGGGCGAGTCTCTTCAGTCATGGACTCATATTCCTTAAGACACCTAACTACGCAGAGTTTAGGGGAATGATCGAAAGCTGGATAAGAAATGATCCTAGAGTCCGACTTCGTCCTCCTGACAATGTGGAAGGTAACTCCTTGAGGTGTATACACTCTACCTGAAATGTCCAGAGCTCTAACATCTGAGACTCTGCGACATGAAACCAGGCATAAAAGCATCGCCAATTTTGCTGACAATTCTTTCCTGGACAGGTACCTATTGGCCTGCCAGGACTTGAACAGACGAAGGACCTTGTTAACGTCCCAAAGAGAAGAATATCTGGGTTCTGGAGGGAGCGACAAGCGAATGCCTCTCAGCAACTTACAAACCATTGGATGCTCACCCACGGGATGACCCTGGACCGGCATATGCCCTGCCGAAATCGCTGAACGGTAAGAGTTAATCATTCTATAGGCAAGGCCCTGCGACGCTAGGGACGCCTAGAAGTTTAGGATAGCTACCACTTCGCACTCCATGGGATCGTGGTCGTTCCGAACACACCAACCGACCCATCTAGCCCAGGCCGACTTATATCGTTTGTTGGTGCTGTCCGCCCATGCCGCCCCCAGCAGCTTCTGAGCGTCCTACGATAATCCGCCGACTCTCCAGCGATGCCTGAAATCCGCCATGCCACTAGGGGCATCCTCCCTTGCTGGAGAAGTGGATGGGGAAGACCTTGTGGATCCCTCAGAAGAAGAGGATCTCGGGGTAGTAGGATTGGAGAATCCCAAGAAAGTTCCAGAAGAACTGGAAACCACACTTGAGACCTCCAATATGGGGTAATCAAGACCACCCTTGTTCGCTGCCTGCGAACTTGAGTCGTAAGTCGCATGATCATTGCGAATGGGGGAAAGGCATAGCCCGCTTCCACGGACCAATCCTGCATGAAGGCATCCGTGGCCGCTGCTAAAGGATCTGGTTTCCAACTGTAAAATTTCGGTAGCTGGTGGTCCAACCTGGACGCAAACAGATCCACTGAAAACGGGCCCCACGTGTTGAAAAGACGGCGAAAAACCGCTGGTTGAAGTTGCCACAGGCTCATATCCATCCAACTTCTGGAGCACCGGTCCGCCACTACATTGGCGACTCCCGGAAGGTACTCCGCTGACACCGCGATATTGTGGGACAGGCAAAACATCCACAAATCCTTGGCCAGATCCGCCAACGCTTTGGACTTCGTCCCTCCCAGGTGGTTGATATAACGCACCGCCGAGACGTTGTCCATTTTCAATAGGACATTGCACGAGACCTTGTCCTTGGTCCAACAGCGAATGGCAAAGGAGCCGGCCATCAACTCTAGGCAGTTGATGTGCAACCGGCTTTCCTCTACAGACCATTTTCCTCCTGTAGAGGATTCCCCGCAACGAGCTCCCCAACCCAGCTTGCTGGCGTCGGACTCTATGACCAAATCGGGGTCGCAACCGAAAATGGCCCTGCCATTCCAGGCTTCCATATGGTCGAGCCACCATCTCATCTCCGTACGCACCTCTTCTGTAAGCGGAACTTGGTCCGAATACTGAAGCCCCCTGTGGAGGTGCGACGCCTTGAGACGCTGAAGAGCTCTGTAATGGAGCGGACCGGGAAAAATCGCCTGAATCGACGAGGACAAGAGGCCTACCACCCTTGCAATCTGCCGAAGCGAAGTGGAGGGGCGTGCTATAGTTCGCCGGAGCTCTCTGCGAATATTGACAATCTTCCTGGGAGGGAGGCTTAGTGTCCGAGCCACCGAATCGATGGTGAACCCTAAGAAGGTCACTTGCCGTGAAGGAACCAGAAGGGACTTTTTGTCGTTGATGACAAACCCTAACCTCTGCAATAACCCCATAGTCTCGCAGAGACGACTGGACAACTGCTCTGGGCACTGCTCCAGCAACAGGATGTCGTCCAAGTAGACGATGAGTCGCAAGCCCATCCCCCGCAACGTCTCCACCACCGGCTTGAGGACCTTCGTGAAGCACCACGGTGCTGACGATAGGCCGAAGGGGAGGGTCGCGAACTCGTAGACCTGATCTCTCCACATGAACTGAAGGAAACGGCGGTGGGGAGGGAACACCGGCACAGTCAGATACGCGTCCTTCAAGTCCAAGCGGACCATCCAGTCCCCAGGCTGCAGCAGGTTGCGCAGCAGGTGGATCCCCTCCATCTTGAAATGGCAGTAAACCAGCCACTGGTTGAATTCCTTGAGGTTTATGACGCGGCGCTGTCCGCCATCCGTCTTGTCCACCACAAAAATGTTGCTGAGGAAACCCCGCGGATGTAAAGGAGCAGGGGTTATCGCTCTTTTCCGCAAAAGATCCGCCACCTCCTTGTCTACGAGAGCGGCTTTGTCCTGTGCGAAAAACAGCGGTCGGGGCCGAACATCCTGCACAGGAGTCCCATAAAACTCTACCTGAAAGCCCCTTACAGTCTGCAACACCCAGGCGTCTGAGGTAATAGTTCTCCAGTTGCTCTCGAAAAGAGCCAATCTGCCCCCCACCCCGAATTGTGACAGAGGAAAGGCACTCACCTGAACCGGCCAGCTGCTGAACTCGGCCCCTGCCTCCTCTGCCTCGGGAGCCCCGGCGGGACTGGAAGAACTCTTGACGTCCTGACTCTGCGGCCTTCTTTCCGCCTCTCTGCGGGGCTTGCGAGTAGAACTTGCCAGCCGAGCGGCCCCTGCCACAACCGGCGCTGACAAAAACACGCGGACGAAACACCTTCTTTATTGAAGTCTGTGCTCTATCCAATGACGTGAAAGTAGAGACGAATTTCGTCAACTCCTTAATAAAAGGCTCTCCAAACAAACCCCCATCTGCCACTGCGCCCGCCTCCGAAGAGGCTAGGTCCCTCAGCTTGGGGTCCACTTTGAGTAGAAAGGACCTGCGCCTCTCAGTAGAGAGTACGCAATTTGCGTTTCCCAGGAAAACAACCGCTCTTTGAGCCCAATTAGAAATGCGTTCAGGGGACAAGGCAGACCCCGAAGATTTAGCTTCCTCCGCTAACTCCAAGATCTTCGTGAGGGGCCCAGTGAGGTCCAGGAGCTTGTCCTGGCAATTCTTCCAGGATCTGTCGATACCCTTTTTGGGGTCTCTAATATACTTCTGCAGAAAAGTCGCCATCTTCTGGTCGACCTCCGGAGTGATGGCCACCTTGCCCGGAAGGACCGGCCGGGGGCACTCAGCCTTAAGGCAGGCTCTCACCTCCTTCTCCAAAGGTTTACGAAGCCGACTGGCTACAAATGCTGTCACCCTAGGGGATGGAAGCCTAGCGGATGAACGGGGATGTACCAGATCCTCAGGGACCAACATATCCGCGGGTCCCTCGGGTTGCGCAGAACGGTCTAGTGGGGGAACGCTAGAAAAACCTGAGGTAGACGGACCTGCTTCGTCCAGGGAGTCCTCCTCCGACTCCTCAACCTCGTCCGCAGTAAATTGCGACCCCTCTGGGGCCTCCGAGAACAAATCCTGTTCCAGACGCCGAGACTTAGCCAGAAACGCCGTTTTTAGACGCTCAAACGCCCCCGGGACGGGCCCTTTGTTCAGCTTCCGCTTCTCAGCACGTTGGGGCTGCTCGGACTGTAAAGCATGGGCATATTTCATAATGCGGCGCTCAAAAGGCCCCATTGCCGCCTCTACCGCCCTATAAATGGACGTATCGACCGCCTCACAGAACTCGTCATCCAAAGGAATGACCTGGAGGGTCTCTTCTTCGGCGTACTCTGCCTCCATTGTGCAGTAGGCACTTGTGCCCTCCAACTACAAATCCCGTGGAACCGGGTTAGAAATTAAGTAAGTAGTGCGCGAAACGCTATTTTGTGCCGCCCAGCGGCTGGTCAGAAGAGGGGGCGACTCACCCTGTGCTGACCGGGTGTCTAAAGTCTGGGCCTGCCCCTTCCCACAGCAAGCGAGCTGACAAGGATGCCTTCTGCCCGCAATCGCCTCACGGCAAAGGTCTGACCCTAAAGGGGGTGTCCTGCTGTGGTAATCAAAGCCACTGAGGCTAACAGTCAACATTCAACCGGGTACCCGGTGTCAAGGTCCCAGACTCTCCGCCGCAGGAAACAAATGCCTAACGATCGCGGGCGCATTCAAACTCGCTGGTCCCCGCTACAGGAAGTGCTCCGGACCAGCGAGACGACAAATGCGCCCCCCAGCGATGGCACCATGCGAGCGGGAAGAATGGGGCCGCGAGCGGAGCTCACCGAACGCTCCCGCGGCCCCCACAGTAACAAGTACGATCGCGCCGCGGCACCAGAAACCACGAGACAGCCGCCGACCGACCCGCAGCGTGTGTCCCCTCAACGCGTCCGCCACATCAAAAAGGCGGCGCGAGAAGAAACACACGGCCGCGAGACGGAGAAGCTCTCCTATGCACGCTAAGACAGGCAAAACCCACAGGCAGCAATCGTCAAGTAGTAAACATGAAAGCTCATTAAAAAGCAAACATCAATACAATAATCGTTGTGAGAGAAAGAAAAATCAACTTAACTGCGTGGCAGCAGGAAAGAAAGAGGAGTTGACCCGGGAAGCACACGCCTTCGGGGATGACGGGGCATGCTGATTGGTGGACACTATGAACTACCCATGCACCTTGGGAATGCTAGTTTTTTGTTCTTGTTGGAGTTGAATACTGCTGGCTGTAGGAATAAAGGAAGTTACAGCATAATCCTCGCCTCCGGTCCTGCCATAGAATCGCTCTCGCTCTCTCTTTTTCCCCCCCTTTTATTATATTATACCACATGTTCCTTTCCGCTTTTACAGCTCGATAACTAGACATCAGCCATTGTTGCTGCTGGGACCGAGCTACAGCCACCATGTTTTAAACCAAGGACGACCGGTCGTTGCACCCAAGAGACTTCTTTTGTGGTAAATCACTGATAATGCTTCCGTTGGCCCGTGAATGACTCGTGCGCTAGATAAATTTAAAATTAATGCCCTTTTCCGTTTTTCCAGTTCCTCGTTGCTCAGCAGCCCCAGCAGGCTGCTTTGATTCCCACTGTGTCCTCACTGACGCCTTACCCAGCCGGGTACTTCCATCACGGAGTCCCCCCACTCGAGACTCGAGGCCAAGGTAATGGGGCACCGCCGCCTTGCCTGTATACTACCTGTCCTGCCCCTTTTTTAGCTCCATAGCCGCTCACCACTTCCCTTCCTCCCCAGGTGCAACCATACCACTACGTAACTGGTCATACTACGAGTTACCGTTCAAGACCCCTCGGTTGCTCCAAGTGAGTTTACACCCTTCACACCGTCATCCACCCCTTCAATACGCTAACACTTCCCCTGTGATCGCTACCTGAGCACCGCCACTTGATAGTCGACACACCGCGCCTTCCGTGTTAGCGATAACTGTCTCAAGCACCCTTCTACTTGGCTGCACACTGAACTCCTCGCGGCATGCCGTTCTAAGCCACCAGCACTTAGAACATGCACTTGATATGCCTGAGTCTGAGTCTGCCATACTTCTCATTGATTCGCTTTTCTTTTTTCACCTTTATTCATATACCGGTTCACAGCACTTGTACGAATGAAAGAATTCTTCTTTTTAGGTCCAAAAGACTCTCACCACAGCTTCCTTTGACACTTCCGCAAATCATTTGCATGATCCTGGTTATCGCTTGAGTATTTATTCACTTAATCACGCAGCCCTTATATGATCCGCTCAACTTGCAACTGATTTTGACATGTTTTCGCCAATTCTAATTGTTGGTCCTTATTGTTTTCCCCCTTTTTTCCCCCTTTTCATGATTGTATTCCACAGGCATTAAATCAGGCAACTGCTTATTGTTTAGTCCTGAAGATGATCCCACTGTATTAGGAGCTAGGGATCGAAACGTCGACTTTCCAAACAGTACCGCAATATACCCATTGTGTAAACTTTATTGTGGTAACTGTGGTTTTGAGCTTTTTGAGGATTGTATTATATTTTAAGCCACCAATCGCTTCAAAGTTTCTGCCTGATACTTTTTCTACATATTTCTCTACTTTCTCTCTTTCAAAACTCGACACAGGATTGTGCCCTTGCTTTATTCTTCTTCCTTGCTTTCAATTTGTTTAATTCTTGTGACATTTATTCTAAATAAACGCTACTTTGTCCGGCTGGACATTGGAAAACTATCCATAGTTCTCATTGCAGCCTATGTTGAAATGCTATTATTATCTACCTTAAGCTAAGGACCATCGTACAGGGCAGCATAGTAGGCTCGGAACGCTTCCGCTATGTCCCTTTCGTCAGTGACCCGCGTACCGTCCTCCCGGCAGATCTCGCGAACCCCCTGGCTTCTCCGGGCCTCCCGGAGCTTGTGTGCGAGTAAGCGTCCGCAACTATCTCCTCCCGTGTAGTAAGCATGCTTTAAACGGAGAGCGGCGTATTCCGCCCTGTCCTGATCAAGAGCCGTCAGCTGTTGCCGGATAGCCCTCAGTTGCCGCCATATCCAGGGGGCGCCCGTCCTCTGGTGCATTTGCTCCAGCTCCTTAGTTTTTTGCGTAAGCTCTTCTCTCTTGCGGCGCCGCTCTAAGTTGTCAGCCACGGAGATAGCAATAAACTCTCCCCGTAAGACCGCCTTCAGTGCCGCCCATTGTGTCGCCAAGGTCGTATCAGTGTTGGCGTTGTGTGTGAGAAAATCTGTGATTGACCTGCGGATCTGGCTCAGCACGTCCTCTCGGTGTAGCAGGGTGTCGCTAAGACGCCATATCCTATCTGGTCGGACCACCGGTGGCAGATTCAGTGTAGTAAACACCGGCGCGTGGTCCGAGAGCGAGGCCGCCCTTATCTCCACCGCCAGCTCTCTAACTGCGGATGACGCCAGGAGATAATCCAGCCGCGCATAAGTTTTATGTGCATGCGAGTAATAAGAAAATTCCTGGGTCTGCAGGTGGAAGCTGCGCCATAAATCCTCAAGCCCCAACTCTCGTAATCTGTCAAGGCCTGCCGCAGAGAGCGCACCCGCTTGATGCGTACGCTGACAAGATCTATCACGTATGTTATCAAAAACGAGATTTAAATCTCCCCCCAAGAGAATAAGCCGATCGCTCGTTGCCGTGGCCTCTGTGAGGGCGGACTGCAAAAACCGCTCCTAACCCTCGTTGGGAGCATAGATTGAGCCAATAGTGAAGGTCAAGGCACCTAAGGCAAACCTGTAGATCAATAGCCGTCCCCTGATTTCAGCCTCCTTCTGCAGGATTTCCCCTCTAAAAGGGTGTGCTACCAATATCGCAACTCCCGCCGTCTTGGTAAGGCTGGAGGAGAAGAGCTGGACCGGGAACTTACGAGATCGAAGCCTGTGACAGTCTTGGGCTAGTAAATGGGTCTCCTGAAGGAGACATATATCAGCCTGCGAATTCTCTAGGCATGACAGCACCGCTCTGCGCTTGACCGGGTTGTTAAGACCCCTAACATTAAGTGTTAGTACTTTAAGTGTACCAGGCGCCATATGTTGCAAGGTGTAGTGTCAAAATATGCCATACAGAAGGTGCGGCTCGCACATACAGACCATACCAAGGACATGTACACCCCGCTCCCCGCATGCTGGCAACCCACACAACCCTACCCCCTGATGGACGTGGAACCCCCTTACCCCTCTCAACCAACCCCCCCCACCCCTCCCCGACCCCCCCCAAATTGAACAACAAAAGTCCATAACCATTGTCCTCCACTTTCCAGTGGATGGAGATGTAGGGACGCCAGGTACAACGACTCAGTGAGAAAGCACCTCTCCTGCAGGTGACTTGTGCAAAGAGCCAGTGGTATGGCCCGCCACCGCCATTACTCAGCTGCACCAGGCGAGGCACCGCGCAGCTCCACGGAGATTGATTCTAGTGCTGCTTGCTGTCCTCTGAGGATCTCCGCCACTGGAGGTTTCTTAGTGCGTTTACGGCGGCCCTGGCGGCGCCAGCCAGGTCCGGTCATCGCTGTATCCACTGGACTCTCCTCTGCCCCACTGTCCTCCTTTGGTAGACCCACCCCCAACAGTTTAGCCGCTTCCGACAGGGACCGCAGCTGATAGAGTGTGCTGTCCATACGGAACACCAAGCGAAAAGGATGGCCCCAACTATACTGGATGGTGCGTTGTTGGAGGTGCGTCGTGATCGGCTTAAAAAGTCTGCGCTTGTGAAGCGTGAGCGCCGAAAGATCCTGATATAGTACTGGCGCATGATCTCGAAATTTCACGGGGTGTTGCCGACGGGCTCTGAGTAATATGTCCTCTTTGGTGCGGTAGTCTTGTATACACACTAGGATATCAGACGGATTGGTCGCTGCGGGGCGCGGGGGACCCACTCGGTCAATGCGCAGCTCCGTGTCCAGCGGATGTTCCAGGATAGGATTAAAGAGCTCCTTCGTGAAAGCGAAGAGGTCCTTTGAGTCGTCGGTATTTCGCACCCCTTGTATGCGTATGTTATGTCGCCGGGACCGGTTTTCCAGGTCTTCTACATGCGACTGATTTCTTGTTGTAGCACCGCTAGCTCCGCGCCTCGGCCATCCCCCTTATCCTCCAACGTGGCGACTCGTTCCCCAATACTGTCCACATCTCTACGCACCTCCTTGAGCTCCGCTGCGAATTCTTTCTGCAGATTTTGGATGTCGGTTCGCAGACCTGTGAACATGGATTCTAAGAATGACTTTGTGATCAGTTCAGAACCCTCCGGCTGCACGGGCGGGAGGCCCGACGCCCCTGCCACCATACCTCCTTCTGCGGGCCCCACCCGAGGTTTCACAAACAGCTCCTTCAAGGTCTTGTCTCTACGGCCTTTCGGGGGGACCATAACGTGCTACGGGCTCCGCCGCTATCTCACCCTTAAGGGGGCTCGGCTCCTCTCGACAATCATCCGGCGCCGGCCCGTAGCCCACCGCAAACCGACTACGCCGCCTTTACTGCTGAGTCCAATCCGGGCCGAACCCGCCGCGACCCTCCTCTCGGTCACTCTGTAATAGTCAAGCGCCCACCGGACACCCAGCGCCACTCATCTGCTTCGCTTCCACAGCTCCCACAAAGGTCCGACCGCTGCCGGGCCATAGGGGAAACGAGGGCCCAAAACTCGTCGCCGCTGCTCACATGGGCCCCTCTCCCGCAGGCACCCCCGCCGCGACCGTTCCCCTCAGGGGTCCTCCGCTAGCCTTCCAGGACGTCTTCCCCCCAGAAGGGCCCGTCACCAGGCTACCGCAGCGCAAAATGCCTCGCCTCGTGGGTCCGGCGGGCCTCCTCCGCTGCCTCCCAAGCGCTAGTCACCCCTCTTCAGGCTCACCTCGCGGATCCGGCGGGCCTCCTCCACTGCTTCCCAGGCCCTAGTCACCCCTCTTCAGGCTCGCCTCCGCTACCGGGCCCACTCCGAGAGGTCTCGGGGTTCGCACTTTCGGGCGGCCACCGCTCTCTCGCCTCCGCCGCCTCGGCAGGCACCTCCTGGGCTGCTGACACCGGTGGAAACGGCCGAACACCGGGCTTTTCCCGGGTCACCCGCGGGAGAGGCGAAACTGCATGTCCGCCTAAGCCGCCATCTTAACCACGCCCCCCCCCCAAATTCACTTTTAGACCAGGATGAAATCTGGTCCTCCTGCTCTCAAGTTAGAACAGCCACGAGCACATGTAACATTCAACAAGACTTTTCAATTACTCCAGAAGATTGTTACTGGTGTCAAAAGCATCAAACATGTTCACTGTGAAGCCAAGAAAATGCCTGCTTATCCAACAAAGAAAAGACGATCAGTGCAATCAGAGACCAGAAGCTGAAATGTTGTACTTCTATTTACATAAATAACTCACAAATAAACTACAGTTGGCTCAAAGCCGAACAGCTCCACAAATTTTCCTCATCAAAAACGTGAATCTTCATATCTCTAGTTGTATCAACTTCAAAACAAGTTGCCTAATACAAAAATACTGCTGGAAAACCGGTCCCATATATCTTCAAGGCTGTGTCCATGTTTATAATACTCTAAGATCTGTAAACTCACACAATATGTATTTTTTTTTTAAAACACTCCCTCATTTTAGAAAACACCTATGGGATTGAAAAGCTCTGGAATCATCGCCCTCGCCTGCAGAACAATTCTAAGTCAGCTCTCCGAAAATGTAGACTATCCGAAATTCAAGAAAGAGCCTCAAGATAATCTTCCCACCATATTTTTATCTCCCTTGTTTTCTTTCTGCCCTATTTCACCAACTTCTAAGCAGGAGGATTGCCATCTGTGCAGTGCTATGAAGCTGAAAACTTGTTTATGTTAGAACATATTTATATATATTAAACTATGTTACATGTTGCAAAGTCTTACTGTTGCAAAATGAAAATGTGGTTATATAATCCTGTTTTGCCTTGCCTTGCGTGAATACCATGATATTTTCTTATCCACAATGCCCTGCAAACCTTAAACTTTGCCCAGTATAACACATTTGAATCACATTTCTGCGACTGAAACTTGAGGATACACAATATTCCTACCACCGAATGCTCCCACACTTCTCTCGCTTAAAATGCTACCCCACTTATGTGGCTCGGCCTATGACCCAGAACACCACCGGCCCCAAAACGTGATACCGGGACATCAACATTGCCTGTAAAAAATAAATACATATTGGCTTTGACGATGGAGGTAGCTATGACGTGCGTCCTGGCTAAACTGACACTCCAGAAACTACTAAACCCGGAAATTTCTTTAAATTAGGCACCTGGGGAAGGCCAGGTTTGTGTGACTTGTGTGGATCCCATGACGTTCTCTTACCTAGAATGCCCTGCAGACCTAAAACTTTAGCTAAAATCACAAATTTTCATCACAATTCTGTGAAGGAAACTTCTAGAATCTGTGTGGCTCTACACAAGTCCTACAACCCAGCATTCCCACACCTCTCCCAATAAAAACGCTATTCCACCTGTGTGACAGTGCCTAGCACACACAAGAACAAGCACTGGCATAGCCAATAAGTCTCGCTTTTGGGACCTTATAAGTTTTGAGCCATGCATCAGTTGATGTTATTGCACCAAGGATATTGTGCTGCTTAACTAAATACTTATAAGGTCCCAAAAGCGAGACCTATTGGCTATGCCAATGCTTGTTTAAGCAAGCGTTCCATGGAGTCCCGCAGTTTGGTACAGAAACGACCTTCTTTCGAACGTCTGATCGCTTGAGATGATAAAAAAAAATAGGGGGACCTACTGGCCTGAATGCTCCTGTCCCTAGACAACACCAACGACCTAGCGGACGAAAGAAGAAAAACTGCAAATAAAGGACATCACATTACGTGACAACAATGTATTAATTTAGATCACGCTGGGTATCCACACATTCTTCGTCAGACCAAAGTAGGATTAGAACAACATAACGTTACTAACGCTTCAGCATCTAATTAAAGGTGTACTTAAACACACGAAGTATCAAGTTATGTTGCACAAATGTACATTAATCCAGTACAGTATCACATGTGAAAACAAATGACCAAGATCTTCGCACCAATGAGCACCCCAAAACATTTATTAAAATGTCAACATACAGACCGAGTATGGTTTGGGTAGAACGGCAAGCACGATTGCATTGACATCTTTCTTTGCCTAGAGGTTATGCGCACAGGTAGATATTTGTTCGGTCGAATGTCACGACCAAATGCGCCCAAGTTGCACTCTTGACAGACCAATATGGGGCCACTATTTGGAAAGGAAACCAATGCAAGGCTCCACCCCTCGTATCCTTCTCACTGGTGCAAATAATCGTAAACTGAATATGTGTGAAGCTATCGATTTTCGCTCGTTAAACAGGGGAACCTCGAACGAATGAAAAAATAGCACAAAAAAAAAAAAATCGACTCACTCGTTACAGTGCAATTAATATGCAACGAACAGATTCGACGTCTTCAAATACAATTAAGCTACAAACAATGCCGCATGCTGCCTCACTCACTGATTCCAGTGATTGATTTTACTATTATGATTAAAGCACTACTACTTAAGTTATTATTATGATGAACAGTTAAAACAGCTCCGACTTCGAACACCCACACTGAGTGCACAAAAACTATCATCTATTCGCGTACAAATACTCTCAAAGTTACCAAAGGATAAATGGACAAATTTAAAATGCGTATTCAGAAAGAAAATCGTGTCTCCATTAGCGCCAACGAACACCCACACTGAGTGCACAAAAACTATCATCTATTCGCGTACAAATACTCTCAAAGTTACCAAAGGATAAATGGACAAATTTAAAATGCGTTTTCAGAAAGAAAATTGTGTCTCCATTAGCGCCAAAGTGAACAGCAAAGCAAATTGGAGCGTGGCGTGCGCACTTGGCGGGGCGAGGGAGCGCATTCCAGGCGGGGGAGCGGACCCTTTGAAGTATGATGCCGAAGGCGCCAGTGGGCTGAAGCGCTTCCCCAAACGGATTGCATGGCGGCACGATGCACGTGATTGTGCGTGTGCTCGCCATGCAATCCACTTTTGGGAGCACTTTCAAATGCCCCTCTTACTAGAGTCTCGCATAGCGATTGCGTAAACGCAATAGCTAGGCGAGACCTAAAAACTGATCAAATCATGAACCATGCAAATCATGTATGGTCTTTGGATTGATCCGTTCATGTCAAGTTTGCGAGGCCCAGCAACACAAGCAGGGTCGCGTTTTTATTGAGAGATGTTTTGGAACGCTGAGTAGTTGGAATTGTGTGGATCTGCGCAGGCTTTGAAAGCTTCCTCACCGAAATGGGAGAATAATGTGAGAATTTAGCTAAAGGTTGATGTCTGCAGGGTATTTAGGACAATAAAACGTAGTGGGGTTAATGCAAATTACACCAGCCTGGACTGACTTGGGTCTAGTTTTTAGAAATTTCACAGTTTAGTGGATTTTCCTGGATTTTGATCAAGCTCCATCCCAAATAGTGCAGCCACGTAGTATGGCAAGAGCAAATTGGGATTTACTTTCATTCTGCCGATCCACACGTCAAAACTATGCCCCAAAAAATTCACATTTACCAACTGCGTCCCAAGCATACAGAAAACTGTTCAGGCCTTAGGGGTGGGGGATAGGCCCAACGCTACGGCAGCCCAATCATACCCACAGTTTTTTCAGATCACTGAGAGAATATCGGAAACACAAATATAATGTGGACGAATATCATATCAAAAATATCAAGGACCAAAATATTGAGAAGGTAAGAGCAAATAGGTAAGTATAGATTTACTATTCTTTACTCCACATCTATGTACCTTGAAGATAAATATTAATCATCAAAGTACATATAAGTGGTGTTATATATAGTAAAACTGTGCTTATCTATGGAAATGTATTTGCACAATATTTTTGTCCTTGATATTCTTGACACAATATTTTTTCAAACGATATTTTTGTTTATGATATTCTGTGTAAACACCATTTTTTCCTAAAACAAAAAAAAATCCCTGGTGTGTAATGGACTTTGCCCCCTCACCCTGAGATAAGAATTGTGGTACATCCTCTCAATCTGCCCCAGAGCAGAAAGACTGAAGAGACCATTTTGGTGTGGGGGCCCATTCCGATGCCCGAATAGGCCACCACTGCCCCTACTTATATTTGTTACCATTTTTCCATGAGGTCTAGTGGACTTTCTGCCCCCATCCTCTGGGAACTGCTGATTGGGGTAAACACCCCCTATTCAAACCCCCAATGGACAAGAAGACTGTTGTGCTCTGGGATAGAGAGGGACCCATGCCCCAGGTGGTCGACTGCACTCAAAACAAAATAAAAACATTCACTGGTGCTGTAGTGGACTTTCTATCCCCTCTGGGGGAAGGCGGACTGGGAGTAAACACTCCCTATAATGTCCCCAGGGGAGCAGAAAGTTTGCTGTGACCCGGGGCAGAGGGGAAGCACAGATTTATGCATGGAGGGGCTCCCCCACACGGATGGATCGCATGCCCAGTGCTATCTCGAAGTACAGATCCACTAGGGAGAGACGCCACTATAAAGGAGACATTGCCTTCTTTCCAATGCTGCTGCTCCTGTGTTGATGGGTGCTAGGGGGCAGAGTTATGCCTCCAGGAACGATCAACAGTGTAAGCAAACTGTAACATTAGCATGGTTTGCATTTATTTTCTTTTTGTTGTGACATCAGTGTGCTGTTCGTGCTGACTTATAGCAAAACAAA
This sequence comes from Triturus cristatus, assembly GCF_964204655.1. NCBI lineage: Eukaryota > Metazoa > Chordata > Amphibia > Caudata > Salamandridae > Triturus > Triturus cristatus. The sequence goes on along the minus strand of NC_140589.1, from coordinate 294,997,816 downwards.
AATTAGTCAAACTCGGGACATGACGTTAACATTTTTCTTGCATCCCAACTTTGATTCTTGTAAAGAAAATCTTTCAGGTGTTTTCACCGGTTGCATGTTATTTTAGAGTACAGCAACCTGCTGATGTTCAATGTAATACAAAGGTTGTGCGAAGGACGCCAACAAGTTGTCCACTGCACTAAAGAAATAACAGAGACTTTTGTGACAGAAAATACTGCAGATCTAAGCCTCAGTTATTCAAACGTGATGATCAAAGCATCTAGTTGTCCAAGATTTCAGTCAGAGCGGGAAAGGGGGTCACAAGGAGAAGGGCTCATTCACAATCAGGCAAAGGGAGGGGTGGTCAATGGCAGTTTGACAAAGGCTCTTAAGCCAATTAAAGTCTCTGGGGTTTTTTGGTTACAGCAATACCCAAAGCATGAAGATATGGTTTTGCTAGTTGAGGGGCTTGCATGCGGTTTAAAGTTGGGTTAAGAGGGTCCTAGGATTCAGAGGTGAACAGAAAACATACAATCAGTATGCGAGCACTTGAATGCAGTTCAGGAAAACCTGGACAATTAGATGGCTGAGGGCAGGATCAAGGGCCGTTCTGATGACTAGCCTCACCTACCTATAAAGAAGTGAGGGTAATTCCATTTGAAACAGTATTCATCATGGCCTGAAGGGCAGTCAGTTAATGACTACATTGCAGAAGAATTCACCTCAGTAAACTATGCTTCAGTGTATGATGCAAAAAAGTTGGTCAAGAACACAAAAGAAGCCTTCATGGCAAAAGACGATCTAATCTGCCTTTCAGCTGTTATCCGTGCATCCAGGTGATTATGAATTGCTGGGTATCCAGATTCAAGGAAAATCCTATGTGTATAATGCGTTACCTAAAGGGGACTCCACCTCTTGTTTTCTATTTGAAAAATGTAGTCCCTTTTACAATTGTAATTCAACATGGTTTCTGGTTGGCAGCCGGTGAGATTACTTGGGGTAGCAGAGCGTGGCATAGCAAAGGGGACGGGGGAGTCATGGAGTTGGGAGTCATGTCAGGCAGCACTTCACATTTTTCAGTCCTTGATGGCAGAAGTCGGGGTTCCATTGGACCTTTAAAAGACGGTAGTCCTGGCGACTGCTTTAACATTTTTGGGCACTGAAATTGATTCAGTGCTAATGGAAACTAGGGTGTCCCAAGATAAACGATTTGTAATGGTCGTCTTGCTTGAAGATATGTTAACAAGGACGAAAGTGGAGGCGACGGCAATTCAGGTTCTGTAAGGACACCTTAATTTGCGAGTTGAATAACGAGAGCAGGAAGGACTTTGTTGGTGGATTGGTTTGACATTGGCGGGAAAGGTTTTACCTAACTTTTAGGGTTTGGTTGTATACAGGGATGAAGCTGTTTTTAAAGTGTGGATGGCATTTTTTAAAGCATTTTAGTAGTGGTGCAGTTGAATAATTTAGGCAATGAGACAGAAAGGAGTATTCAAATGTTTTCAGATGTGACTGTAGTGAATAGGTTTTTAGCCTTGTTGGCAAGTTGTGTGCAAAGCAATTTCCAGAAAAGTGGAGGAAAGGGGGGGGGGAGCATAGCTTTCTTACAATTCTTTCCTTTGGTGATTGCCTTGGTGTTGCGGGAAGACACATTAGGAATAGGAAAGTGGTGCTTAATGTTTGCAATATTAGGGTGGTTAATATTGTCAACAGGCAGTCAGCAAGAGATGCTATTGTTCTTCAGCTGTTGCGAGTTTTCGGCCTGAGATGCGTACATTGAAACACTGTTTTTAGAGCAAGCCATGTTCCAGGCATAATAAAATATTGTGGGTGCGTTATATCGTTCACAGTGGAGCAAGTTCTCAAGGGATGGCGATGCCAGAGGAGTTGTTGCACATGGCCATTGAGGTTGGTCCAGCTGATCGAGGGTACTTGGCACCTTCAACAAAGAGTGCACTAGCTGGTATGGTTGCAGCTTTTTGGCATCCTGGAGCACGGTGTTACAAAGAAGGTGTGGGTTACACAGTGCAGCATTAGGATGTGGTAACATAAGGGCATATTATCAAGGACGGCGTTAAAATTATCGCCGCTTTAGCGGCTGAAAACTGCCGCTAAAGCGGCGATAATGGCCTTGATAATATGCCCTGGAGAATTCCCATAGAAGCCCATGTTCACGCCGGAACCTGGGCTTCTATATGAATTCACAAGGGCATATTATCAAGGCCATTATCGCCGCTTTAGCGGCAGTTTCCTGCCGCTAAAGCGGCGATCATTTTTAATGCCGTCCTTGATAATATGCCCCATAGTACGGGTCTAATTGAGAAATCTTTCTCATACGTTACAACTGCGGGTAAGCTTGCAGGTGTGGTATTTTCTGGTACATTTTTTTATGGGCTAGGAACCACTGACTGGGGTAGACTGATTTTAGAGGGTTGGGTGAAAGACCCCTCAGTGTCAGCAAACATCAGGAGATCGATTACAGTTGATTTGCTGAGCCATTTACTATAAATTCTGAATAAAATCTGGTTTCAGTGAAACCGAAGTGATGTTATTTTCACTGGTGATGTCATAGCTGTTTTGGGGGTGTTTAGCATGTTGGCGTTTCTGGGAATAAAGAGTGGGTCAGGCTTGCTAAGCACAGCACTGACAGTGAATGGTGAGGGGGTAAAGATATGGCTGAGCAAAACGTATCAGAGAGACTTTAGGAAGTTCCTGCAGCCGCGCAGTTATCCAGTTGGGAAGATTTTCCCAACAGCCAACTTATGTAGGGGTCAGTTCTAGTGGAGGTAGATTTTTTGAGCATGCTGATGGGTCATTGGTGTCCAGATTTCAGTTGTTGTGAGTTCTTTTGATAGGTTTGATGCTATTGTGGTTGCTTGTGGATGATTTTGCTACACACTTCTTTTGCACAGGAGTATCGACAGAGGTGGGTATTAAAGGCTGTTTGGTTGATCAGGAATCTGGAGAGTTGGGGATCGATCTGTTATAGCCGGTAGGTGTAGCTTTAGCAGTTAACGTTGGATGCATAAAGTTAAAGTTTTTTCTTACTGTTTTCTTCTTGGTTGTGCCCCTGGACCGGTCACCTCCACTGTGAGAGTGGATTTTTCGGCATGCTTTGTTAAATGTGCGACCAGATAGGCGGAGCAGTTGCCATTTGGAAGGCATCTTGGCTTTGACACCAGGGTTTGGATCCAGTGGTGGGCCAAAGGCGGAATGCGGTGAGTACATTTGATGGTGACGTTGGAATATTTGTTTAAAAGTAAAGACTGCCCTGATGTTTTAGTGGAGAATGTAGGGGAAAATATCCTGTCACTGTTTATGGATACAACGTTCCTGAAGAACATGAAGAGAGATATTAGGGAGATGATCAGGGGGTTAGATTGAAGGGGAAGACGGAGACAGAGGGAAGATACAAGAACCTCTCAACGTGTGCACCCGTGATGTTAGCACGTGGGAGTTGATTTGTGTAGCTATCTGTGAAGACAACGGTGGTCGCTATTGCCAGCAAATAACAGTCAATTTGAAATACTGTGATGCATGGTAAGGGAGGTGGGGGAAGGGGCGGGGGGAAGGGGTAAATAGGGTGCTCACACCGGTCTATGTTGAGTTGGTTAGCTGTTTATAATTGTCATGATTCCAAACTGTTTGTATTGCAACCCACGTTGAAATAACTGAAAGACTGTACCTAGGGGACTGTCGCGCCTAACCGCGCACCAACCTATGAAACATCGCACTAATGTAAGGACCTGTAAGTTGTGTATGTAATCGATTCAGAGCGACGAATGAGCCGTGAATGTTGAAGGGCTCAGCTGACGTGTAATGAAAACACGATTAGCTGATTGACATGTGGCAACATGTGTGAACACTGGGAAAGTACGTTTTTTTTAATTTTTTTTTTATTCTGTATGTCTCTGTTAAAAACTCAATAAAACAGATTTGAACAAAAAAACAGAGATATTAGGGAGATAAAGCATTTGTAAGAAGAGACTTCAATTTTGTTGACTGAATTGATCCCGAGGCATACATGGTTCAGAAGGCTATTGCTGAAGCACCCAGAAAGATCAACAGAGAAATGCAGAATTGCTGTGGGAAGGAGAGTTTAGATGGTAGGGTGACATATGGAGAAAGCAATGCTTTTAGGGATGATGTTGTGTATGTGTCCTTTCTGAGCATGCAGCTTTAACTGTTTCAACTGAGTCAACAACATACCATTTTAGATTGAGTAGAAATACTGGCTCAAAAAAGTATTCATCCTCTCTCACTCAATGGATGCACGGCAAACACACTCTTGGCCATGCTCATTCGTACTACTGTTTTTAATAAAACTTCATAATTTGCATTTCAGTTAAAACATTACATTTTTCTTGATAAACTGCATTTCTTGTTTTCCTAACATTGAACTAGAGGGAGATGGTAGGAATTGAGGGGCATATTTATCAAGGTTTTGCATCGCCCTTGTGCCACACAAAGGGACGCAAAACCTAAGTGAGATCTATCAAGCCATGCAAGGCTACCTTGAGTGTCCCTGAGCGACTTGATAAATCTAGACTAACGCAAGACAGTGCAAATCGCTGCCTTGTGTTACTTTGCGACAGGTATGCATTCCAAGGTGGAGCTTGGGTGTTTCCATGCGTCCACCAATGGATTCTGACACATTCCCAGATTTACCAACATTAGGAGACCTGAGAATGTGCCAGTATTGTACTGGCACATCCCCCCCCCCCCCCCCCCCCCCCCAAGGCGCAATGAGGAGAAATATCTTTATTTCTCCTGTTTGTTTCTCTTTCTAAGTCAGACTTAGAATGAGGAAAAATACCTCTGAGGATTCTTTTTGTGGAGCGTTCCTTCCTGTACAAAAACAATCCTGCCTACAACATGATGCAAGGGGTATCTGTGCTGGCGCTAGGTAGCCAAAAGTGTGCCAGTGCTAGGAAAGGGTAGGAATGTGCCTTATAATGGTAAGTATGGTGCACTCTTGCCCTTTCCCGCAAAAACTTGCGTGAAAGAATGACAAATCTGTGCCTTAGACTCCAGCTTCCCTCTTCATCCATTTTTTGTATTTACAATTATACGATACGTTTCTCTCCGTTGAAAAAAAAGTGTAACAGTGCAGCTCAAAACGATTACCTTTTCAGCAGAATCATGCCAGTACACTACAGAACCTAATGCAATAATTCTGTTGATTTTCGGAACAGGCATTGCACCGCTGCAAGGGCGCGTCCAATTGCATTTGGAGGACAGGCGGTTTACTTATGCGCTTACACAAGGCACGGGATCTTCATAAAAATAAATAAAATAGAGATGTGTCTACGGCTATACCCGCATAAAACTACAGTGACTGTCTGTACCTGGGAAAACGAGGGGACCGAAAGCAGGACTGTTTTGAGTTGGCCCTAACCTGCCGTCCCTCCCTGCTGGGTGAACGGTTCCTGGGCTACCGTTGGTGCCTCGCGCACTTGCGTACAGCGTCCGCGCGGTGGCGCCTCCGCTCAGGCCGCTGATATTTATTTACAAACTGCGCGAGGCGGGCGAAGCTCACCCAGCGCGCCTCGGAGCTCCGTGTGCGGGCTGACACGGACCAAGGTCCCCGGAGCGTCGGAAACTGCCTGGCGGGCCCTGGTGGTTGAGGATGAGGCCTCGTATACGAGTGACAATGCTCCAACCCCACCACCCCCGCTGCTCAATCCTATAGATGTACCGCGTCTCACCGACCCCCTCCCAGAGCGAGCGAAGGCCGGGGCAGTGGCTGAGCCGCTCTACCCCTGCGGGTGGCACTTCAGAGATAAGGACGTTCAAAGCTTAGGGCGTTTGTCCAACTACAACTTAATCATTTGATAAAAGCGAAGTTGCCTTACTGTGTGATCCCGTTAAACTCAATGCATCCAACTGAGACTTATCTGTAACGAGCCTGTCCCCAGGTGTGACAGTTACGGGGGAGGAGTTAGGTTGCTGTCGTCCGTTTTGACAGCGGCAGTCAAGCTTTTAAAAAATAACAAAAATACAGACTACCCATCGAGCATGGGACTTACTCAGGACATAAAAAGTAACTCTTTTGGACTCTACCCAAACCTCGTTTACTCCCAAATTCCAATTAGCTTTGGTCCGTGCCTCGCCTAGGTAACCCCAACGTTGACTTCTTTATATTGCTGCATTGGAGTAAGTGGTATTTTAGGAGTGTCGGTGACGTCAAACAACGTACAATAGATAACAGTATAAAAATAACGAGGTGCAAAGACGCTTAAATGCTAAAATAGAACGACCATAAAATAAGAGAAACGTATAAATGTTTCAAACATAATACAGAGACAAGCCCCTCTCGTAAAATGGGGTGCATGACACTCACTGTCACTCATATCTCTATTTTACTCAAATATGATTGCTTTTATTGCTTAACTAGTACAACAGTCGGTGCACGCAGCTCTCCTGCATACAAGCATGTATGCACAGCAGCTACCTCAAACCGTTTAGTGGAAAGGCAAACAGCCCTTCAAGATTGTGGACGCGAGGCCACGCCCCTTGCAAGGCAATGTTGCCATTCTATCTGCAGCGCCCAAGCCCTCTCCTTTGCACTGCAATGCTCTGGGTTTTGGCGCCAAAAGCGCTGTCGCCGCCCTTCTACTCTGTATGGAGATGGGGGGCCGGCTTTCCCCCTCCAGGGCCCATCCCACCGCCGGGTGTGTCGTGGGATTTTTTTTTTACCCTCCTCCTGCTTTAATTCAGCCGCTTCAAAGCTGAGCGAGTGACAGTCTGGTGTCTGGCAGCAGCGAGGATTGGATGCAGCAGGCAAGCCGGGGGCTGGATACTTTCTTGGCTCTTTGGTTTTGTTTCCTCTGCTGGGAGTTTGGCGAGCAGTGAGCGCGTTAGGGATTGTTTCTGCAGCAGGAGTAGCCCCAGAGAGGTAAGCGGCGCCCGCCTGCCTTCTCTGCGCACTCTCACTGAGACACCGCCTGCACTGCCTCTTACTCCCTTCCAGGATGGTTGGGAATCATCTCTCCTGATCTTTTATAAACACCAGTATATCTTCTTCCAGAGGCGTGTGGCGAAGCAGCTGTCTGTAGGGCACCTCTCCATCCACAATAGGCTTCAACTTGGCATCCATATGTCTATATGTACATATATATTCCGCACATTTACTGTTTTGATGTCTATTCTTCACGTCATTGTGGAGTTGGGCACCAGTAAAGATACATTTCCATGCAAGAGTGTTAAGCTTGTATAGTGATTTGTAAATTAAAATGTTTTACTACAGCTGTGGTTACTGCAATGATCCGCGATGTCACTGCAGGTCTGCGCTGCACTATGTATTCAGACTCTTCATATTATTACATGCACATGTATACATGCAGTATTTTTTGTGCAGATGCTGTAAACGTGTGGTCAATTTTGTATGCAGTAGTTGCAATGTGTATGCTGCATGAAGTAGGGGATGTTATTTGCAGCAGTGTCTGCATACCTTGTTATTTGTCTGATCGACTTTGCTACATACCAGATGCTGCGTGCACTGACTGGACGGTTCTTCAGATAAGTGAGTATTTTTCTGATCTGAGGTTGAGTGCTCGCTGTGGGTTTACTAGTGAGTTGTTGCATTCTCTGGCCATTTTAGCCTTTGAGATTTTGTAGTGGGTTTACATTTGCTGTTAACGAAGATCTGGCATGCAGTCGGTACTTATTTGGAACCGCACGCCGAAAATGCTTTTTCATGTGAGCTATTCAATCTAGTAAAATATTGTTTTATTGACACACCTAACAGCATACCCTTATTTCTATGTTCACACCATGAATTCTATGTGCAGGCTGTTTTTTGCAATCGGACGTTGTATTCGCTAGATATGAATAGGATGCTATTTATTTATTTATTGTAAACTAGACATTTCTTCCCGTAGTTACTGCACGCTGCTGAATTTATAGGTGCTCCCAGTCAGATGTTATGCATTTCATTTGTTCTGTTTCTAATGTTTTATACACTACACGTTTTTTTCTATTTTGAATGCTATTTTCTTTTCTGGTCGTGCATTTATTTTATGCTGTGTGCGTTTTCTAGCACGAGCACTGCTTGCACTGGCTGTGGTTAGAGCAGACATGGCATGCATTTTTAGATCAGCTGTTGCACGCGCGGCACTTTTGTCTGGGCACCCATCATATCGGGTACCGGTCGTCTTTGCAGAAGGTCCGTGCATGCCTTTTGCAGAGACGTTGCGACCTCTGTATTCCATCCCATGGACCATGTAATAGAAATTTGCTCCGGAGAAGGGCAGTTTTGCACCGTTCAAACACTGCAAAAGCAGCAGCTCAACCCCACTATACTATTGGAAAATTGTGTTGCTCGATTTGTACAAAATCTCCCACGATCCGCGCACATTTTTCTAGTCTTGGGGCCCAGACAGACGAATTGTGTATGGACCAACCTCATGAATATGTATTCTGCAATATTCAGTGCAACTTGCCATCGCAGCTTCTTTGCTGTGTTCGGAGTATTTTTTTTTTATCACTGTGGAAACTGCGTTGCACTGTCTGCCCAGCTGTGCGTGCAGCGTGTGTGGGCAGATGTGCGTAATCGAGGAATGAGTCTGTCTGTAGTTGGGAGTCAGGCGCTGGGTGGTACAGGAACTAGTCGGGGGCAGACCTTATTTGAGGACTATGTCTTGGTCTCCGCCAACCAGGGCTTCACTCGGGGAGATTTCGTAATTCTAAATCCCGAAAGCCCTGTGGAATCTCGCCTCGCTGGCTATCTTTAAAACAAATTAAAATCCGTAAAATTAACCCAGTTATACAGCACAGCGGTGCCCTGATTAATCTTTTTCCAAACTTCGTTGTGCAATGTCTAGCGGTGCAAGCACGTAGTTCCTGTGATTGGTTAGTGCTTGAGTTTGGTTAGTGCATGTACTCTGCTTGCATTATTGCGTATGGCTGGTAAGTGCCTGTACTGATTTTGTGTAGCAGTGCTGGCAGCTGTGTAATGCGTTTGCTGGTCCAGTATCTGGCTCTGGCTGCACTTACTTTAGTGCCTTAACTGGTTCGAGCCCTGGCAGTGTGCATAGTCTTATAGTGCTGTGCTGGTTTATGTCTGGCTGGGCATGCTGGTTTAGTGCTTGCCCCAGTTATATGTCTCGCAACATGTACCTTTATTTAGTGCACAAGCTCATATCCGGTGGTTGTTCAGCCTCTATAATGTGGTGCCTGGCCTTCCACAATTTGGCCTAATTTCTCTTTTACATAGTAGTGTTGGATTGTTGGCTGACAGTCCCTTTATTAACTACCTGGTGTGTTGTGGGTTGCTGGTTTGATGGGTGCCATTACCTGTATTAGATTGAAATGTATAGTGCTTGTTTTGGATTTAGTGGATGACACTGTCTCTGTTAGATTGATCATTACAATGGCTTGCAGGTTTTGGTTCTTGCCTCTGTTGGGTTTGCAGGTGGCTGTTGCCTATCATATCTTTTGAGTTGTGGTACTCTTGTTGGTTAGGTGGATGACAGTGTCAGTATTGGGTCTATGCTGGCCAGTTTTTGCATTGACCCGTGTTGTTTCCGGTGGTCTACAGTGCCTCTCTTCAAAGTGAAGAAACGTCTTATATTGTATGTGAAATGTATAAGAAAGACAAAATAAATACGTAGTTGAATGATCCCTTCAGTACTTACATTAGTTCTATAATAGATTTGCTGGACGCCAGTGATAGGCATTAAAATTGCCATCACGTTCGGTATTAGATTAGTAGATGGAATTATCTGTATCAAATTGATCATTACAGTAGAGTGTTGGTGGGTGGCCTGTGTTTGGAGGGTTTTTAGTACTCATACAAAATTGTATCACACTAATAATGACAGTGCATTCAGCCATTAGGTTGCAGTATTGGATTGATAGTTTCAAGTCTGACGGTGCCTGTGTATTTTTTCTAGGTTCTGGGTCACCTGCAGTCTCCGGATCTGTACCTGCCTCAACTGTGGGATAATTGCTGCCAGAGAATGCCAGGGGTGGCCTGCAAGAACCCGGACTTGGAGTTTGACTGCTTACAACCCTGCTTCTACCCGGACGAGGATGATTTTTACCTGTGCAGCGGGCCCCCAGGGGAGGACATATGGAAGAAATTCCAGTTGTTGCCTACACCACCCCTCTCCCCCAGCAGGGCTGGGGGGATGCAATCGGGTGGCATGGGCGACCAACTAGACTGGGCTTCCGAGTTGTTGCTTCCACTGGAGGGTGAACTATTGGAAGGGGGCACAGCCCACCCTGACTGGGATCTCTTTGGGGGAGCCATGGAACTGAACCTCAAGTCCATCATCATCCAGGACTGCATGTGGAGCTGCTTCTCCGCACGTGAGAAGTTGGAGCGGGCAGTAAATGAAAAATTGGGGGCAGGCCGGGCTGGGACACAACCTGCCCCTTCCTGTCCGCCTGTCCGGGACCCGCCTACTCGCTGCCTGGAGCCTACCACAGTCTTTCCTTTCCCTGTTCACAAGGAGGAGGCAGTGGCGCCAGCCCTGACCACGACCAGCAGCAGCGGCACGCCCCCCATTGTGGTGAACATCAGCAGTAGTGTGACAGCCACCACAGATCTAAACCGCCTCAGCGGGAAGGTGGGCACCAGTAATTCTGTGGAAGAAGAGGACAGCAGCCCCAGTGATTCCGGTGAGTGTCATCTCTGCACCATCATCCGTCCCTCCAAGCCCCCTCTATGCCTTGATGTTTCTGACCTAATGTTGGGCTCTACCCAGTAGAGTTTCTGGCACTAATGTGATGAGGAATACTTGAATAGGTGTACTTGTGTAGTTTGTTATATCGTGCAAATGGTCTGTGTCTGGCATTGCCTATTTGGGAAGATCGGGTTAGAACAGCCATTTTCCACATAGGTGCCCAAAGGATAAATATCTCAGCTGGATATACACATTGTGGCTATTTGGTAGAACAACGTTCTCTTCTTTTACTACACATTTTAATACTTGATTATACCTGTTGAGTCTCTGCTCAAAGGATTGTACAACCCTGATAAGGGCACTATTTCTTGTTTCCTCATTTTGAAAACTGAGGAAAATTCACCTTTTCCTACAATTCAACTTGTAGAAGCAGTGGTCACCTCTCTGGCGCAATCAAAGTTAGACTACTGCAATGCCCTCTGTTAGAGCCCAGCAGGGTGTTTTGGGATGACTTAGGAGACTGAAAAATGCAGCAATCTGTGTTCTTAAAAAGATCAAAATTTTGAACCCGTCTCCAAAACTCGAGAAGAACTCCACTGGCTAACTCATTAATCACTTTACCATCATGGGCCTGATTTCCTTAAAAACAAATTTTCCTGGTGCACACCAAAGAGATCGCTTCGCTCAGCCACAGCAAAAAAGTGTCTGTCCCTTTTATTCATAAAGCCTCTTAGTGAGGTAAAAGCTGCTCCTATGCCACCTCCCACCTCTGTAATAATTTGCCAGAGTACCTGAGGAATCAATCTAACTTCCTTGCTTCTAGAAAGTCACTAAACTTGATTGTTTATTCTCTCCCTGTAGACTTCTTATATGCGAGTTTCCTCCTTACTATAGGCAGTACCAAAACGCCTTTATGCATATGTCGGGCTCTACAAAATGTAAATCAAATCCTACCACTAGCTTTTATGTTGGGATAAGGCTGAACAGTAGACCACAGATGGGACCCAAGGGAGTGTGACATAAAATATATCCCTCCCTGTCTACTCTTGAAACTCACTAAAGATATGTTCTACCCATGTATATGAAACAATACTGTAGTGTGCAATAAGGGACTAGTATCAATGGGGAAGAAGTGTCCTTTTCGGACAAGAACCCTCACTCACCCAAGGGTGACATGCTTCATCATTGGGCTCCCCAGTTTTACTTAGACCCATTGCATCACTAAAAGCCAATACCAGGATCTTACTGGCTTCTGAAAAATGGTTCCCTATGCAATAGGTTGGACACTGGTGTGATATGTTTGACTTCTAACCATAATCACTTCTAACCATAATCACTAACAGTTTCACTAATTTGGTCATTCATAACTGCATAAATTATGCTTGGCTAATGTCATTCAGTGGAGGTTTACTGACAGCTAGTTGAATCACTGTACATTCTTACTTGACTACTTGTTTTATACATTAGGACTGAGTACTTGCTAACATCTCATACATAAAGAAAAGAGGAATGTCTCTACAGGCTACACATTTCTTCAATAAGGAAATCCTAATTTTAGTTAGTGAGATCTATCTTTTAGAGAAGGGGTGGATCTGCTGAATGTGGCCATTTTGGATTGCCTTACAAAGGCCCTAGGGTCTTAATGGAGAACCCAAATGTTTTAGCAATGCTTATTTTACTTCTAGGCTGTTGGGGTAGCTTATTGGGTTGCATTGTGTTTTTTTTCAAGACTGGAGGAGGCTTGAGTTTTTTTGCCAGGTTCGGTTAAGATACTATGCCCTTTTGTTTGGGTTAAACTGTAGGTAGTGCGCTTAAGTTGTGATTTGTAGTGCTGACTTTCTCCAAGGAATTTAAGTGGCTCTGGTGTTTTTTGTTTAGTTATGCTGTGTTCTTAGAAAAGTTTGAGAGACTTGAGGTGGCTCGGAGTATTATTTTGCACTTGGTTTTAAGGCAGGCACATTGAGGCGAGGTAAATTGAGAGATGCATTGTCTCCAGAGTAGAGTGGACCAGAGATTCCAATCTGCGAGTTGGCATGCACTGCGCTTAAAGGTCGGTTATTGCATGAGATGGGTGTGTGAGTAAATAGTACAGTATCCATGCTGGGTGATATTTGAGGTGCCTTGAGGTAACTGTGGCAAACTGGATTTACAAGTTTTGTCAGTAATTACATATATAAGATAGCTGTATGGCATGGGAAACACACTGACTCCAGGATTTCAGAGCTAATAATTTGGGTTGTTTTTTCATATTTACGATGAGGGGAATGGGGCTTATTTCTAGGAGTGGGCGTAACTTTTGTGTAATTCCATGTAGTGTAATCACGCAGAATTACCTAAGAATTCTGCAAGATTAGATCGGCAGGATTGCATGATGAGTAATTCGGCGTTTAGCTCTATTAACACAAAATGCCCCTTTGCATCGAAAATGGACCCACGGATGCATTGTGCACTAAGAAATAGCCCTAAATGCAACAGAACACGAATAGCGAGTCCGATCAGCTGCTCGGGCTTGCTAAATGTACTCTTGGGGTAAGATTTTTCCCCATCTTACTTCCAGCATTTAGAGCTATATTCTTAGTGCAGAATGCACCTTTGCGTCCAAAATTGACGTGAGGATGCATTTTGCACTAAGAAATAGCGCTAAGTGCAGCAGAACATGAATAGCGAGCACGAGTTGCCTCTCGCACTTGCTAAATGTACTTTTGCGGTAGGATTCCCCCACATCCCTCCCCCCCCCCAACCCCCCCCCCCCCCAATACTTTAAAATTATGCGAGCAGGAGTATTTGTGTTATCGGTAATACTGCATCAAGGAGTCGCTCAGAATTACCAAAATGACCCCGGCGTAATTGAAATTCTGCCCAAACCTACTTATTTCTGAACCTCTGTATGCTAAAATGCTGCAGTTCCACGAAGACTGGTGTCTTTTTGCCTTCCTAGGTCATTAAACCCTGCAGCTTTTGTGCTTTCAGATGTTTTCTTTTGTGTGTTGCAGATCCATAAAATAGAGTCTAGCTTATGAAAATTGTGGACATTTTTGGGTTTGGGGGGGAACATACCCAGTTGTTCCATCACTCACTGTATCAAGCTTAAGAGTGTTAGTCTTGGTAGGAATGCGCTTGTGTTTTGATTAGGGAGGATTACGTCAAGTTCCTTGTGAGAATTTTCCCATCCCTGATTTGAGTGGAAGCATTATCCCTCTTCCTTTCTGTCTTTGACGTGCTCCAGGCTGTACTTAAGTAAAGTTGCTTTAATTAGTGTTGCAAGATGAGGCCTTGGGTGTTTGACATCTCTAAAGATTTGGGATATATTTTGCATATCTAGGAAAGGTGAGTTGAGGAGGCGATGTAAGCTTAGGTGTAGATAGGATTTGTGAGCTGGAGCAAACTCTGTATCGGTAGGAACTCCATCTCTGTGGATACAGGGTTCACTGTTTTAGAGGGGCATGTGCTGTGTCCTCATGCAATGTTCGTAGACTTGAGGTTCCAGAAGGAGTAGTGTGTGTTGAGCTGGACTGAGTGAAGCCATGTGTAAGAGGGAGGACACCGAGGTTGACCCTGCAAGTTAAGATGTTCTTTTTTAGGCTAGCAGAGTGAGGAGAGATGAAAGAGGAGCATGTGTAAATAGATTTTTTTTTTTAATTGATTAGACTTTGTTGCACATAATTGAGACCAAAATATATGGGTTGCATGATACACACACGCATGTCTTAACCACGCATGCCAAGACAACACATTGTGAACCACGACAGCACATTTACCGCGCATGCCTTTTACAACAAATTTTGTTGTAAAGGCATTATTGGTAAAGGGATATGTGTGGTAAAGTGCACCCCCCCAGCCCTGCGCACCAAAACACGATTCCCCGGCCCTGCAATACACCCTGCCCTAAAAACTACCCTGACTCCCCACCCTGAGCCCTAAAACACTGCTCAAAAAAACGACCCCAGCCCCCCCCCCCCACCCTGAGTCCTAAAACTGACCCCCACCCTGAAAACTACTGCTACCACCACCCCTCCCCCAAAACGTAGACCCAGCCCCTTACCAAGCTGCATCCCGGTCCTTCCTCTTTTCCGATCCTTCCTGTTCCACTCCCCGCCCATCCGCACATCTTGACCGCTGACTGCCTTGCGTGCTGAAGGCATATGCGTGGTTCAGGCAAGTGTTGTTCCGCTTGCGTTGAAACAGCACGTGTGGCTCAGCCCGCTTTGTAAATGCCGTTTCCCAAATATATGCCTGATCATGGGCCTCAACAACTGTGGTAAGATGTATACAAAACTAGGATCCTAATGACAAAACAGGCAGTAATTGGTGATCTCCTTTTGGGTTGGTACCCCAGTGACACACAAGGTATGGGTGCAATACAGGTGCAAGGCGCCTAGGGACCCCTTTAAGAGAACTCCCCGTCTGCGTACTCTTGATCCAGGAATGAAAGCAGACACTTAGTTGTGTAATAAATCACAATCTTCGATGACACGTAAAGTACGTGGCCTCCTACTCTACATTTAACTGAGATGGGTACATTGGCAATCCCCATATGCCTGGAGTAGGGGCAGTACGTGACCATCCTTAGTAGGAAGGGTATTTTCGGGTCACAGATTTAGGCTTACTTGGAGTGTGGCCTGGTCAGGCAGGATGCCCTGTTTGTCGCCTCAGGCGTTGAGTGTTTGCAGAAGGGGCTGTAGGACGGTGGTAGTACTGCTGTGTGACTGTTGCTGTTACATAACTGCTGCAGTGAGGGGGGCATGTCCGGCGTTGGCTAGTGTGTGTGTATATATATTTATATAACGCTCTCTGGCCGGCAGAGGGCAGCATGCCACCCTCGGCTCCCTGAAAAGGTTTCAGTGCCTTTCCTCGTACCTTCCAGGGCAGCAGCTGATAAAGCAGACGGCGCTATATCTAAGTGTAATCCTATCATGCCAGTTACTGGGAACAGATGCCGGATCAGCGGGATTTCGAGTAGCAGACGGGCGAATGAAGCTAAGGTGGGGTTTATTGGCACATTGAAATAGAATTAAACATAATTCAGAGGACAGATCTCGGCGAGGTTATTTCGGGGAAATGATAAGCAAATCCAATGGAAAATAAATTTTTTTTAAAAAGTCAATTGCTGCCCCCATTCATATTTGAATCCCCATTTGAAGAAGTGCTGAGTGCCTTTATCACTGTTAGTGACGGTGTTACTTGTGTTTTCTAGTTATGGGCATTCCAGAAAGGTACCTCTCCAAATACTGCGGTTGAGGGTGTAAAGAAAACAAGAGAAAAAGCAAGTGTGTGTTCTAGAAATATAGCGTTCAGCGAGCACAGAACGCAGCAAGTCCCAAATAAGAAAGCATCCTTAATTATTGTTTGCGAACAGGTTTAGATTGGAGCATGCTTCCAGTGCACAATGCCACAAATTACCTTTAACCCTGTGTTTTTCTTAACACGAATAAAAGGGAGCTGCATCCTTGGCCCTTTATGTTAATACATAGATGCCTGATGCATTTAATGAGCAGCCGCCGCCTGCCCCTTTAATGTGTCTGCGCCCTGACAGCTTTGACTGAGGAAGCACTTCCTCTCAACAGCTGTCATCTTGGCAACGAGTCAAAACCTGGGCTTACAGCGCCCTGCAGCCTGGAACCGCTCCATGTTCTGCCTCTGAACAAACCCGCCAATTGTCTACTTTTCCCCGGCAGCTTTAGGTCACGGATAAGATGTATTCCAGGTTTGTGGGTGTATTCCTAAATCTTACTGGAACAGCCTTTGGACTTAACGTAATCCTCCACGCTCTCGTACACTTTTGTGGAAAGATGCCACGTTTCAGTTGTTAACATTTGTGAAGTGTGATGTGTGGATGTGTTTTTTTTGTCGTGCAGATTGGAGTCCAGCTTATGCCGTTTCATGATACTAACCACTATGAATGTTCTGATGTGTGAAGGAACACTGGACAGGCGTGGGAGGGGGTTTGAGGAGGGGGAGGAATCCATAAACCATGAGGCTTACTCCACAATCTCAAAGGCCATTTAGCTTGGATTTCCATTCCAAATCAAGGTATAAACAGGAATGGATGTACTGAGGAACATTGGATATAGTTTTCTAAATTTGTAGATCTGTGCCATCCTGGTTGTGTTTTTGGTTTTGACAAAAATAAATATATATATATTAATGTAGTTACCTTAACCACCCCTTGTTCCATGCTTACATACAATGGTTTGTATTGTGAAGCTCAAAATACATCATCTTAGTTTATGATGCATCTGGCTAAGTACACATCATGTTATCCCCATTTCCCAGCACCACCATAGTACTATCTTCATTACATACCAAGGGAAAAGTTAAATTAAAAACTGTAAACACTTACAAAATAGATTGATCACTGCCACCTCTTTTCTTATTTCATTAGTAGTTCTGTTAGATATATTTTTATGTCATTAACCTATTTATCTCATTTTTGTTTCAGATGATGAGGAAGATGACGAAGATGAGGTTGATGACGAGGAGGAAATTGATGTTGTGACAGTAGAGAAAAGACGTTCTTTATCTGCCAAGCCAGTCACTACACTCACCATCACTGTTCGCCCTAAGAGCACCACCATTTCCTCATCAAGGACACAGTCTAGCGATTTGATCTTGAAACGTGGTGCACCTATCCACCAGCAACACAACTACGCAGCTCCCTCTTCCTACAGTGAGGCAGAGGATGTTACCCCGCCTCAAAAAAAACTGAAGCCTGACCTGCCCCGCCCAATCAAAAACATGATCCCACCAAAGTCCAAAAGCCCAAGTCCGCGATCATCTGACTCCGAGGACAGCGAGCGTAGACGCAACCACAACATTCTGGAGCGCCAGCGACGGAATGACCTTAGGTCCAGTTTTCTCACATTAAGGGACCAGGTGCCAGAACTGATGAAAAACGAGAAGGCTGCTAAAGTGGTCATCTTGAAAAAAGCCACTGACTATGTACAATCTCTTCAGGCAGAGGAGCAAAAACTTTTACTGGCAAAGGAGAAATTGCAAGCCAGGCACCAACGGTTGCTCACGAAAATGGATGAGGCAAGGACTTGCTAAACTAAGCCGGCCACGACTGTCACTGCCACTTTGCACACTTTTGATTCTTTCGGGAAGAATAGAGTTTGACGTTACGAATGTTGGATTACTTTAAATCCTTTCCCCTGTACCTTGGGGGCAAAACACAACGGTATCCAGGTTCAGATAACTGGATGTTCTTCAAGAAGCTAATGGCCAGCCAAATGTTGAATATCCTTGTTATGTTCATATTTTTTTTAATCTCATGACTTTCTCCAAATGTGATTTTTGTGAGTATTTTCGATCTACTGTTGACAAACACAGTAGTTTTGAGTTGGAAGAATCCATTCCCTTGTTTAATGGTGCTTCAGGTGTTACTTTACAGTTGCCATTTGTACCTCTGAGAAAATCTTTGTAAATACAATTTATACTCTTGCCTTTTGTACATGTCTTGGGTTTGGAATCCGGTCTCTGTTGTACCGGAAGTACTTATCCAAGAACTGTCATACCTCAATGTTTGAGGAGCATGTTTTTTGTATACAAATATATTGTTAATCTGTTATGTACTGTACTAATTCTTACACTGCCTGTATAACTTTAGTATGATGCTGATACATAACTAAAATTTGATACTTATATTTTCGTATGAAAATGAGTTGTGGAAGTTTTGAGTAGATCTTACTTCATCACTTTTTGAACTAAGAACTTTTGTAAAGAAATTTACTTATATATGCCTTCTCCTAGCCTGTTTTTTCCTGTTAATGTATTTGTTAATGTTTGTGGCGCAGAACTGACTCTGAGCTAAGTTCTGGGTTTCATTTCTTTTCAAACGATGTACATTTAGTGCTGCATCTTATAGCACTTTGAAATACCTCATGTTTATGAAAATAAATAGCAATTACATGACTTAACTTTTTTATTCCTTTTTTTTGTCTTTCTGGCTTTATCAAAAAAAAAAATCCTATTTGAGATGAGGAACTGTTTTCTTTTAGTTGTCTGCTTCAATACCTGGCCAGCAGTTGCTGAAAGAATCAGTGAGTTAACAAACTCCTATATTCTGGTCTCTCAAAGACACCCACCACATAACAATTTGGATGGACATTAGGTAAAACGGTTGTTTTGAACGTGACTTCGGGGTAGCTTAGACTGTATTCTTTGACCAGGAGTTAAGTGCAAGGTGCTGTAAAAGTCACAGTATTTGTGATTGTTTTTATTGTTTTACTTTTTCTATTGTTTTTACTTTTGCAGCAGCTCTGTCATCAGAATCGGAAACCACAATAAGCATTATTTCTTTACACTCGCTGTATTATTCATTTTCAGTTAATCTATGGACACGTAATTTGTTATATTGGTCATCATGCAGGTTTCACTGTTTGCTCTTCTGTTACTAAATTCCAAGCTTAGGTCGTACTGTGTTGCCATTGTGAATGGATTCAAGAAACACGGTCCTGCTATAAGGCCCACTTTTTAGATCTCACCTGAGACCGCATGTGCAGTCACTTGTGAGATGTTTTGTAAGCCTACTGTGGGTTTAGGGCCTACCAATTGGTTGTTTCATCGTCACTCTTATTTTCTTGCTTCTCTTTGTTCAGCATGTGCCGGCTTCACCTTCTCTTCACATCGTTGTCCCTCCCCTGAAGCATGGCCAAATTACTTGCGTCATTGCACTGCTCTTGCTTTCGACTCTACTTTTTTCTCTTAGTTGAAGCACTCCATAAAGAGTGCATGTGTTTGCTCGCAGTCTGCCACCTATCCTTCTCACCTCAAACCCCCCTGTTGCTATCTCTTACCCATGTGCTTCTGTCCCACTCAGTTATTGCTTGCCCCCACCCACTGCCTGTACCCACACTCCCTTGTGGTTTGTGTTGTTTGTACCCATCCACCCTCCATTGCACTCTGACCACCCATCCGTTCTATGCGTACTCTTTGTTATTGCTTTCCCCGTCCCACTCCGTGTTACTGTTTGCAGCCAACCACCCTTTCTGCTCCCTTTTGCTTTCTGCCACCCACTCTCCTGTCCCTCTTCGTGTTGTTGCTTGTCCCCAACTCTCTGTTGTGCCCCATGCAGTTGGTTGCCCCCGTCCTGCATTGTTGGTTGCCCCCATCATGCACTTTTGCTTGCTTCCTGCCTGTATTGTTGCTTGCCTCTCACCTTTGCTTTGTTGCTTGCCTCCCACCCCATGTTGTTGCTTGCCTCCCGCCCCGCATTGTTGCTTGCCTCCCGCCCCGCGTTGTTGCTTGCCTCCCGCCCCGCGTTGTTGCTTGCCTCCCGCCCCGCGTTGTTGCTTGCCTCCCGCCCCGCGTTGTTGCTTGCCTCCCGCCCCGCGTTGTTGCTTTCTTCCCGCCCCGCGTTGTTGCTTTCTTCCCGCCCCGCGCTGTGGCTTGCCTCCCGCCCCGCGCTGTGGCTTGCCTCCCGCCCCGCGTTGTTGCTTGCCTCCCGCCCCGCGCTGTGGCTTTCTTCCCGCCCGCGCTGTGGCTTTCTTCCCGCCCCGCGTTGTTGCTTTCTTCCCGCCCCGCGCTGTGGCTTGCTTCCCGCCCCGCGCTGTGGCTTGCTTCCCGCCCCGCGTTGTTGCCTGCTTCCCGCCCCGCGTTGTTGCCTGCTTCCCGCCCCGCGTTGTTGCCTGCTTCCCGCCCCGCGTTGTTGCTTGCTTCCCGCCCCGCGTTGTTGCTTGCCTCCCACACCGCGTTGTTGCTTGCCTCCTGTCCTGCGTTGTTGCTTGGCCCCATGCACCCTTTTGCCGCCACTCTGTTGCTTGCCCCGACCAAATGTCCCTCCCATCTGCAGGGTGAAAAAAAGTGCTATCATGTGGCCAGCGTTGACCGCAACATAGCACTTTTTCTTTAACGCTTTCTGCATAGCAGCCATGTCGTTGTACAAACAATAGCAAAGCAAACTGCTCTCATAGTCTCGACCTATAAGCTTTGCCAGTGCTTGTTTATTTCCTCCCATCTCCTGTCCGTTGGTTGGAAGCAAGCAATGGGTGATGATATCAGGAGGTGGAGTCACCACCCACTGCATTGTAATTTGGTAGGCCCTTCCTTATGTCTTAAGACCACACTTAAAGGACCTACTACTTCCCCTAACAGAGAAAAAGAGCCGATTGCTTTTCTTTTATGTGTTCCCACCACATCATTGTGATAAGCCCATAACTTTACTCGAAACATATGGCTCTTGTAAGAATTTAGCTATTAATGGAACTCCCATTTTTTTTCAAAATCATTTCATTACTTTTTTTTGTTTTAAACATGTTCATTTGACAGTGTAACTAATCTGCTGGAGGGGCAGAACGCCTTGCTTCTTGCTGTGTGGCCTGCATCCACAGTCGTTCGGTTAAACTCTAACTAGCCTGTCAGCACAGATGGTGCCGGCCTTAAATCATCCCTTGTTGCTCGTCTGCCAAGCACAGTAAGTTGTAACGGGGTAGCCAGGCAGGAGATTGAGGCGGGACCTGTGTGCACGTTTTCTGTTTGATTAATAGGGTATCGAGCACAGATTGCAGCGGTACTTACAGGATCGCGATAAATCGCACCCATTTGTCACCCTGCTCAATGTGCCATGTAAGGTTACTTTATTTTCCCGGTCACTTGTGGACTTTCACTGCGGTGCGGTGCGGTGCTAATGCCAAGACCGTTCCCGCTGGAGCGCAGTTCGGTGTAAACGAAATCCAGTCCAGGCCTTTTATCTTCACAACGTACCTAGATAATAACCAACAGATCTAGTGTGCAAGCCTCCGTGCCGCACTGAACTGGGTGGGGCCGGTCTGGGTTGCCTTTGTACTTCGATGGTCAGGTGGTCCTCAGAAGTCAATATAGCCTCCAGAAGAGCAAATTACATGCCTTGATTTAAATGCAGTTAATATTAATGGTGATAAGCATGCCCGGATAGCACCCCATATATGAAATCCAAACTTCTACAGGAACGAACATAGGAGTCTAAATTATATTTACTTTAGGGTTCAAACAAGAAACTACGGACACTTTTGGGATGGGGAACAGCATTATGATGGCGAGAACGTTTAGAACCTTGGCATTTTGGATTCTATAAATGTTAAAGATGATGGAATTTGACACCGTCCATCATAGGAGCAGCAATATTTTCTTTATTATCATTTTTCATTGATTTTTTTTAACACGTTAATGCTAAAAGACTGATACATTTCTTACCATATCATCATTTCAAAAGGTAGAGCTTTGCATTTGAACAAAATGCATTTTGGTAATCGTCCGTGTTCCTTGAAAATGATCACACCAGATTCCCCAGATTTTACTATATTTCTTCGGGCAACCTCTGCCAGTGTAAATCACCTCTGATTGTGAGAAATGATCCATTCCTCTGAATCGGTTGTATGATGCAACCTCGCATGCATAAACCATGCAAGCCTAAACAAAGCTGTCTGAACCACGCCCACGTCTTTATCTCGCATGCCTTTACCACGAATTTTGTTGTAAAAACATGATTGCTAAAGGCATATGCGTGATGGAGTGCTCACCCCAGCCCTACTGCCCAGCTCCCTAACATCCGATACCCCAGCCCTACAATCCACCCTGGCCCAGCCCTTAAAACTACCGCCTCCCCATCCCGAAGCCCTAAAACCCAGCCCCTGCCCAAAACACTACCCTGACCCCAGCCCCCCAAACCTTTAAAAACCTGCCTCAGCCAAAAAACGACCCTGACCCACAGCCCCCACCCTAAGCCCTAAAACTGACCCCCCCACTCCTGAAAACTGCCCTGACCTCCAACCCCCCCCCCTCTTGAGCTCTAAAACCGTCCCCAGCCCTAAAAACTACCCCACCACCAAAACCCAGCCCCACTTACCAGGCCGTGTCCCAGAGCTTCCTCTCCTGATCTTTCCTGTTCCGTACATGTAGACCACTGACTACCTTAACCATGCATATGCGTGGGTAAGGCATATGCGTGGCTCAGGCAAGCATTGTTCTGCTTGCGTTGAAACGCCACGCGTGGCTCTTTTGGTCTTCCCACTATCGCAGCAAGTGCGCGCTCAGTAGGTCACCAGTAACATTTAACTATCAGACACTCCAAAATCATGTGGTAGAAGGTTCCGGGTTCTGCCTTGCATTGTAGTGGGGGTAGTGCTTCTGCCCATTTTCCACAAACTAGCTGAGGAGAAAAATGCTTAATGGAGGTATATAAGTTGAATGAGTCTCGTGATGTGAAATGGCCAGCTTCAGCGGGGATGTCTTTGCCTCCCTCTAGTCATCCTCTTTTGAAGGCCCCATATCAAGTTCCCAGTGTACTCCTAAAGCCCTTCCTACCTATTGGTTTGAATTTGAGTTTAGCGCCTAACGAGTTACATTCCGTGACTTTTACCAATTCTTCTTGATGGGCTCCAAGGTCATGCCTCAGTTTTGGGAATGCATAGAATTGTTAGTAGTGCAGGGCAAAATCCGCCTTCAACTAGAAGGAGTTCATACGTAATGCAGCCCAGACTTTGCCTAATTTGCAGAGGCCAATTCAGTACCTTGCCCTAAAGCCCATTTTATGTAGTGTGTAAGATACCACGTGCCCAGTAACAAGAGAATCTCCAGTGTAATTACCTTCCTCGTAAACGCTGTCCACCAGCAGTCCAGGAGCATGTGTGATTGGGGGCTAGGTTTGTAGGTAGTTTGGAGACATGAAACATTCCAGTGAAGTCATCAAACTAGTCTGTCTCCAGTAGGAAAGCTGGGTCATCCCTGATCCTGAATAATCATTAATGGTGATGAGATATTCTACCACGTAATAGAGCAGTATGTCTGCCATCCTTGGTCCTCCATCATACTAGACTGAACACACTTATTGAAGGGTACTCGCATGATTGTTTATTCTCCCAAATCAATTCTTGCGCACAACTACATATTGTCTTTAAGAAGGTTAAAGGGATTGGGGAACTGTTAAAGAGAACTCTCGCTTGTTTATTTACCCAAATAAATGTGTTTCACCCAAGTATGTATTGTCTTGAAGGTTAAAGGGATTAGACACTTACTGAAGGATACGTTTGCTTGTTTACTTGCCTAGATACATTCTTGTGCACAACTATCTATTGTCTCGAAGAGATCTGGGAGTAATTCTGCAACATGTGGAACATTCTTGCAAATGTGATCATCTTTAAAGTCTCCACTTCGCAAAGTTTTGTGAAAGGATGGGCTTATGTGGCTAAAGTGCTTAGGACTAGAATTGTTAAGTATTTGGTTAAAATGAGTCCGTTTCAACTAAGAACTTCTCGATTCAGAAAACTGGCAGACTAGTTGCCCTTGTCTGCGATTTAAGACCTGCTAAGTGAAGAGCCTGGAATACCTGCTTAGCAAAGTCTTTTGAGGGTCTTTGGTACTATTTGAAACGTGAAAGAAGGCATTTACCACTTACGCACTGTACCTTGTCCTCATAAACTTTGCAATCTTGTTGGACAACTAAGTAACTTCCTTTGCACACCCTCCAAGTGTAGCTTGTTAGAACAGTAATTAGACTAGTCAAGGCATACTTTACATGGTGGTAATCATAGGTTTGATACATGTATAGTATTACAGTAATACCATAATCTTACGGCTAATTTAAACTTGGTTTGTCGGACTGACAATTCAGTCCGCACCTTACACCATCATGCAGTTTTGTAGCAGTTCCCATGATCGTGCATACTTACACGCAGTCTGCAGATGTTTTCCAAAACCAGAGCTGGAGGCAGAAAGCATATCCTAGCAAGATTCTGCTTTCAGCTAGGTGCTGAATTTGAAACTATATAGAGTTCCAAGATTTACCACAGGATTCCCCAATTTATATAACTTAGTGATCACGTTGCCTACTTCTGAGCCTTGTCCCTTATTTGCCAAAATTGTGATTACTTAGGAATAGCATGAATATTAGTATCAAGATCTATCCAATGCTTTATGCACTTTTGAACATTTCTGTATTTTCTTTAGAACAGCATTGAATACAATTGAAATAAAGATTATTTAGGTGTGGGGTTTTTATAGTACACCTGTCAAACACGGTTTTAATAAAATACACAGATTGGCCTTTGAATCCTCTTTCAACCATTGTTTTTCTTTGACCAGCCTCTTCCAGCCTTTGGCTTAAGGCTTTGGCAATCACATCTTGGCTTAGTTCAGTACATTATTTGTTTCTTACTTGATACTGTTTGGGTGTACCCATCCACTTCCACTCGATTGTTTGATGTCTGTGGTGCACTACCTCATGGCAAGGCTGACCTAGGAGGTCTGACGCCAACAGTATAGTTGGTGTATTAGGTAAGGGTAAACAGACTGCAATTTCAATTAATTTATTTATAGAGTTTTGTATAGCGCGAACTCGACCTGAAGTTATCAGAGCGCTTTACATAGTTGGCAGAGAAACAATTACCTGATTTACATATGTGTAAATACAGTTATACAGATATATAGCAACACTATAAATAGAAGTAAATTATAAACTGTCGTAGTTGTACAAGTAACAAATAGAGTAGATACAGTTATGTGGAGTAAGCACAAATACATGACAGTGTATACGATGGACAGTAGGATATTTGAGTTATATAGTTCTGAGGTAGTTATGGTAGGGTGTGTCAACTTGGGTAACATTGTTTGCAAATGCTAACAGTGTTGATGTAAAATGAGCAAAAAAGCCTAAGCATAGAATAACATATAGGCATATAATAACACTGTAGACCAGTGAATGGGCAAAGGAACATATAGGCCTAGTATAACAGTATAGACTGTCAGTGAGAACATACCAACACAAGCTACTCACAGGGTGATAATATGGGCATACAGTTGCTAGATCTGGCGTAGAAGCAATCCCGTTTCCACATGGAAGTTGGTGGGGGTAGTGGGCTCAGATTGGGGAATTTTAGACTAATTGGACGAGTTGCAGTAGAGGGGACGGAGGCAACAGATTAATGTGAAGATCCTTGCCGGCTGTATCGGAGGCTCTGAAGGTGGTGAGGAGCTGTTGGAGGCAAAACATAATGGGCTTCAACTTCAGTTATAGCTGATACAGGCAAGTCATGTCAGGGGTCAGTTGAGCGACCCACTCCCGGAACACATGGCAGTCACATGGGCAAATCGGGGCCGGTCGAGCGAGGCTCACCTCATTGTTCTTCCACTTTTTGCGCTTTTCTACCACACATCTTGTGTTGTTCACTTATTTTGCTTTTCTGCCGATGCTGGCATTTAAATGGGGTCAGTTGTCCTCCCGGTTTCAATGCTGCTAACTTCATTGATGGCTGCTTTTCACAAACTCCACAATCTCTAGGTGGGCATAGACGAAGTGCAGTATCATGATGGTATCCAACTTGTTACTCAAACCTTAGATGGGATGGTGAGAAAATACGCTCTGAACTGTCACTTCACTGCACATTCACCACGGTATCCCTGCACAGTTGCCAAATTGTTCTGACTGATTTCACTGATGTTACATCACCAGTGCAGACAAGGGACTATTGCTGGTCTTTGAGTGAGGCTGTGAATGAATGTCAGGTCAGAGGTATGGATTTTTCTTTGTTCATTAGAGTCGCAGGACTGTCTGAAGCTGGAATACAACCTGAAATTGATGCCGTTGGGACAGAAACCTCCTACATGGCTTTGTGAAGTTGTGCAGTCCTGCCATAACTGGGTTCCTTTTATTCCATCCTATCTAGAACATCCTGTCTAGTGCAGGTGCTCAGTGTCAGTTTTGTGTAGGTTCACATGGTGGTGAATGGATTGAGAAGGACGGGAATCCATTTCACTCTCATACGTATGTTATCCAAGATGGCAGTCAGCATTTTGCAGGGCTGGTGTCGGGCTTTTCAATATACCAGCCAACACATAATGCAGGCAAGCCTGGGGATAGGTAACCAGGCTTTTGATCTAGTCTGGTATTTTACTGCAAAGTGGTCACCGCATGTGAAATGATCTCGCTTTCCATAGCCATTCCTCATCTACCTGAGATAACCTAAACATGTCTCAGGAGATATGGCCTAGACAGCATACCCTTGCTGAGACACGCCCTTCCAGTACTGGAGGACTAAGACATTCAAAAGGTGCAACTCCCTACCCCGAATGGTCAGGCCTGGCCAGCAAAACAATACTAGTCTCCTCAGCCAGTACTTAGCTCATCTTTGACTTGTTAACATGGGGCTCCTGTGCACCCACATAGGGGAGAAGAAGGCGCAGAATCAAGAGGTAATCTCTGCATGTTTGCCCTTCTCCCTATAGAATGGGCCTAAATCCAGGAAGCCTTCAGATGCACCTTGCAGATGGATTTATGGAGTGAAAGATTATGTTAACTTCCTGCACAACGAGCAAGAGTGCTCTTGCAAGGAGAAAGTGATCTTATCCACAGGACGCAACCAAGTCACTACTGACTTTACCTACTTGGAGTCCAGCATGACTGACTGAGACTGGTCAGGAGCCACAAGGTCGTCCCAGTCAGCTGCCCTAGAGAAGAAAAATTCCATTTTGGTCAAGGAGTTAATCCACTGACTTCTAGCATTAAGAAGTGTGAACTTGCTGCACCTATATTCATTGTCTTAACCATCCCTGGAGCTGCTGAGAAATCTGTACTTTGGCTCCTGGCCTAGGGCCCCATCTCGTCAGCCATATAACCAGTGAATGCTCTAGTGTCTATCATGTGTTCGACTGACCAGTGACTGCCCGTGCCACCAGAAAATCTTGACAGCGAGCCAGTGGCTATTAAGATACAGACCCTTACTCCATACCATCTGCGTAAGGGAAACCTATGGGATACTAGAACCCTTCCTAGCCACTGGCAACAACCCAGAGCCCAGTGGTCCACTGGGTCTGATTCCATTCCCAAGGACTGTGCCCCTCTCAAATAGGCAGCAGTGACTGGATATCTTACTGCCTCCCACTCCCTCAAATGCCAAAAGCCACGGGGAGCATTTTCGAAACATTATTTCCCAGATGGGTGCACTAGGTTTGGGTGGTGGATGATTTAAGTTTTAAGAATCCTATCAGTTGCACAGAATGCATATCACATATTCTTTATTGGACGTAATGTACAAACTCAGGCATTAATTGAAAGCGCCATATAGTTGGCATTCACTCACTTTGCTGAAAAACCCAATCACTTCTAAGTACACTGAGTTCCCTTGAAGGATGATCGTAATAGTAATAAATAACAGCTAGCACAAGAGAGTTGGAAACACTTGCAGGGATGTGTCTGACCCAGATATCTATGTTAGTCAATAGGGAAAGGTTTGGAAGACCTTGACTCTTGTCAAAAATCCTGGTTTCCTATATTATACTTGGTCAATGGAGCTAAAGGTACCAGGCAGAATGATGCATGCCTGTATGTATGTATACGTTTATTTTGGTATTTTTGTAGAGCAAACCTATCCAAAAGGCTGCAAAGTGCTGTACATGGCTGAAGACAAGCATGAAGTCAATGATTATTTGGAGAGGACGTTGGGTTGGGAATGGTTAATGCACTGTGCTGTTGTATTCTTTAATAAAGTGAGTCTTCAACTCTGTCCCAGATTGGAGCAACTTTGGGGTAGTCCTGGTGGATCGTGGCTGTTATTCCAGATCCTCAGTGCATAGATGGAAAAGGCCTGCTGTCTTGTTTTTTTACAGGTAGCCTGTAGTCTGAAGGTGCCTTGGCTGCCGGTGTTCCAAGAACTATCACAGATAGTGAGCTTCCCTGCAAGAAAAACATGGGTGCTGATTGTGACGGCTTTGTAAATGATGTAGCTAGTTTTGAAGATGGTGCCTGCCGGCAAGGTGAGCCGATGGGATTCTGTCAGGATGGGGTGATGTGATCATATTTCTTCAGGCCGTGGATTAGACGTGCGGCAGCATGTAGGAAACCCCAAAGGGGTGCCAGCATGGAGTCTGGGAGGCCATGGAGTAGGGCATTACTACAATTCAGAATAGAGAACACAAGGGTTTGAACATCAGTTCTGAAGTAACTTTCTGGAAGAAACTGTTTAACTTTCTTTATAAGAGAGGGCCGTACCAGGCTGTCTTTGTGCTTTACTGGCAATGTGTTCCTTGAGGTGAGATTGGTGCCCAGGATGAATCCAAGTAACCGCTATCAGTGAAATCTGGGGTTCAAAGCTGTCAAGGTTGTACTATATCTGGTTTGTTCTTGGCAAATAAAGGAATTCTGTCTTGGTTGGGTTGAGTTTTATGAAGGCTCTGGACATCCAGGTTTGGATGATGTCAAACCCCTTTTAAGGCGTTGGATGTTTGAAGGAGAGGAGACTTTCAGGTATATTTGTGTATACTCTGTATATTGGTTAATCTTGATGCTGTTATCTGTGAGAAGAGTTTCAATTAGCTACATTTGAAGGTTGAAGTCGACAGGAGACATTATGGAACCCTGGGAACTCCACACATGATAGGGATCTTTTGAGACCCGGAGGTCTCCATGTGAACAAAATGGTGTTGGTTGGAAATGTAGGTAGAGAACCAGTGAAGGACATTGCCAGTGAATCACATTCGAGACTTCAGGGTATTGAAGGTGGGATGGCCAACTGTGTCAAAGGCAGCTGAGAGGTCCAGCAATATCAAGAAGCAAGGGTGTTCTTCATCTGTGGTCAAGAGGTCATCATCGATTATATGTAAGGCAGCAGTTTCAGTGCTGGACCATGATCTGAAGTCAGACTGGTAGTCATGCAGGAATTGGTTAGCATTCATGTGATCTTAGAATTGAATAAAGACAGCTTTTACAATGATTGTGGTTAATGATGTGCCGGTAACTGGCAAAGTTATCAGGGTCAATTGTAGGTTTCGTTAGGAGTGAGAAGATCTGGCCTGTTTTGGGAGCTTCTGTAAAGGTGCTTTGAGTGAGGGAGAACTGATAATGGCAAGTAGGGGTAAGAGAGCGTCCACAGAGAGAGTTTTGATGAAGGACAATTGAAAAATATCATCACACAAGAAGTGGGCTTGAGGAAGTTGAGCATATCAGTGAGATGTGGGAGAGATAGGGTTTTCAAGGCTGGCCATTGCTGGATTCTATTGGGAGTGGTTGATGCGGAGCTTGATTGTCATGAACAGTGTTCTTCTGTTGGTGTCTTCATTGATGGGGTTGTTTGTATTTTGCATGGAGGGACCTCTATCAAGAGGTCCTCTAAAGTTCTGTTTTTCTTCCATTTTCTTTCCTTTCCTCAGATGGCTCATTTATTGTCAGCACGGTTTTAAGAGTACCAAGGTACTGAAGGCTATGGCTTGCACTTGACAAATGTAATTGCAACATGCATGTTCACACAGCTATTCAAAAGTTGTTGAAATTGTTCAAAAGAGTGTTGTTGTTGGACATGGAGTTGAGAGGGTGAGAGATGAGTTCATGCGTTAGGTTTTCGAGGGAGGTACATCTGGTCTTTGTCCTTATTTCTCAGGGGACCTGGTGAAAGTAAAACAATTCAGTAAGTTTTATCCCAAGAAACTCGGAAATGTATTAATATCACAAAGCTCAAAACACGTTACTAACACCTAAAAACCAACAAAAGTGATCTATAATTCACACCCACCAACAAATGATGGCACCAAAGAAATTAAATGCATATTAAATGTTGGAGGCTCCGGGGGGACCACCAAAGCCCCCGCAGCCCTGCTTGCTCCTGTGCCAGCACCCATCTTGGGTGCGGCAGGAGACAGCATTGCTCCCATCACGCAGGACGAGTTTCCTTTTGATCCTGTTGGGCGGGAGTAATTCTAAGTTTCCTGCCCATGAGAGCATGAGCAGGTACAAACATTTGTGCTCCCACCCGGCAGGAGCTGCTTTCTGCTTCCGTCGTGTGGAAGCACATTAGACCTCCCTGCCCATGCTCTTCGGGCACTGAATCTATGGTGTCTTGGTGTCCCGGGGTTTGGGATCTCTGGGACACCATGATCGAGCCGCCTCTATGCAATGGTTCGGCGAGTGGGACTGTATGCCCCTTCCCCCAATTATGTTTAAGGGCCCCAAGGCTGGGGTCCCCGGGGCCCAATGTGGCTCAGGGAGGGAGCCAGATGCCCCCCTCCCCTTAATTTCAAATATGGCCCTGCGGATCGTGTCCCTAGGGCCTCAAGGAGGCTCGGGAGGGCATCACCCCTCCCCCCCCCACTCCTACTGAATACATTTTGCAGCCCCCCCCGACCCTGGCCCACCCTAGTTTTTAAACACATCTTTTTTAAATAAAAGTTTGCAGTGGATCTGCAAATCGTCCACACATTTGCAGCAAAGATTAAAAAATATATGTTTTGGCCCCATGGGGAAGAGGACATCCCTTTACACCAGGCTTAGGTGGGCAGAATATTCCTACCCTGCCCCTAAATCTTTTTTAAAATCTTTTTCTCAGAACAGGGGACGACTGGGGAATGCACTGCTTATGACCTCACATATTACATCGCTCATGACATGGTCCGTGACATCACTGATGACATCTGAAATGGCATCACTGATGACATCATCAAGTGAGTGTAAGTGTTTTTAAGGCTTTATGGGTGTTAAACATATACTAACCTACTACAAAAGTTAAATGGGTATACTAGATGCATTACTACTAAGTGATTCTACTTCTAATATATATTAAGTGAGTAGCTGTGTCACTATGTATCCTTTTGTTTATGGTTGTGTAAGTGGGTGTATAAGTGGGTGTGTGAGCAGCTGTGTGGGTGAGCGAGATGCTGTGT